>NC_077228.1:391123691-391841191 GCF_027887165.1 Monodelphis domestica
ATTGTAATAGACTTCTGTACTAGCAGCAATGCAATGATCCAGGACAGGTCTGAGGGACTTATTAGAAAGAACACCATACACATTCAGAGGAAGAATTGTGAATAGAAACATAGAAGAAAAACAACTCCTTGATCACATGGATTGAGGATATGATTAGGGATATAGATTCTAAATGATCACACTAGTGCAATATCAATAATATAGAAATAGTTCTTGATGAATGGCACACGTAAAACCCAGTGGAATTGTGTGTCGGCTATGGCAGGGAGGTGGTGGTATGGGAGAGAAAGAACAAGAATCTTTTGACTATCAGAAAATATTCTAAATTAAATAAATAAAATTTAAAATAATAAAATAAAAGGCAAATAAAGAAATAGCTTAATCACACAATAAGAAAATTTGGAAAGGGCTGTAAGCAAATTAATGTAGATTCAGGAGGCCCTGACCAACTAAGCTCTTAGCACAGTGAAGAAGAAAGACAACAGGTAATTTTTAATCACAGTTTAATACAATGATTAAAAAAGTTAAGTAGAAAGAAAGCAAAGAAATAGGGATCTGACGTGGAGCATTAACAGAGGAAAATTATTTTCTTGAAGAAAGTGTTCTGTGCTGGAGTTTTTGCCAGAACCAGGCAAAACCTATAAACATATAAACCTGAAGGTGAAAGACTGTTAGAAAATATTTTGATTCCCTATTTTACTAGGAAGAATGAAATGCCCTTTGAAAAAAAAAAAGAGGGCTCAGGAAGAAAATATAAAAACTTCACTCTTCAACTGTTAAAAAAAGTTGAAGGAATGTGACTAGGCAATTGCCTAAGAAAGAAATACAAGATATCAATAGCAAAGTGAAAAAAGAATACTTCTGGATTGCTAATAATTAACATAAATTAATGTAAATCTCTGAGGATCACAACCACAAGATTAGAAAATTTCACAAAAAAACAAAATGACAAAAGGTGCAAGGAGGCAAGGAAAGCAGAATAAGCACTTCTGAAATGTCTACAATGCCAGGCAAAGTGCCAAGTGTTAGAGATTTTGCATGTAAACCAATTAAGAGAAAAGAATTCCCACACTGATAATATTACAGATCCTTGACATATTGATAAATATGTATGGATAAGTCATGATATTAATATCTTTCACATAACATGAATTTGATTATACTATGTTTCCATAAATACCCCCTCCCAATTGTAAAGAGCACATAATTAAAGAAAAATCAAAAGTTTATAATAGAAAGTTGCTTCTTAATATTAAGCCCGTGGAAAGGAAAACTGAAGCATGTTCTGGACTTTCTTCCACTGAGTTGGCACAAACAGCAGTAAATAACTTCGTAAAAAAAGTCCCATATAGTCACTTGAAGCCCATCTAAAATAATTTCAGAAATTCCAAGTATATGGAGTTATTATATTATCGTTGATTTGTGTAGTGCTTATTTTAGCATTCCAATTGCAAAGGAAAGCCAAAAAATCTTTGATTTCACTGGGAATGGGACTCAGTTGACAAGGGGATGATTACCAATGGGATTCTGTGAAAGCCCAAAAGCATTTTGCCAAATCTTGCAATGAGATTTAAAGAACATTCAATTCAAAGAAAGCAAAACGTGCACTATTTGAATGTCATTCTTCTTGTGCCCCCATCTGCTAAAGTTTGTTATCAGGATAGTAAAAAACTTCTACTAGAGCTATATAAGAAAGGCCACAAAGTTTCCAAATCAAAGCTACAATAGGTCATGAGAAAGATTTCAAAGAAAAGAGTATTGGATATACAAAAGCTCAGTGTGCCAATGACTAATAATTGAGAGCCTTTTTAGGAGTAAGAGATTTCTGTAGACAATGGATCTGAGGCTATAGCCAAATAACAAAATGCCTTATGGACTTTGTGGAAAGGAAACAAGAACAAGTTCTGAACTTCCTGCCGCTATGTTGGACTAAGCAACAGTGGGAATATCCAAAGAGAGGAAATTGTCAAGAATGATAGTTGGTAGGGGAAGGGGTAACTGGGAGTGGCAGTTGGGTCTTGTGACTAGCACTTCCTTCCTTCCGAGCTTAGTTTCTTCCTAGTGTTGGAGGTTGGAGGAGCTTTGGCTTCCCAGTCTGGATTAGGAGTGCCTCTACTCTTTTCAGCCCAAAGACACAGGCCCAACCAGCTCTGAAGATTAGCACTGTTCTTGTTGCTTTCTGTCTAATGCTAAGATTCTGAAATTGACAAAACTAGCACAGATGTAGCATAGACTGGAGTGGGAGAAACCCTCCACCAGTCTGTGAGGCCTGGCCTCAGCCCCAAAGCTGAGACAGACTTCAACCTTATTTAGGGACCTCCTTCTTCCCTTTATCCCCGATATCTCTCCAATCCAAACTGGTTATTAAAATTTCTCTTATTAGAATATCGCAGTCAGATAAGTGAACTATCTTTTCTGGGCCTAGAGAGAGTAAACATCATCTCATTCATACAACAACAAATGGTCCTTATTGGACTCCTGCTACTGCCTCCTAGCAGGGGGCATCTCTTACCTTTGCCTCAACAGTTGCAATATTCCCTCTCTCCCTTAAGCTCCTCCATTCCCTGCTATAAACCTTCCTTATCCCCTATTTTTCTAATTCCCCCATACTTCCCAAAAAATATTACAGATTTTGGCAGTCAGCCAAGTTTTCCAACCTATTTTGTCAAGAATTGGGGGAAAAAAGTCAATTGGAGGTATCAGAGAAGATTCAGAGAAATCATGGGTGACTGCGGAAAGCAGCCATTTTGAGAGCAGTGTTGAGTGCAACTAATCTGCCTAGTAATACCACACCCAAAAAGAAACCACTCCTTCTAGAGGGAGAAGGCGACTCTTAAAGAGCAAGACTTAAAAACATTTCTTCTGTTGCAAAAAGCTTTTCAAGATACAAGACAGCAAAGAAGCTATTACTTGCCATGGATTATTTAGTCTGCATTGGACATTTCTTTTATGTGTTTTACAACTTATTTTTTGACAAGATTCCAGATTATACTTATTTTCTGCTTAGGATCTGTGAAAGTTTGCAAATGGCTGAATATATGTATATATTGCTTGATTTCATTCATTCCCACATATGCTGGAGCATTATTCTTCTTAATCCAACTATACTATGCCCTAAAAGAGGTATGCATCTAATTTATGGGAAAAAAGCAAAAGACAATGAAATGGCTGTGATGATTTTAGCTATGAGGGAGGAGATGATGCAAGTAAAGGCAAATGATTAAGCAACTGACTGAGGAGAAACAATGTGGCAAATGTATTAAAACACAACATGACAAACCTAAAAATAACAATGTAGTTAAGCAAGAAAATACAGATGGGGCTGAAGGTTGAATACCGATATTGCCACTAAGAGATCAAACAAGCCTACAACCAGATAGAGGCATAATTCATATTAAAACACAAACCATTTACAACAGCCGACCTTGAAAGTCTGAAAAAAATGGATGCCTTCCTGGTTTTCAGAACCGGTGAGATGTTTGAAAGAATTTAAAAGATTTACTAGGCTTTATGATCCAGATTTCTAGGACACTGAAATACTTCTCTCAGAATTATTTTCAAAAAGGGAAAAATAGGAATTCATTGATGAAACTAGAAACAATCCAAATTTCACATCATGGCAGAGGAAGGAACAGACTTAGAGTTATCTAGTAATGAAAATCTATGTTATCTAGGAAAACATAGAGAAGATTGATTAGAGGCAATGAAAAGTTTTTCAAAAAGACCAGATACTTGGGGACAATTTGAGAATTTGAAACAGGAAAGTGGGGAACATCCATCAAAGTTACTCGATAGAGTGACTGAAGTAGCAGAGAATGTGCTTGGATTTAAAAATTTAACTGACCAAAATCTCCAACTCATAAGGAGATAATTTGTGAAAGGCAGTAAGACACCTATTAGATCATATTTTAAACTTCAGTGCCCAGGCTGGGAAACACTAAGTCTGGAAGATTTATGAAAAACTGCAACTTATATATTCACAGTTCATAAAGAAATCCTAGAGGAAAAGGATGAAATAATCAAAGAGCTTAAAGCCAAGCACAAGGAGGCAAATAGCTCAAGTAAACATAAAGATATTGAAGAAAAAAAAATCTAGCCACTCTGCAATCATACAAACCCACAAGAAATAATACACAAAGCAATCAAAGGAGAAATGTACCCAAATGTTTCCTATGTGGAAAAATGGGTCACATGGTTTGAAACTGTTTTTTAAAGGCACAATTAGTCCAATCTAACAACAAACAAAGGTCCTGGAAAAGCAATATGAAGTATAGCAGCAACAATACACAAACAAATACAAAATGTTGTAATTGTAATTACAAGAATTCATTGCAACACTAAATTTAGAAATCATGGAGAGATACATCCAACAAGGACCGAAACCATGTTATTCAGGTGCTGCCAAACAAAGTCCGTTATGAAGCCAGGTTCATGGGGGTAACATCAAAAAGGCAAGATGGGAAAGGAAATGGGGAAAATGAAAAGGAAGGAGATGGCATGCAAATAGAACTTGGGGTTCCAAAAGCACAAAATAAAACTAAAGAACAGGTAGAAGAAATCCAATTAGATAATAATGTAACATTAACCAAAAACACAGTCACAGAACCTTTGAAACTAAAAAAAGAGCATCTCTAAGCCTTAGCACAGCTCAAAGAACCAATCATAACAGCTCTAGTCTTAGGTATTTCAGACTACAACAAAAAATTCCATCTCTTTGTACATGAAGCAAGAGGCATAGCTTCTGGAGTGTTAGTCCAAATTTTAGGAACCAATTTTAGGCCAGTGGCATATTATACTACACAACTGTATATAATTGAGAAAGGAATGATTCCCTGTTTGAGAGCAATCACAGCCACAGCAACCATGATCCAAAAGCTATCTGATTTGCTATTAGGATCAAAATTTAGTGTCTACTCTTCACACCAACTAGATTCCATATGGAACAGATGTCATTTACAAGCTTGCACACAGCAAAGACTATTGCAATATGAAACTGTATTACTAAGCAATGAAAATATCACTTTAAAACGTTGCCAACCATTGAATCCAGCAACTTTGATGCTAGATCTGCTGTTTGAAGGGGAACCCATACATAATTGCCAGGAAACAATATCATTAGTTGAAAAACCAAGAAATGACTTAAAAGACACTTCCCTTGAACAACCCAACATCGAAATGTAAACAAATGTTTTGAGCATGATAGGTAATGGTGAAAGGTACATTGGAGTGGCAGTAGTAACACAAACAGAGACATTATTGTATGCATCCTTACCAAAGCATGGAGTGCTCAAGGGGCAGAGCTAGTTGATTCATTAAAAGCTTTGCAAATTGGGAAAGGTAAATGGGTTAATATTTACTCAGTCTTTAGCTGAAGAACAAAACTGGGATATTATAGCAGAAAGGAAAGAATATACTTTAGAAACAGAAAGTATAGGACAAATAGCAAACCCAAAAACAGAACCATATGAGACACAAATAGTAGAGGGTTCTAAAGATTTTAAACAAACTGCAAATGAATTGAAGCATGAGCAAACAACAGAATGGTCCAATGGGGAGAAAAATCCAAAACAAGAATGTTCAAATTACTAGACCTTCTGGAGACAAAGACACTGAAAGCAGGGATGATATTACGAAAGAATACATCTGATAGAAAACAAACAGAAAAAGAAGCAAACAATAAAATGATAGTATCATACCTTCCTTTCTCTGATTTAGAACTTCTCACAAACCAGACTGTCAATTAACAAAATATATACAAGCTTTACAAACAAGAATAGCAGAGTTGCACAAAATGGGCTTGATACAACAAACAGTACCCCTTGGATTACAATTTGTACAACATCAAACCAGGAGACAAAGTATACTTTAAAAATTTCAATAGAAAATTGGCTACAGCCATAAAATGGACTGGACCACATTAAGTATTGCTTACTACCCTGACAGCTATAAAAATTGCAGGGAAAGACTCAGGGTTCCTCTGTTCCCACATAAAACCAGAAAAAATCCAACATCACTGTAACAGACATAGAAGAAGAAGATAACTAGACAAAAGATAGTACTGAGAAATGAAAAGAAAAACTGATTAACATCAAAAAGTACACCACAAAGAAACAACAGTGACACAAAATGTTTGAGACAACAAGATCCCAGCAGTCAAGCATGCCACAGTGAGAAAACAAACTTGCCACCCAGAGGAAAAGCATCCCAGAGGAAAAGATTTTAAACCAGCCCAGAGGAAAAGCATCAAGAAAAGCTGTTAGAGATAAGAAACAAAGAGAAAAGGCTGAAATGTACATCTAAGACTGAACTTTGTAAATTTGTTTATACAAGAAGAGGACAGATGGAAAACAGAACTTATATATAAGACTGACTGTGGTGAAATCATAAAACAAATTTAATTTCACATATTAGGGAAATAGCATGCAACACTACATAACGTGGAAGAAAGAAGATATCCATCACTCAGCATGAGAAGTAGAAATCTGAAGAAACTTGATGAGTATTCTTTCAACACAACACTATCAGACGCAAAACAAAACATCACAATCTGACAAATATTGGGAGACCTTGCTTAAATAAACAAGTATCTGAAATTGTACTTATGCAAACTGTAAATATATATATATATATATATATATATATATATAGTTAGTTAGTTAGTTAGTTAGTTCTATAAGGTCTTAGTCAAATAGAAAGATCAGCAGATCTTTCTATTTGACTGACATCAAGATTAGGGAACTACGTATATTATTGTATTATATGTAAATAATCTCTATAAATAATGTATATTCTATAATTAGGTTAGTAACATAGTGATAGAATCTGGAAATATTTAGCATAGTATGTATATATTTTGTACATAAGATTAGGTTATAGATTAGACTAGGGACTTAGAGAATAGTTATAATAAGTAGGGAATAGATTAGGAGTAAATTAAGTGAAGCACAGCATAGTTAGTTATACTTAGAAATATACTTAGCTGCATTTGCAGATAGTAAACATTTAATTGTTTATTATAAAATTGATGCTGAAATTGTGTTTAATGGAAATACATATAGATAAAATAGCTTGCAAATAATTATATGTATATATATAAAATAGAAAAAATATTTATATTTGTTTTTTTTTTTTAAACCCTTACCTTCTGTCGTGGAGTCAATACTGTGTATTGGCTCCAAGGCAGAAGAGTGGTAAGGGCTAGGCAATGGGGGTCAAGTGACTTGCCCAGGGTCACATAGCTGGGAAGTGTCTGAGGCCAGATTTGAACCTAGGACCTCCCGTCTCTAGGCCTGGCTCTCAATCCACTGAGCTACCCAGCTGCCCCCTATATTAGTTTTACTTAGCAAGAGTAAGTAGTATTAGCCCTAAGATTTAAATTTCTTTGTAATGGTTTTGTTCAAACATTTACTGTAAAACCCTAAAACTACCCTTACCCAAACTTTCCTGTATACAAATCCTTAGAGTAGATAAAGTTAGCATAGAATACTGATGGAGTAATTGAGGGAAGTTTATTATTTTGGAGGGACTAATTAGTTATTAGATTTAGTACCTTGGTAAGTGTAATAAATCTAAGTGACCTTGGGAAGGTCACAACAAAAAAAAGGGGAGGGACAATTGTGTAAAGGAAAACTGAAGCAAGTTCTGGACTTTCTGCCACTGAGTTGGAGCAAAAAGCAGTTGGAAGGTTAGAGTGAAATTGATGGGCAGCAATGACAGTTGGTGGGGGGAAGGGAACTTAGAGTGACAGTTGGTATTGTGACTCTCTCTTGTCCTGGCCCTCAGACTGGAAGGAGCACTCTTTCCCTTTCTCTCAATAGAAGTACCTCTATTCCTGATTTTCCCAACTTTGGGCTCTACCTGAATTTCTGTGATGGTGTCATTGAACAAAAGGATTTAAGGGGAGCAATTTGAACTGTAAGGCCTCTCTTTAGGGGCATCAACCTGAAAAGACAGGCCCATCCAGCTCTGAAAGTCAGAACCTTTTCTTCCTCTTGCTGTCTACTGCTAAAGACTTTGAACTTAAGAAAGATAGCCTAGCTTAGCTTAGACAGAAATAAAAGAAACCCTCCACCAGTCTGCGAGGCCTGGCCTCAGCTCAAAAACTGAGAGAGACTCAAACCCAATCTAGGGATATCCCGATTCCCTCTTCCCTGATAACTCCCTAATCCAAACTTTTTATTAAAATACATCTTTATTTAAATAACCACAGTCAGATAAGAGGACTATCATTTCAGGGGGACATAGAGGGAACTGAACCTAAGGACAGCCATTCAACCCTAAACGGTCCTTATTGGACTCCTGCTGGGCAACCTTGGTTGAGGGAAAGGCTTGTCCTTCAGGAGTGTCTGTGCTATCTTTAACATGACTCAATAGAGCAGACATCCCCTCAGGCTATCATAGGTGGCTCATTTCTTCCTAACCCCTATTTTTCAAAGATAGACTCTCAGCAGGGAGTATTTCCTTTTACCTCACCAGCAGCCATATTCTTCCTCTCCCTTAAATTCCTCCATTCCTTATTTAAAAACCTACCATTATTCCCTGTACCTCTTCAATTCTATACAATTCCACTAAATATTACAAGCTTCAGGGGCATCTGGGTGGAGCCATGCCCAGAGATAGGAGGTTCCAGGTTCAAATCTGGCTTCAGACACTTCCTACCTATGTGACTCTGTACAAGTCATTTGACCCCCATTGCCTACCCCTTACTGCTCTTCTGCCTTGGAACCAATACACAATATTGATTCTAAGAGAGAAGGTAAGGGTTTAAAAAAAAATAACCCTAAATTCTCACCTAAACAGAGCAAATTCAAGAAAAGAGGTAAAACTAATTTTTGTGTTTAACCATACTTGGGTAATTCTGAAACAGGTTTTCTATAAGCTCAAATGTCAACCTAAGAAAAATATACTGGAAATTAACTTATGGTGTTGTGTTCAGATATGACATGATGAATATTCTGCATTCTTCACTAAAAAATTTAACTAAACTCTAGCAAGTTATGTACACATACACACAATATATGCACATATGGTGTACATATGTATAGATTCACAAATACACATACATTTTAAGTGATATGGTTTATGATAATAGAAATATTTCACCTTGTTTTGAATCAATTCTTTTAGTAATTTCTGAAACATAGCAGTTTGGTAAAGGGCATGATGAAAACATTGGCCAAGGATATGGATCATCACCCTAAAAAGAGGAGGTAAAAATAATTCATATCAGCTAGGAATCAATACAAATTTTTTTATATTTCATCCATCAGTCAGTCAGTCTTTTATCAGTCACCACAAGGTCTGTCTAAGCAAAGATTCTAGTGACAGAGTCTCCTCAGAGAGAGTTCCAGCCAGAGTCCTCCTCAAAGAGCCTTCCAGCCAGAGACTGTTTTAAAGGGCCCCTCTCAAGAGCCTCCAGAGGGACAGAGTCCCCTCAGAGGAGCTCCAGCGAGACCTCCTTAGAGATTGTCCTCCAAGAGCTTCCCTTCTTCAGAGCCTCTCCCAAGAGCTTTTCTCCAAAAGGATTGTTTTCAAGCGATCTTCCTCAAAAGGATTCTTTCAAGAGATTCTGCTTTTTCTTATATAGGGGGTTTTCTCCTATGTCACCTCCCCTAAGTTCTTCCATCTACCAATCACAGTAGATAGGGATAGCCCTATTCTGAATTCACTGCTGGGTCGACTAATCCCTTTAGTATGTTTGAACCAGAAAAACTTCTGAATACGTTTTCACCTCTTTGCTCCTGGCAAGTTTACAAGTTGCCTGACCTTTAATAGGTACTTAGCACTCCATTGTATTACTTCTAAAAATAGACATGGCTTAAAGAACTTTTTGCCTCATTATAAGTATGGGCCCAAGTACCCTCATTGTTTAGCAAGGAGTTTTTCCCCTAAAGCAATCCTTAAGTATGGGTGGAGTAGAGGTCTTCCCATTTCTAATCTAAATAGAGTTCTCACATCCAAATGTGGAATGTTCCCAGTAGGGAATTGTTTTAATTGAGAATTCCCCGATGGGGAAATTTTTAACATTCACAAGTCTGAGAAATTTCAAGATTTACATTATGATATCATAATTCAATCTTATAATTTGTATTAAAAAGTTAACATGTAAAATATCCAATAAATGCTAATACCAGAAATCTGCTTAATTTCTTATGGTTATCCAAAGTAGACCATGCTGCTTTTACTATATTTCCATAATAGTAAAATCACAGCCTTTAAAGAAAAAAATATGGTGGCATCAAGTTTATTTAACAATCTTCCTGTCCTCTATGCATATAATAATTTTGATTTCTTTCTAAGAGTTGCAGGGGAAATATAATACTTAAGAAAACATTTCCTAAACAAATAGCAAACTATGCAAGTACTAATGAGTGTACAGGAGCCTAAAATTACAAAGAAAAAGGTTTGTTTTTAATTTTATAAAAATTATAAATTACAAAGTAATCATCGAGGATGCACAGGAAGAGAGAATCATAGAAACAATATGTTTTGGCTTTCCCCTTACTTACATTTATAACTGCTGGAAACTAAGAATAAAATTATAATGTGTGAACTATATAATTGCATGGCCTAATAGGTAGCTAAAAATTGCCCCTACAATACAGATGACAGACAAACAGGAACTATTAAATTTGAATACTCTCTAAACAAATTTACGTAGCATATATGTTTAACATGAACATATGGAAAACATGTTTTTTTTCTCAGTTACCTTTTGTAGTGCCCTGGCTGGCAAAATCCTTTCTGATGGTCCACCAACAAGATTTAGTCTAACAAGGACATGGTTTCTTTCTACTGAAAGTCCATCAATTATAACGTCCCTGAAAAACAAATCATTTTTTCATTTTTTTATTGTTCATTTGTTTCAGTCCTGTCTACCTCTTCATGACCCCATTTATGGATTTTCTGGCAAAGATACTAGAGTGGTCTGCCATTTCCTTTTACAGCTTACTTTATAGTAGAAGAAACTGATGTAAACAGGGTTAAGTGAGTTGCCCAGAGTCACACAGCTAGTGTCTGAGGCCAGTTTTGAACTCAGGTCATTTTGACTCCAGGCAAGGCACTCTACCCAATGCATCATCTAGTTACCCATATTTTCATTTACCTGTAATAAGATGATGCTGTACAATTAAAATTGATATAATGACATCTAAAAAAAGAGGTAATTAATAGAATAAGAATTTGAAAAAATTAACAAATGGGGATTAGCTAGGTGGCTCAGTGGATTGAGAGGCAGGCCTAGAGATGAAAGGTCCTAGGTTCAAATTTGGCTTCATATAACACAATCTAGCTGGATGACCCTAGGCAAGTTAATTGCCTAGCCCTTACAGTTCTTTTGTTCTAGAACCAATACACAATATCAATTTCAAGACAGAAGGATAGAGTTAAAAAAACAAATTAACAAATGAACAAAGTAAGATTTTTTACCTTTAAAATGAAGGCCTGACTAAATGATTTAAAAGACTGATTCTGATGCACAGAGCTTTAAATATATCTTATCACTAAAAATCCCCTAGTACCTTCTTCATCTGAATCTATAAGCAAGCATTCATATTTTCAACCTGGTTCCCTTTCTAGATTAATTTTTTTCAGTTATTTCTTACCTCTGCTCTCCGGTGATATCTAAAATATTTTCCTCTTGAGCATTTAAAAGTATTGTAGACACTTGGTATTGAGACTCTAAAAGTAGAAGTGTATCTAGATCACAACATAATACACTTAATAACCTGCATATTGGGAAAAATGAGATGACAATAATTTGGATAAGAGTGAAAATCTAAGATAAAGAAAGTTAAGAAATATAATTAGATCATAAAGATACTTTCTCATTAATAATAGAACCTGAAGGAAAATGATTCCTTTATGCTCATTTTACTCCTTACATTTATATATTAAAAAAAGCAGTTATGTTTAACAGTTCTCCACTTCTCCATTTAGTTAGAAAAATTAATAATCGGTGGTCTATATTTGTGGTTTTAATTCAGTACTGAAAATGCCATTTAATTTGCAGAAGGAGAAGCTAGTATATTATGCCCTGGGACATCCCATTTGAGAACTGATAGGACCTCAGGGAAACCCTGAGGACCAAGAACACCTTCTTTCTCTCCTTCTGTCTCTTACTCCATCTCCCAACTACTCACAGCTGCAAATAGAGGCAGCTTAGCTGAAACAGAAACTACAAAACCACATCGTGGGTAGAAATGTCTTTGAGGTTTTAAGATAAGAGTAAGGTTCTTTCTTGTTCATCTCCTCCTAATCCCAATGCCCTCCGCAATTTTATATCTTTTTTTTCTCAAGTCAAAGAGATATTATATTTGGTGTGATAAAGACTACCAATGGCCTTCTTATTGGAATGAGAGGTAGAGGGGAGTTTTTACATATTTATCTACTCATTCTGTCTCTTTCTTTTCCCTTTTTCTCCTTTGGCTAAAGGAGCCAGAGGATAGAGGTCAGTGACTCTAGGAGGGCATAATCTCTGTTCTTCATTCCACTCTCTGCTCTCAGGTCCTATGTTGATTGGAAATTAATTTTTAGCCTAAGAGGTGTGATAAAGGCAAACCTTTCAATCCTTTTATCACAGAGGAAAGACTGAAGAGGATGTATCACAGGGTCATAGTGCCACTGAAGAATATGGGCATAGGAAGAGATAACAAGATTTTTTTTAATGGATTTTTAATATGAAAGTAGGAGGAGTAAAGGGGAAATAAATGACTTTTCTTTCAACTGTATTATTTTGTAATGGATATGAAATGTTAAAGTGAATGCTATTTTTGACTAATGAAAACATTTTTATAACTAAAAGATAAGGAAAATAACTGTTGGTCATCACAAATAGATGGTTGATGGACAAGAGGTAGCTTAAATGTTTGATTATAACAGGAGTGAAATAGATTGCTTTTTCAAACAAGATTTTGGAATTTTAGTTTAAAACATTTTCAAAAAGTTTATTTTGGATAAGCAAATTAGCTGAATGAAACCATATAATTTCATTTTATCCATTGATTTTAATATAATTACTTGGTTAACTTGATAACCGATATTTTCCCCAGCATTATTTACTTGCCCTTTAAGATAAAATTATGCCAACTAAAATATCAAAATTAGGAAAGATTTATTTTATTGTTTTTGTTGTTGTTTTCCTTTAGGCCTCTTTCCATTCACTGAGTCTGAAGTGACTTTTATTTTTTTTAATTTTTATTTTTAATCTCAAACATTGTTCCTTGGTTACAAAAATCATTTTCATTTCCTCCCTCCCCATCCCCCGCCCCTCCCATAGCCGACACACAGTTTGGCTGGGTGTTCCATGTGTTCTTGATCAGAACCTTTTTCCATGTTCTTAGTATTTACAATAGCATGTTCACTTGAAGTCTATTTCCCCATTCATATACCCTTCAACCCATGTCATCACGCATTAGTTTTTCTTAAGAGTTTATACTCCCAGTTTTTCCTCTGGATGTGGATAGTGTTCTTTCTCCTGTATCCCTCTGGGTTGTTCAAGATCAATGCATTACCACCAATGGAGGAGTCCATTACCTTTGATTCTACCACAGTGTATCAGTCTCTGTGTACAATGTTCTCCTGGTTCTGCTCCTCTCACTCTGCATCACTTCTTGGAAGTTGTTCCAGTCCCCATGGAATTCCTCCACTTTATTATTCCTTTGAGCAAACTAGTTTTCCATCATCAACATATACCGAAATTTGTTCAGCCATTCCCCAATTGAAGGACATCCCCACATTTTCCAATTTTTTGCCACCACAAATAATGAAGCTATGAATATTCTTGTACATCTTTTTCCTTACTATCTCTTTGGAAGACAGACCAAGCAATGCTATGGCTGGATCAAGGGGCAGAAAGTCTTTTATCGTCCTTTGGCCACAATTCCAAATTGCCCTCCAGAATGGTTGGATCAATTCACAACTCTACCAGAAATGTATTAATGTCCCCACTTTGCCATATCCCCTCCAGCATTCATTACTTTCCATATCTGTCATGTTAGCCAATCTGCTAGGTGTGAGGTGATACCTCAGAGTTGTTTTGATTTGCATCTCTCTGATTATAAGAGATTTAGAACATTTTTTCATGTGATTATTAATGGCTTTGATTTCTTTGACTGAAAATTGCCTATTCAATTGGGGAATGGCTTAATTTTTTGTACAATTGGTTAAGCTCTTTATACATTTTAGTAATTAGACCTTTGTCGGAGTTTTTTCTTATGAAGATTATTTCCCAGTTTGTTATTTCCCTTCTGATTTTGGTTACATTGGTTTTGCTTGTAGAGAAAATTTTTATTTTAATGTAATCAAAATTATTTATTTTACATTTTGTGACTCTTTCTAAGTTTAATCTTTCCCTTCCCAAAGATCAGACACGTACTATTTTGTATTCACCTAATTTATTAATAGTTTCCTTCTTTATGTTCAGGTCATTCACCCATTCTGAGTTTATCTTGCTGTAGGGTGTAAAGTGTTGGTCTAACCCTACTCTCTCCCACACTTCCTTCCAATTTTCTCAGCAATTGTTATCAAATGGTGGATTTTTGTCCCAAAATCTAGGGCTTTTAGGTTTGTCACAGACTGTGTTGCTGAGGTCGCTTGCCCCCAGTCTATTCCACTAATCCTCCTTTCTGTCTCTTAGCCAGTACCAAATTGTTTTGATGACCACTGCTTTATAGTATAGTTTGAGATCTGGGATTGCAAGGCCACCTTCCTTCAAATTTTTTTTTCATTATTTCCCTGGATATCCTTGATCTTTTGTTCTTCCAAATAAACTTTGTTATGTTTTTTCTAATTCCATAAAAAAGTTTTTTGGAAGTTCGATGGGTATGTCACTAAATAAATAGATAAGTTTGGGTAGGAGGGTCATTTTTATGCTAAGATCTAGTTTTTAGTTGTGAGTAAAGTGTTTTGTAGTTGTGTTCATATAGTTCCTGTGTTTGTCTCAGCAGATAGATTCCTAAGTATTTTATATTGTCTAAGGTGATTTTGAATGGGATTTCTCTTCCTAATTCCTCCTGCTGCGATGTGTTGGAGATATATAGAAACACTGATGACTTATGTGAGTTTATTTTGTGTCATGTTACTTTGGTAAAGTTGTTGATTATTTCCACTAGCTTTTTAGTTGATTCTCTAGGATTTTTTTAAGTAGAACATCATATCATTCACAAAAAGTGATAGCTTGGTCTCCTCGTTGCCAATTTTAATACCTTCAATTTCTTTTTCTTCTCTACTTGCTACTGCTAGTGTTTCTAGTATAATGTTAAATAATAGAGGTGATAATGGGCATCCTTGTTTCACTCCTGATCTTATTGGGAATGCATCTAGTATATCCCCATTGCAGATGATGTTTGCTGATGGTCCTAAATAGAAACTGTTTATTATTTTTAGGAAAGACCCTTCTATTCCTATGCTGTCTAGTGTTTTTAATAGGAATGGTGTTGTATTTTATCAAAGGCTTTTTGTGCATCTATTAAGATAATCATGTGATTTTTGTTGGTTTGCATATTGATATGCTCAATTATGTGGATGGTTTTCCTAATATTGAACCATCCTTGCATTCCTGGTATAAATACTACTTGATCATAGTGAATGATCCTCCTGATCACTTGCTAGAGTCTTTTTGCTAGTGTCCTGTTTAAGATTTTTGCATCTATGTTCATTAGGGAGATTGGTCTGTAGTTTTATTTCTCTATTTTTTACCTGTCTGGCTTTTGAATCAGTTCCATATTTGTGTCATAAAAGGAATTTGGTAGAACTCCCTCTTTGATTATTATGTCAAATAGTTTGTATAGTATTGTGATTAGCTGTTCTTTGAATTTTTGATAGAATTCACTTGTGAATCCATCAGGCCCTGGGGATTTTTCTTAGGCAGTTCTTTGATGGTCTGATGGATTTCCTTTTCTGATATGGGATTATTTAAGAATTCTATTTCTTCTTCTGTTAGTCTAGGTAATTTATATTTTTATAAATATTCACCCATATCACCTAGATTGGCATATTTATTGCCATATAATTGGGCAAAGAAGTTTTTAATGATTGCCTTAATTTCCTCTTCATTGGAGGTAAGGTCCTCCTTTTCATCTATGATACTGTTAATTTGCTTTTCTTCTCTCCTTTTTTTATTAGATTGACCGGTACTTTGTCTATTTTGTTGGTTTTTTAAAGTACCAGCTTCTAGTCTTATTTATTAGTTCAATAGTTCTATAACTTTCAATTTTATTAATTTCTCCCTTAATTTTTAGGATCTCTAATTTGTTTTTCTTCTGGGGGTGTTCTAATTTGTTCACTTTCAAGTTTTTTGATTTGCATGTCCAATTCACTGATCTCTGCCCTCCCTAATTTGTTAATATATGCACTCATGGATATGAATTTTCCTCTGAGTACTGCTTTGGCTGCATCCCGTAAGGTTTGAAAGGCTGTCTCACCATTGTCATTTTCTTCAATGAAATTATTGTTTCTATGATTTGTTTTCTAACTAACCGATTTTGGAGTATCATATTATTTAATTTCCAATTGATTTTTAATTTAGCTCTCCATGTACCCTTTCTGATCATTATTTTTATTGCCTTGTGATCTGAAAAGGTTCCATTTATTATTTCTGCTTATCTGCATTTGTATGCCATGCTTTTATGACCTAGTGTATGGTCAATTTTTGTGAATGTGCCATGTGCTACTGAAAAGGTGTATTCCTTTTTGTCCCTATTTATTTTTCTCTATGTATCTATTAACTCTAATTTTTATGAGATTTCATTCACCTCCTTTTCCTCTTTCTTATTTATTTATTGATTTGATTTATCTAAATATGATAGTGGTTGGTTCACGTCTCCCACTAATATAGTTTTACTATCTATTTCCTCCTTCAATTTTCCTAGTTTCTCCATTAGAAATTTGGGTGCTATACCATTTGGTGCATACATGTTGATTAGTGATATTTCCTCATTGTCTATACTCCCTTTTATCAGGATATATATACCTTCCCTATCCCTTTTAATCATGTCTATTTTTACTTTGGCTTTGTCAGATATCATGATTGCAACTTCTGCCTTCTTTCTATCAGTTGAGGCCAAATAGGTCTTACTCCAACCTTTAATACTGAACTTGCATCTACCTGCCTCATGTGTGTTTCTTGAAGACAACATATGCTAGGGTTTTGGATTCTAATCCACTCTGCTCTTCATCTATGTTTTATGGGTGAGTTCATCCCATTCATATTCGAAGTTATGATTGTCACTTGTGAATTCCCTGGCATTTTGATCTCCTCCCCTAATTCTGACCTTTCTTCTTTAGCTATAACCTTTTAAACCAGTGGTTTACTTTATACTTCCCTTTCTAGCCCCTACATTTTTGTTCCCTTTTTTTTTTTAGGGTTTGTTAATTTCCCTCCCCCCTCTCCTTCCCTCCCTTTTTGTTCTCCCTCTCCCCACCCCCATTAATTTTCCCTTCTACCTTACCGTGTTGGATAAGATAGAATTAAAGATCCCAATGGATCTAGATGCTCTTCCTTCTCAGAGTTGATTTCACTGAGAGTAAGGTTTAAGTAGTACCAATTAATACTCTCTTCCTCGCTTTCTTATAAGAGAATTCTTTCCCTCCCCCTTCCCATATGTATCTTTGGGTGACAACGATTATTCTATTTAATTTATTTCTATTTCTTCAAGTATATCTTGGTACCATTATCGATTCTCCCCCTCCTTTTTTATTTCTTGCCATCCCTTTTTACATATCATTGTAATGCCCTAATCTTTCCCAATGAGTGATTCTTCTAATTACTCTAATAATACATACAATTTTTGAGAGTGACACATAACATTTTCCCCATATGTTGATATATATAATTTGATCTAAATGTAGTCCTTATAGAAGAGAGTTTAAATAATAGAAAACATTTTTCTCCTTTTCTCTTTCTTTCATATTTACCTTTTCATGTTTTCCTTGCTCTTTGTGTTTGGAAATCAAACTTTCCACTGAGTTCTGGTCTTTTCTTTACAAATACTTGGAAATCTTCTATTTTGTTGAATACCCATTCTTTCCACTGGAAATATATAGTTGGTTTTGATGGATAGGTGATTCTTGGTTGAAGACCCAGGTCTCTTGCCTTTCTGAATGACCTGTTCCAGGCCTTGCGGTCATTCAGTGTGGAAGCTTCAAGGTCTTGTGTGATCCTGATTGGTTCACCTTGATATCTGAATTGTCTATTTTTGGTTTCTTGTAGGATTGTCTCCTTAGCTTGAAAGCTTTGGAATTTGGCAATTGCATTCCTGGGAGTTGTCTTTTGGGTATTTAGTGTAGAGGATGTTCTATGAACTCTTTCAATGCCTATATTGCCCCCTTGTTCTAGAACCTCAGGGCAGTTTTCTTAGATGATATCTTGTATTATGATGTCAATATTCCTATTTCTGGCTTTTCAGGTAGACCAATGATTGTGATTGTCTCTCCTTCCTCCATTTTCCTGATCTTTCACTTTGTCAGTGAGATATTTTATGTTTTCTTCTAATTTCTTAGTCTTTTGACTTTGCTTTATTCATTCTTGCTGTTTTGAAAGATCATTGTCTTCCAGTTCCCTAATTCTGGTCTTCAAAGACTGGTTTTCCTTTTCAGTTTGGTCTATTCTGCTTTTTGAAGCTTCCAGCTGTTTCTCCAATTGGGAGTTCTTGTCCCTCAGATTGATGTATTCTCTTTGTATTATTTCCCATTTTTCCTGCCAGAAGGCTTCCATCTTTTTGATAACCTCCAATTTAATTCTTCAAGAGCTTGTGTACAATTTCCATTTCTTTTGGAATGTTTTGGAACATTTATTTAGGTTTCCTCTTCTGCTATTTCCTCTGTAGTCTGTATTTTTCCTCTGTAAAAACTATCCAATGTCAACCCCATCTTCTTGCTTTTCTTGGTGTTGGGAAGTTGTTCCTGGGCACTGTTTGTCATCTCTATGGTTTTTCCTTCCCTTTCCAGTCAGAAATTTGAGTAAGGAGGGCTGGCTCTGTGTATGTATCTAATGATCAAAGCTTTTTGCCTCGGCCAAGCTCTCGATTCTCTGCAGCTGGGCTATCTTCTCGTAGGAGCCCAAGGTCTGCCCTCCCCTGCCTGCCGGTATTCTGGGTGTTACTGCTCTCAGGGGTGAGTCCTAGGTGGTCTTAGTCAACTCCCAAGACCTATGGGTGCCCCTTGCTCACTTCAGGGGTGCCCTTCCTGTACTTGTTGATTATGGTGCGCTAGTTCTGAGTGCCCGAGATCTGAGCTCCCCTTGCCCCCCTCCCGAGGTTTCGGGTGTGACTACTCTCAGGGGTAATTCCTTGGTGGTCTTAGTTGCTCCCAAGACCTGGAGCTGCCCATTGTTCACTCCTGGTGTTCCCGTCCTTCATTGATTCTGGCACACTGACTTTAATTCTGACTCCGTAGGTGTGGTAGGGGAGGGTAGATCAGCTCAATTTTGAGTGGGATCTTTTTCCTTCCCTTATAGTGTGGAAATGCCCGAAATCCCACATACCTTCAGTGCTGTGCCCTACTGTACAGTCGCTCCATTCTTATGAGGATGGTTTTTAGGGGGTCTTCTTTTGAGGTCGTCTGTATCATTGGGTCTGAGGAGGGGAAGCAAGCCACGTCTAATCTGCCACCATGCTTACCCAAAAGTCTCACTCTGAAGAGATTTTTAATTATTATTGGTAAACAAATGAGGCGAGAAATATCACTATAAAATTCTTCCTTCATTTTCCCTTAAATTTTAATAATCCCTTTTAGGTGCATTAAAATAAAAGCATATGTTTCATTTTAATATAGTTTAGTTATGTGGGTATGTAAATATGTATTTTGCTATGTGCTTGAAACAAAATTTTCATTGCTTTAAGTTTATAACTATACAAAGGTATCCTTTAAATGCAACATATATTTTTAAATAAATATAGATATTAATGGTTTATTTATTACAAAATTATTTTTTCTATATTGTTTAATTCATCTCTATCTTTTCCTAAATCCATTTGCTTAGAGTATCTTGAAAAGAAAAAAACAGTCTCGTCATAGGACAATTACTTTATGCTGTCTATGGCTCTAGGTAGCTTAGTGGGTAGAGTGCTAGACAGAGACTTGGAAAAAAACTGAGTTCTTATCTTGCCTCAAACATTTACTATTACTTGACATAGAATAAGTTAGTTAACCTGTGTGCCTCAATTTCCTTATCTATATAAATGAGATAATAATAGCTCCTAACTCAAGGGTTGTTCCTAAGATGAAATGATGAAATGTTTGTAAAACATTTACACACACACACACACACACACACACACACACACACACACACGCATGCGTGCGCTGACATAATTATGTATCATTATATACTATTAAAGAAATTTGTTAATTTATATTGAGACATTTTTCTCTTCTCACCTTTAAAATAAGGCCTAAATTCCACTTAGAATCATTAGCACTAGAGAGGAACATAGAAATCATTTCATCTAACCCCTTATTTTGTAGATAAGGAAGCTAAGTTACCAAGAGAAATAGGAATATTTCTTATCTATTTTTTAACCCATGTCTATCTTGAGTATCAGCCTGATCTAACCAGTGTAGGCTAGAAAGTTTCTACAATTCATTATCTCTTCTTAATTATGTATCACAGCTATTGTGTACAATCAAAAAGGAGATACCCCACCATTTGTTCTTTACTTCATTGGGCCTTGTGATCCTCATCTATAAAATTAGGGTGTTGTACTAGTAGTATAAAAGTCACTTCTGGATCAAAGGTTCTCTCATTCCTAATGCTACATTAATTCTTTCAGGATGCCCCCATAATTTTCTTTATAGTCAAAAAGTTTCTTCCCTTTGAAATTACTTTTTAAAAAATGTATATTCTTTGTTATATTTCCTTATTTGTGAATATGCTGTTTCTCAACTAAAAAATGAGCTCCTTGAGGACAAAAAAATAGTTTTGTTTGTGAATAGTGACTCATATAATGCAAGTCCTTTAAAAATGTTGAAACAAATCAAAGAATGAATAAAATGAAGAACATTCAGCTTAACTCTTTCTAATACATATGATATCTGTCATCCCTGAAAATGAGAACTAGGGCAAAGAACTTCTACTCATACAGAATTTTCCTTCATTCATACTTTTCAACTATAGGTATCACATTGTATTTTCAAACTAAGAAAAGTTTGCATTTAGATTTTTTAATGAGATTATTTCTTTTCTATGTTTTTCTCTGACATTATGGGAATAGGATATCTTATTCTAAATTATAAATCCAATATAATTCTGATTATGGGCAAATGTTGCCTAAAATTCATTCATTTCTCAAATGAGTCCCTATATTATGCCTAGATATTCACTGAGGATTAACTAAACATATTGAAATACATGAATCACAGAATTTGAGAGTTCAAGGAGATCTCAGCAGCCATCTAGAACTCATAACCAAAAGGAATCCTCACTATAATTTACTTGGCAAGCGTTCAGTAAGCCTATGCTAGAATATCTCTGTACAGATGAATTTTTTTTTTTATTATTTTCCTGCAACACTTCCTGAATTTGCCTCTGCAACTTCCTCTGAACCAGACTCATGAAGCCCAATGGAGGCAATCTAACCCTAACACCACGCAACAATCATTCATGTACTTGAAGAAAGTCTTTTTTCTTCTATCAACCCAAGTTTTCTCAAGGCTAGACATCTCCTGTTCCTTGAACTGAACCTCATATTCCATGGACTACTCAATCCTCCTCAAAACTTCTAATTATTCTCCTTTGCACATTTTTCAGTTTATCACTGTCCTTTTCAAACACTAATGGCGAAAACATAATACTCCAGATGATACTGATGAAGGTAGAGTACAACAGAAGTTTCATTTTATTTCTGGAATGTACAAAGCGAACTAAATGCAGCTTAGGTTTTTTGGGTGCTTATATCATACCACTGACATATATTGCATTTGTAATTCACCAGAAGTGAATTTGGGGTGGGGTAGGGCATCTGGGTAGCTCAGTGGATTGAGAGTCAGGCCTAGAGATGGGAGGTCCTAGGTTCAAATCTGCCCTCAGACATTTCCTACCTGTGTGACCCAGGGCAAGTCACTTGACCCCCATTGCCTAACCCTTACCACTCTTCTGCCTTAGAACCAATAGGGTTTAAATAAAAGGGGGGGGGAGGAATTTGGGAATACTTATATGAACTAAAGAAATGTAAAAATAGGAGCCAATGAGGTAAAGTGGGGGAAAAAAATGAATTTGACATCAAAAGTTCTTATCCTGTCTCTCCCACTTGCATCCTTGGTGACCTGAGGCAAGTTACTCAATCTCTCTGGGCCTTAGTTTCTTTAAATGTAAAACAGTGGTTTGGACTAGATGGCCCTTTCTAGGATCCCATCAAATATAAACACACATCTGTAATCTTTAAATTCTACAAGGTAAACAAAATTAAGATAATAATTTACATATTGATAACAATAATATCAATATTAAAATGAATATTAAAATGAAGTTCATCACTAAATAATCTAGGTCCCAAAGAAGAGTTATTAAAGTATCTTCTACTTTGAGGTAAAGAGATGAGTGATTTTCCATGAAATATATCAAATACACTACAAATGACTATTGTTTTGAATAATTCTGCTTTATCTGTTTTTCTTTATTACCAGAGAAGGCTTATTTGGTGGATGGGAGTAAAGTATGTCAAATAATGATTATTATTTAGAAACAAAAGGCATCCATAAAATTGTTCAAAAGTAAGAAAATTATGTTAACTCCTTGAAAAATGTCTTGTTCTTGAACAATAATTGAAATTTTCAAGCAAAAAATATTGTTTAATCAAACAAAACTGAAAAATTATTTAAAGCAAATTCTTTAAAAATCTAGTATTCATTTGGGATTATTTTTTATCAATGTGAGCTACAATCAAAAACAAAAATAATTTTGGAAGTTAGGCTTTTGCTTAGAAATGGCTGATCTATGAACATTTCTAAAAATATTTTACTGATACTTTATATTTGTATTTTTAAATACCCATTGCATGATTACTATATTATTATTATTATATTATATTATATTACATAATTATTATATTTTATATTAGTTTTGAAGATTTAAGAGACAGGAGTTTTGCTCAAAGGTTACAATAAAAAGCGAGAAAAAATAAGTCGTAATGGATCAAAATTGGGTCAAAATATCACCATATCCCATCAAAAGCAAATCCACATTGTAGTGAGGGTGTGATCTGCTCCAAACTTAGGAAGCCTCCAATTCACTCTGAAGTTTGAGAGTGATAAACAGCAATTTAATTATTCTCATGAAAGTTAAATCAAATAGAATCCAGAGCAAAGAATGCTACACTATTATAAAGCAAAATAACAATGAATAAACATGAAATGATATGACAGGATCTTTTGATTGAGGTGGTCTTCAAAGTATTACACAACTTCTTTTTGACAGTTTTGAGGCCACACATAAAATAAGCAAAAATATTGGATAATAATTGGTATTTATTTTATTTTAGCACAGGAGAAAGAAAAATAAAATATTTTTAAATATCCTAAAGAGATACTTGCTTTTTAAATGTTAATGAACACATACACAGAAAACTCTTATGCTACAAAGAAAAAGAATATTACAAAAAAAAAGAATTCCATACCTCAGACCAAAAATATGTGATTGTTCATAGTTGAATAATGAGCGAATCTTGGCTTCAGAATTCACAATTATAAGTCTATCAATAATATCCTGAAAAAGAATGGACTTAGTGTAATACTGTATATTATATAGCAGGTATTTATTGAAATAATATAATTTGGTTCATATAAAACTCACTGAATCAGTATTAGAAAAAATGAATTAGTATGATAATAGTTCTCCAGGTATTGTATCCTCTATCCATTTTAGTTAAAAAAATATTTTATTTTTTCATATAATTTTTCCAGCCAAAATATTTTTCAAAATTTCAATAAAGTAAGCTAAGAAAATGAGAATTATAATGGAAGCTTATAAAAGTAAGATCACAATTCTAAAACGGTATGAAGGGGAAGTTGTGTTAACTACTGACAATTCTTTGGGACTAGGCAAACTCAGGTCTCCTTAGTATATCTCAAGTTTTCTATATCATATGGAGGACACAGCCCTTACTTTAAGTGACAGTTCTACAAAACATGGAATTGAAAAATTACATGAATATATTTGACATTCTATAATGCTATATAAAATATATACACATTTGTTGTTCAGTCATCAATGAGAAGCAGAAGCAGGATAAGGGAAGAGTTCTGAGAAGAAGGAAATTAAAGAGTTCTCTAGTGACATTTGTAAAGGCAGTATGCCTACCATTTTGCTTCAGTTAATTTCAGGTAAGAGAAAGTATCATAATTTCCTATGGGAAGCACTTTCAAAATATTTTGCTATAGATTTTTCTGAATCACAACTGATCAAACATTGGAAATTTATTAAACACCAGGCACTAAGTGAGGGGATGAGGATAAAAATATGAAAAATAAAACAATCCAGGCTTTTAAGTGATTTAAAGATCCTGATGCAAGCAGCTGAATAAGGAATCCAGCACACTTAGTGGCCTCATGACTCAAAAGTTCTAGTTTTGAATCCAATTTGTCAAGCAATATTCCATTTTCTTACCAGAGAAGATTAACCATGTGGCTCTGAAACTTGTGACGTAGGACCCCCACTGTCCTAACTGGTGAGTGCCTCACACCAATCACTAGATCTAGTTGGACAGTCAAACTTTATTTCTATTCTTCTGCAATCTTATCATCATGCATGAGTCCTCTTTTTTCTGAGGACTTGTAGTCCTTCTAGCTATGGAACCAAAACCAAACCAATACCAACCCTGCAACTAGAAAGGATATTAATGATCTATCATTTCCCCAATGTTTTAAAAACCAAAATATCTGTTTTGTCCAGTGTGTCTGGCACATAATCAGGATTGAAAAATGTTCTTTGACTTAAATGATTACCACTTCTCTATATGTATTATTTCCTTCTTTAGGTTTTAAACTCCATGAGGGCAGGAGCTAGCTGACATTTGTATTCCAAGCACTTACTACATTGCTTGACATAGAACAAGCACTGAATAAATTCACATTCATTCACTTATGATTTTTTTTAAAAGAAGCAAGAACTTAGCATTCTCTAATGGAATAATATACTGCTACAATGTAATAAAGTTCTTAGAAATAATCTTCTCCATAATTTTGAGGAGCCCTGGGCCTCTTGTCTATTTTGGAGTCTCTTGAAGGAATAACCCTCCCATTACATATGCTAGTCTCCTGCCTCCTGAGGGAATAGAAAAAAATGTCATTCTACCATGTAACAAAGTTTCCTTTGTGGTGAGGGAAGAAAACACTCTTTCATGTCATTAACAAAAATGAGAAAATCTTCCATTGGGCAAGATCTCTAAAGTCTCTTCAGAAGCAGAGAGAAATATTATTCTGCCCTTGTGAGGGAATGGTACCAAATAATTAGTATTTGTTAAACCTTTGCTTATGTCTTTATTCATTAAATCTTAAATGGGTTCAAAAACCAAACATATTGATATGTTAAAGCACTTAAAAATTTTGAAAAATAAAAAAAAAACATTGAGTATTAAGTGTGAAATGCCTTGAATTAAAAAAGGATATACTATCCATATGCAGTTCTAATAAAAATTGTTTATTTTCATTATAAAAAATTGATCATAAAAATGTTCATTAGAGTAGATATTTTTTAATTCAGATTTTAAAAGGGTGTATATATATATATATATATATATATATATATATATATATATATATATTTGGACTGAAATTGAATTTCTTCCTAATTGTCTATCTTCTAAAGATAATAAAAATAGTCACCAAAAATAATTTCAATCACTTATAAATTCAACTCTGTATGACTTAAGTATGATCTTTTTTTTTTTCTTTCAAACACAAATAAGAAGATAACCATGGGTCCTGGAGCAATGTTAGCAAGAGCATATAATGCCAAAATTAAATCACATAATTAAGTATAATTTACAATGTGGATAATCTATGAGGAGATAATAAAAATTGGCCATAAATTAATTTTAAAGAATGTTCTTATTTATAGAAGTTTTATATCTAAAAGTCTAATGATGGTTCTTATACTTACAATAATGCAAGTAGGAACTTCTCGAAGTGAATATTCTGATTTATTTGGAATATCTTGGTTTCCTATAAGTTCATAAACAGCAGGGTAGGATAATAAATTTATCAGTGCTAGAAAAGACTATGGATAAAAGGAAAGAAGAAAAACAATAGAAACAGGAGGGGAGAAAGTAAAGTAGGAAAAAGAGAAAAGGGAATACATGTTAATGTTCAATCAAAGAAAGAAATTGTTTATATTTATGACTAAAAGAGAGGGTAGATTGGCATATTTTCAATTGCAAGATTTCAAATCATTTCTCTTTTAAAATAATATTCATTTAAAGAAATATATCCAAAGTAGAGAGATACAAAAGAGATATTCACATATAAAGTATATTCACATTTATCAACTGTGAAAAAAGTAACACAAAAACATTTTAGACATCAAAGTATTAATAAACATTTTAACACTTAGAAAGTGTCCTATCAACTTGAATCACTTCTTGAGTTACTCTATCTCAGTGTTTTTAACCTTTGTATGTGTGTGTCATGGACTTCTTGGGCCAGATGAAACTTAAGATTCCTTTAGAATATTTTTAATACAAAATTGAATAAAATGTTATGTTTCAGGAATAATTTAATGAAAATAAAAATATTTTTCCCATTCAAGTTCATAGCCCCTTTGATATATACCCATGAACACCTTGAGAAATTCATGGACCCTAGGTTAACAATTTCTGTTCTATCTAAAGCATAAAAATGAGATTAACCAGTTATTGCTAGTTTATGGAAGTAATTTAGATTTCTAGAAAAGTATACTTTGAGTAAAACACACATTACCGGTAAAGTGATCTTTAAAACTCATTGCTTTTTTATAATAAAGAACAGACATATATATTTTATCATTAGAATCATCAAGTCTCTCTACTGTGAACAATTCTACCTAAAATGCAATCTCTCTTCTAAAATGCCAGCTTATCATATTGCCCCTCTGCTCAAGATTCTCTAATATTTCCTTATTAATAAATTCAAATTGGAAATCCTATTCATATTTTCAAAAACTCCCCATCTCCTTTCCTATTATACAACTTTTTTTCTTTATTTCACAACATAAGCTCTTTATTATAGACAAGTATTTGTTTAACACCATAATACCCATACAGATATATACACTATATAGTAGTATTCTGTATACAAAATTAATCTAAGCCTTCAAAATTTTGCATAAAACTACAAATATTTCCAAAATAAGTTCATTCAAATCCAAACACTTCACATATCTACTTAACACTTGAAGGTTATATTCATTTGCATTTGCAGATATAATTCCTTATCAAATAAAAATCAGGTTCATACAATAATCTAAACCAGGTAGAATCATGACCATTAATGCTTAAAAGTACAGCAAAGATTATTTAGTACAAGGTCCAGCTTTTACAAATAAAGAAATGAAGACAGAAATTAATGACTTGACCAAATTACTCAGTAAAAAAATTTGGTTCTACAGATGTAATGGGACATATAATTCATTCTATCCTTTTCTAATAAGTCAGATTTCATGATTTAGGTATGGGAGTAATATTATATTGTTAGTGTCTTGAAGGAGGGCTTCAATTTTGTAAGCATAAAAGGGAGGGTATAAATTCATGAAAAAGATAGATAACAAATTTAGCTAATTCTTGGTAGACAGATTATTTTACGTAGTAGTTCTTTTATAAGTAGTTCAATTTCCTTACAAAGATAGGATTAAGAATACTCTTCAAAACTAGAAAGAGAAATCCCATTCAAAATCACCTTAGACAAAATAAAATACCTAGGAATCTATCTCCCGAGACAAACACAGGAAATATATGAACACAACTACAAAACACTCTCTAAACAACTAAAACTAGACTTGAGCAATTGGAAAAACATTAACTACTCATGGGTAGGATGAGCCAATATAATAAAAATGAACATCCTACCCAAACTTATTTATGTATTTAGTGCGATACTCATTGAACTCCCAAAATATTTCTTTACTGATTTAGAAAAAAAAAACATAACAAAGTTCATTTGGAAGAACAAAGGATCAAGGATATCCAGGGAAATAATGAAAAAAAAAATACAAAGAAAGGGGGCCTTGCACTCCCAGATCTCAAACTATATTACAAAGCAGCAGTCATCAAAACAATTTGGTACTGGCTAAAAGACAGAAAGGAGGGTCAGTAGAATAGACTTGGGGCAAGTGACCTCAGGAAGACAGTACATGATAAACCCAAAGATCCCAGCTTTGGGGACAAAAATCCACCATTCGTTAAAAATTGCTGGGAAAATTGGAAGGCAATGTGAGAAAGATTAGGTTTAGATCAACACCTCACACTCTACACCAAGATAAATTCAAACTGGGTGAATGATTTGAACATAAAGAAAGAAACTATAACTAAATTGGGCAAACACAGAATAGTATACATGTCAGACCTGTGGGAAGGGAAAGACTTTAAAACCAAGCAAGACTTAGAAAGAGTCACAAAATGTAAAATAAATAATTTTGACTACATCAAATTAAAAAGCTTTGTACAAACAAAACCAATGTAACTAAAATCAGAAGGGAAGCAACAAATTGGGAAACAATATTCATAAAAACCTCTGACAAAGGTCTAATTACTCAAATTTATAAAGAGCTAAATCAATTGTACAAAAAATCAAGCCATTCTCCAATTGATAAATGGGCAAGGGACATGAACAGGCAGTTCTCAGCCAAAGAAATCAAAACTATTAATAAGCACATGAAAAAGTGTTCTAAATCTCTTATAATCAGAGAGATGCAAATCAAAACAACTCTGAGGTATCACCTCATGCCTAGCAGATGTTAACATGACAGCAATGGAAAGGAGTGAATGCTGGAGGGGATGTGGCAAAGTAGGGACACTAATTCATTGCTGGTAGGATTGTGAATTGATCCAACCATTCTGGAGGGCAATTTGGAACTATGCCCAAAGGGCGATAAAAGACTGTCTGCCCTTTGATCCAGCCATAGCACTACTGGGTTTGTACCTCAAAGAGATAATAAGGAAAAAGACTTATACAAGAATATTCATAGCTGCGCTCTTTGTGGTGGCCAAAAATTAGAAAAATGTGGGGATGCCCTTCAATTGGAGAATGGCAGAACAAATTGTGGTATATGTTGGTGATAGAATACTATTGTGCTCAAAGAAATAATAAAGTGGAGGAATTCCATGGAGACTGGAACAACCTCCGGGAAGTGATGCAGAGCGAAAGGAGCAGAACCAGGAAAACATTGTACACAGAGACTGATACACTGTGGTACAATCGAAGGTGAAGGACTTCTCCATTAGTGTCAATGCAATGTCCCTGAACAATCTGCAGAGATCTAGGAGAAAAAACACTATCCACAAGCAGAAGACAAACTGTGGGAGTAAAAACACCAAGGAAAAGCAACTGCTTGACTACAGGGGTTAAGGGGACATGTCTGATGGGAGACTCTAAATGAACATTCTAATGCAAATACCAACAACATGGAAATGGGTTCGAATCAAAAACATCTGTGATACCCAGTGGAATCGCGCATCAGCTATGGGAGAGGTGGGGGGGATAGAAAATGATCTTTGTCTCCAATGAATAATGTTTTGAAATGACCAAATAAAATATTGTTTAAAAAAAAAAGAATACTCTTCAGACAGACTCAAAGAAAAGGTTGTCAGAATTTTAAAGAATACCTGCACTAAAATAAATTATTGTAAAAAATGAGAAAGAAATCACTCTTCCAATTTTCTTTTATCAGAAAAATATACCCCTAATATCTAAACTAGAGAAGGATAAAGCAAAGAGAACCACTAATTTTGTTAGTTATTATTGCTTCAATTTTTTAAAAAATTCTGGTTAAAAAGCTATATCAATTTATGTAAAAAAATCATTATTATTATGGTAGATTTATATGAGGAATGCAAGAAGTGTTCAAGGTAGTGGAAATATTTAATACAATCAAAACAAACATCTATCACCACATAATGGAATATATAAAATCTTTATCAAACTGCTTACTCTCTCAGGGATGGAAGAGGAAAAAGAAGGAGGGATATTTTACTCAAAAATTTTTAAAAAGGAAGATTAAAAATTATTTTTGCATGTAATTGAGGAAAAATAAAATATTGTTAAAATGATCATTATCTGAGGGTCTGATAATCTGAATATTTTTAAAGTAATATGATATTTCTTTTGATTTTAAATTTTGTTGGCTTCTAATTTGAAGTAGTAAGTACTGGTAATTATTTTTATTTTTTCTGGCTTCTTTATGATTTTAATTAGTTGTTAATTTAATTTTCCACCTTATTTTTAATTGAGATGGCTAACATTCATCAGTTTGGTTAGTCTTCAACTCTTGATTTTATTTTAGCACTATAGTCTTTTGGATTTCCAATTGATTTTTGAGTACTCCAATTTTCAAATTTTCTTCTAGTATGCTGATTTGGAGTCTATTTATTGACTTTACAATTTCTTGAAAGGCACCATGGAACTGAATGAAAAAGAATAATTACAAAAATAATGTTTAATATAATTATCTAACAAGTATGTAACAAATGAATTGAAAGAAAATATCTTGGTGGAAAAGAAGTTAAGCAGGCCAATATTATAGAAATTAGCAGATAAATGATTGTGTGGAGTGGAATTCGGGAGGGGGAGCTCATTCTCCCATGAATCACTCTAATGAGCAGAAAGGAGACTTGATGCTGGCAGAGTTCAAGAGGTTTTATTTAGAGGCATGAGGTGGGTGGGCCTAGGGACAATGCCTGGGGAAAGGCAGTAAGTGTGGGTTGGGGGAAGGGGGGAGAGGGAGAGAGAGGAGGAGACAGAGAGACAGAGACAGAGACAGAGTCAGAGACAGAGAGGGAGAGAGGGAGAGAGAGAGAGAAAGACGCTCCACAGTCTGAGAGGACTATAAAGTAGTGGGTACAGATGCCCAGATTTACTCAGATTTTATAGGGATCCAACAAAATGCTATCTCCAATTTCCCACCATTTGTATCTTTTTCTATCCTACTTCCTTTATCCTCCTTAATCTTTCCCAAAGCTTCTATGTCTTTTCTTTATCTTGCAATGTTTCCAAGCATATGGGAATTCCTTAGGTTTGCAATTTTTAGTTGAGTCAGGTTTTTAGACCTGTCCAAGGATTTATTAGGTGGCAGCACTCCAACAATTCTAGCTGAAACACTCTTTGAAGTATTTCTCTGGTTATAGCATCACAACAATTCTTGGGTTTTAGTAATCATTTATTAGGACATGTATTTAAGATTATAATTTGTAAGTTTTGAGACTTCTTTCATAGGATTTAGGATACCCAAAACTTATTCCCAGAAATAGAAAATAAAAAGGGTGGGGGCCTCTTTAGCTACACTCAAGAAGAAAATCAAAAGAAGAAAAATCAAAAGGCTATATATATATATAGACATAAAGCTTCTGCTTGGGGAAAGGGGTTCTTCTCTTCAAAAGGAGAGATTGATATCTCCTAGTGGAGAGCACGTAAATTCACAATCTATGATTACTAATACTAATATATATATATATATATATATAGGGGAATAATGCAAAAGAAATATATCTCAAAAATTCATGGTGGCAATCTGTTTATTAACCTATCACACACATATACATATAAACATAAATTGTAAATGTGTTCAAATTAGATCATATCAATTAACCATATATAGCTTATAGGATGTGGTAACATTTATTTAATATTGTTTTGGAAAGGTGCTAATTTTTTCAGTCAATGGAATTTAATCAACATAATTATACTAGACTAATAAACCTTTTAATAATTTTCTATTTAAGATATTGTTTACAACAAATTATGCAACTGTAATTTACTATAACACAATAATTTTATCTGTAGAATCCCTATTGATTTCCACAAGATTACACTTGAGCAACAAATGATAAAATTCAGTCTATGTATTATCTTAATTAATTCTAATGTGCTATTTCCCATATTCAGCTAAGTAGAATGTTACATGAACACATTCCAATAAGTGTATTGTTCTAAAACATTCCTGAGGTCTGATTATTAGTGGAGTAGGATAATAGAAAAAGTATCAACTTTTATTTTAAGATTTTTGAAGAATTGTTAATATAGCTTAATATATTATGTATATTGAAAAATTCAGGAAATGAATTAAATATATGGAACTATATGTTTCTAGGATAAGGATAATTCTGATATACTATAATTAAAAAGATGTATATGAGCCATTTTCTCAGTATTATTAATGCTTAGAAAATAATATGAAAATGACTGAAAATACAAAGTAAAAAAAAATTTTTTAACTGTGGTATTTATTTTTAAGGAAAAAAGCAAAACAGTAATTGCCTTAAAGCAAAGTCTATTCTTGGGAATTAAAAATCTTTCAAGAGGATCTCAATTTCATGCCAAAAACAAAGCAAAAATTTGAATACCCAGTAATAAAGAAAACTAGCTTGAAATAACAAATTACTTGATTTAACTAGTTCAAAACTAATTAGTTTTTAAAGCACTATACCACAATAATTTTTCTTAACTGATCTATGAGGAAGCTCATCTATAGTCAACAAATTTAAAGAAATGATATCTACTACAAATATGAAGAGTAAAAGGAGAAATACAGATGGACAAGTATTATAAAGGATGAATATATATTAAAAGACTGTGATTTAAATGAAATTAGTACCAATACTAACTAGATAAAACATACTATGAATTTCAGTGATATGGTCAAAATATTTTAAAGCACCAACAAAAATTATAATTTAATTTCATAATCTCCAAAATACAATGCAACCTGGTCTCCTATTTGATTCTGTGACTGCTGGAGGCCATCATACCCAGATGTAAAAAATAGACTCGAATACAGGACTACAATCCCCATGAGCCTTTGCTCCACTTCCCCAGAATGCCTTGTAATCTCACCTGGGCCGAGATCGAGAAGGTATTTAAGTGGAAGCAAAGGCTTTTGAAGGCTCAGGGGTCTTTTGGACTTCCGTTTTGGAGCAGAGGCGTCTCTTCCATGATGTGAGGTTATTTTGTCTAGGCCTCTGGCCTAGGCACATGTTTCTTACTTGTATATTCTTAATCTTTAACCTTTAATAAACCTCTAAAAAATATAATACTCCTTGCAGAGAGAAACTAATTTCTGCCTCAGATGCCTCAGTCTCCCCATCTCCCCTAAATTTTAATCTTTACAGTTGGCGACCTAATGGAAAAAAGAACTTTCAGTCTTCTGATTTCTTTTCTGATCTTAAATTCAGTTTTAATATCTAGTACCTAGAAAAAAAAAATTTTTTTTGAGCCATATCTCTCTGGCCAAGGTTTTCTACCCTCACAAAGCTGCTACAGACTCCGGACCTGCTGCCCACCCCACCTGGCTCTGCCCGCCGCTTCCTGCCTGCAGCCTGCAGCCCTGATCATCCTCACCTGGTACCTGGTCCCGGCCTTGACCACCCCCGCAGCCGCTCCTGCTCCTGGCCTCTCACCGGCCCGCTGCCTGCCTATTTCTGTGCCCCAGACCCAGGAGCCCGACCCAGCCGGCTCATCACCCAGATCCTTGGAGCAGATTGCTGAGGACTCATTGCGACCAGCTGGTAACAGTATTGGCCACGTGGGCGGAGGGGAGAGACGAGAGGGAAAGGAGACCTGGTAATTTTCCCTTAGGCTAAGCCTCCACGTGGCTGGGGGTATTGGCCACAGGGTGATCAGAGAGGGGAAAGAGAGAAGAGAAAAGAGAGAAGAAACAGACTTTTCAAACAGAAACTTAATAGCAATGGGCTGTTTAAAAGGATTTTTGACTCTTCTGGCAATTTCATTGATTTTGCCTGCCTGTCTGGGAGCAGACTCAGCCCAAAGATTCAACTTTACCTTTGGGGAGGAAAATGGGTGGCCCAGCGAACTGGACGCCAGGCCCAGAGACGGGAGGTCTCTAGTTAAAATCTGGCCTCAGATGCTTCCCAGCTATGGGGCCCTGGACGGATCCCTTGAACCCCATAGCCTAGCCTTTACTACTCTACCTTCGGACAATAGACATTTAAATGGATAATTAAAAACAAACAAACAAACAAACAAAAAACCCCAAGGAACTTTGAAGAGACTAAAGGCTACATTCTAAGGCATTTCAGACTCCAATGGTTTATAAACATCTCTGTATTCTATTGCATTGTTTTGTTATGGTTTAACTTTGTGATTTTAAGTTCATATATTACTGGATTCAATATTATTCTGCTTGAACTGAAGGTTGATTGAATTTATTTTGAATGTACTGAGTTTTAAAATTCTGTTGTTTTTCCCCGATAACTGTGTTGAACAAATATTATTGTGAATAAGCCCATATATGAAAAAACAGCTTTTTTCTATTTTGCTGAGGATAGATGGACTTCAGAACTGGTTATAATTGTATTAACAACCTTTGGAAAATTTAATGTGCTAAATACCTCAAATGAAATGATTTTAAGGGTTTTTTAAATATGATTTTTGTAATTTTTTTTAAACTATCTCTGGTTATTTTTGCCTGCCCCTACCTCGAGGTAAGGCCCATTCTAGTAGCTGAAGTGAAATGTATTTTATAACCCCCAACCTTCCCACATGTGAATGGAAGTTGGGCAGTTAATTTCAGGGCATTTGTACCCTTAAAAAGCCTCCAAAAGGAGCACCCCTTTATTTATACTCTTCAGCTCACTACTTTACTTGCACCAGAATGATATATAGATTTCTTGATTATGTTCTAAACCCAAGATGAGTTTTACTTGGTTTAAAAAATATGTTTAAATACCAAGGTTGAAGGATTGCTATGTTTGTAAAAATTGTGACAGATACCCATCAATTCATAAGCTTTAAAAATGTCAAAAAGCAACTTATGTGAAATATATAGTGTGTTTGTTTGCTATTGTAATTAATTGGGCTATTGAGAATTTTGGGGATATTGATACCTACATATTTGTACTACTGTATTTTTAAAAATGAAAAATTGTTAACCTTGTTCAATTCATTTGCCTTCTACTCACAGTGATCATGGCCAGATACAAAGAGGAAATGGATCTCATTTTTTGGTGAGAAAGCCTTGTATTTTATATTTTCTTAGCTGACAGAGATTGTCAATGATTATAAGCTATATTTTTGAATTTTTTAAAGCTCTTTTATTATTATATTTTTCTTGCATGTGCAATATACTTTTTCAGGTTTTTTTATTATTTTTTCTCTCCTTTTTATATTTGAAGCACATGTCACCAGTATTAAGATTTTCTTTAACCTTTTGATTTTCAGTGCCACAAGTTTAAGATACATTTGCTAATACATGCCCTAAAAAGCTTGTGACTATAAAAATGATGCCACTAATTATTTAAATAAATTATGGGACTTTGCTTAATGATTCTGCCTGATTCCAGGACAAGAGATACACACAAGAGCCATTTCATAGGGCCAAAGAAAGGCCAATCCAGGATGGATTGATGCACTTCTAAGCCAATACAAAGGTCTTGAACCTAGTGTGAAGACTCAAGGTTACTATGTTTAACATGTGTTAAGACATAGGCTTTCCTTGTATCTACACTCACTCTGAAGATACTCACAGACGAGTATCCCCAAAACCTTGGCTCCTACTTGGCTTCTATAATCTGGTCCCTTTCTTTTCTGCCTCTCATAGTGTGGTACCTTTCTGTAGTCCTGGCACTGATTGGGTAAATGCATCATTACTTAGATCATTTTGATTGGGCCCTGATTGAAGGACCTGTTATAGATTTATTTTTCTTCTACTTGAAATTTTTACACATAAGACTTTGATAGTCTATATTTTCATCCAGAAATTTTTCTTTCCCTTTGATTTTTCTGATGTCTTTTTAATATCTCTTGCCAATTGATTCATATACCTCATACCTCAGCCATGCATCCCTAAGTGATCCCTTTTTTTTTTTATATCACCCTCTTAACGGGGGGAATGTAAAAAAATATCATTATTTAAATTGCAAAGTTTAAATTCCTTTTGAGAAGAATTTTAGGTAAAGAAGATGCTACTTCCCTGAATTCAGAAAATGAACTGTTGGAGAAGCCATCATGAAGAAGCCTCCAGACCACGAACTGCACAAAATGAACTTTGGGTGTGGTTAATGAACATTTATTTGCATGCATACTTTCATGCCAAAGGGGACTGCCCCCTAACTGGCTTTCTGTCAATGCGTCCAGTAATTATTGGTTTTATTCTTTTTCTCTTATCCTCACACTATTGTAATCTTTTAAGTTGATTTTGTTTTCATGATCCTTTGGAAAAAAATTAATTTTTTTGCAAATGATCACACGGGGGAATGTAAAAAATAGACTCGAATACAGGACTACAATCCCCATGAGCCTTTGCTCCACTTCCCCAGAATGCCTTGTAATCTCACCTGGGCCGAGATCGAGAAGGTATTTAAGTGGAAGCAAAGGCTTTTGAAGGCTCAGGGGTCTTTTGGACTTCCGTTTTGGAGCAGAGGAGTCTCTTCCATGATGTGAGGTTATTTTGTCTAGGCCTCTGGCCTAGGCACATGTTTTTTACTTGTATATTCTTAATCTTTAACCTTTAATAAACCTCTAAAAAATATAATACTCCTTGCAGAGAGAAACTAATTTCTGCCTCAGATGCCTCAGTCTCCCCATCTCCCCTAAATTTTAATCTTTACACAGACCAGCTGACAAAGTCACAGTCTGACGAAAGTATGTCTGCAAAGCAAATCCCAGAATGAGGGCCCCCTACTGATCCCCCTTCGGTGATTTCTCTCTCCTAATTTTCCCCATTAATGGACTTGTTATGATTATTATTCTCTCCCCAATACAGGAAAAATAATATGAGAGCAAATATTTAAAGGATCAATAAATATATATCCTACTTTAAGCCCTCTAGGTTATTACCCCAAAAAGATTGCAATTATAGAATTAAAGTCCAAAGATTACTGCCCATGACCCCTCCTTTCTCAAGCACAAGACACACTCCAAGGCCCTATAATAAACACCGGCCAACAGCTTGAGCACTATAATGAATCTTTTCCTACACTTACCACACTCCAATGCATTTGTTGAAACAGAAGCCAAGCAGCACTGTTAGGCACTTCAAGGTAACACAAGAAAAACAGAACATGTAAATTAAGAAAAACCCCCAAACTGGTCTGCTTTGAGACCTCACAGTTAAATATAAAGATGTTTTGTTGTTCATCATCATGGGATAATTTTAGCGTTGTGACTTGACAATCTAAAATTAATTTGGTCACAAGTGAAAGTCCCAAATAATAAAATACCCAAGTCAGCTGGAAATTATGGTGATTTTAATTAATAAAGAGAGAGGGAATTAAGGAGAAGAGAGAGATAGAGGAAACAGTTAATTTAAACTGCTCTGGCTCAGGCTGAGCCAGGCAGGAGTTAAAGGCCTTGGCCAAAGCAGCCTCCCTGAGCCCAAGGGAAAGGGAGTCAGTCTTATCACTCACCATGAGACCATCTCAAAGAAGCTGTCTAAGGGATATCCTCCAGGCTCAGTTCCTCCTCTGAACTGCCCTCCACTGCCTTTTCTAGACCTCCTTTTAAAGAAATTTTCTCTTATGTCACCTCCCCTAAATTTTTACGTCTACGAATCACAGCAGATACTTTTCTCCAGGACTGTCCATTCTTTAGTTCTCACCTTCTTTGATTAGATTTTCCCAAGGAATGTCCACTCCTTAGTTCTTACCTTAACTGGTTAGATTATATCTTTTGAGTACTTCACACTTCTTTGTTAAGCTAACCTTTTGTGAGTTACTTGACCTTTTCGTGATTAATTTAACCTTTATAGGTACTTAACACCATTTTGTATTAGATCTAAAAATAGACTTAGCTTAAAGTTCTAGCTTCACTATGAGGCATGAGTGAAGTACCTTCATTGTTCAATCAGGAGTTTACAACTTTATCTTCCCCTAAAGTACTGTCTGAGTAGGGTAGAATAATTTTTAAAGTTTCACAATCTCCCAAGCAATTATGATTGATAGTGAAAACTGACCAAAAGCACAATGATCCTCTCAGCAAGTCAAGGGGTACTAACCTACAAATGCCTTTATTCACATTAATCAAATCTATCACAGAGTGTTGTAGAAACCTAGTAAATGATCACAGAATTCTTTGTTGTAGTAACATCACAAGAGTGTTGTTTAGATGATTTGATATGTCACATACATAGAAGACTGACTGACTGCATAACAGTCATCATCCATAGCTAGGCTCTACCCTATATCAAGCCCAATATGAATTGACCTCACTACAATTAAAAAACAAAAAAGGAGATGCCAGGAGTCATCAAAGACCACAGTGTTTGACACGGTCCACATGGAAACCGGGGACTGCAAAGTAGCCCCCAGGAAGGATGGAAATACCCACTGAAACCCCCCAAAGTGACTTTAATTATTAACATCCCCTTATTATTAGAATTGCTATGATTATTACTCTTACATAGCCCCAGGAAAAATAGATGAGAGCAACATGCTTGCAGGGTTAATATAGATGTCCCCCTAGGATGTTACCAGGACAGCCCAAAATTAAACCTAAGGATTCTTATATACCCACTTAGATAGGATGGTTTTGTCTAGACATAAAAACATCTGGCAAATCTGTTCTCTGAATTCCCTAACCTATATCTCGGTAATGTTGATTCTACCCTCTGATCCTGCACTTAGCAACTGTTTAGTTGACTATCTCCCAAGACTTCCTGTCTGTTGTTAGGTTCCATGGAAACATGTATGTTGAGAATGAAACTGTGTGCCCAGTAGATGTGTGATCATGAGGGTATAAAATAAAGCCAGGCCTCAGCTAAGGCTGAGCAGTTTATCCTGTGAAACCTGTGCTGTGGGTGGAATGTGAAACCTGTGTCCCATCCATCATTTCGCTGACACAGTCCCACCTCCAAGACCCCATCCCCTGTGAGAGGCTGGCCCACTCCCCCCACAGCATGAGACCTACTCATTTAAATGGTCTTCTCTAAAATTTGTACTACTGGGTTTATGCAGGGCATATGAAAAACAAAGACACCAATGGAGTAATGCAAAGACTGCCCATTATACTGCATCTCATATTCTAGTCAACAGGCTTTCTTCACTATTAAGCCAGTATCTTTAGTACCCACAGATCTTATACAGAAAGCATGGTAAATCATTTGCAATCAGCACATCACCTGCAAACAAGAACATCATCTTGATAGAGGGATTTTTTTTTTTATAATGGTCCACTGAAGACATCCTTGCTAAGAGTTTTACATACTTATTTCTTTATTTTATGTTTTCCTGGATACAAATACTAACAAAATTATGTATTTGTATTTAACAAGCAATATCATATTTTTTGGACATACACAGAAAGAAAGCAGCTAACATCTAAGGCTTTGATACTGTTTAAAAAAAAGTGAAGAGTTGATATATCTCCTTTACCTTTAGTAGTCTCTCGGTGATCAAGAATGACTATTGTCTTTGTGCAGTTTCATCTACGGTGTACCCTCATGTGGCTTTGGAGTCCAAAGGCTGAGGCGCAAATTTTGTGGCACATGGGGCATGGGACTCCAGTTGTTATGGGAGATGTGGTTGTGGCTTGGTGTCGGCGTTCACGCGCAGCGGCAAGACATTGATGTAGCTCATCTTCAAAGGTGATGGTGGCATGGTTAATGTGGGTTCGCCAGCTGCTTCTGTCAGAGTCAGCGAGTTCTAGTTGCTTTGGTGTAATGCCAGCCCACTTCAAGTTTGACTTTAGCTGATCCTTGAATCTTTTCTTTGGTCGGCCTTGTTTCCTGAGTCCAGCTGACAGTTCACCATAGAATACCTGTCTTGGTATTCGCTGTGGGTCCATGCGAATGACGTGTCCAGACCATCGTAGCTGGGTTTTGAGGACCATGACTTCGATGCTGGTGGAGTTGGCTCTCTGTCGAGGACTTCCTGATTGGTGATTCGGTCCTGCCATTGGATCCTCATGATTGACCAAAGGGAGCGTTGGTGGAATTGCTCCAGCTGTTTCATGTGCTTCTGGTACAGTGTCCATGACTCACAACCATACAGGAGCGAGCTGAGGACCACTGCGTTGTACACTTTGAGCTTCGTCGCAGTGCTTACACCTCTGTGTTGGAGGACTTTGGAGCGCAGCCGCCTGAGTACTTGGCTGGTCTTTTGGATCCTGGCATTAATCTCGTGGTCTAAGGACCCATCGTTGGCAATGGTGCTGCCCAGGTACTTGAAGGTGTTGACGTTAGAAAGCTGCGTGCCATTGATTGTAATGCACGACTGGTTAGTTGGCCTCCCTGGTGCAGGTTGGAACAGCACCTCTGTTTTGCTGAGGCTGATAGTCAGGCCAAACAGTTTTGTTGCGGTGGAGAACCTGTCCACAATGGTTTGGAGATGATTTTCTTGGTGGGCTATGAGAGCACAGTCATCTGCAAAGAGAGCTTCCAGAATGAGTCTCTCTGTTGTCTTTGTTTTTGCAGTCAGGCGGCAAAGGTCAAATAGTGAGGCATCCAGTCGGTATTTGATGTAGACGCCCAGGTCTAGATCCATCATAGCATGTCTTAATACTTGGGTGAAAAATAGGTTGAATAGTACTGGAGCGAGGACACAACCTTGTTTCACGCCATTGGAGATGTTGAAGCGATTGGAAGTCTCTCCACCAGATAGGACTTCCCCTGTCATGTCAACATGAAAGAGCTGGATCGGTTTGACAAATTTTGCTGGGCAACCGAGCTTCCTAAGGATCATCCACAATGTGTCCCTGTTCACTGTGCTGAAAGCCTTTGTCAGGTCTATGAAGACAATGTAGAGACTCAGGTTCTGCTCAAGGCCTTTTTCCTGCATTTGCCTCACCGTGAAGACTATGTCGATGGTGCTGCGATCTGGTCGGAAGCCACATTGTGATTCAGGCAGGTTCTGCTCTGAAACAGATAACAGGAGTCTGTTGAGTATAACACGGGCGAGGATCTTTCCGGCAGCGGAGAGTAGTGAGATGCCTCTGTAGTTGTCACAGGCTGCTCGTGAGCCTTTGTTCTTGTATAGGGCTATGATGAAGGCATCTCTGAGTTCTGGGGGCATGTCTTCCTCTTCCCATATGCTGGTCAATACTATGTAGAATGCCTGGAGCGCCTTTCCATTTAAGGCCTTGTACACCTCGGTTGGGAACCCGTCTTTACCGGGTGCCTTGCCTGCACTCATTTTTTAATGGCTTTTTGGACTTCTTCTATTGAAGGAGGGACATCAAGTTGTTCAATGAAGTGGTTTTGGGGGATCTGGTCAAGGGCGCTTTGGTCGACTGAAGAGGGTCAGTTGAGAAGCTGACTGAAGTGTTCTTTCCACCTGTTGCTGATGCCTTTTTTATCTTTTATGAGAGTGTCACCATCAGAGGATAGCAAGGGAGTGGTGGTGGGTATTGATGGTCCATAGACAATCTTGAGGGCACTGAAAAATTGTTTGTAGTTTTTCATATCAGCAAACCGCTGGATTTTTTCTGCCTTTTTTTCCCACCATCAGTCTTGCATCTTCCTGATCTCACGCTGCACCGTGGCTTGGAGAGACTTGAATCTGTCCTTTTTAGGAGCAGAGTTTGGGTTATTTTGCCACTCCATAAAGGCTTTGTTCTTCTTCCTCAATAGGTCTTCAATAGCAGTGTTGTTCTCATCAAACCAGTCCTGGTGGTTGCGTTGTTTTGGGCCTAGGACTGCCTTTGATGTTTCCTTCACTGCATCTCTGAACTGGTTCCATTTCTCAGTTGAGCTTCCAATGAGTGGTCCCTTGGCAGACAGCTTGTTGTCCAGGCAGGACTGGAATGTTTGCAAAAAAGATGGATCTCTAAGACAACTCACGTTGTAAAATGCGCAAACTGTCTGGGAGGGTTTTGGATGGTGAGGCACAATGCGCATTTGAAGAGTCGCTCTAACCAATCGGTGGTCTGTCCAGCATTCAGCTCCTCTCATGGTTCTGGTGATCTTTACATCCTGGATGTCTCGCCGGCGTACAATGATGTAGTCAATGAGATGCCACTGTTTTGATCTTGGGTTTTATATTTGTTCGCCATTCGGAACACAGTGTTCGTGATGGTGAATTCGAACTCTGAGCATTTGCTGAGTAGCAGTAGGCAGTTGTTGTTCATTTTGCCCATGCCGTGTTTGCCAAGCACTCCTTTCCATCTTTCATGGTCCTGGCCAAAGCAGGCATTGAAGTCTCCCAGTAGTATCAGCTTGTCATTGGTGGGCACTGAGTGCAGGATGGCACTCAGGTCAGAGTAGAACTGCTCGATGGTCTCCTCTGTGCTGGTCAGTATAGGGGCATATGCGCTGATGATTGTGGCATACCGGTCTTTGCTGAGAGGAAAACGGATCTTCATGAGCCTCTCGCTGAAGCCCACAGGCAAGTCTGGCAGCTGTTTGAGCAAACTGGTCTTGATGGCCAGGCCAACACCGTGGATTCTGTCTTCACTTGTGGCTCTACCTTTCCAGAAGAAGGTGTATCCAGTGGTGGGTTCGCTGAGTGATCCCTCTTCTGGTAAGCGTGTTTCGCTTAAGGCTGCGATGTCGATGTTATATCGCGCCAGTTCTTTACCGATTAGAGCTGTTCTCTCAGGTCTTGGAATATTCTCTCTATCAAGTAATGTCCTGATGTTCCATGCTCCTAGTAGGAGTTTCTTTGTATTTTTTCTTTGATTTCGACCACTTAAAGGGGATGACCCGCCAGCCGCTGTGTGCTGACCGGGTGTTTGTAGGGCAGGCAATGCTTGGGACACCTTTTTTAGTCCCCTCCCTTGATTAGGGTGAGCAGTGCTGTCCTAGAGAGGGCTGCTCAGTCGCCCAGGATGCTGCTGAACATCCCTGCTGCCCACAGGGCCGAGCGACCACTGGTCCGTGGGCCGCCTACGTGCAGGATCGTGACTACAACTGCCAGTGGTCACCTCCACCTGTTGCGTCGCCACTCCCCCATCGCCGCAGGTCTTGAAGAGGGTGGACGGGGTTAGGATAGATGAGTGTGCACAAAGATACTTGTGCGTGAAAGAGATTTAAGTGGAAAAGCCGATGCACGGAGACAGTCCCACTCTCTCGGCGTTGGAAGCCTGGGTCCAGTGGCACGAAAAATTGTTACGTCTGGAGACTTCCTCAGCTGCATTGGATGGCCGTGTTGTCTTTTGTGCTCCAACACACCCTGAGCACTCCACAGTGCTTTGCTGCATTGCCCTCTCAGCTGTTGAACCTTCTTATTGGTTTCTTCCGTCAGTTTGGCCAAAGCAGTCTTCACATGCTGGGTGAGCAAAGCCCTGGTTCACCAGGGGTTGAGGACCAGATGGCTACCCTCACAAGGTTTAGCCATATGATATATAGAATAGTTTATATAAACAAAATGCAGAATCAAACTTTGTTGCTTAACCTACCAGGAAAATTAGAAAGAAATTTTGAAGAAATTATGTTTAGATCAACATCTCACATGATATCCTAAATAAGGTCCAAATTTGAACTTAAATGGTCATATCAATATCAAGTTAAAGAAGCAAGGAAGAAATTAACTTTCAGACCTATGTACTAGGGAGGTGATCATAACAAAATAATGTAGAGTGGAGATAGCTAAAATATACAGAGTAGATAAAATGCACATCACTGATTATATAACATTTGAAAAGGCTTACATGAACAAAAATAATGCAGCAAAAATTAGGAGAAATTGTTAACTAGGAAAAGTTTGGCACCAAGTTTCTCTGATAAAGTTCTCATTTCTAGAGTGTGTGTGTGTGTGTGTGTGTGTGTGTGTGTGTAGGCGTGAACATGCACGTGTGCACACACACACATACACACATAAAAGAAACTGATTCAAATTTCCAAGAATAACTGCCATTCTCCAACTGATGAATGGTCAAAAGATACAAATAGGCAGATCTCAAAGTTTCAGTAACCTTGAAAGTTCTTATGCTGTTAACGGCCATATGATCATATATTTGAAATAATCAAAAATTAGTGAAAGGCAAATTGAAGTATTTCTTATGTTCAACCTAACATACAATAGATTAGCAATGTGTAAGGGAAAAAAAGGCTCATATTGGTAAAGTTATGCGACAATAAGCACATTAATTCACTATTTGTAGAACTATGAATTAACCTAACCTTTATTATGAAAAGTACTTTAGAATTGTGTCTCCATTTTGTGAATGCACTCAGACCCATATTTTGCATTTATTAGGCTTACATCCCAAAGTGTTCAAAAAATGAAGAAAAGTATCTGTCAAAGAAAGTTAGAAAGTAATGGGGTGGCTATCAACTAGGGAATTAGTGTTCAAATTATAATAAATGAATGTGATGAAGCCTACTATGCTATTTTTAAAAATGACAAAATGGACAGTTTCAGAGAAATCTAGTAAGTCCTATATAAATAGAAGCATAGTGAAATGAGAAGTAGGGAAAAATGTGTACACCAATTGAAATGACAAACAACTATGAATAATTTAAAAATTCTGATCAATATAATAAATAACTATGAACCTATGCATGCTATCCACTTCCTAAGTGAAAAGGAATGGAACAAGATGCAGAATGAGGCATATATTTTTGGACATGGCAAACAGGGAAATCTGTTTTCGTTTTATAGCTTAGATTTCTTCCTCTGAAAACTGCTTACTCATATCCTTTAATCATTTATCAACTGGATAATGGATTTTATTCTTATAAATTTGATTCAGCATTCCCTATATTTATCTTGAATTGAGAGGTTTAACAGAAACTTGCTATATTCTCCAAATTCCTCCTTCTCTTCTATCTTTAGTTCCATTGGTTTTGTCTGTGCAAAATCTTCTCAATTTTATGTAATCAAAATTGCTGATTTTACTGCCATAAAATTTTCCATCTTATTTGGTCAAGAACTCTATCCTTATCTATAAACTTCCCCTATGTGATAAACAATTTCTTCCATAAGCCTCTAATTTTCTTATGATATCACCCTTTGTGTCTAAATCATTTGAAACTTGTTTTGGTATTTTGGGTAAAATGTTGCTCCACATACAATTTCTACAAAACTACTTTCCAGTTTTCACAAGTTTTTGTCAAACGCTTAATTTTTGCCACCGGACCTGGAATTATTGAGTTTATCAAATATGAGATTACTGCACTCATTTGCTTCTATATATAATATGCCTAACTCTCTCTTTTTCTTACCTAGCATCAAATTGTTTTTTTGATTACAGTAGTATTTTAAAAACGATTTGTATGTATGATTTGTAGTATATTTTGAAATATAGCACTTCGAGACCCCCTTCCTTTCCATTTTCCCCTTTATTATCTTTATATTATTGATCTTTTGTTCCTCCAAATAAAGATATTATTTTTCTTTCTACATCTCTAAAGGAATCTTTTGTCAATTTGATTGGCAGAGCACTGAATAAGTAAATTGTTTCAAGCAGCACTGTCATTTTTATTAAATTGGCTTGGTCTACCATTTCTCTTTGTTTGTGTAAAGAGCATTTTTAATTACGCTTACATAGTTTCTCTGAAGGTAAATTTCCAGGTAGTTTATATACTGTCTATAGTTATTTGAAGTGAAATACCTCTTTCTATCTCTTCCTGCTGGATTTTGTTGGAACTCTCTTTTCTCTCTTTTCCCTTTGTATGCTGTCTTCTCCCATTAGCTCCTTGAGAGCAAGGTCTGTCTTTCTTTTTCATATTTATATAGGGCCTGGCACACAGTAGGTGCTAATAAAATTTTATTGATTTATTTATTATTTTTATCAACTTACATTCACAAAATCATTTTATACATTGTTTTTCTTGTTCTGTTTCCTTCACTTCATTTTTATTTAAAAGTATGACAGAATTCTCCTCTAATTGCATTTGAAGTAGGGATTGGCTTCCCTGTCTTTTTTATTCCTTATGGTTACAGTTCATTTTTTTAAAAACTGAATTGATGAAAACTTGATTTCAATGCTTTCTTCTCATTTTGATTTTTCTTCAGTTTTTAAAGAAAGAGTAATATCTTATATTCTCTACATTTTAAAATCAAAGTTGTAACTATGAACCTATAAAACTTTTCAGTCAACTCCTTAAGTAATCCCTAAGATTAAAATATAATTGGAAAATATTTAACAAAATAAATGAAGAACAACAAAACTCAGGTGATGTGAATTTATGGTTTTTTTTAAGTAAGATTTGGCCTCAGGGATTTATTTTTATTTGAATTTTATACTACTCTACTAGTTATCTACAAAAGCCTAATTTTCCTTTCACATATATGAATAAGTATATGCATTTTTACATTAATACAAATTCTTCCAGTATTCCTCACCCTTCTCAAGAGTCAAAAAATATAATATTTTAAAGAAGGAAAAGAAGAGGTAAAAAATAAAAAAGTCTAAATAAAAAAGTCTAAACATAAAAACATTGAAAAAGTCTAAAAAACATAAAAAAAATTGAAAAAGTCTAAACATAAAGGTAATTTACACACCAATATTTGTCCACCTCTGCAGAGAGGTGGGAAGAATACATCAAAATCAAATGGATCAATTATTAAAATATCAATGTTAACTAATTTTAGTGTAGAAGAGATATTCTTTTATACCATTCACTCATTCAGCAAGCACTTAAGTGCTTAGTATATATCCAATACTACCCTAAGAGTTGAGAATAAAGCTTCAAAATCTATTCTTTTTCCTCATCATGACCCTTCAAGTTCTTTCTTAGTTCATCACTTATGCACCGGTTATAATTCTCTCTTTTCCATTCAGAACCCTTGGTGAAACAGTTCAACTCTACTCAGTCTTCTTCTCTAGAGTCCCAATTCAATCAAATATATTGACTTACCAAACTTCAGCCCTGTATTACTCCTATGATTCCCTACCTTCACTCCTACCTAGACGTGAACAGCAAAGTTGAGTAAATCACAAAAATCATGCTGACAGGATCAAATACAAATATATATTTTATAAATTTAACTATGCCCTAAATGATGCAATTTAATTCTTTTACACCTCTCAAATTGACAATCTCACTTGCCACAGGGGATCTTTCACACCTTTTCATCCCTTCTCATACTTTCCATTGCTCCCCATTCTCCCCATTCAGATGAGAATCCTGCCTTGTACTTGACTGAAAATATTAGGACCATTCATCAAGAAAGCTAGCTCCCTTTTCACCTCTTTCTTATCTTTTATTGTTAAAAATGACTTCTGCCATTTTCCCCTCCTCCTCCCACTTCACATGAAGAGATGGTCCTTCTCATTGCCAACAGGAACCTCTCTACCTGCAAAAGTGATACCATTCCATTCCCAATTGTGTCCTCCTCTCTCTATTATCCCCATCCTATTACTTAGCTTTAATCTCTTCTGGCTGTGAATATACCAACTACAAACATGCTCATGTCTTCCCTACCCTTAAAAAAACAAAAACAAAACAAAAATCCATCTGTCATGGCCTGGTATTGTCCTATGCCTCCTTTTTCCTGACTAAACTCCTAGGGAAAGCTGTCTACATTCAACACCTCCTCTTTCTTGCTGCTCACTACCTCATTAACTTTGCAGTCTGGCTTCTGACTTCTCCATTTAACTAAAATTTCTCTAAAATGATTATCTCTTAATAGAAAAACGTAATGGCCTTTTCTCAGTCCTTATCCTTCCTAACCTCCTTGAAGCTTCTGATACTGTGGATCACTCTCTTCTCTTTGATCTTCTCTTTTCACTAGATTCTACGACCATGCTATCTCCTGGTTCTCCCCCTATCTGTCTGACCATTCCTTCTCAGTGTCTTCTGAAGGCTCTTCATCCAGATCATATCTAACTGCAGGTATCCTAACAAAACTCTGTCCTGGACCCTCTTTACTTCTTTCTTTGTATTATTTCACTCAGTGATCCCACTCCTGGCTCTAATGGATTCAATTACAACTGCCATCTCTATATAGGTGATCCTGAAATCTATTTCTCCAGCCCTGACCTGTCTGCTGAGCTCCACAAACCTAACAGACATCTTAAACTCCCTGTCATGTAGAAATATTCCCCTCTTCCAAATTTCCTATTATTCTCAAGGGTTCTACTCCTCCCAGTCACTGAGGCTCACAATCTAAACCTCATGATAACTCCTGTCCATCTCAACTCCATAGTAAATTAGTTCCCAACTCTTGCCCATTTCCACTTTCACGCTACTTCTTGATTTGGCGCCTTATCTCCTCTGACACTGGAACCACCCATGTCCTGGCCCCATCACTTCATGTCTGGCCTACTGACCCAGTGTGATGATTCATCTCCCTGCCTAGTATCTCCCTATTCCACATCATCTTCCACACAGTTGTTAATGATTGTCCAAAAACACAAATTTATCAACATCACCTTGCCATTCACTCAGCTCAGCCAGCTTCCTAGTGCCTCCACCATCAAATGTAAAGTCCTTTGTTTGACTGTAAAGTCTGCTCCTGTCCCATATACAAGTCCCTTCATATCTGTCAGGCTTCTTATTACTTACATCTTCCCACATAATTTGCTGTCTAGCGACAGTAGCCTCCTTGCTATTCTGTGCATTGGGTACAACATCTCCTAATTTGGAATTTTCACTGGGTGTTTCCCATGTCATAGGCTTAACCAAACAGTTAAAGGGGTTCTTGAAACAAAAAGTTAGGAATTCTTACTCTAGAGAATGTGTTAAATACCCTCTTACCTTTTGACAGCTTCGGTCAATGGGATCCACTGGAGTAGCTCTGGGCTGTGTAACTCTAACATCATCTCTTCCACATTCCAAAATAGCCCATAATTCAGTTATTAGTGCATTAATAAACCCTAAAATGAATCATTTTATAGTATTTATTTAAATTCTACATGAATTACTATATTACTGGTAATCTCTCTACCACTCAGGTAAGATGAAAACAATGAAATAAATTTAAAATAATCTGATACGTAAGTTATTATATAAAGAAAGGGCAAAGAACCCAAAAGCAATGAATGAAATATAGAATGGGAAGTGCAGAACAGCCTAGTGTCAAAGGGAATGACATATAAACTTTCAAAATTAACTGAAAGATAATAATGACTGGAGACAGATTGAGGTTTGTACTAGATGAGGAAATAGTGACAAGTTTAGCTTTATAGAAAAAGTTTATCAACATTAGCATCCAACTTAGATATGTTTAAAAAGACAGAAAAAAACAAGACAGAGTATCAAGATATTATTTAACTTTAAGTTAGTTAGAATAAGAAATGTATAATATGTAAACTTTTCTATTTGCTTCTTTCTTTTCTTTTGCTTTGTTTTTAATAAACCTCTAGTATAATATAATTTTAAAATATTCCAACCAAATATTCTCAACTAAGGGATTTTTCTGTATCTCAAAACTCAACCATATCCTTTGATTTTAGCCATAATATTCACTCTTTTCTGCATTTCTATAATATGCTTTATGCATGTCCTACTAGTTTTGGTATTTTAATACTATTTATTCCAGGTATCAAGGGAGCTAAATACTGTCCAAAAGTACTATATTATACTATGCCAAAGTAACATACCCAAAGTACTATCATGATTAGAATCACAAAATCTTGATGACAGAAAGGTCTTTTAAGATTGTGACTCTTTCTCAATAAGTACAATACTTTTCTCTTGCCAGAATTTTAATTACTTTTCCTTGATTTCAAAATACTCTATTTCACATCTACCCATTAAATATTATTTTATTTACTCCTATTCCTTCTCTCTTTCACGCCAGCTAAAAAGGTATAATATCTTTCTCCCCAACATGTTTCCTTTTCCTGGCATTACTACAATTCCTTATTTTATACTATTCCATATTAGAGAGAATAAATTTCTTATTCTGTGTCCAATATTTTTTGCCACCTAGGTTTGAAAATCTCAGGAATAAAAAAATTAATTTTCTATATAGGAAAAACCCAATTACCACTTGCTATACATATCTGAACACAAAAACATTATTTTTTAAAATATAATGTCTAACTGTAGCAATAAATATGGAAATTTCCAATTAAAATTGAAATACATGTACACATATACTAAAATGAACAAAAAAACAGGTTAAAAAATAAGCTAATCTTAACCCAATAGCATTTTACATATTAGCAGCCCATTTTAAAATCTCATAGAGGGGGCACCTAGGTGCCTGAATGAATTGAGAGCCAGGCCTAGAGATGAGAGATCCTAGGTTCAAATCTGACCTCAGGCACTTCCTAGCTGTGTGACCCCTGGGCAAGTCACTTGACCCCCATTGCCTAACCTTTCCACTCTTCTGCCTTGGAACCAATACAAAATACTGATTCCAAGATGGTAGGTAAGAGTTTTAAAAAATAAATTAAAATAAAATCTCAAAGAAAGTACTAAAAATATAAAGTAAAAATTTGTATATATATACATATATACATACATGTATATATTTAATAAAAAAATGAATGCTAACACATCATGGGTAGTGGTCCACAAAAGACACACTTAAAACTTGAAAATGAAGTCATAATGTAACCAGTTGACAGCAGTAATAGTCTAATTTTGAATAGTAGTGTGCCAGGTTTCCATACCCTTTTCCATTTGTTTTTCTCAGGAAAGCTGGTAATGGATGCTATCTTCACAAGTAAGAGGATGGCATGTAGCATATTCAGGAAACTAAGATTTTACAAAACACAGTGGATGTTGCATGCCTTCAGGAGGCGAGATGGCATAAAACCTACAGAATCCCTAAGCATGAGAAGTCATAGTGGCTTAATACTACTTCATGGCAGGCCCATAAGGCAATTAAATCTTCTGCATGTTTGAGATTTCCTGACATCCACTGTAAGAACAAAAGGTTTGGAAAACTGGGTGATGAAAAAGGAAATCTGCCTTGAATGATAAAAATGCAGAATTACTTCAAGAGGGTATGATATCAATTATCATTATGAAGTATTTTCCAATATTCAATAAAGGAAAAATCTCAAGTAATAATTTATCCCCTTTAGATTTTTTCATTAGTTATTATTACTCCAGGAAAGAAAATGAACTGAATTTAGAGTTCATAATTAATTCTAGGAGAATATTGTTTGAGAGAAAAAAAAATCTTATTTTCCAGGTAACCCTTAAGTTTAGAAAACTATAGTGAATTTTATTGCTACAGTACTAAGGTCTGATTGTATCAGGATTGTTTTTTAAAGTGATAGTTTGTAAGCCAAAAATATTACCTGAATTCCGTAGAGCTACTGCACCTGCAGCTGTTGATGCTACTTGTGTGACCATCACTCCATATCCAAATTTTTTATGCCTACTAACCTAAAAATAGCAAGTATATAGGATGATTAAGATTAAAATTAAAATTAATATTAGTTGCCCATTGTTTATATATCTTTTATCTTAAACAAAGATTATCAATATAATCTACTACCAGAATTTAAGATTAATGAAAAAAGAAATACCATCAAAAAAAACTTTGTGCCTCCACCAGTACCTATCATTCAGAAAAAGACATTTGATAATTATTTGTTAAGTTTAAAGTTCTAAATGCAGATATAGGTACAAACAGCTAGAGATTAAAATTATTTTTAAAGTAACTCTAAAAGCAAGGAATAACTACTAAATCAGATATCACAAAAATTCATGAATGGATTTTAATGAATTAAAGTTTAAATATTTTTACCCATAGAAGCATATTAACTCATATCTTACATGTAACTCTAAAAATACTTAGATTTCTAAAATAGTAGAGATCATTTATTAATGATAAACAATGAGAATGATGACAGCAGAATGGTTATAAACAAAAACATGGATTGTATTCAGAATTGAAAGCCTAACAAGAGACCAAAAAATGGTCATATCTCCAGAAGAAAATTATTTAGCCTATTTACCTCCAACACATTTTAATATTATCTGCTATAGAGCATTAAAAGAATTTATATTGATGATAATATTTCTGTCATCAAGTTAACATTTTGTTAAGTGCATTCTTTGTAAAAATAGCTACTGTATAAAGCACTTTCGAAAGATTTTCTTTCAAAATGGTTTAATCTTTTTTATGTGTTAGTAAAAACCACAGTTATTTAGAGAATTCAACTAAAGAGGCAAATGTAGTCCTGAGATTTCAATTCAATGAACATTTATAAAGTATCTATCTATGCAAGTCTCTGTGATAGGCACTAGGGATTCAAAGATGTAATTTAAACAGACCAGGATAGGCCCTTAAAGAACTTAAAATACAGATAACTTATACAGATGTTTGATATTATATCAACAAAATACATAGCTTATTCATTGGATATTTCACAGATTATAAAGTGATCTTCTGATATATACAAAGTCATAAATTGTGTTCTCAACTTCCTAATTAGCTGCTACATGAAGATCAATGTTTAGGTTCTAATGTTATGAGTTCTCTAACTGAATTTTACATATTGTTAAAAATTTTCATCCATAAAAGATATTATTTCAAAGAATATTTTACCATTTCTACTACTACTACTAAAAATAATATATTTTGTCTGTGATAAATTTTAATTCATACCTGATGTTTTTTTGCATATCTGTTGAACATAAATGACACACAATCATTGATGGCACCTGTTTTCTGGAGAAGTAATAATCCTCTGGGAGTAGCAGCAAAATTTAGTAAGTCATCTAAAAGATTTTCTTCCCATGCCATGCTAAATCAAAATTTTAAACAAAACAGGAAGATTTTATTTAGGAAGAATAAAGATTTTTAAAAAGTAACATATCCTACCACTAGAGATTCTATTCTTTAAAAGTACATATTGGTAGCAGGGTTCCAGACCCAAGATGGCAGAGTAGAATAAGGGAACCTTGAAACCACCATGAGAATTCTCTCCAACCAATCTTAAATTAGCACCACAAAATGCATACAGAAGTAAAAGGACCAATAAGGAGACAGAGTGAAACAACTTTCAAGAAGAGAAAAACTTAAAAGGTAATCAAAGAACATCTGGGTCACTGGGGTGAAAAGAGAGCAGAGACAGCAAGAGGCTAGAATTTCAGCTATCAGCAGTCTCAGGAGGTAATCTAATCATCATTGGGAGGTGGCTCTCAAAGCTCCCAGTCAATAGGCCATCATACAATCTTGGAAGAGCTGAAACTGGCAGAAATCCAGAAATAAGGCTAGGGTATCAACAAGCAAAGAGTGAAGTTTATGAAGGTGCCCTAACCTTCCAGAGAACAGAGCCTACCTTTAAAAAGGAAAGGAAAATGAGAAAACATAAAACAAAAATAGAACACTAAACCATAGAGAATTTTTTTTGAAGACAAACAGCAAGGCACAGAAACAGAAGGAGACAGTGAAAGCAAAGTGAATACATGCAAAGTCCAAAAGAAAAATATGAATTGGACACATTCTAGAATACCTCAAAAGGATTTCAAAATTCAATTGAGGGAAGCAGAGAAAAAATGGGAAGAGAAATATAAGTAATACAAAAAGAAATGAATCAAATGAAAAAGAAAAAAAAGCTGAAAGAAAAAAAAATTCCTTAAAAAGCAGAATTGGACAACTAGAAACTAATGACTTCATGAGACATCAAGAAACAATAAAACAAAATCAAAAGAATTAAAAAAGAGAAAACAAGAAATATCTCACTGAAAAAAATTTACCTGAAAAATAGATCTAGGAAAGATGGGGGTGAGCTTTGGGTCTACCAACTGCCCCAAACTTGTATGTATTCCTAATCACAAGTCTAGGCTGGGACTCTTGGCCTTGCTATTTCCTCACACAGATCAGGCTATGTAGCAAGGACTGCCCTGGGCTGGAAATCTGGACCTCATTGCAGGTTTGCTTGTAACTTTAAGAGACGTTCACTGGGTTAGACCACTCTTGGCCCAGGGAGAGTCTCAGGGTCTAGATGTTGGCTTGAGCTCAGATTCAGAATCTGGCACAACAGATGTGAGGGAGAAGGGCTTGCTCTTGACTTGCTAAAGAAAGGGTTGGTCAAAGAACAAATTATAGAAACAATCATTAATTTTATTAATGAGAATGACAATGAGGAGAAAACATATCAAAATTTATGAGATATACCCAAAGCAGTATTTAGGAGGAAACATATCTCTAAATGCTTACATCAATAAAATAGAAAAAAATACAGATCAATAAATTGTGCATGCAACAAAAAAAACAAAAAACTAGAAAAAGAATAAACTCAAAATCCTCATTTAAAGACTAAATAGGAAATCCTAAAAATTAAAGGAGAAATTAATAGAATTGAAATTAAGAGAATGACTGATCTAATAAATAAGACTAGGGATTTGTTTTATGAAAAGAACAAATAAAGAATGTTGGTTAATTTGATTAAAAAAAGAAAAGAAGAAAATCAAATAATCAGTATAAAAAATGAAAAGGGTAAACTTACCAATCATCAAATAGGCAATTAAAGCTATCATTAAAAACTACTATATCCAATTATATGCTAATAAATCTGACAATGATAGTGAATGTTTACAAAAATACAAATTGCCCAGATTAGCAAAAGAAAAAAGAGAATCCTTAAATAATCCTATATCAGAAAAAGAAACTGAAAAAGCTATCAATGAACTTCTTAAGAAAAAATTCCCAGGGCAAGATATTCTCAAATGAATTCTATTGAACATTTAAAGAACAATTAACCCCAATACTATATAAACTATTTGGGAAAATAGGCAGAGAAGGAATCCTACCAAATTCTTTTTAGGAAACAAATATGGTACTGTTATAGAAGCCAGGAAAAATAAAAACAGGGGAAAATAATTTCATTAATGAATATAGATACTAGTAAGATACTAGTGAGGAGAATACAACACTATTTCACCAGAACATTCACTATGACCAGGTGGGACTTACACCAGGAATGCAAGGCAGGTTTAATATTAGGAAAACTATCAATATGACTGATCATATAAGTAACCAAACTAATAGAAATCACATGATTATCTCAATAGATGCAGAAAAAACCATCTACAAAATATAACATTCATTCCTATTAAAAACACTAAAAACCATAGGAATAAATGGGCCATTCCTTAAAATGATAAGTAGCATATACGTAAAACCATTAGCAAGTATCATCAGCAATAGGGATAAGTTAGAAACCTTTCCAATAAGATCAAGGGTGAAGCAAGGATGCCCATTACCACCACTATTAATTAATATTATATTAGAAATGCGAGCCTTTGCAATAAAGAAAGAAAAAGAAATTGAAGGAATTAAAGCAGGCAATAAGGAAAATAAACTATCACTTTTAACAAATGTATGATGGTATAAACTCAGAGAATCCTAGAGAATCAACTAGAGAATCAATTAAAAAAATTAGTTGAAATAATAATTTTAGTAAAGTTTCAGGGTACAAAATAAGTCCACATAAATCATCACCATTTTGATATATTACCACCAAAGTCCAGCAACAAGAGTTAGAAAGAGAAATTTCATTTAAAATCAGTCTAAACAATATAAAATACCTAGGAAGCTACTTGCCAAGGAAAGCACAGGAATTATATGAAGACAATTACAAAACACTTTTCACAAAAATAGTCAGATCTAAACAGTTGGGAAAATAATTGCTCATTGGTTGGCCAAGCTAATATAATAAAAATGACAATTCTACCTAATTTATTTATTCAGTGCTATACCAATCAAACTACCAAATAATTATTTTATAGAACTAGAAAAAATAATAACAAAATTCCTATGGAAGAACACAAAGTCAAGAATATCAAGGGAACTAGTGGAAAAAAAATATGAAGGAAGGTGGCCTATGAATACCAGATCTCAAACTGTACTATAAAGCAACAATCACCAAAACAATCTGGTCCTGACTAAGGAATAGAATGATAGATCAATAAAGTAGATTAGATATACAATATACAGGGGTAAATGCCTCAGCAGCCTAGGATTTGTTTGATAAACCCAAAGATCCCAATTTTTGAAATAAGAACTCATTCTTTAACAAAAACTGCTGGGAAAATTGGAAAACAGTATGGAAGATTCTAGGTATAGAACAATATCTCACACCTTATACCAAGATGTGGTCAAAATGGATATATGATTCAGAAATAAAGAGTAATATCATAACTAAATTAGGGGAACAAAGAATAGTTTACCTGATAGATCTCTGGAGAATGAAAGAATTTATGACAAAATAAGAGATAGAGATTATAAGATATAAAATAAATAAATTTGATTGTATTATTTAAAAAAGTTTTTGTATAAACACAATTAATGTAGCCACGATTAGAAGGGAAACAACAAATGAACAAATTCTTATAACAAATGTCTGATAATAAAGGTCTAACTTCTCAAATTTATAAAGACCTAAATCAAATATATAAGAATACAAGCCACTCCCTAAATAACAAATGGTCAAAGTATATGAACAAGCAATATTCAGATGAAGAAATCAAGGCCATCAATAATCATATGAAAAAATATTCAAAATCCCTCTTGATTAGAGAAATGAAAATTAAAATAACACTGAGGGACCACCTCACAATTATTACATTGGCCAATATGGCAGTGAAGGTAAGTGATAAATGTTGGGGGGATGTGGCAAAATTGGGACACTAACTCATTGTTGGTGGAGTTGTGAACTGATCTAAATATTCTGGAGGGCAATTTGGAACTATACCCAAAGGGTTATAAAACCGTGCACACCCTTTGATCCTGTAATACCAGTACAGAGTCTGTATCCTAAAGAGATAACAAAAAAAGAGGAAAAGACCTAGTCAAACATAAATATTTATAGTTCCTTTTTTTGTGGTGGCAAAAAATTAGAAATTGATGGGAGGTCCATCAATTGAGGAATGGCTGGACACATTGTGGTACATGTTCTGCTATAATAAATAATAGGCAAGAAGATTTAAGAAAAAGCTGGAAAGATCTGAGGGGAACTGATGCAGAGTGAAATAAGCTGAACTGGGAGATTACTGCACACAGTAACAGCAATATTATACAATGGATATCTGTGAAAACTTGACTACTCTTAGCAGTTTAGTGATCTGGAACAATCCTGAAAGACAAATGACAGGGAATACTATCCACCTCCAGAGAAAGAACTGTTAGAGCCATCTTTCACATCAATGTGTTTTTGGTTTTATTTTTGGGGTTTTGGTTATGTATGACTTTACTCTTACAATAATGACCAAAATAGAAGTGTGTTTTCAATGACAAAAAATGAAAAAAAAATCGCATATTGGTACAAAATTCTAGAAATACTATGAATATAAGAGACTTTTATGCTTAATGTTTTTTATTTTCATACCATTTAAACATTTTTTCCAAAATGATTCTAATGATAAGTGTGTTCATTTATATTTTCATAATATTTTAGTCTTATATACACTACTATTTTATTTCATTTAGTAGTTAACATTTAGATGGTACTAGTATTTTAAAATTATCTTATTTGAACTGCACAATAGCTCATGAAAGTAGGTGCTATTTTTATTTCCATTTTACAGATGAGGAACCTGAGGCAAATAGAGGTTATGTGATTTGCCTTAAACAGAGATAGTAAGTCTCTCATTCCCATTTTGAACTCCCATCTTCCTGACTGTAGGTGTGCTCTATCCATAGCCCCACCTTGTTTTATTATACTCCTGGTATGCCTAGATTCCAAAGTCTCACCTTTCCATTTATATTATATATACATATATATATATATGTATATATATATATATATATATATATATATTTATTTATTTTAATTAACCTTCTTTTAATGTTTCTAAAACATATATGCAATATATTTTATTTTCAAAAGCATTACATTTATTTTATTTAGGGAGTTTGAATTTTCTACGTAAGGGAACAATGACATACTAACAAGTATTTAGCCACAGATTACACATCATCTGACAGGGCCTGATTTGGAAACCATGTTTTCCAACTGAAATCAAAGAAGAGAAGCCTTTTCTTCACTGCAGGTGCTAAAAGAACCATCAATGCTAAGCAGCCCCAGTTGTCTTCATACATGGCATTCATGAGTTATAAATATCCATTTTTTATGTTTTTTGGTAAATTTTATGGTTGTATATAATATAATCTAATATAACTGTGAGTGCAAAAGAATGGAATTGTTTCTCAAGAACAGTTTCATATATCTCTCATGAAGGACATGGACTTGAACATGCTATTGTTGTTCAGTCATTTTCAGTTATGTCTGACACTTCATGCTCCCAGCTAAGATTTTCTTGGCAAAGATACTGGAGTTGTTTGTTATTTCCTTCTCCAAGTCATTTTACAAATGAGGGACTGAGGCAAAGAGAGTTAAATAACTTGCTGAGAGCCACACAGATTGTAAGTATCTAAGGTTTTATTTGATTTGTTGATTCCAGTCTTGGCACTCTATCCAATGCTCCACTTATCTGCCTTAGACTTGAATTATATTAATGAAAAAAGACCTACTAATAAGAACCATCTCCATTATGGGTTCTCTTTTGGCATAGCTAAACAGGAAGGCTGACTATTATAAAAGTAGAGTAAGTAATAGTTTCCTTCAATAAAAATGGAGTTGGGGGAAATAAACAAGTGATATAGACCAATTAAAAATTACCTCCTAAAAGTGTGGGACTTGGGGATGTCAACAAAAATAATCAGTGACTAGAGATTGTGACTATAATGAAATTACTTAACATGTAACAAGTAAAAACTAAAGAAATGGGACCAAACAAGATATGCATTATAATCTAGCTTATTTATGGTTGGCATTTTCATAGATGCAAGAGATTTTCTTATGCTAGTATGGTATATTTGTGGACAATATATGAATAGACTTTTATATGCTAGAATATAAAGGAATGGTTATCAAACTGAACTAAAATATATCTGCAGAGCTTCTAACAATGATTCTAATCCTACTCTATGCTTTGAAGCAGACAGTCTATTCTCCTGGGAAGAACTAGTTAGTTAAGTAAACAAATGCTTACTAAACACCTATTATGTGTCAGGTATGGTGTTAAGTGCTGGAGATACAAAGAAAGATAAAAATAGTCTATATTCTCAAGTTGCTTATTATCTAATGAGGAGAGGGGCTGATATCATGCAAACAACTTGTACAAGCAAGGTACATACAGGTTAATCTGGAGACAATCTCAGAAGGAGAGGTCTAGGATTAAAGGCAAAGAGAAAGTCTTTTTGAAGAATGTAGGAATCTATCTACAATTTCTCTTGTACAGAATCATAAGAGAGATAAAAGATTTTAACCAAAACAATCCTTATGAATCTTAAAAACAAATCTATAAATGTTGTGTGTCATTCTCAAGGTGATGAAAGTTGGAAGTCAGTCATTCAGTCCAACAGTCCCACTCCACTTGAATCCTTTGACAGTGTTTCTCTAAATATCTCAAGTAATGTAAAGTCAGTTACTAACAAGGCACATTGTGACTTTTTTTAAAAATTGAGTTTTTCTTACATGATCATGACCCTGCCCTCTGGAAAGATAAGCAACTCTTCTTCTTTCACATAGAAACCTTCCACACATTTTAAGATTTTTATCATGCAAATCTCTCACCCCTAACAATCTCTTCTCCAGGCTAATTATCTTCAGTTCCTTAAGTCATTCAACATATAAATTTACTTGGCAAACAAAAAATATAGAAATATATTTTTCAACCTCTTCAAGACACTCCATTTTTTTCTATACTCTTAAAATATATAGCCCAGAATAATAAAAGCAGAGATTACAGGGGCTTTATTTGTCAGCCAAGGTGACATATTAAACTTACAAAAAGTAAAAACCCTTAATCATTTTTAATTGCTATTAAATCAGGTCTCTCCATTCTAGTATTAGAGTTACATTTAGGGTTTAAACTGAATAAGAGAATTATAAAGTAATATTGTGGTCTCCAATTTAAAAATATTATAGTTTAAATCAAAATTACTTTTAGCAGCTTTATTTACAAAGAGGTGGAAAGAGGGAAAGTGAAAAAATATAGACAAAGAGACAGATTCTATTAAGCCTACCAGTCCTCCTGAAAAGCCAGGCTCAGCCCCAGCAGGAACTTTTCTAATTCCCTTGTCTCCACACAGATTTCCTCACTCCTGGTGGTGTCTTCAGCCAGAGTTCCACCAACACAGCCTCTTCGAAAGCCAAGGCAGGAATCTCAGACACTCACCCAGCAAGCTGACACAGGATCCAGGGAAAAGATCTCCTCTATGTCAAGGCAGGGATCTCAGCCACTCACTCCAATGGGAGTGGGTGTGGAGATGAATCTCCAGAAGGAATCTCTCTAGAAGCCAGGAAGGAAAGCCTCTAAGCCCATGCTGGTCTCTTTTTTTTTAATGCTCCTTTACTCCACATCACTTCCTATCATTCCCCCTTCTTCACAGAAACCAATGGCAGTCTTTCAATTTGCCCAAGGAAGGGGGGCAGTAGCTTTTGGAGGTATGAGCTTGCTCTAGTAAGTGACCTGGTGAATTCTCTTACTTAGTGTTAAGTAGGGGTATTTTAAGTTCTTGATTTGATTAGCTAAAAATAGACAAGGGGAGAGTTAATCCCATCTTCACACTATGCTTGGATCACTATAGATTTTTGGCCAAAGTATGGGTTTTTACCTTTGTCCTCATCAAAATTTAGCACATTAGCTTCAGTCTTTTGCTTCAGATTTTCAGGCACTTAAAAATAAAATTTTATTATTGTATTTTGTTTTACATCATCTATATTTCCCATAGTATATCTCCACCCACACCCTAAAGATCTAGGAAAACGAAGGCCAAAATAGTCTCTTCCCTCAAGGATCTAATTCACATTCTAATGGGAGAAAAAGCAAGTATGTAAATAAGCACATACAAGATAAACACAGAATAAATGAACATCACAGAAGGTGGCATTTGAGCTGAGTCTTGAATGAAGTCAGGAATTTTAAGAGGTAATGTTGAGATAAGAGATCATTCTAGAGATAAAGGCAATCAGGGCAAAAGTACAAAGAAAAGAAATGAAGTTTCACACATAAGAAATAGAAAGAAGGCCAAGTACAAATGGTTATAGAATCTTGGAGGAGAGTCAAGAATAAGAAGGAAAGGTAGGAAGAGGAAAGATTGTGGGGAGCTTTAAAGCACTCCCTCACAAAAAAAGAGATTCTTTATTTGATCCCAAAGGGAGAAGGAGTCACTAGTTATTGAATGTGAGAGTGACATAGTGAGATCTTCCCTGAACTTGGACAGCTGAGTAAAGGATAGGAAGAAACTTGAGGCATAAGAACAATTAGTGGAATACTGCAATAGTATAGGTAAAAAGAGAAAAGGGCCTAGCTAGAATGATTCTGTGAATGGAGAAACGACATAATGGGGAAAATGTTGTAAAGGTAGAAGTGATAAGATTCAGCAAAAGACTGGATATGTGAGAGGCCTGAGAGTGACAGAAAGGATGGCAACTGGAGTGACTGTGATAATTAAAAAGAGAAATGAAAATAAAAATATAGGAAAACTAAAAATATATTAAAAAAGAAGGAAATGATTGATAGTGTTCCAAGTCATGACTGCCATATCTGTGAGGAAATTGCAGAAAATGTCTTCTAAAATATCTTATTTGAGGCCAAGGTAAGCCATCTTAATTCTGTAGAATTCAGTTTTGTTTTATTGTTGCTATTCTTTCCATCTCCATTGCTGTAATTATTGCATGTACTGTTTTCCTTTGATTCTGCCATCCAATATATCAGCTATCCATAAAAATGTTATCCATTCCACAGATATGATAATGTGTTTTCTAGGTAATCATCAAAGTTACTGATAAAAATGTTAAAACTTCACAGGGGCTAAAATAAAGCTAAGCCCTTTGGTGAATAAAAACTCTCTAAACTGTCATCAATCAATCACAGTAAATTATTAAAAAAATCTAGAGCAAATTAGCAAATAAGTTAATTAAAAATCCTTAGTCAAAGAGTATAGTTTTCTTGAAGACATTGTGAGGATTAAAGCAACAACAAAAACATAATATTATCACATATCTTTAGTTTTCAAAGCATTATTTCTCATGATCTAAAATCTTTCATGAAAAAGTCAGAATGGGCATTACTATCTCAATTTTGCAAATTAAGACCCACAGATTTAAAAGATCTGTTTGTTTGTCTCAAGTTACATGATAAGAAGAGAGTTGGTAGTTCAAGGGCAGGCATCTTTCCACTACATTATGTGGGAACAGTACTTGAAGAAACAGGGAATCAGCCAGTCTCCAACTTATAAACAGGAATGTGCTGCAAGATAACTTATTGACAAATATTTGTTACTTATGTAATTTGTACTATTTTAAATTTATATATACATTAATCTAATTACATTATTCCTTCAATCAGTGCATCTCACAAACTATCAATCTATCTCATGTTGCAATTTTGTCCATGTGCTTCCAAAGATCCTCTGTTGAAGACCTACTGGATTTACCAGAGGCTTTCCTCCAATTCTTTTGTATGTTTCAAGGGTACCAGTGAAGTACTTAGGTTTTTAGTCTCTTAGTCCTTACTCTTAGAAATATTAAGTGAGGGAGATGCCTGCTTGACAGACAGTTTGACAACTATCATGGAGAATTTCTAGAGCAGACTATTAAATCTGGTAGCTCTTCTATGCCAACTGCAAAGATATTCTCCTTCCTTCTGCAGTAAGTTCAATGCTTGGTTCATAGTCATTCTCTCCACTATAACTCTTGCCCACATAATAGGGGACTTCTACATATGTATTGATAGATACTTCCTCAAATACCCTAACTTTTCATCAATTTCCATGAACTTTTCCTTCAATCTACCTCACTTAAATACTTAGTTATATCTTTGATATTGATATCACTCTAAATATCTTTACCTGACTACAATCTTTTATACTCATCTATGTGCCATTTTCCTAAGCTTAATTACTCCCTAAAACTGTTCTTCATCCCCACCAAAATAATTATTTTTTCCATTCCTCTATTCTTTCCCAGGCTAACATTCCAACATGGGCTATATTTTTCTTCTTTCCTTATCTTTAGTCCATAGTGAATTCAATTCTATATGACTGTCTACTTTCATATACCTTACCTCTTTATCTTATTACCAATCATACCTTTTGAAACACGACCTTTAGATAACTCCCACCATCCACTCCCTTTGCCTCCTATCATGTGCTACTGAATGGAGCTGGAGAAGAAATCATGAAATTGTGCTGACTAAAGCTGTTACTAATATCACTACAAGAAAGGAATCATTCTATTCATCTAACTTATTGCACCCTTCACAATGGCTCTTCCAAAATTTCTCACCTCTCTTTATGTCTCTCATAAAACTCCTATCTCCCTACTCCCACCACTAGCTAAGTGAATATCTTGCCATATATGTCACTGAAAAACTGAAGCCATTTTCAGATGGGCTGCCTCTTTTGCTTTCTTCCTCACCTAACATTCTCAGATATTGTCCCTTGATATCTCTTCCTTCATATCATATGCAATGAAGATAAGAACTTTTCCCTGGCCCAAGCAGCTCCCCATATACATATACATGTAAAGGTTAAAACAGGGCTTTTGACAAAATAAGAGAGCAGCTTTTAATAATTTAGGTTTTAATGAGAAACAAAGTAAGGAGAGCAGTTTAATAAAAAACTTTAAGAAAGAAGTATGGATAGAAAGATAGAAAAGAGGAAAGCAAGATTACTAATCTTATACTCTATAAATATACCTAAAATTCCTAATAACTACCTCTAACTATCTTCTGAAGACAGTTTCTTCCTGCCTGGAAAACACCAGGCCTATCTAACCTACGCTGTCTATAAATGATTCACTAACTACTGAACTCCCTAAAATAATATAAAGTCACCACTCACTCTCTCCTTTCATCAGTTTTCTACAGCAGCCAAACTGTCAGTAGCCAACTGACAGCAAATCCTTGCCTATGAGACAGACCTCCTGCTTTCTAGAGATCCCAGAGGCAAAAAGCCCTCTAAAGGCTAAAGCCAAAAACCATCTCAGTAAACTCAGGCCCACCTTTCAATTCCAGCAACTAAATGCCAAACCACACTCCCAGCAACCAACCCCCAACAACCAACTCTCACCGAATGGCCAACTTCTCCACAACTGCCAGTCCCAACTGTCAGCAGCTGAGGTGAAATGTGTCCAAGGGCAGCACTGAAGGGTAAGGAATAATAGCAGCCCTAAGAAAATATTAATAAATGACCAAGTTCAGATGAAAGCAGTATCTATACGGTTCTGATCAAAGAAGTAGAGTGGGATGATGTCAATTTCAGATCCTAGTCAAGTCTAAACTCTGAAGGGGATTAAAAATGACAGGTATCAACCTCCAGGAAGTGATGCAGAGCGAGAGGAGCAGAACCAGGAGAACATTGTACACAGAGACTAATACACTGTGGTATAATCGAACGTAATGGACTTCTCCATTAGTGGCGGTGTAATGTCCCTGAACAACTTGCAGGGATCCAGGAGAAAAAAACACTATTCATAAGCAAAGGATAAACTATGGGAGTGGAAACACCGAGGAAAAGCAACTGCCTGACTACAGCGGTTGAGGGGACATGACAGAGGAGAGACTCTAAATGAACACTCTAATGCAAATACTAACAACATGGCAATGGGTTCGAATCAAGACATAAGTGATACCCAGTGGAATCATGCGTCAGCTACTGGGGGGGGGGGGGGAAATGATCTTTGTCTTTAATGAATAATGCTTGGAAACGATCAAATAAAATATTATAAAATTAAAAAAATCAAGGTATTGATACAACTAACTAATAAAATGACAGGTATCACAAACACTAGGAAGCCTATCACTTTTAAAATGCAGAGCTTTCTAGTTGGCTAATAGTTAAGTCCAACTATAATCTAATAGAATTTAGCTGGAAGTAATTCGATAAGTACTTTACTCAGACACAAACTCAGGTCGAGAATTTACAGAGCTCTGAAAAGGAGGGCAGAAACCAGACTTTGACCTAAATCAGGCCAGTCTGTGAAAAAATGAAAACTTAAAGATCTCCAGACTGTACTGTACCAAAGATTTTTGGAATACAACACTCAACAGTCATAAGAAAGCATTAGAATGACCAGAACAATGGACATAAATCCAATCCAGGTATTCACATCAGAAATAAGATCCAAACCTAACATAAAGTCTAGTCATAAAGTTAGATGGAAGAAAATAAAAAAGACCAACTGCTCCTCAGGAAAAAAAAAATCCCACAATAAAGAACTATTAAATAGACTGGGAGTATGATAAAGACATAATCACAGAAAACAAGAGAAGCCCAAAATATCTACAAGCAAAGTCTGAAAGAAAAACATAGTTGAATACAATGTTGCCAAGTTTAAAACTTATATAAACTTAAAAACTTAAACATAAAAACAATAGCTTAAAACAAGGTCATTAAGAAAGAAGAAATTGGAAAATATCGAATTTTTTTCTTTTTTAAAGTTTTGGATTTTTTTTAAATCAAATGAGAAAAATAAAGGAAAAATAAATGAAATGAGAGCTGTGGAAGAAAAAATGACAAGAGAATTAATATTCTGGTTGAAGGGGTACAATAATAATTACAAAAATATCTATAATAATAGCTAGAATTTATATAGCAATTCAAAGCTTTCAAAGAGCTTTACAAATATTACCTAATTTGATTTTCATTCCAACTCTCTGAGTTAGGCCCCATTAAGAGAGGTTTAAATGACTTGCCCAGATTCAGCTTGGGTGGTGCAGAGATCGATCGAGCACTTGGACTGTAGTCCAGACAACCAAGGTCAAATCGAGCCTGAGAGATTTATTAGCTATGAATAGGCAAGTAAACTAACTTTGCAAGTAAACTTGTTTACCTCAATTTCTTCATTTGTAAAATAGCACCTACTTTCTAGATTTGTTGTGAGGATCAAATGATATAAAAATGACAAAGCACTTAGAACAGTGCCTGCCACATATAAAGCACTATAAAACTATCATCATCATTATCATCATTATTCACACATTTAGTAAATGGTTGAGTCTCAACTCAATTTAAGGTCTTCCTGACTCTACATCTCATTGAGTCAATCTCATATTGACTAAAACTTTAGTCAATAAACAATCTCCCTGAAAATTAGAAGGGACCAAAAGGAAGCTAATGATTCCATGAGACAACAAAAAATACTTTAAATTTTGTTAAATTACTAGAAAAAAGAATAACAATTAAAAACTATTTTAGAGGGAAAAAAGTGACCTAGAAAACAGAGGAAAGATCATATAAGAATCACTGGATCACTTGAAAGTAATTCAATAAAGGGGAGTAGATAGCACTGTGACAGAAGTTTAAACCCAAGAATTGAGTGACAGTCTGGGAAGCTTCAGAAGTTTCTCATCCACAATGGGGGAGGGGCCTCGGGAGGCTTGGAACCTGAAGAAGACAAAGAGAATCTGGGAGAGGGACCATTGGGCTCTCAGCCTTGAGGTAACAAAGGGGAAGATCTCATTTAAAACTGGATCCTGAGCCAGAGATTCAAATCTCTCTTCTGATACCTGAGCACCATTCCCCCAGATCCCAAATATAAGTGGAAGAACCAGAGAAAAGACAAGAAGCAGCTCAACAAGATCTCTCACAGCTCTTGGTGCCCTGGGTCTGGACTTTTGCTCTGTTGTGGCCAAAGACCAGGGTTCCTCATATCTGAACCTGTTGGGGCCCACGGTGCCAAAGCCTGGGTTCCCCAAAACTTTGGGGGAGGGGAAGATATAGTAGGCAGGGACTTCCTTCTTCCCTCTTTCCTTTAAACCCTAATCTCTTCGCCATCTTCCTGGTTCCTCTGACTTTATTTTGAAATAAAAGATTGCTACCCTTTCCCAACTGACTCCAGAGTGAGTGAAAGGAATAGCTAACTAAGGGAGAGGGAGAATTCTTTCTCTCTTACCAAGGAAAGGAGTTCATATTGAACTTAGACAATAGAGGGAAGTAGAGAGGCTGACCAGGTGGTAAGCCATAGCTGAGGGAGGCTAAAAGAGGGGAAACACAGACTCCTTTCTCTCTTAGCTAATTTAACGACAGCTACCCCCTCCTGTGACCTGCTCCATGAGAGAAGGGACCCCATCTTCTCTCCCTCTCCTTTACCATCAGATATACCCAATATGACTGCACATTTCAAGAAATCATTAAAGAAAACTCCATCATTTAGAATCAGAGGGCAAAGTAGATAGAAAGAATTCATTGATAACCTCCTGAAATTCCAAAATGGAAACTTCCAGAAATATTGTAGTTAAATTTAAGAGTTCCTAGGTAAAAAAAAAAGACTTCAAATATCAAAGAATCAAAATTATAATCATACATCATTAATCAGTCACCACTTGAAAGGAGTGTAAAGTTTAGAATGACATTCCAGAAGGTAAAAGATATAGGATTACCAGTAAGAACATTCCCAGAAAAACAAATGAATAAAATACCCATGGCAAAACAAACAAACAAACAACAGACCATAAGTGAAATGGAGAGCACATAAAATCATTCTTGATTAAAAGTCCTAAACTGTGCAGAAACTTTTAAATTACAGAGATTTCAAAAAAATTATAAAATGGTAAGCATGAATGAATAATCACATTGGACCAAACATGGATAAACTGTTTACATTTTAATATAAGGAGATAATACATGTTTTCTCCCAGAATCCTTTTATCAACTAGATAAAGGGAGTCTAAGAAGATAAAAGAGCCCGGGAATGATTGTATATTTTCATAATCTAACAAGATGAAGGAAAAAGTAAGGGAAAGAAGATGAACTAAGGGGAAAACAGGAAGAAACACAGAAATATGTATCACATAATTCAAATATAAAAGTAGACAATTTTATAAATAAAGAAAAAGGTGTGGGGGGAGTGGCAATTGACATTTACTTTCATCAGAATTCACACAGAGTTAGGCACAGAAATACATTTCACTCACGAAGGAAAAGAAAGGAAAAAAAGCAAGGAGGAAAAAGAAGGACTGATTAAGTGAGGGATTAACACTAAATGAAATAAACTCTTAACTAAGGAAAGTGACTACTAAAAATAGTAGACATGGAAGCAGCTAGGTGGTTCAGTGGATTGAGAGCCAGGCCTAGAGACGAGAGGTCCTGGGCTCAAATTTGGCCTCAGACACTTCCCAGCTGTATGTCCCTGAGCAAAGTCACTTAACTTCCACTGATTAGTCATTGGTTCCAAGACAGAAGGTAAGGATTAAAAAAAATGTAAACAAGAAAGAACAAAAAAGCTTTGAATGGGTATAAGGCAACAATGGCAAATCTTTTGGAGACCAAGTGCCCAAACTGCAACCCTCACATCACATGTGAGCCCCTGCCTTATCCCAGACAGGGGAGGAAGCACTCCCATTGGGCTGCTGGGCAGAGGGGCAGGTGATGAGAGAAATATCCTCAGGAACACATGGAAAGGGGGACAGGAGCAGCCCCCTCCAGCATGCCATAGGTTTGCTAACATGGGTATAGGGTGAAATAAAGTGAAGAGGACTAGAGGCAAAACACTAAACATAGAGGATTAGTGCTAAGCACACTTCTTTATAAAGAGGATGAAAATCATAAGAAAGAGAATGGAGGGAAGCACACAATTAACAATAATTATTATGATTGCTAATAGAATAAACATACCTGTAAAAGAAAGAGGGATGTAGAATGGTTTGGAAAGCAGAATCCAATAATTTGATACTTACAAGAAACACACTTGAAATACATTCGACAGGAAATATTTTAAAGGAACAATGTTAAAATAAAATCTATTGTGATTCAAATAAAATTTTAAAAGGAAGAGGTACTAATCATCTCAGAGAAGAAAATAGTAAAAAAAAAAAACCTAATTAGCACATAAATGGGAAACTACAGTTTGCTGAAATGTACCAGGCAATGAATTAATATCAATCTTTATCATAACTGCACTAAATGGCATAGGATCTAAACTCTGTATTCAAAAGTGAAATGAATCATAAGGAGAAAAAGATGGCAAAACTATTATCATGAGGTAATTCCAATTAGCTTCTTTTGGATCAAGATAAATCTAACCAAATAATAAACAAGAAAGAAGTTAAGGATTTGAAAAGTTATATATGTTAGTATGTTAGACCTTAGAAATTATTAAATGTGAATAAAAAGGAATACACTAATCTTTACTACAACTATTAAATACCTATTCCACAGACCACAATGTATAAAAAATATATATTCAAATACAGGTCTGTTGAAGAAATGATTAAAAATAAATTGGTCTTATACATGATTTTAGTTCTTGTTCCTTCTCTGTTGAAATTGTAAAATTGCCAGTATATTAGAAGAAACTGTATTCCAGAATAATTGTCCTAAACAGAAGTGATCCTTTACATTATTCTTGTTACTAAGTTGATGATATTCTCTGGAACAATAACTAAGATCATAAGTTACAGAAAAGTTAATCATCCATAATGATTAATAAAACTTCCTGGGGGCAGCTGGGTAGCTCAGTGGATGGAGAGCCAGGCCTAGAGATGGGAGGTCCTAGGTTCAAATCTGGCCTCAGACACTTCTTGGCTGTGTGACCCTGGGCAAGTCACTTAGCCCCCATTGCCTGGCCCTTACCACTCTTCTGTCTTGGAACCAATACACAGTATTGACTCTAAGACAGAAGGTAAGGATTAAAAAAAAAGAAAGAAAAAAGAAAACTTCCTATACCAATTAAAACACATTCCTCAACCCCCCCCCCAAAAGGAAGATTTAGGAAATTTGAAAAGGCAATTTTTTTCATTTTAATTGCTAATCTTGAAATTTTAGGGGGTACACTGTTGGTGACTGGGCTCTTGTGCTAAAATCCTTACTCTGCTATTAGGCTGAAAGATTTCAAAGCTCAGTTTCAAGAAGAAATGTGTATTGAAGTGGATTTTGCACATTAGAAGTATCCTTGACCCCCATCTCTTCTCTCTGAAAGGCAGGTTCCTTCCAGAACTTCTATTTTTAAAGAGCCAACACAGGTCAGTCATGTCTTCATTCTTCTCCAGACTTCAATCCTTTCTATCCTAGACATTCTCTACAATGCCTCTGTGCAGGGTACTGAATGGGATTAAAAAATAAATGGGAATCCAGTAACACCCACTCAGATAAAAAAAATCTGGATTCAGAAAATGAGAGCAGGAGACAGAAATCTATTCTTTTTCATGAAAAAGGGGGCACCATGCCTAAATGTAGCAGAAATGCAATGTCTGGGTGCAAATGCAAAGATTACATAGGTTCCTAACATGAGACCTCTCTCCTCCCTCCTCTGTCTGAGCCACCTTGTCTGGGAACCAGGACTTACAACCTAAGCATAAAGTCATAAAATAGCAAAGTACATAGTATGAGATCATTGATGGTTAAAGATATCCTAAGAGAAAAACAAGTAACTATGCTGGCTGAGTGATATGGGACTTGAATAGCCTGTGGATGAGGGGAGATGAGGGGCTTTTCATCCGCCTTTCATACTCCAAAGGAGCCAGACCTACCCATAAATCTTCTAGGTAAACAATCAAAAAGTCCTTGAAACTAAAACAGACTGTTCTTACACATTCCATTCTTAATTGGAGGTATAAGCTGAATGCTTTACTTTGAGAATCATGCATTTTATTTCACTCAGAACTTTTCATCTCTCCCCATCATACTCTTTTAGCTATTTTTTTAAGTGTGGTCTTCTCCTTTTACAATGTAAGTCCCTTGAGAGCAGGGACTGGTTTTTGCTTTTCTTTGTATCCATATTGATTAGAACTACTTAACATAGAGTTGGTACTTAATAGAATCTAGCTGATATTCACATCCAGAGAAAGAACTGTGGAAGTAGAAACATAGAAGAAAAACAACTGCTTGATCACATGGGTCAATGGGGATATTATTGGGAATGTAGACTCTAAGCAATCACCCTAAAGCAAATATTAAAAATATGAAAATACGTCTTGATCAATGACATCTGTAAAACCCAGTGGAATTACTTATTGGCTATGGGAGGGGGTTGGGAGGAGGGAAGGGAAAGAACATGAATGATGTAACCATGGAATAATATTCTAAATTAGTTAATTAAATAAAATTTTTCAAATTAAAAAAAAATAAAAGCTAGCTGACTTGACACTTTAAGAGATGCCAATGAAATAGAAGTTTAGAATATAAACTTGTGCAATATATTAGATAAATTTTGAATAATGTAGTTTCACAAAACAGAGAGAAGCACAAGAAAGCAAAATCAGAGCTTGATGAAGCAAACAGGCAAAAGTAACAAAAGATAAATCATTGTCAAAGGAACTTCAGGAAGACACGCAAACTAATACACTACTGGTCCAGGTATGATTTGGCTAAATCATTCTGAAAAGCAATTTGGTATTATGTGAGATAACAACTAAAATGCTGAGACATGAGAATAGAAGAGTTTTTTTTTTTTTTTTATCAATTAACAGAGAAGACCAGTGTTGTTGAATCTCAGGGTAGAGAAAAAAGTAATGTCCCAGGAAGCTGGAAAAGATAAGCTGGAGACAGGTTGTATGGGACATTAAATGCTAGGCAGAAGAGTTTATATTTTATCTTAGAGACAATAGGAAATAAATTGCTTGATTAGGGGAGTCATTTGGTCTAATCTGAACTTAACGAAAATTACTTTTGTGGCAGTTGTGAGAGACTTGAGGGAGGAAGACTAAATAGAAGGGGGTCTCAATAATCTAAGTGAAAGAACATGAGGCACTGGACTAAATTGTCAGCAGTTATAGCGGAGAGAGAACAAGTAAGATGTAAAAAACACCATGAAAGTATAAACATTAAAATCCAGTAATTGATATAGTACAAAACAGAAAGAAAGGTGCAGAGTTAAAGATTATATTAAGATTAGGAACAAGAGAGAATGGAAGGCATGGTGGTGTCTTCGATAAAAACAGGGAAGTTTGGAAAAGGGGAATGTCTGGGGAGAAAGACAATGAATTCAGTGAATCATGGCAAAAGCTGCATGAATTTATATCTTATATGAGGTTATCAAACTGAGTATATTAATTTTCTTTTCTTTATTACAAGGCAGGATTCAATTCTGTGGGTGTGGGTGCATATATGACATGTGGCGGGGTTTGAAGGAGAAAGGAAAACCCTTCCAGAGACAATAATAAAAGCATCAATAAAATTTATTTTTTAATTAAAAATAATGAATATAAATGATTAAAAGAAATATGGGAAGAAACATAAGTAATTCAAACAGAAAAACAAAAATGTACTATATATGTGAATACCCAATACCCAATTGGTTAAAGTTCTGGTTAAAAATCTGTAGAAATATGTTTGAAATAGGATATGTAAGTAAATTCTGTTACTACTTTATTAAAGTCAAGATAGGTTATCTTTATCTTTTAGATCTGAAAATAATAGATTTGTCCTTGTTTTTCCTTTTTTATTTTGTTTACATGCTTGCTTATTAAAGTTTTTGGAAGAATTTATTCTGTGAAAAATTTATTTTACCTATTTCAATTTTAGGGAAATCACTAACATTTTCAGCAAACAACATAGAATGCTTAGTTTTTCTAAGCTAACAAAAGTAGATAAACCAAATGTTCTTATGAGAAAAAAAAGAAAATTTAAGGCACATTTTCCCTTCTATGTAAATTCTTTAAGATAGAATGATATTATCTGCTTATTTTTAATTATTACATGAAATACAAACACAAATGAGTATAGTCTGAATTACTTACATGTTTTGAGACTCTTGGCTTACAGAAGAAATAGAATCCGAACCTTCTACAGGAGTAGGAATTCTTTCAGAAAGCAAGCTGGTCTATAAGATAAAAATTTTTATATATTAAAAAAGGCTTTACTGACACTTATTGCTCAAAAATAAAATTCTATTATAAATTAAAATATTCATAATATCCTCTGACCTTGTTTTTCAAGTAATTTATTAATATTATATAGAATCCTTTGCAATGTGTGATTGATTAGACAACAGAAAATATATTTTCCTGACTGTGGTGAGGTTGTAATGTCTATCATTATGGGAAGTGTTCCTACATATTTAAGTACATATCTTTAAAGTGATGAAAAGGACAATAAGTGGATAAAGTCCAACTATCATCCAGGCTATGATGTGAAATTATACAGACATTTGTTTTGTCATATTCATCTGTTTTGTATTTGTGTGTATCTTAAGACAAAAACTGAATAATAAACTTGGCCCAAAATTGAACAGGACAAAATGATGAGGGTTTCATTTAATACAGTTAAGAGAATTTTTAATGGCCCCATAAATATTATCAGTTTGTTGTTGCTGAAACATTATCTCAGTTGTGTCCAACTCTTCATGACCCCTTTGGGAGTGTTCTTAGTAAAGATACTGGAGTGGTTTTCCATTTCCTTGGAAAATGAGGCAAACAGGATGATGCTACTTGCTCAGGGTCACACAACTATTACCTGAGGCTGGATTTAAACTCAGATCTTCCTGACTCTTAGGCCTGGCACTCTATCTACTAAATTACTCAGCTGCCCAGAAATATAAACAAAAAGGAGAGACAGACAAAAACAGATACATATGCACAAAACCCATCACTGTCATTTTTACATACAGTGGCAGCAAGTCAGTGGAAAAGACAGCCTGACAGACAGAAAGTCCTGAATCCAAAACCTGCCTCTGATACATATTGGTCACATGAGCCTAAGCAAGTCACTTTTTCACTGACCCAGGAAACTCTCTGAGCCTCCACGTGGCAAATCTGTTACCAATCTGCACTGGAGGAGATAGGTTCATCAGTCCAAAAGAAAACTGCTTGAACTACAGAAACAAAAATGTAGCAAGGACAAATTATTTAGGGTCTCCTGATTTTCCCCACATAAGCTAGGGCCCCAAGACACCATTTTGGACCAGCATGGACCCATAATTTTTTTAACCCATTAAATATCAATATTATGATTCTTGATCCTTTACCTTCAAGGGAAAGGTAAATCCCATTTCCTTAGGGGTAACAAAATCATGAAGTAAAAATTCCTAACAATTTTTGAAAGCTAAACAATTAAGCCTTTATATTAAACTAGTAGAGATAAAGGTTTTAAAATATAAAGTATAATGTAGAAAGATCATATTAAAATTTTTATACTCTTCTATATTTTATGACAACAATGGCAAAGATGATAACAATGATAATTAGTATCTTAAAGAAGTATGGTAGAACCAGAATGTTTTATTTATAATTAGTTGTCAAAAATACAAGTATCAAGTCATATACTTGTACACTGAAACTTTGCATCATTGAATATATTAAAGAGGTTATTGAGGATTATATTCATTTGAATAGCATTTTTTAAACGGAGTGCATATGGGAGGAAAAAAGAAACAATAACATATACTGATTAAACTTCACAAAACAGATTACAAATATTCTAATATGTGATTTTTAGTGTATTTCAAATAATTCCTTGATGATGTTGCCCAGGTCATTTACATGAACACTACTTCTGTTAAATACATTACAAATACTCATCCTAATAATGAAATCAATAAAAGTGCTCACTACCACAAATTACATTATAGAGAAAATAATAGTAAAATAATTGAAATAAGCAGTTGATAAAAATTTCAACAAACCATAATAAAAAATAGCTTTCGTAATTACCTTTTTCCATGCCTTTGCAATAGAGTCATGCAAACTATAAGGAATTAACACCTCTAGACCTTCACAGGTGCTGTACATCTGGCGGCACACTGAAATGAAAGCGCCTTTAACCACAGGCAACATCTCTGATCCAGAAAAAACAGAAATATCCTCATCAAGAAGCTTCTTTGAAAACTGGGCAATTAAATGAGCACCTGTGGAGCTAGAAGAGAACACCATGAATCCTGGCTATCCATTCTATTTTTTAAAAACAATTTCAGACTACCAAAAGTACCATTCACCATATTCTGTTCCTCATCAGTACTCTTTAAACTACTGCTTCTTCCCTGTCAGTATAAGTAGATTTCTAAGATGTAAGAAAAAGGACATAGGAGAAAATTCAAGGAGAATTGATGGGAAGGAAATTAAGAATGCAATCATACATATGCTTCTCTTTGGGGTAGACTATCCATGACCCAATTTAGAGTTTTTCATTTTCTTCTCAACTCAATTTACAGATGAGGAAACTGAGGCAGAATAAAATGACTTGGCTAGAGTCATAGAGCTAGTAATTGTCTGAAGCTATATTTGAACTCGTGCAAGTTGCTACAGATAGCTATCAACAAGTATTTATCCAATGTACCACCTCACTGCCCTTCTTCCTCTCCGTTGTACATCCACAATCCCATACTCTCCTGTTTTCTCCAGCAGATGACTACTACCACAACTACCCAACCCCTTTTTCTAATGTCCAGTATCTTCCTACCTAATGATTCATTTTCTGATGCCCATGAGTCATACCTAAGTCATCTTCATCCTTGAAAGAATAAAACTGCTCATATGACTCCACCACCCCTTAAGCTGCCATCCTGTCATCTCTTCTTTTCCCAGACTGACTCCAAGCAGGAAGATCAGAAATTCACATCCATTGCTTCCATTTCCTCACTGTCTCACAGCCCCTCTAAGTGACCTCATCCTTCAGATGAACTATCTTCTCCAAAGTGCTTTTTCTCACTTCTCCAGGAACAACCTGCAGTCTAACATTATGGACCATGCTTGACACAAAAATATGGACTTTTATGACACTTTTCTCTTGGTTCCCCTGTCTTCAATGCGCTTTCTGTGTATGTTTTGCTTGATCACCATATACCCTGGGTCCCTTAGATAAAGCTGCACTTCTGGATTCTTTATTGAATCCTCTTCACTTTCTATACTCTCTCAGCTACCTGATGAAGACCAATGGGTATAATTACTATCTCTATGCAGATCAATTATTCTAGCCTCTTCTTCTGAGCTCTAGTCTCACATTCCCAACTGTCCTTTAAACATTTCAGGATAGGGGGCAGCTAGGTGGCTCAGTGGATTGAGAGCCAATAGTCAGGCCTATAGCTAGGGGGTTTGGGGTTCAAATCTGGCCTCAAACACTTCCTAGCTGTGTGACCCTGGGCAAGTCACTTATGCCCCATTGCCTAGTCCTTACAGCTCTTCTGCCTTGGAACAATACATAGTATTGATTCTAAGACAGAAAGTAAGGTTTTTATTTTTAAAGATAAATAAATAACATTTTAGGATACAATGTAAGCATCTCAAACGCAAATCAATTAAAGTGAAAATCACCTAATTTTTCCATGAAGAGGACTATATTATTGAGCTTCCATATTTCTGTTGAGGGCATCATCACGATCCAATTACTAAGGTTAATAGCCTTGAAATCATCTTCAATTCCTCACTCTAAGATACTCTTTTTGATTAATCTCCCGTAACAGATTTCCTATCTGTCCCCTCCTCCTAAATCACAATCAAAAGGCCACCATCCTAAGGCAGTCACTCCATACTTGTCAACTAACCTATCACAAGAGCCTCCTCATTGGTATTTCTGCTAAGTTTTTCCCCTTTTCAATTCCTTTAAGGGAAGCCAGGCCAATATTACTAAAGCACAAATCTGATCACATAACTCCTGGCTCAGTAAACTACAATAGCTCCCTTTGGCCTCTCAGATCCAATAGAGGCTCCTCTATTTAGCCTGTGAAAACATTTGTAACCTGCTCCACCAATCTCCAGATTCAGGACATACTTTCTGACCACGGGGAGATTGTGATGTATATCAGTGAGGTGTGTGGACTGTGAAAAGGACTTAAAATAATCAAACACTCAAACAGATATAGGATTTCATCAGTGTGGGAGTTCCTTCCAACAATATGGATAGCAACATATCCATGTCTCTTGATCCTATTAAACTTGTATGTGTTTCCTCAACATTTTGTACACTCTAAGAATCAACCTACCTTGTTATTCTTGCCCCCAACATTAAATCCATTGCCTCTAAGTCACTGAACAAGCTGTTCCTCCAGTTTAAAAGATACCACCTCATTACCTCTGCCTTTTAGATGCTTTCAGAGTGGAGCACAAAGGCCACCTCTCATGGGAAGTCTTTCCTGAAGTTCCCATTACTCAGGTACAGCTTTTTTCCCACCTAAACTATTTTGCATTTGTTTTGCATATATATGAATACATGCCACCTTCTCCCACTAGAATATAAGCTCCTTGAAAGAAAATGGTAAATTATTTTTGTCTTTGTGTGATCAAAGTCATGGGATGCCAGATGGGTAGGCTGAGAACTCCACTGGTGCCCTCATTTACGACTGATTTCCTGGGGACTTCTGGGGAAACAGAAAAAAGTTACACAGGATAGGCATGTATAGATGGGTTATTATAAATAAGGTTGGAAGGAATTCCCACATTGATAACATCAGAGATCCATTTGAGTACTTGGATTATTTTTAATTTGATTGATTGAAATTGATTATTTTCAGCATTTTCCACAGTTCATGGCTCAAACCACGAACCTAATAGATGATTATTTATTAGGTAACTGATAAAACTATTTCCAAAAAGAGTAACTGAATACTCAGAAGAAATTAAAACAAACATTTCAGAAGTCATCAGTCCACAGACCCCTCTTTGCAATTAATCTTATAAACATAACACCCAATTTGCATCCACACCACTTGGCAATGCCTTCCTTAGAGCTCATTCAAAAGTAATCAAGCATGCCAGAGGATGGTCAGTAACCTTTGGTATCATTGGTTAGTTGTTTTTATTTTTTTAATTATAAAATAGAATTTTTAAAAGATATTAATACAGATAAAAATCCAACATAAGACCAAAAACTATTAAAAGGTAATTGCTTACTTTTCATCCTTAGAAGAGTTCATATTTTCTCCATAAAGAAGTAAAAAAAGACCTTCTTCCACAGAAGCAATTCTTGCCAAAACATCAGCAATATAAATTAAAGCTGTTTCAGAACAATTTGGAGAAGCCTAGATATAAGTATAAAGATAATATTTTTTAATTATATTTTCTTTCATGCCAATCATTCATCCAACCCATATGCATTAAAATGACAGGGATAAACTCATATATGTATAATAATAACAGGAGGTTAACTTTTTGGTATCTATAGATCATCATAAAGACTGAATAAAATATAAGAGTAAATGGTACCATATTGCCAAAACAGGACTAATCAGCTTAAAAACAAAAATATGCATTTTTCAATCAAAACTAATTATTTATTAAACCAGATTATAAGTTTCATTAATGCAGCTAGAAATAGTTTCATGCTTTCTCTTATTCATTCTTGCTCTTCTGGAGATTATTTATCAACCAGTCTCACTTGTCTGTGATATCTTCCAACCCTTCTTTAGCACTCTTCTGTGGAGAATTTTTAAATGCTTCACTAACAGTCTTTTCTTTCTTCTTTTTTTTTTTGGTACTGCTATTACTAGCCTCTTTCTTTAACCATCCCTCAGGTATCATATTAATAGAAGGGTTTTTTAAAGATTTTTTACAAGGCATGAGCATATCTAAGACTGATAAAAATGAATGTTTTCTGTAATTTTTCATGTCAAATTGTTATAGCTAGTGTATCAATCTTCCACATAAACTAATAGTTGTGTACTATAAATAAAAGCTCATATCAGCATAAAATATTTTCAGGTTGGAAAATAAAAGAATAATAAAATTATAATTCAAATGTATCACATTATAAAATGAAACTTCTACTGAATGTCTTCACCAATTCCCTATAGGGTATCTCTGAATGTATTTAGTAAAGCATACTAACCTCAATTCCTTTCATTAAATTATGAATAGGTTCAAGAAATGCATCTATCACTGGGGTCTTATATAAACATTCAGTTGCACACTCCTTTTGATCACACAGTATCCGTAGTATTTCAGTCACCAAACTTGCTGGAGAATAGTCCTCTAATGGATAAAACAAAGCAGCATTTTGTGAGATTTAATTCAACAAATTGTACATATAATGAACCGGTTCTAAAGATGTGCTTTAAAAGTGCTTGGTGTTGAAGATAAAAGAAAGCAAACAATATGGGATGTTCCAGAAATCACAATGAATTATACTTTACTTAGTACAACATACTATACTAAGATTTTTGGAACATGATTTATATATCCTCTCTCTTCAAATAAAAGGAAAAAAAATGAAATTCAACTTTTCTTTTTTAGTTCAGTCATTTTTCAGTTATGTCTTACTCTTCTTGATCGCAGTTGTGATTTTCTAGGGAGACAATGAAGTGGTTTGCCATTTTCTTTTCCAAATCATTTTAAAGATGATGAAACTGAGGCCATTGTGATTAAGTGACTTGACAAGGGTCACATAGCTAGGAAGTACTAGAGGCCACATAAGCTTTCCTGACTCCTAGCCTGGTTCTCTATCTACTGCATCACCAAGCTACTCATTCACTAATTATAATAATAGTTTATATATAGTTTATATGGCACTCGGGGTTTGCAAAGTATTTTGCAAATATTATCTTATTAAAAAAAAACTTGAGAGAAAAGCGCTATTATTATTCTTGCTTTATATTTGAAAGAACTAAAGTAGAGGGTTAAGTAATGACCCCATGGTCTCAAAGCTAGTTAAGTGTCTTCCTGACTCCAAGTTCAGCATTCTAAAATTTCAAAGATCTGTGCTTTCATCATTGGGTATTCTCTTCATATGCAGATTCAAATTCATACCTTAGCACAACTCTATGAATCGTTGTGGTTGAAAAATATCATCTACTGCTCAATCTTCTAGAAAAGAGCACAGACATACATGTAACCTATGGCATGCTCATACTACAAGCTTTTCCAGCTTTGTAGGACATACCAAAAATAATTCTTTGCTATCACAGACTTCAAGAATCCTGAGTTATCTCCATGAGGCAACAACATGACTTTAGAGAAGTTGTTTTTAAAAAGATATCCTACCTTTACTTTCTAATATCATTTTCTAATAAATAAAATTTAAAAATAATCAAAGTTAAAGTATATAAATTTAAAAGTTAATGATACAGGTAGATTGGATCACTCCCAACTTCACAGCGAAAAAAGAGTGAGGACATGTACATAAAGGAAACTAGAATAATTGCCAATATCCATGAGTATACTCCATGACTAAGAGAACTATAACAAGTCTTTGTGATATACTTATGACAAGTTGCCTGAGCTTAAGCTACGTTTATACATGGCTTCAATTTCCTACATCATGCCAAAAATAAGATTTGGAATGGCACTGAGACCAAAAGTACAAATAGCTTCTACATGCCTTAGATTACAGAATAAATAGAAATAAAACAAAGTGGCTAAAAGGAAATTAGTTTGGGAAGGAAGGCATTAGCAGTTAGGGAGAGGTGGAAAGGGTTCTGGTAGGAAATGGTACTTAAACTGCATCTTAAAAAATGGAAGAATTCTTTGAAAGGGTGTAAAAGGGTCTGCAGTTGTTAAGAATCAAGTTCAAATATGATATTTATATAATAGTATACTGTTGTTAAAGGATAAGTAACTAAATACAAATGATAAAAGAATGGTATAAAATTACTTTCCATAATTTAACACTTTGAATTTAAAGAGTAAAGAATATGCCCACTTCCTCTTTCCCAAAACAATTTATTACTCCTTATTTCTGCTGTTATTTCCTTTTCAAACTAGTTTTTGGAGCTGCAAACTCACCAAAAAGTCAAGGTGATATATTTTCCAAGCTTAAGACAACATAGGATGTCAGAAGGATAAAGTTATGACACCTAGGTGGAAACCAGTTGGAGTAGCAGCAACAGTAGCAGTTTGGGGAGCCATCAACACAAAGATGGTAAGAAGATTGGACAACTTGTCAGAACGAGATTACAAGGGATGCTTTTCTAGTACAAGGTACATTTGGCATTGACTGACTATTGCCCATACATACATATTTCTCAGTCACAGTTCCTAAGCAGAGACAATCACTTGTCCTTGGTCACAAGGAAACCAAGGGCCTAGTCACAGTTCCAACAACAGGAGGAGAGAATCACTTGCAAGTACAAAGGATTAGGGACTACTCCTAGGTTCAGACCAGAGCAGAGGCCAAGAGGAGAGTAACCACACCTCTCTCTTGATCACTCCACTGTGGGAACACCAAAAATTGCAGTCTCCTAAACCAGCTCTGAAAACAATAGCACAAAAAAGCCTAGAGCCTGGGAAGGTATCTCTCTACCCCAAGGTGAGGACAGGACAACTTTAATGAAAAGTTCAGATTTAAGAAATAGGCTGAGGAATTGAGCAAACAAATAAATAAAAAAAGAACTTTACAATACAACGATATTCTATGGCATCTCTCTAGAACCATCTTCAAGCATTCTGGGGATAAACTAGAAATCTTCCCAATAAGATAAGGGGTAAAGCAAGGATATCTATTATCAACCCAACTATTTAATATTGTACTAGGAATGCTAGCTAAAGCAGTAAGTACAGAAAAATAAATTTCAGGAATTAGAATAGGCAATGAAGAAACACAATTATCACTCTGCAAATGATATGATGGGGTACACAGAGAACCCCAGTTTTCAGAAAAAATTAAAGCTATCTATAGTCACACAAAAAAATGCTAAAAATGCTCTAAATCACTACTGATAAGAGAAATGGAAATTAAAATAACTCTGAGACACCACTTCATATCTATCAGAAATTACAAAAGCTATAAGAGATGAAGGGGGAAAGGTATACTAGTGAACTGTTGATGGAGTTGTGAACTGATCCCATCATTCAAAAGAACAATTTACAACTATCCTATAGGTCTATAAAATTGTGCATGCTCTTTGACCCAGCAATACCACTGGTCTATATTCCAAAGGGAGCCAAAAAAAAAAAGGATCTGTATATGCATAAATATTTATGGCAATTCTTTTCTTGAGAGATGCTCATCATGAACAATTTTTTCAGTCATTCCCTAGGCCAAAAAAATTCAAGAACTGTTAACCAATAAGAAAGTTATTTCCCTACAGAGTTGGTTGATCTCCTCAGAATTTAAGGTAAGACATATGCAAAAAGACAGAATGGCATCCTGAATTTATGTCTGACTTACTAATTGTATGAACCAAAGACAAATGACTTCATCTCTGATCATTGTTTTCCACTTCTTTAAAATATGGATAATGATAATGGTCATACTGACCTCACAGAGTCATGAGGATCAAATGAGATAATGTATTTGGATACTGTAGACTTTAAAGTCTTGTAATATTGTCAATAATTATTATTAAAACTCTGAAGGATGAAAAGGGACTGATGGGATGTAACCCATCATGTATGACCATATGGCAATAATCAGATCCATCAAAGCAAGTACAATATGCACACCAATTTGAAATGTTTTATAATTCATATGTTTAACTATGTATGTGCTACAAAATTAGACTTACTTAAAGTATCACAATCATTATCTATCATGGTGAAAAAATACCTATCTTGCAATAACTTGGCTTTTTTTCGTTCCACAAAATCATTTTCACAGTGAATCTTCTAAAGAAGGGGGAAAAAGATAGTAATGTCTTTACTGCTGTCACATTAATTCAAAAGCTATCCCTGTAGTTCTATATTTCATTCAGAGAAGGTCCAGACAGAATTGCAGAAAGTGATCCTGAAGAAAACCACTAGAGGAACAACTTCAAAGCAGCACAAAATTCTTAGATTACTTAAATTTTCTTACTACACTTTTAAATAACATGAGATGTAGCAAATACAGGGTCAAAGTCAGATCATTAATAATAATAAAGATTAATTTGTCAGTCCATGTAGACTGCCCTAAACCTTCATTTCTTTCCTCAAACATCTCATGTAACCAACCTTCTTACTTTTCAGTTGAGGAATTCATCTTTGACCCTAGCAAGAAAAGAGGTTATCTGTCATGAGCTCTATCTTGTCTTCCCTTCCTTTTAAAATCCCTTATGACCCTCTTACCTATAGCTGTATCTGTGTATATATATATATATACACACACACATACACACACATATATATACATATATACACACATATATATATACAAATATATATATATATATATATATATAAAATTCTATTAATACAAGGAATTTGACCAACATTAATATAGCTAGGAAAGGTCAGTCAGTACTTGCATTCAGCTCATCTGACAAAATCCACTGACTTTTCCAAAGTTGAGACAATAATATTACCATAACTAAGAATTGTAGTTTTGTAGAAAACTATCGATGTAGAAAATTAAACAAGACTGATAATGAATGTTTTATAAACATCAAATGCCATGCTGTATAATGGATAAGGCCAGGGTGCTGGAGGTGGAGACAAGATTTGAATTTAAAACCTCTCCTAACATATTTAATGGTCATATCACTGGATAAGTCATTATATTTTACTGACTGCCAATTTCTTCATCTTTTAAAGGGGGATGATGACCACACCTACCTCTTCAGGGTAAATTTCTTTTTTTGAAATCTAGGGGGAAAAGATACAACTTGACTAGAGCTTTGATATAACATATAAAGGAAGTCAATGAGTTAGAGAATTATATCCTATGCTAAGTGGATGATTTAGAAATAAATCTATTATGAGACTTGCATTTATATGGAAATCTTCCTCATTTAAAAATCACTGCTTAGGAGCACCAAGGGAATAAGTGAATGCCAAAAAATAAAGTACTGAATTTTTTTTTTCTAAATGGAGAACAAGATCAAAACTTTAAAACTTAAAAAGTCTAGAAAGGAATAACAAAAACAAATAATATGCAGATACATTTAAAATCAATGGGTAGGCAAAGAAATGGAAACTAAAGGGATGTCTCTCAATTAGGTTTTGGCTAAACAAATTGTGGTATATGATGGTGAAGGAATAATATTGTTATGTAAAGAATAATGAATAGGATAATTTCAGAAAGAGCTGGAAAGATCTACAAGAACTGAGATAGAGTGAAATAAGCAGAACCAGGAAAGCATTGTATACAATAACAGCAATATTATGTAATAATTAAATGTGACAGACTTTCCTACTAACAGCAATACAATGATCCAGGACAATTCTTAGAGACTTGGGAAAAAGAATGTTATCTACCTCCAGAGAAAGAAATGTTGGAATAAGAATGCAGATGAAAACATATGGTTTATCACTTGCTGGTTTTGGTTTTATAAGATTATTCTCTTACAAAAATGAATAATGTGGAAATGCATGATAATAAATGTATAACCCAGATTGAATTGCTTGCCAGTCCAGGGAGGGGGAAGAAAGTAGGGAGACAATTTGGATCATATAACATCAGAAACGTTATGTGGAAATTTGTTATTGAAATTAAAAATTAAAAATTAAAAAAATGAAAACCAATGGGTATCTGAAAGTGATGGATATACCATGTTTTAGAAAATTTTCCATCTTCTAAGGAGGACTGACAATTAGCAAAAGTGTTGATTCATATTCTTACGCTTTATCTGTTCACTAGGGATAAAAATGAGTTCTGGCGAAGGCAAAGGGAGGGGTAGACAAAAGGAAAAGTGATCCCTAATAATTCCAAAATTTGATAACAAATTCCTGAGAATAGAACTCATTAAAATGAGGAAAAGTACAAGAGTAATTAAAAGGAGCTTCAGTACTCAAAACATAGAAAGAAATCACAATACTGGAAATCCATCTAAAATTTAATAATATTAATACACAACTTAATAAATTGCAAAAGTATGACTACTTAGAATGATTTGGATTACAAAAATATATTTTGTTTTACAACACTATACACACACAGATACATACATACACACACACACACAAACAGGTATACACACTATAAACCTTAAAATTTCTTAGACTTATAAATGTTGGAAATTTCACCATTGGGAAATTTCATACTTGAAAAATTTCCTATTGATAGTGGGAACTCTATTGGAATGTGAACCCCATTAGTATGGGAGGTTCCTCCTCCTCCCTTCTTAAGATTACTTTAGGACAGAAATCTTTTGCTGAACAATGGAAAGGGCTTTGACCTATGCTTAAGCATAGAACAGGAATTTCTTTGAGTCATGATTGATTTTAGAATTGATACAATAGATACTTGGAATGACAGAACCAGGTCTTGGAAAATACAATTTCCACCCCACTCAGTCCTAACAGGATTTAGGAAGGGCTGCAGCAAAGGATCAAGATTTTAATTATTTGAGAATATGACCTTCAACAGACATGTGCAAAGCCACAGACCTCTGGGCGGTCCTGGGTTAAGCTAGAGCCACCATTGGCACAGGGAAGACATGGACAGTGATTGGTAGATGTGAGAACTGAGGGGAGGGAACTTGGATGGTTTCCTTAAAGATAGAGGGGTCTGAGGACTGGTGTGATTGGTTGGAGAGTTTTTGGCTCTGAGAGGTGGTGCTTTGAGAGTTGGCTCTGAAGGAAGCTGGAGGTGGAGGCCCCTGAGACTGTTTCTCCATTTTGGTCACGTGAGTGATAGGGACTGATCTCTTTTCTTTGCCTCAGCTATCTAAGGGCTTGGGCCTTTTGGCCCAGCCTAAACAGAAGGGGTATTTAAGCCCTATTCCCTTCTCTCCCCTTTCTCTCTCCCTCTCTCTCTCTATCTCTAATACCTTTCTTCCTCCGGTTTGTAATTAAACTCCATAAAAGGTTGACTGCTGACTTGGGTTTTCATTTAGGAATTACATAGCTGAATTCCTTGGCAACCTTAAATTAATATATATCAGTCTTTTAAACTGATTTCCTTGTCACAACACTAAGTGGAGACTGTAAAAATAAAAAGCAAACTGCAAAACTAGTAAAGCAATGGGTAGATTATTAATTATAAAATGATTTAGATACTCTTCTTGCTGTGCTCACAAAGTACCTTCAGTTTATATCAGTGAAGTGAAGCTCATAAGTGAACTTCTTTTCAGGGCCAGGCTCAAGGATGTTAAAGAGACTCTTGTTATAGAAAATAACATTTATTAAAATATAAGGACAAAAAGGATTTCTAACTCTAAGGGATTCTAACTCCACCAAAATACAACTCCCTCGTTCTACAAGGAACCACTTCTCCTGTGTCCACAAGCTCTTTTTGTGCCTGCAAAGAACTACAAACTGAAGGGATGTCCATTAACTGAAAAATGATTGAAAAGTTAGGTATATGATTGTAATGAAATACTATTGTGTCATAAGAAATTATAAGCAAAATAATCACAAAAAAATCAGGAAAACTTATATGAAGTAATGCAAAGTAAAGTGATGAAAACCAGGAGAATTTTGTACACAGTATCAGCAAAAATATGCAATGATCAACTGTGAATGAATAATAGTTACTATTTTCAGAAACACAAGGATCAGGACAGCTCCAAGGGACTCAAAACAAAAAAGGCTATGCACCACCATAGAAAGAACTGATGGAGTCTGAACACAGTTTGGATTATACTATTCTTCAATTAATTTGCTGCATGAATTTTTCTCTAGTGTGTTATGTGTCTTAATTCACCACATGAACATGAAAATATGTACTGTATGATAACATATGTACAACCTGTATCATATTAACCACCATCTTGGGGAAGGCAGTAAGTTAAGAGGGAAGAAGAAAATATGAATCACAAAATGAAAGGAAATTATTACTTAAAATTGTATTGCATTAAATTATTTTTAATTTCTTTTTAAAAATAAATTAGGAAACCATGGGAAAATATACCCATCAGGTGTATGATTAAGGAAAGAGTTCATGACTGAACAAGAGATAAGGAGGATTGTGGAAAGTAAAATGGATAGTTTGATTAAAAGAAATGTAAGTTTCTCTTATAAAGACCTCATTTCTCACACATATAAGGAAATAAGTCAGACTTAATTTTCTTTGACCACTCATTAATGGGTGTCAATTTTTTAATAGGTAATTTTTAGAAGAAATCAAAGCTATCAAAAGTTACATGATAAATGCCCTATATCATTATCGATTAGAGAAACACAGAACAACTTTGAAATAATACCTCATACCTATCATATTGACTAACATGACCAAAAAGGAAAATGAGAAATGAGGGAGGGGTTGTGAAGAAACTGGCACATTAATGCACTGTTGTGAACTAGTTCAATCATTCTGAAGAACAATTCAGAACCATGATTAGAGGCTTATAAAATTGTGGGTACCCTTGACCCAGCCATACTATTATTAGATCTATATCTAAAAGAAATTTTTAAAAATGTAAAAGACCTCTTTGTACAAAAATAGAAGCCATTTTGTGTTGACAAAAAAATTAGCAATCAAGGAGAAGTCCATCAATTAAAGAATGGCTAAACAAGTTATGATGTATATTTATGATTTAATACTATTGTGCTATAAGAAATAAAGAGCAATATGGTTTCCGAAAAATCTGGGAAGATTTATGTAAACTTCTGTAAAGCATGAACAGGACTCCTTATCTTCTTAAGAAATGAGAAAGGGGGAGGAGAGAATTTGGAACTCAAAATTATATATCTAAATTTTTAAAAAATTTTACATGTAATTGAAATATATTTAGTGAAAAATACATTAAATTTGGTTTGAAAAAGAAAATTTTTTTAAAAATTTAAAGACAGTAAGAGCCTCTAGTGCTACTGTTTATAGATGTCACTATACTGTTCACATCAAAATCTATAACATAAATTTAAAAGAATTTTACTGCTTAAGTCGATGTAATCTTTATCAATTATATATTCTGTAAGACTAGCATAAGGATATTAAGTACTTATATCACTTTAGAAGTTTACTATAAGGCATTTCATTGTACATACAATTAAAGTGTTTCTTATTCCTCGTGTGTCTTAGATAATTTTGTGATAATTAAATAATTAATCATTATCTATTTTAAAATATAGACAAAATTACCTGCAGGTGCCGTGAGTGCCGTTTTTGGACAACTTGGAGAATAATAGATAAGGCGGGTAAATAATACCAATAGATCTGTAAGGGATACTGAATCTTAAAAAAAAAAACACAGAGAAGAAAAATTAGTCTCTAATACACATGTAACAATCTTAAAATTGCAAATTTATGAAATAGAATTCTTTGCTCCTACTTCAATGACCTGAAATCCTAGCTTCTCCAACAAAGGTAGAGGAACTATCACATTTAGTAATTATTATTCAATAAATGAAAATTTTATGGATACAAATCAGAAGAGAGATAAAAAGGAAACAAGTGAAAACTCAGTTTCTATACTCTACTAACAAGATAAGCCATTTTAATATGTTCTTCTTCCATTTCAACTGAATAGCAATAATTCACTATAATAGTCAGTTAAATTAAATGGGGGGAAAATAGTTAAAAAAAAAGTAACCAGAACAGAGAATTAACTATTCTTTTAGGATTTATAAAACTTGGATCACTTAAATGTATAGTTCCCCTTAAATACAGATCTTTAAGCAAAGGATATAAACTACTTGTGCAGAAAGGTAAACTGAATTTATACTTTGTTTTGTCTAGATTTAATTTCTGAGTTTTGTAAATCTTGAAATTTCTTAGACTTGTGAATGCTAAAAATTTCCACATTGAGGAATCCTCTATTGGAACAAATTCCCTACTGGAAACATTCCCCATTTTGATGTGAGAACTCGCCAGGATCAGAAATGGGAGGACCTCTACTCCACCCGTACTTAAGACTGCTTTAGGGGAGAAAACTCCTTGCTAAACAATGAAAGTACTTGGACCCATGCTTATAATAAGGCAAGGAGTTCTTTGAGCCATGCCTGGTTTTTAGAATTGATACAATGGGATGCTAGGTACCTAAAAGGGTCGGGGAAGTTTTCTCTTAATGAGATTAGTCGACTCAGCTGTGTTTTCTCTGGTTCAGACTTACTGATGGGATTAGTCAACACAGCAACATTTTTGCTGGTTCAGACTTACTGAAGAGATTAGTCAACTTAGCAGTAATTCATATGGGCTGTCCTTTTAGAAAACATCTACGGTGATTGGTAGATGGAAGACAAAGGAAAAAAACCTCCTATATAAGAAAAGGAATCTCTTGAGCAAGGGATCCTTGGAGGCTTGGAGATCCTTGGAGATAGACTCTTTGGAGATAGATCCTTGGAGATAGATCCTTTTGGAGGAGGCTTTTGAAGGCTTTGAAGGAGATTCTTTTGGAGATCGCTTGAGAAGGAGCTCTTGGAGGAATTCTCTAAGGAGGTCTCTCAAGGGAGGCTGACTCTGGCTGGAACTCCCTCTGGGGAGACTCTGTCCCTCTGAATCCCTTACTTGGACAATCTTATGGTGAGTGATAACTGACTGGTTTCTCTCTTAAGGCTTAGGCCTGGGTTGGCCTAAACTCATTAATTCCTTTTCTCTCTCCTTCTCCTTTTCTTTAATTCCTCATGGTATTATTAATTAAATTCTCTATAAAACCCAGTTGACTTGGGCATATTCATACTTTGGGAATATATTCCCTGGCGACCACCATATATTTGATTTAAAAACCAAGACACTGTAGTGAAACATATTTTCTGAGGTCAAATTTACTCACCCTCTCTTATATCTATCACAATTTATATCTTCCACCATTTTAACTCACTACAGTTTACAACATCAACCATTTTAATTATTACAGTTTAAGCCAAACAACTATTTTAAATCTTACAGTTTCCTTCTCTGCATGGTCAAATTTAAAGTAACTTCTGATTAAAAGCATGTAAGCTAAGAAGTGGAATACTATATAGTTCCTTTATTGCCTTCCAAACCACCGGAGATATTTGGTAGAGAAATAGGAAGAATCTGAAAGGATAATAGTGTCTAGCATTTAAATAAGTAAGTAATCTTTTAACAGAAATATTATCACTGTTCTTATTCTTAGCATTCTCTTTTCTGAAAAGCATTTCAGTGTTACATATCACAGGCAAGTATTTTAAATACATTTTTTGAATTTATGTAGAGATGAACCTATTGAGAACTGTGAACAATTTTCATTTATTCTATTGTCCTTACCTTTTCTATTTTTCAGTTTTACAGGAAATAGTTTCCTGCCATGTGTATAGATCAATAGTCTTCCTAGGAGGCATAGTGAGTGAACAAAATAAATATATTGTAATTCTTGTCCTGAATAAAAAGTTTTCTGTTTATTTCCTTGAAAGAAAAAGAAAAAGAAAATTTTAAAAATCATTTTAATATAATTTAATTTACAAAAGTTATCATCTTTGCTGCCTAAATGCTATGTGGCTGAGAGTCTAATGGAGAAAATGGTGGAACAAATACAAATTCTATTATTCCTCTTATTCAATATTTTCCTTGCTAGCATATTTTTCACATGATAAAGATCTTCCTATCTAAGTCTGTGCAGGAAAGAAGTCATAATGAAATTTTAACAAGCCTCAATAACAGAATAATACACAGAAAAGTATAATTTCTGCAACTAATTCACTTTGATGTTTGTAAAGGGAAGCCATAATATTTAAGTTCTTTCAACATCAACAGATTTTTAAAGTGAGGAGAAATGGGGATGCTTCATTAAAAAACAAATAAGTAAATAAATAACGGATAGTAACTTTAATTCTAACAAAATTTGAACTCTAAAACCTCCAATTATAATTACGTTTATTATTTATAACTCAAGGAAAATGGCACTTACCACAATGTTTGGGACGTGTCAAATTTTCATCAGATCTCATAATCTCACATGATTCAAAATATTGAACACACTGTTGAACTGATGCTGTTATCTATCAAAAATAACAAACTATAAATGTCCTAGAAATCTGCACAGTTCCTAATTCTAGGGTTTAAGATAAATTAGTGCAGATCTAAAAAATGCTTTCAGAAAATAACTTAAGACAAATTTAAATTATGACTCACATTAGGTATGATAACATTTTTTAGGCTGCTGATAATTACTGACTCTATATGAATTACAACAATATGATGTGCTTAATGGTTTTTGAAATCCTTATGTGGGCCAAAGTATTTTTTCTATTAAAATCCTTGCCTTCTTTCTTGTAATCAGTACTAGTACTATGTATTGGTTCCATGGCAGAAGAGTAGTAAGCGCTAAACAATGGGAGTTAAGTGACTTGCCCAGGGTCCCATAGCTAGTTAGCATCTAAGGCCAAATTTGAATCCAGGCCCTCTTGTCTCTAGACTTAGCTTAATCCAATGAACCACCTAGCTGCCCCCAGTATTTTTCAAATATACTGTATACCCTATTAAAATGGTGACTTCAGGGGATAAGAACAATATATGACCTATAGTGAGTAATATAAAGCATTCCGTACACCAAGGGATATGATTTAACCTGTTAAATAACAAGATACATTTTTTTATAACTAGTTTTTTTCAGAGGAATTTATTGTATCTTTAAGGCTGAATTATCATGTTAAACTTTTCACATGAATGAACTAACCTGAGACATTCTTATTAACCCCAGCAGGAATTCTACTGAATTTTTAAGTGTATTTCTGTTGTTAAACGAATTTTCTTAATCTCTGCCTCTGTCTAGCTTAAGAGTGGAGAGAGCAGAGTTTCTCAGTGGATCAGAGAGCTGACAGGTTCAGTGAGCAGTGAGCCAGAGCTGAAGATTCCAATGGCAAGGAGACCAGGACACTGAGGAGACCAGGACACTGAGGAGAGGAAGGAAGAATGGCTTTCTAGAAGGAAGGGGTAAAACGGGAGTTGGTTAGGGAGGAGATAAAGGAAGCAAACACTGAGGGAAGAGGCTTTGCTCTAGAGAGCAAGAGGTTTGGCTCTCAGGCAAGGTGCTGCTGGCAGTTGGCTGGTGGTAGTTGGTTGTCTATTGTTTAGGGAATTAGAGAATAATTTACAGATAGAGTAGATTAGGCCTGGTGTGCCAGGCAGAAGAACCTGTCCTGAGAAGACAGAGGTAGTATTGGGATTTTTTAGGTGGTAGTTAGGAATTATTTATTAGTGAGACTTAGTTTAGGTCGACTTAAAGGTATAAGATTAATAATCTCTCTTTTTCTCTTTCCCATCTTTCCATCTATACTTCTTTTTAATTAAACAAAGCTTTTAATTAAACTGCTCTCCTCACTTTGTCAAACTCCTACATTTAACACTTAGGATACAATTCTGCTAATCAATGGATGACTGTGAAGATATGATTTCTATTTAAAGGTATTAATAAGGAAGTTAAGTCATGAGCAAGACTAGAGAATTGTTTCCTAACTCAGAAAGGACGATAATGACCTAGAAGGCTTCTGCCAACATGGGTCACAAAAGTATAAAGGAAGAGACAGGATAGGGACCGGGTGAGGGAAAACTTCTGTTCTGTGTCTCTCTGCTCAATGAAGCCCTTTATAAGGAGGAGAATAGAGAGGAGAGTATATCAATGTTTAACTAATTCTCATTTAAAGCATTCTTTCCCCATGTTTAACTAGGTCTCTCCCATTATCCTGTATGATCCTGAATATGTCTTTAAAAAAGGTTTCATGGTAACTTCTACAACTGGATTATAACAAATGTTAGCTAACTTTTCTAATAGATGTTATAGTATTATATAATCATTCTTTCAAGTTTCTGGTCCATTCATTATCTTTAATTCCTAAATTCATTTGGGCAATTTGAAAATTCTTGTTTCTGAGGTTTTTTGTATATTGCCTTTATTTCAGGTATCTAATGCTAAAAGCTATTCAAAATGACATTACATATAATTAATAAATAATGCTTTTACAAAATTATGCCATTCTTTATTCATTTGTAGAACATTATTTTGACACTAACCTTATGCAATTTCCAGCTTTGTTTTTCCCCTTGTCCATATAAGGCTTTCAATTTCAGTACTTTTGAGCTTTAAAGAATTCCAGTTTAAAAGGCTAAGTAAAAGCTTGGCTTGTGATTTTGCTCAGAGCATTTATCACAATACTTCTCTTTGGAAACTCTGGTTATGAAGATTTGTCTGCATAGCTTTTGCTTTTAGTAATACTATTTCCTCCAAATTCTTATATATTTGTACTTACCAGAGATTTATATTTTTTCTCAAGAAGTCGCAATACCACAGTTCTGCTATAGCATGCATGCTAAAATTAAGGGAGAAAATGGAAGTTATTTTTTATTTAATGTTCATATTATAACCCTCCAGATCAGTTTTTCTGCATCATTTCCAATAATTATATAATTAATGACACAATAAATTAAGTTTTTAGTCATCCTAATCAGTACCAAGCAGATTTTTCTATCAGCATTGGATTAAGACCAAAGCAATCAAGAGAACTAAAATGAATGAATGCATTTCACAAAACTATTTTGTCATTAAGAGATGAAAGAAAAAATATTCCCTATTTTATTTTTACTCAAATATTATAGTAAGCCTTTTTTCTTACACTACAAATAGGTCAAGAGCTAAGCACAGAATAGTAGGAGAGAGTAGATATGGGTTTTCAAAACAAAGACCTCTAGATAAGGAAACATCCACTAGCAATGTAGAATGGTCCTTCTGCAGGACCTCTGCAATTTTTCCTCTTAGAGCATTGCCAGGAATTAGTAAAAGAGTAAAGATATTTGGGGTGCATAACATCAGTCAATCTGTATATATCAGAGACAAGAGTTGAAGCTAAATCTTCCTGGCAGAGGTTGACTTTAAAGATGGTCCTCCCCACACATTTAGAGATAGAAAAAGGGATCTAGATAGTGAATGTGATAGAAGGGGATGAATTTCTGCTTACATTGGGCTACTCTGATCACTTTAAAATGCCAAGTAAATGAATTATTACTTTCATTTTCTCAAAAATCAAGCACAGAAACAAAATTCTTGTTGAGTTTGTTGCTCATCATATTACTCATAATTGTACTGTATAGTTAGGTGAATGGCATAAAATTTTACCATATGTAACCTATCAGAAATTTTATCAGAAATTTTTACTCTATCTTAGGGATGTAGACATGATCTGATTTCTTTCTAAAGCTCCACCATTTTTTGTTACTCATTGCCATCTATAACTGTCAAGTCATGTTCTTTCCAAGCAACACAAAACAAAAAGGAAGAGGGATAATCAGAGCTTTGGAGCAAAAGTACTATCCAAATGACACAGTTATAAACATTTAGCAACAGCTATAGAGGTAGCAGCACCATTTCACTAGAAAAAATTTTGTTGCAAATTTAGTTTATTACCAACCAGCAGCGGAAAGTTCCTGGAGAAATGTTGGTGGACACAATTGTGTCTAAAATACACTTTCTGAATGACAAGATTGGGCTTCTGCCATCAACTTGTTGGCACAGGATAAATTAAATGCTTCTTTTTTTCTCCATTGATCTATTCTCCATATTTAAAATTATATATATTAAATTTAAGTATTTTGATTGAAAATATCTAAAATAATTTAGCATTATATTACCCTCAATAACAATACACTGAATGAATGCATTTTAATACATTTTTAAAATCGCTGCCTATATTAAACAGAGGATTAAAGAACTTAAAATTTATTAGCACAATCTATGTTCTCTTACCATCCATTTTTTGAACCACACAGCTTTGACATCAAGTAATGCCAAGAAATAGATTGGATCCAAAATCTTTTGAGAGACAAGGAGACTTTGATCATGCTTAATTGATAATAGCGAAAGAGTACTCTCCACAATTTCTTCCATATACCTTGAAATTAAAAAACAAAACAATACATTAATTTTAGAATAATATCACTGATTTAGGTGACCTTAGAGGTCATGTAGTTCAATTCCCTCATTTTGATTCATAGAAGAGAGATAAAAGAATAAACACATATTTAAAAATTATGTTATGGTAGGCATGTTTTAAAAATAAGCAAAGTCTTAATGTCCAATAATAATGTTCCAAGACTATTATCCTCACTCTAGTGCACTGTAGTGAGTAAATTCTTAATTAACAAGTAATTAGAGATATTTTGATAATTTGTAATAAGTGGTTGGCTAAGATATTATGGGTTGAATGACCTAAGCTCCTTTAAATTCAGACAGTGGAATCCTCAAGAGATGATAGGAAAAGAATTCCCAGATTCCCCTAGCAGGGGGCAGTTAGGAATTCTACACATTCTTTGAGTTTGAGGCTCAGAGAGTGGACAGTTGGTGCTTTTCCTCAGATATTTCTTGAGGATTTTGGAGATAGCTGGTTGGGAATAACATCTTGTGTTTGAGCAGACTGAAGAAGGATTCAAAGACAAAGTGGGTGTGACTCTAACTGTTGCCTGATTTTAACAGAGAGGGCAGAAGAGAACATCACTTCTACAAACCCTGAAGTGTCTGTCTTCTAGTCAGAGCTGGAGCTTGAAAATTGGAGAGAGACAGAGAAGGCTGAATTGATTATTTGAAGACATAATATAAAAATATTTCTAAAACAGAGTAGATTATATAGATAGAAATATATTTTAGATAGATTAAGGAGTTATAGCATAGGCCTGGTTTCCAGGCAGAAGATGATCCTCACAGAGTTTTTAGTTGGTGTTTTTTGGGTTTCAATTAGAATTCATAGCTTAGGGAAATATGTGTGTGTGTGTGTGTGTGTGTGTGTGTGTGTGTGTGTATGTGTGTGTATATATAAAATCAATATATTTCATACTTTCCTTTCCTTTCCCTGCATTCTTATAGTTACAATAAATAGGGTTTTTCTATAACTCTCAAATTGATTTCCTCAACTGCAAAGTTCAGCCATTTCTCCAACTGTCATCAACCAGATATCATTAAACCTAATAGCCTACCAATGTCTATTGATAACTATTGATATGAATACCAATCGATATAAGGGTCAAAATCTCCCATAACAAGTGGTAAGCCAAAAAGGACGACAACCTTTTGTTTTAAACCAACTGTTTATTTTAGAGGGGAGAAATACAAACAGTTTTTCTCTTCAGCACCACAGGGGGAGCTGAAGAGCTGTCTTTGACCAACTGTCAGAAGCATTCTCAGAGTGAGAAACAGGGGCTGTATTTAGTGAAAGAAATTAATAGAGAAGATTATCTTTTAACAACAACATGAATATGGGGAATATAACCCAAATTTTTACCAAGGAGAAACCAGGGTATATTAAGGAAATACCAGTACCACAGGCAATACTAGATTTACTTTGCCTTACATTATTGGATATATTAAAATGAATTCCACTAGATCAGTGTAGAATATTGGTAAGGCTTATGATTAGGATGTCTATACTGTACATCCTAAATATAATAACAATACAACAACAACAACAAAAACTAAAGGAAAAAGATATGAAAATGGATTACTTGGAAACTTTATAATTAAACAAGGACAGCTTATTGAACAAATGTTAAAGGAACTAAGCTAGAACAAGAGACCATGAGACTGAACAACACTATGGGAGGTTTCTTTCCCCTACACGAAGTCCTAGTGTTAACCTCAGAACAACTTATTAATGATCGCTATCACAAAGGGTTTACCCAAGCTGATACAGACAGCTTTAAGAAGGGTAATCCCTCATTTAAAGAGGAACCTGTGGTTGTGATAAAGAAATTTGAGAAGATAATTAAGCAATTCGATCCTGACTATCTGGACTTTGAAATTTTACTTGATGTGCTTTCGACAAAGCAGGAAAAGGACAAAATTGTGACTGAAACAACTGAACAGCCTCTTGTGAATCCCAAATGGGAGATAAATTCATAGGAAGGATATGATCAGCTGGTGAAAGTGAGCCAGCTATGCTTAAAACAATGAGGGAGTTCTCAAATAGGCCAGGGACCTAGACTAAATTTGAAAGAGACAAGAAAGTGGAGAGACACCTTCCACTTTTATGGACAAGCAAATAGACCTAGGAGAACACTACCTAGGATGGGACATCTCTAGGGAACAGGATGGGAAGCATTTAAAAGGCAATTTGTCAAAAATTCATGTAAAGTGGTTAAAAATTCTTTCCAGCAACAATGTTCAGATTGGAGTGATATGGGGTTAGATGAATTACGAAGGGTAGCATCCTACATTTACAATGCTGACAAAGATAAACATGATGAGGCTAATAATGAGACAATTGAAGACCTGAAGCAGGAGACAGAGAAATCAGAAGTTCAAGCTGAATAAAGCAGAAAAGCATTATAAAATTGTAGCTCCAAAGACAGAATATAAGCAGGTAGCCAAGGCAGTTTAATAGTCCACAAAGGAATTTTATAATGAGCAAGGTCCAAGGTGCTATATGTGTAGCAGGAGAGGCCACCTGATGAGGGATTGTAGATTCTGGGGGACAGGTGTTTAGAGAGAATGGAGGTGTCTTTCCTAATAACTTCAGGGGCAATTCATATTATAGACTCAACCAATATAACCAAGGCAGAGGCTATAATGGGTATAATGGCTTTAGAGGCAATGGGTTTGGAAATGCATTCAGGTATGATTATCAAGATAGGAGGAATAATTGTCCAAATGTTTATCAGAGAAATAACCAGACTGCAGCAATGCAATCATATATAAAGAATGGGGCCTGTCCAAAATATTCACAAGTGGTTAGTGGTAACATCCAAAAGCAAGATTCTCAAAAGGTTGCACATGGTGGTCAGTTATGAAGGTTTTCCAGGGGAGGTGGAGCTGTTAATATTGAAAATGGAAAAATCCTAAAATCCATTCATCCTTAGAAACTATTTAATAATTCACAGAAACTTTTTACAATCTTTTGAAGATAATGAAAAAAAAAGGGAAAAAAAGATAAAATCCCAGATTCAATCAAATTAACTGAGTAGAATTTAATTAAGACATTTGAATTATTTCAATTGTAACAATAAAGCAGACTTTTAATAATTCATAATTTAAAATTCATGTGTAATATTATTTAATTTCAAAACCTACAAATCTTTTATTAGATGAATATTAAGAAAGATAAAAACATTTTAATTCTACATCATTACATTGAATCTATAATATATTCCAGATACCTATATCCAACATTCCATCCAGTGACTTCCTTAAAATCCCATCTTCTAGAGGAAACCTTTCACAACTTAATTCTAGTGCCTTCCCTTTTTTCTAATTATCTTGTATACAGCTTGTCTGTATATATTAGTTTGTTTGTTGTCTCTCCATAAGACTATAAGGAAAGAGTTGTCTTGTTTGTCTTTTTCTAACCCCAATGATTAGCACAGTGCCTGCTATATAACAAACTATTATTTTACTAGTTGATTAATAAATGATATTATTTTTCACTAAAAGTAAAAAGCCAAGACAATATATCAAAAAATAAGTCAAAAAGACTTCTATAAATTAATACCATTTAAAATCCATTTAGATGTACATTTACCATTTAAATATATGCCTTTATACAAAAATTGAATAATTCACTAATATGCAAAGAAATCTAAGGTATAAGTGAACAAAAAGTATTGCATGATCTGATACCCTTCAAAGAGAAAAAATGAAATTTTGACTAACTATTCACCTTAATCCTATTTCAGTTATTAATAATGTAACTTTTAAGAAAATAGAATGAAAAGAAATGACACAATAAACTAGGAAATGGAAGAAAAAGTTCTAGTAAATTTGTTGCTCTGTTGAGAGACCAACTAGTTAGGAAAGAATATCTGTTAAGACAGAAAAAAGGTAAATAGGAGGTGCAGGGATGTTACTGGAAATTATATTCATCTAAGGCAGAGTTACAATGTCCATATAAATAACAATAGCTCTGCAATCCTCTGCTTTTCATTCATCAAATTATTAACAACTCTATTCAGAAAGGTTACCATGCCAAATCATCACAAAATAAAAAGAATTAACAAAGTCTTAATTGAGTAAATACTATAATTGCAGTATTGCAGGAACTAGACAATATGTATAAAATTTGGTCTCTATCTTCCAGAAGACTATAATTTAGTGAAGAAAAAAAGTCTTAAGAGATATGGGAAAAATTAATGGTCATTCAAGACAATACTTAACTAAATGTTTAAAATGTTACAATGAAAATATATATTTAAAAAATAAAGGTTGGAAATCAATGAAGAATGGAATTATCAGGAAAAGATTTACAGAGAAGCACAGTCTTCAAGAATATCTAAGACTTGCTTAAAGGAAGGAGAGATGGAAGGTATTCTAGGCAAGAGAGATAGAAGGAGAAAAAGGTAAAGCAGGAAGGAATTTAATGGCAAATAATAGATATCAAGTACAGAGGCAAGGAAAAAAATTCAGCATCTACTTGAACAGATTTGGTCCCACAGACAGCTGTGAGAAATAAGAGTGAAAATATAAATATATATGATAATATCCTCTCATCTTTCAAGGTATACTTGGACAAACATAACATAAATTCCAATTTTATCTGAACCTTAATTCTTTAATTCAACCTCTGTGAGGGGTTATTCGTAAAGTATTTGATGGACATTAGCAGTAAGGTGAAATCTATGAACCTCTTCTCAGAATGTCGTTAAATCCATAAAATAAAATATTTAAGATAACAAATTATACTGAAATACAGTTATCAAAATATTTTTTTAAATATTAGGTTTGTGGACTTTCATTTAAGTATTCCTATTCTATAATGCATTCAGAATCAACAAATAGATTTAGTATTTGTTATGTCATACCACTGTGACCATCTATCATTAGAAGTGGCCAATCTATGCAATTCAGGTAAAATGGCATATACTTCATGGAAAGATAATCATCTCTCAACTTCATTTCTTAAAAGCAGTGAATACTTTCTTCGACCTTGTTTAAAAACTTGTTTCACAGTCACAAAAAAACCAACTCTCTCAACTTTGCAACTCCAAGTGAATGATTCTTTGGAGTAGCGACTGAAATTATAAAAATGCTAAGTCTAGTTCTGTGAATTTAGGAAGATGGTACTCTTTGCTATACCACCAGCAGTATCTGTCAGAAAGGAAACTGGACACCCCAAAGCATAACTTCATACACAAAAATGTGCTTTTGCGTCATAGGCAGACAACATTAAAAGCACAGCTTGATTTAAAGAAGTAAAATCAGGGTCTTTCCTCAAGAAGTGAAAGGGGTGGTGGGGAAACAAGGAAATAAAAACAGTTAAAATGAACAATATCCAAGAGTTCAGCTCCCAACCAGAATTTAAACAAGCCCCACAAGTACTGATAACTAGCTTGCTGGTGGGTGATAGGAATGTGAAGTCTGAAGAGGAACAATCTCCCTTTGTCTACCTCAATATAAAACCAACACAGATCCTCAAATTTGCAAGACATCCAGAATTGACTTCAGTCTTGGAGTTGTTTGTCTGGACTCCTGTTACATTAAGTTTGCTTCATTTCCCCAGACCAGAATAGTAGGGTGCTAAGGTGATGGGGAAGCAGAGAACATGCTTTGTATCTTTGTTCTACGAGGGAATACATACATCCGCTGAAGTTACTAATATACTTTTAATTCATTAGCTTATTCTAGGCCAAACTCTTTCATAGAGCATAAAATATAATTTTAAAGTTGGAATAAAGTAGAATATCATTTAGTCTAACACATTTGTTTTAAAAATGAGGAATTTTGGCACATGAAAGGAGAGTCATAAAACTAAATATACATTAGAAACTAAACTGTTAATTGGCATCACTGAAAGCGTCGGGATTAGAACAAAGATCTTCTGACTCTACTTAGTTACCACATATATATGTATTTATGTATGTGCATATATATATTTATATGTATATGTATGTATTATAAAAATTTTAATTATATCTTAATAATAAAAATATTATATTTTAGGAGGTTTATGATCATTAGAAATCAAGGAATAAAGAGGACACAAAATAAAAACTACATGCCCATGGCTGGTTAGCCATTTTCAAAATCCCCATCTTACCACTATCACCGCTGATTGCTGCATCATGCCAAAGAGGGCATGGGATGTGTTACCGCCAATTAAATATCAATAATGTGATCTCGCCGATGTGGAGACGCAGGAGAGATTATAGGGAATTTTGGGAAATACTAAGGACTTCTGGGGAATGAAGTCAAAGGTTCAAAATCTCCATTTATACAGTATGTATGTATATTCAACCAGAATCAAGAAGAAACCAAGTGTTGTCAAAGGGTTAATAAAATATGTTTTAATGTATGGATTCCTTGCTAGGATCCACTCTGACCAACACGAATATTTTGAGAGCAAGCTGCTAAAGGAAACACTGTTCTTGACATATATCAAAAAGTCTAAACCTATTCTTTATCATCCAAAAAGAGAACCAGAGCCTGAACAATTTAATCACATACCTTCAAATATGTTGGGAAACTCTTATACCTATGTGTCATTTCTAGGATATATAGAATTCCATCATTCTTATAGGTTTTATACCATATATCTACTTCTATTTGGGTGAAAAAAAACACACATATTAATATAATCTGAGAGAAGTCAACCAACTTGCCATAGTTTGGCATTTAGAGGGCTTAAAAATAAATAAGCCTGAATTGACAAGTAATTAAACAAGGACTAAAACCTAGCTTTCTTCAGATCCTTCTTAGTCCAATTCTAATTCCATGCTTTCTATGTGTTCTATACAACAAATTATTTAGAATTAAATTATAGTTTAAAAAATACAATAGGGCAATGTAAAGTTATTATTTTGATAATACATGAATAAATTAATTAAATCACAGAAAAGTTCCATATTTCTATTCCTAAATATCAAATAAAGTACTATATTAAGTGTAAAGGTTAAATTAGGAATTTTGACAAAATAAGAGAATAGCTTTTAATAATTTAAGTTTTAATTAGAATATAGTAGAGTTGTAAATTAATATTATCCTTTTAAGTCAGAGAAAAGAAAACTTATAGCAGCTTTTAACAATTAACAATTTTGTTTAATTAAAATAGAGATAGTAAAAGAACATAGTAAAATTAATATAGTAAAGGTGAGAAATATAGGAAAGAGGTAGAGAAAGAAAATTTCCTAATGTCTATACTCGTTATCCTATAACAAGCTATAACTACCTATAATTACTACCTAAACTGCCATTAAAGCAAAGAGAAAGTCCAGCTGATCACTCTTCAGTTCAGCTCACAAGGCAGAATATGAATACATGTACTCATATTATATGTGTGTGTGTGTGTGTGTGTGTGTGTGTGTGTGTGTATATATATATATATATATATATATATATATATATATATATATATATATATATCCCAACCACCAACTAATCATCAACCCACACCATCAGCAACCAACTCCCAACTCACACCCAGCTTCATTGCAAGACCTAACTGTCAGTAACTGACAAATCCCCCAACTGATGCTGACCCTTTTATATCTTTATCTACCTCACTTCCTGTCCCTATGGATCCTCCTTCCTGTCTCTATGGTTTCTACTTTCTGTGACTGTGGGCTGCTTAATCCCTACACATCACTATGGTAAAAGGACCTCCAGGTCCCCTGTTAAATTAAAAAAGGAATAAAGAACTCATTTTTTACATAAGTTTCATGTGAAATATGAGAAGTAGTTAATATCCATATCTATACTTTTGGATTTAGATATAATATTTCATAAAGGACTTACTTCTCTGGATGACGAATCCAAAAAGACGGAACCTCCTTTTGGTATTCATTTAGAAGACGTACCTATAAGGAAGACAAAAATACAATTAAAAAAAAACACAAAAATTCTGAAATATAAACAAAATACAAAGGAATGTGTATTTAATCAATATATACCTTTTTAAGTAAACGGATCACATTAGGATGAGTAACATCTACCCCAGTCAACAGAGTTGGAATATGGTTTTCACTCGAAAGGAAATATAATTCCAGATGTCTAGCTAAAAAAGTAAAATATAATAGCAGAATATAATTATACCACATATTTGGTATTCTTCGATAGCTATTCTCCATCCATTTTCAAAGCTATGCATGTTTATATATTACTGTGTATAAGTATATAAATATATATATGTAAGAAAAATATGAGAAAACATTTATAACAAACATACCTAAGCTTGTATAAATTTCTTTGGTCATGTGCAGTGGTGAAAGAGTAAATGTCTGTGCATAGAATTTCAAAATTCGATCCTATGAGGAAAAAAAGAAAAAAAATTTACACCAAAAATGACAATTGGAGAAAATAAAGAGGAATCTGTGTGACACAAATGGTTGTTTTAACTAAGAAAAATTGAATTTTTTCCAAAGAATAGTCCCTTCAAGGAACAAATCCAAGGAAGAGAAGTTAGTCATTCACATACCTATTTAGATTGCTACTTATAAAAGAACAGATGCTTAAATGCTGGTCAAAGCAGATTATTACAAAATGACAAAGAATAACCAATTAACCACTTTGGTATGTTTTGGGATACATACACATTTTAAAACCTATCACAGCTTAGAACATTTGTAAGAGACAATAAACTATAGAAAGGAAATAGTCACAATATCCTATGTCCTGAATTTAATCACTATTTTTTTCAACTCCTATTCCCAAAGAAAAGTAACATATAGCTAATTCTGATGGCACTGGGGAAAGAGCTCTAGTCTTATAGTTTTGCTACCATAGGGAGCTCCAGATAAGCAAAACACTTCTATAAAGTTGTTCTGCAGGTTGAATCTAATTTCTGTATGCACCATTAACCTGCCCAGAATCCCATAGTCAGGATGTTTTGGAGATACAAGTTAAATCTGAATCTTCCTCACTCCAAATATCTTAATGTCATTAAGACTGAAAATACAGGAAATCTGCCCAGGGTCACACCACCAGTATGTGTGAAAAGTAGAAACTGAATACAGATCTTCCCAGATTAAAGGCCAGTTCTCTTTCCGCTCTCTCTACTTTCATGATGAAAATATTAATAAATATTTTATTATATATGTATACATTGTTTTAATATGTTATACATTTATTATGTTAAACAATATGTTATATAAAATAGGAGAAACTCATAAATTCCCTTTAATTAATTTCAAACTGTAACAACTTGAACATCTATAGGAATGGGCTGAACAGTAATCATGAATTTTGCACAGCCTTACATGAAGTAGACCCACTAGCAAGTGATTGAAAACTTCCTTTAGTAATCCTGAGAGATTTGTGCCAAATCTAAGATACTTCATCTTCAGCAAGCCAAAAGTACAGCAAACTGGTAGAAATTCATAACACTAACTAATGGTAATATACTTTTTATATACTGCTTCAAGTCATAGTCTTTTACAAAAAAAAATGTCACTAGAACCACAGAATCAAAGTTAAAATAAATATTTAGTGCACATATTAGTTAGGAATGAAAATAATTTCTTCCTGAATATCCTAATCCAAAATGACTGTTTCTATAACCTTTTCTCCTATTTCAAAATTCAACTGATCATTTTAAATGTTATGGTACTATCCAATACTATAAAAGAACCCACTATAACATATTAATAAGTAAAATTAATAAGTACAGCACTTTATACAGGCACCACTAACTCATAACTAACATTATCAAAGTATTTTACGTAAAATATTTAATACCCTTAATTGCTTCCTAAGCTGTCAGTCCCTCAAAGTTGAAGATTCATTGAATTCACTCTTTACTGAGCCAAGAAGAAATAAAAATATAACATAATATTCTCTTTAACATTCTAATTAAAGAATACCAGAAATATTAAAAATATGACCCCAAAAGCCATTTTCCTTGTGTCTGATTACTATAAACTAAATTGCTTAGTTTAAAGAAGTCTGCAACACCCCCTGGTGTTTAAAATATCAAAGTGCATTCAAATAATGGCCAATTAAACAGCTTTTCCATTTTATTAAAAAAAAATTTATAACTTTTAAAAGTATCATCATCATAAAACTTACAAAACACATTTATTTGTCTTCATTGAACACAATAACTTTATATGGAAATAATTATTAATGATATAATAAAATAGATCATAATATTTAGATAGTCGGCAATAACATAAGACAATGAGTTTTATTTCCAACTGAGTCACTAGCTAACTGTATGACTCTCAACAAGTCAATTGACCTCAATGATTGAGTATTCTACAATTGAAAATCTGTTACCCTAAAAAAGAACTATATAAAGAAAGTGGGCATTGAGACTCTTTTTCTCTTTGGCATTATGTAGCATCAGAGGTGATGGTGGTAAGGTGGGGAAATTTGAAAAATGGCTAATCAGCCATGGGCACATGGTTTTTACTTTGTACCCTCTTTATTCCTTGATTTCTAATGATCATTTAATAAATCTCATAAAATATAATATTTTTATTATTAAGATATAATTTTAAATTTTACATTGTCCTCATCTATAAGATGAGGCAAAATCATGAAGATCATTTCTAACTAATACTCTAATCTATCCTGTCAAATTGTGTACAAAACATTCTGTAAAATTTAAGGGTGTACACACTATCTAAAATGCAAAAAAATCAAAATAAAAACACTATAATTTATAGAAAATTAAGTAACTATTTGAAAGGCTTTAGTGAAAAGCAATAAAATATCCAAATAATTTTTTTAAAAATTAACTTGATAGAAACTGTCCACCTAACAGAAGATTTAATATAGCACAGTACTTGGTAATCAACAATTTTTAAGTTCTTTACTTAATTCCAGGCACTGAGTTAAGCCATAGACAAAACAAAGAAACAAACAACACTTATAAACTCACTATTCAACTCACCACAATGAAAATTACAAACTTTTTCATTCTACCTCAAACATCCCATAGCTGCACCTCCTCTTATGGTACCCTCTCCCATGGAACTTCCAACCTCTCACTGAGAACTCTGCTTTGTATTTTACAAAAAAAATTAAAGCTATTCAACCTAAGCTCCCTTTCTTATTTCCTGTCACTCAAATGCTTTCTGCATTATTCCCTCCTTTACCCCATTTTACACAGAGGTGGCCTTATTCCTTACCAAGGTCATACCCTTCACTTATGAAAGCAATCCCATCTCATCCCATCTCTGTCATAACACCTAATCACTTCTCTTCAAGGTGTTCCACCTCCTTCCTTTCCAACTACAAAATCTCTCATCCTCAAAAAACCTTCACTTGATCCTTCCATCTCAACTAAACTATCATCCTATATCTATTCTCCCCTTTGTGGCTAAACTCCTAGAGAAGGTCATCTGCAATAGGCTTCTCTACTTCTTTCACTCTCTTCTTAATTTCCTACCACTGTGCTCCTAACACAGCTTTTTCCAGAGTTAATAATAATCTATCAATTCTTAAATCCAATGGCTTTTATTCAGGACTTACTTCTTCAATCTTCTTGTGCCTTGCTCTGTAAAAGAGAAAATATACATGCATACAAAGGACAGCATCTGTCAGTCAAAATGGAACATTCCATTTGGAATGTTACCAGGAAAAACAGTTGGAGCTAAGCCAACAGCTAAACTGGGCTGGACTGACTTTGGCTTCTGACAGGTGGGGGAGAAGAAGAGAAGCTTTTGGCTTTTGGTGTGGCTCATGGTAGTGGCTGAGCCTGAAGAGCTAATTTGTATCTCTGATATTTACCTGGCTGATTAGAAGAAGAAAGAAGACAGACAATTATCTATCCTCCTATCTCTCTGACTGTCTCTGTTAGTGACTGTCATTTCCCCAATATCCTTCGAACCCTCATTTTAGAGAATAGGGAACCCTATCCCTCTTACCTTATTCTCCATCCTTTCCTGTCTTCCCTGAATAAACCCTTACATGAGTTATAGAAGTGAAAAGACTTAGAAGAAGGTTGAAAGGGGGAGGGGAAGCTGAGGAAAGGCTTCTGAAGAGGGGAGTAAAGGAAGGAGGGTAAGTAAACCTTGACCCATTGGTCATCCAGAATCAATCAATAGACATCCTCAGAAATTACTATCTATTACAGCTCCCTGCTACATACTTTCCAATCAAGTGACAGTTTCCTTGTTGATCCACAAACAAGATACTCCATCTCTCTACACTGGGCATTTTCTTTAGCTGACCCTCATGCCTGGAATACTCTCCCTCCTCATCAGATCTAAATGAATTCTCTGGTTTCCTTCAAGTCCCCAAATAAAATACTGTCTTCTACAAAAAGCCTTTCTCATCTCCTCTTAATTCTAGTGTCTTCTCTCTATTGATTATTTCCTACTTATCCTACATATAAGCTCTCTATACATATTTGTTCACTTGCCTTGTGACTTTGAGAGCAAGGATTGTCCTTTGCCCCACTGTGTATATTCCCATCATTTTGAAGAGTATCTGGAACATAGCAGGTGCTTAATAAATAGTTTTTGACTAACTCAGAGAAAAAAAATCTCCTCCCCTTGGGGAGGGCACATTTTAATGGAAAAGAAGGATAGAAACAATTTTTAAGTACCCACTATGTTCCAAGCACTATACTAAGGACTTTAAAAATATTAGCTCATTTGATCCTAACAACCATGTGAGGTAGTAGGATTATTGTCCCTATTTTACAGTTGAGAAAACCGAGGCTAACAGGTAATTTGCTCAAGATCACGTAGCCAGTGAATAAGGCTAGATTTTATTTAAAATATTCCCTACTCCAGGTCCAAAGCTCTACCCACTTGCCTCACAATGGGAGAAACAACAAGGTATAGAATAAAATATAAAGAAAAGGCATTATTATCTGGAGAGGTAGGTACCAGTAAAGGCTTCCTTTAGACAGTGTGCTTTAAGTTGAATTCTAAAGGAAGCCAAAGAAACTATATGGAATAGGTTAAGGAATGAAGAATCTCAGGCAGGTGAGAGCGCCATGCAAAGGCATGTAGATGGATTGTAATATACAAGGAAATGTACATTAGCTAGTATAGCTGGTTTGTAATTGTGGAAGGTTGAGCAAAGTGTAAAAAGATTGGAATGGTAAGAAGAAGTCAAGTTATAAAGACCTTTAAATGTAGAATAGAGTGGAGGACAGATTGAAATGAGAAGAGACAGGAGAAACAGAAACCAGTTAAGAGCTTAATAAATGCTTTTCTATTTCATCTCATAGTTGTGCTTTTCTTTAAATAATTTGTGAAAATTTGTATACAATTTTAAATATGCATGCCCTATCATGTAATTATAGAAATTTTGCATTTTTAATATTCGGATAATCACTAATACTTTGCTTAAATTTTTCTACTACTATCAATCTTATGTGTCAAGTTATATCAATGCCTCACATTTATATAGTAATTTATAATTTTCAACAATTTTTCTTCAAAAATACCCCAATGAGTCAAGTAATAAATTCTGCATACTTTACAGAAAAACTATCAGAAAAATTAATTCCATGACCATGACATTCCCCACATAAAGTGAATTAATGCTACTTTAATTACTAATAATTGCTATTTATAAAGCATTTTAAAGTTTACAAAGTATTTACATTTCATTTGCTTTTCACAAGAGCCTTGTGAGGCAAGTGCCACTTGCAGCTCCATTTTCCAAATGAATAAATCAAGAGTCAAAGAGTTTAATTAACTAGCTGTACAACCACATAGCAAAGGCTAAAAGTGGGATTAGAACCCAGGTCTTCTTGACTTTAGGTCTTGTCCTCTTATTTTCCATTCCATATGCCTCACCTATTGTCTGGGCCAATGTATCCTAGGACCGATACATGCTTTAATCTTTTCTTTATTCTTAGTGTTGTCTACAATCACCTTTGGGTCACTTTATAATGAGTCATAGCCCAGACTTAGGCCATTCTCCTGGGTGTAGAACCCCAAAGGATCTTAATTTGCTGTAAGGACAAATACAAGGCACATGAGCTATATAGTCTTACTCTTCCTTCCTCCTCCCCCACTGCCATCTTCCAATAATCAAACATGGTCTGTTCATCAAAAAACTCAGTAATACCCATTACCCTCTGCTCCAGTGAATTCTGGTGTTAGGCAACATTGATAGTTATATATCACATTTCCTCATAATTAATTATTAATAATAATAGAGTTTAGTTATTAATTAATCAGAGAGCTTGATCTTTTAGCTGGTCCACCAGATTCCAACAACTGGCTTAATATCTTTCCTCTTAGATGAAGTTTGTGCCTTGACTGAGAATTCTGAGGGCTAAAGGAGAAATTCCACTAATAAAATGTTCCCATTTGATCCTTATTCCATTTTCCAAGGTTATATTCATACCATCTTTCCATATCTTTCTGTAAATTATTTCTAGAGCTTCCATCAATGCTTAGGAGGCCATCATCTGGTTCTTTCCAAGTTCTGAGTCCCAGTGAAAAACTTGGACTGCTCCTCATTCTTGCTATTCAATTAATCTATCTCAAGAGCATTCTGGTATACATTTAATAACTAGTTCTCTGAAAATACCTGACATAATTTTAAGTTTCAATCTGCATAATTTATATTTTCTCCATCACTTTTAAAGTTTAGATCATTAATAAAACAATAATAATTCAAACTGTAGCACTTGTTGATTTCTGAGGTATAAATGCTCATGTTGAACAGTTAACAATACCAAGCATTCTCCTGGTCCCTCTGCTTTCAAATTGACATATGTATTTAACATTTTTGCTACCACTTCTCCAAGCTCAAATCAGCAATGATTACATGTAATAACCTGCTTGAACCTACCCCTTATCTTTCCCTTGTTGTTTGGGTGACCTAAATTTCATATTCTTCAGAACTCATGGGATGCCACAACTCCCATCCATATATTCTCACTAGGAGAGCATTTTTTCCCATTCTTTTGAGGCTGCCTGCAGGTAACATATATAAGTAGGAAAAATCCAGAACTCAAGAATAGCAGCAATAATGGCATATAGAAACAGATGTTGACAGGAAGTAGAACAAGAGAACTATATGAGACTATATGGCAAACCAAGGTGGTTCTGGAAAGTCTGATAACTGTAGCTTTCTGTTTGGCTGAGCTGTGGATATAAGACTATACTATTGATTGGCTGAAGCCTCAGACATGAAAATTAAAAAGGGATTGGACAACCATAACTCTCTTAACAAGTCATCATAACTACATACTTGACCATATCTTCTGAGACCTTCCCTCTTTCCTTGGGTATGGTCTCTGGTACAAGCTACTTCTTTCATCTCTATTCATAAAGGAGATTAGTCTATAGTTTTCTTCTTCTGTTTTTGACCTCCCTGGCTTTGGAATCAGTACGATATTTGTGTCATGAAAGGAATTTGGTAGAACTCTTTCTTTGCTTATTATGTCAAATAATTTCTATAGTATAGGGATTAGTTGTTCTTTGAATGTTTGATAGAATTTACTTGTGAATCCATCAGGCCTTGGGATTTTTTCTTAGGGAGTTCTTTGATGGCTTGTTCAATTTCTTTTTCTGGGATTATTTAGGTATTCAATTTCTTCCTCTGTTAGTCTAGGCAATTTATATTTTTTAAAATATTCATCCATATCACCTAGATTGCATGTTTGTTGCCATATAATTGGGCAAAATGATTTTTAGTGATTGCCTTAATTTCTTCTTCATTAGAGGTGGTCTCCCTTTTCATCTTTGATACTGTTAATTTGGTTTCCTTCTGTCCTTTTTTATTAGATTGACCAGTTGTCGATTTTATTTATTTTTTCAAAATACTACCTTCAAGTCTTGTTTATTAATTCAATAGTTCTTTCACTTATGATTTAATTAATTTCTCCTTTAATTTTTAGGATCTCTAATTTAATTTTAATCTGTGGATTTTTCATTTGGTCACTTCCAAGCTTTTTGATTTGCAAGTTCAATTCATTGACCTCTGCCCTCCCTAATTTGTTAATATATTAACTCAAGGATATAAATTTCCCCATGAGTATTGCTTTGGCAGCATACCATAGATTTTGAAAGGATAACTCATCATTGTCATTTTCTTCAATGAAATTATGGTTTTATGACTTCTTTAACTAACCAGTTTTGGAGAATCATATTATTTAATTTCCAATTAATTTTTGATATGTCTCTCCATGATCTCTTCTAATCAGATCTATTTTTACTTTGGCTTTGTCAGATATCATGCTTGTAACTCCTGCCTTCTTTTTCTCAGTTGAGGCCAAATAGATTTTACTCTAGCCTTTGATTCATATCCTGTGAGTGTCTACCTGCCTCATATGTGTTTCCTATAGACAACATAAAGTAGGATTTTGGTTTCTAATCCACTCTATTATTTGCTTTCGTTTTATGAGTGAGCTCATCCCAGTCACATTCCAAGTTATGATCGCTACTTGTGTATTCCCCAAAATTTTGATATCCATTACTTGTTCTGCTCTTTCTTCTTTTACTAGATCCTCTTAAAGCAGTGGTTTGTATTTAATCAGTCCCCCTAATCCCCACCCTTATTATACTTCCCTTTCCACCCACTCCCTTTTTGTTCCCTTATTATTATTATTTTTTAGGGTCTGTTAAGTTCCCTCTCCTGTCATTTCCTCCCTTTTTGGACTCCCCACTCCACTCCCCCCCCCACCCCTTTGTTTTTCTCTTCTCACTTTCCCTGTAGAGTAAGATAGAATTTGATACCTCAATAGATCTAGATGCCTTTCTCTCTCAGAATTGATTTCACTGAGAGCAAGGTTTAAGTATTACCTGTTAGCATTCTCTTCCTCTCTTTCTTATCATAGTATTCTTCCTCTCCCCTTCCCATGTACCTCTTTGTGTGATATAGGTTATCCTATTTATCTAATGCCTTCAAGTTTCTCTTGGTGCCATCTTTGATTCCCCCCTCCCTTTTTCTTATTTTTTCATATCATCTTATAGCACCTATTACCCCAATCTCTTCCTGTGAATGATTCCTCTAATTGCTGTAATACTGAATATAATTTTTGAGAGTTACAAATAACACTTTCCCAACACACTAATATAATTTGATCTTATTGAAGACCTTAAAGGAGAAAATATAAATTTAACTAAATTTCCCCCTTTCCTCTCTCTCTCTTACCTTTCATGTTTCTCTTGATCTATGCACTTGGATATCAAAATTTCTGCATACTTCTGGTCTTTTTTTTTTTTTTTACAAAAACTTGGAAATCTTCTATTTTGTTGAATGCCCACACTTTCCCCTGGAAGTATATACTCAGTTTTGATGGGTGGGTGATCCTTGGTTGAAGACACAATTCTCATGCCTATCGGAATATCATATTCTAAGCGTTGTGGTCCTTTAGAGTGGAACTTGCCAGATCTTGTGTGATCCTGATTGGTGCTCCTTGATATCTGAATTATCTCTTTTTAGATTCTTGTAAAATTTTCTCCTTAGCTTGGAAGCTCTTGAATTTGGCAATTACATTCCTAGGGGTTGTCTTTTGAGGATTTAGTGTAGAGGGTGTTCTATGATCTCTTTGAATGTCTATTTTGCCCCCTTGTTCAAGAACATAAGGGCAGTTTTCTTGGATAATTTCTTTCAGTATGATGTCAATATTTCTGTTAATTTCTGGGTTTTCAGGTAGTCCAATGATTCTCAAATTGTCTCTTTGAGACTGGTTTTCTTGAACTATCGTCTTGTCAGTGAGATATTTTATGTATTCTTCAATTATACCATCTTTTGACTTTGCTTTATTAATTCCTGCTGTTTTGCAATATCATTGGCTTCCAATTGCCTAATTCTGGTCTTTAAGGACTAGTTTTCCCCTATACTCTTTTGATTTTCCTTTTCAGTTTGGACTATCTTGCTGTTCATGGCTTCAAGCTGTTTAATTCAGGTCTCCAATTGGGAGTTCTTGTCTTTTAAATTGTTATTTTCTTTTTTAACTATTTTCCACTTTTCATGCCAAAATTCTTCCATCTTTCAAGCTTTGATTAAATTCTTCAAGAGACTGTGGCCAATTTCCATTTTTTTGAAAGGTTTGGATGCATTTATTTGTATGTCCTCTTCTGCTATTTCCTCTGTAATCTGGATTTTTACACCATAAAAATTATCCAGGTTCAATGCCTTCTTCTTATTCTTCTTGGTGTTGGGAAGTTGTTTTTTCATGGGCGTTGTTTGCCATCACTATGTTGGTTTCTCCTTCTCGTTCCACTCAGAAGTCTAAGTGAGGAGGGAAGGTTCTCTGTGTATGGAGATAAGGATTGTGGTTTTTGCCTGAGGCATCCTCTCGAGTATCTGCAGCTTCTACTGTTTTCTGCCCTTCTCTGAGCTATCTCCTTGTCTGCCCAAGGTCTGCGCTCTTCAGTCTGCTGGGGTCTCAGGTCTAGCTTCTCTCAGGGGTAGACCTTTGGTGGTCTTAATCAGCTGCCAAGAAGTGACCCTCATTTGTTCTATAGGTGCGACTTGCTCACACATTGATTCTAGCACACTGGCTCTGACTCTAGCTTGTAAACCTTAAAATTTCTTAGACTTATAAATGTTGGAAATTTCACCATTGGGAAATTTCATACTTGGAAAATTTCTTACTGATAGTCTAATGGAATGTGAACCCCATTGGCATGGGAGGTTCCTCCTCCTCCCTTCTTAAGATTACTTTAGGACAGAAACCTTTTGCTGAACAATGGAAAGGGCTGTAGCATAGATCAAAATTTAATTATTCCAATCTCCACCCTACTCAGGGTAACAGGATTTAGGAAGGGCTGCAGCATAGATCAAAATTTAATTATTCCAATCTCCACCCTACTCAGGGTAACAGGATTTAGGAAGGGCTGTAGCAAAGGATCAAGATTTAATTATTTGAGAATATGACCTCCAACATACATGTGAAAAGGCACAGGCCTCTGGGCGGTCCTGGGTTAAGCTAGAGCCACCACTGGCACAGGGAAGACATGGACAGTGATTGGTAGGTGTGAGAACTGAGGGGAGGGAACTTGGAGGGTTTCCTTAAAGAGAGAGGGGTCTGAGGACTAGGGGGGTTTGGTTGGAGAGGTGCTCTGAGAAGCTTGCTCTGAAGGAAGCTGGAGGTGGAGGCCCCTGAGACTGTTTCTCCATTTTGGTCACGTGAGTGATAAGGACTGATCTCTTTTCTTTGCCTCAGCTATCTAAGGGCTTGGGCCTTTTGGCCCAGCCTAAACAGAAGGGGTATTTAAGCCCTATTCCCTTCTCTCCCCTTTCTCTCTCCCTCTCTCTCTCTATCTCTAATATCTTTCTTCCTCCTGTTTGTAATTAAACTCCATAAAAGGTTGACTGCTGACTTAAGTTTTCATTTAGGAATTACATAGCTGAATTCCTTGGCGACCTTAAATTCATATATATCAGTCTTTTAAAGTGATTTCCTTGTCACAAGCTCCATAGGTGGGGTGGAGGAGGGTTGATCAGCTCTTGTTTTGGTGGAAGCTATTTCATCTCCTTATAGTGTGGAAATGCCCAAATCCCACACAGCTGCAATGCTACACCCTACTGTAGAGTCCCTTCATTCAAATGAATTTGGTTTTTTTGGCCTTTTGAGGTAGTCTAGGTTGGTAGGCTATGAGGAAGGGAGGAGTCCTGCTTCTACACTGCTGCTATGTTTACCCAGAATTCTGTGACACTTTTTAAATAGGTAACCCCAAGTAAGTGTTTTACTTTCATCTAAGTGTTCTAAATTTTAAAATGGTAGTAATAATAGCACTACCCCCTAAAATTGCTATGAAGATGAAATGATATAACAAGTTTTTTGCCATACATTAAAATGAATATAAATGTCAATTAACATTTTATGAAAATTAATAAAATATATTTTAATAGGACTTATTGTAACACAAAAAACATAATTTTGGTCAGCATTTAACCCTTTGAATAAAAATTCTATTTTTTAAATTATTAAAGATACAAGAATAATTCTTCATTTACACCAAGTTGTTGATTCCAAATGAAAAAAACCATGCATCATTTTTGAACTACTTACATACAGAAATAAATTCTATAACTACAGAAAAAATGAAATGTAACTTATTTTATACAATAAGAAGACATATCATTAACATTTTTATAAATCAATGATTCCTTACATTAAATGCAGGATCTGGATCTGCAAGAGATACTGAAAGTTTTTCACAAAGAGTAGTCCAATTTTCACAGTTTAATACATCAGACGGTGGAGCAGAACACAATGTTTGCATTGCTTCAAGCCTCACCTGTGACATCAGGGGAAAAAAAGGAAAGAAATGTACACATAATATTAACATAAGCATGAGCATAGAACCAGTAAAACAAGCAACCATTAATAAGCTGTCAAATATTTGAGTTAATAAAATTAATTTGGAAACTCATCTTTAAAAAACCTGTATCTTCCTTTAAAAAATATCTTTTTTTAGGGGGCAGCTGGGTGGCTCAGTGGATTGAGAGCCAGGCCTAGAGACGGGAGGTCCTAGGTTCAAATCTGGCCTCAGACACTTCCCAGCTGTGTGACCCTGGGCAAGTCACTTGACCCCCATTGCCTAGGCCTTACCACTCTTCTGCCTTGGAGCCAATACACAGTATTGACTCCACGACAGAAGGTAAGGGTTTAAAAAAATATATATATATATATATGTATATTTTTTTAATGATATTCTTCAAGAAATGGTAGAGAGAAGGGGGAAGAGTCAAGCTGGCCACTTAGAAGCAGCAAAAGTGGAGTCCTTTATGAAAACTCTTCAACACCAATCAAAAACAAAGTACTTCAAGGGGACAGAAAACCAAATCTAACAAGAGGGCAGAGCTAAGTAACCTCCTGGTCAACTAAACTTAAAAGGAATGCAGAGAAGGCTGAATTCTTTGGTTTAAGGAAAAGGAAGGTCCCAAGACTCCTCACCCACCCACTGTGCTGAGTCTCTGGAGGTCCAGCCTGGATGGAATGCCTTGTTGCCATAGCTGTGCCGGGATCAGGACTCTAACCACAGGCAACAGGGAGGCAGCTGGAAGAGAAGTGATGAGGGGGGGGCAGTCTAGTTGCAGCTACTACTCTCCATCTTGGGGTTCCTCTTTTTGAGCTTTTGGCCTCAGGGCCATCTCGCTCAGCAGATTAGCTCTGCCCTGGCTTAATCTAGACTATCATTAGGGCAGATAAGAAGACTTCAGAGGGCAGAGAAGCTTAATCTCCAATATTAGTCCCCCACCAACTGTGCTGAGAGCCCTGGTAAGAATCCAGCTGACTCAGATCCCTGGGTTAAGGCTGCAACCTCAACAGAATACCTTGATAACAGGGCAGGAAGAACAGCTACCCTCAGCCTCCACACCTTCACCTTTACCTTTAGCTTCTGCTTCCAACTGGGGAAGATCTGGCCTTAGAGTTCATTAATACTCCATTAGTCTAATCTAGCCAATCAGCAGAGTAGAGAAGAAGCCCCTTCAGAATAGAATAGTCCAATCCCACAGATCCAGCAAATAATCAGAGGAGCAAAATTATAGCCAGTTACAGGGGGTAAAGAAGAAAAAAATAGGTATAAACAACAGAAAAAAGAAATTACAATCAACAGCTTCTGCCAAGGTAATGAACAAAGAGCAAATGGAACCGAAGAGGACCAAGGAACACCAAGCAAAAACACAGAAACTCCAGCAAATTGGACTCAAGCCTTGGAGGAACTCAAAACACAATTCAAAAAACAATTATGAGAGGTTGAAGAAAATTGGGAAAAGAATTTAAAAAGCAAAATAAGTCATCTGGAAACAGAGGCACATGAACTAACACAAGAAAATAGTGTCTTGAAAGCCAGAATTGACCAGCATAAAAATGAGGAAAAGAAAGTGAAATACAGAAAAAAGCTAAGGATAACAGCATAAAAGAAGGACTGAAGTTTAAAAGGACGCCCTAACCTTTTAGAGAACAGAGTCTACCTTAAAAAAGGCTAGGAAAATCAGCACTTAAAAAAAAATTCACCTAACTATAGAGAATTTTTATGGAGACAAAGAGCAAGGCACAGACACATAAGGGGACAGTGAAAGCAAAGCAAACACACAAAATCCAAAAGAAAGATTCAGATCCTGGAAGACCTCAAAAAAGATTTCAAAATTCAATTAAGAGAGGTAAAGGAAAAATGGAGAAGAGAAATGAAAACAATGCAAGAAGAAATGGACCAAATGAAACAGGAAGCTCAAAAGCTGACAGAATAAAATCATCCCTTAATGACTTCATGAGACATAAAAAAATAATAAGCCAAAATCAAACGAATGAAAAAACACAAGATAACATGAAATATATAAATCCTTGAAAAAACAACAGACCTGGAAAATAGATCCGGGAGAGACAATTTAAGAATTCTTGGAGTACTTGAAAGTCAAGATCCAAAAAAAAAAATGCCTGGACATCATAATAGAGAAATTATCAAAGAAAACTGCGCAAATATCCTTAAACAAGAGAATAAATAGAAATTTTAAGAATATACAGAACAACTCCAGAAAGAAAGCCTCAGAAGAAAACTAAGGAAAATAATAGTCAAATTCAAGAGAACCCAAGATACCGAGAAAATATTGCAGGCAGCCAGAAAGAAACAATTCAAAAACCATGGAGCTACAATCAGGATCATACAGGATTTAGCAACCTCCACGTTAAAGGATTGAAAGCTGTGGAAATATGATATTCTAGAAGGTGAAATGTAGGTTTACAATCCGGAGTCACCAATCTAGCAAAACTGTGTATGTTCTTTCAAGGGAAAAAATGTCATTCAATAAGATAGAAAATTTCCAAACATTCCTGAGGAAAAGGCCAGACCTAATTTGAAAGTTTGAAGTACAAATAAAAGATCTAAAAGATGACTTAAAAGGTAAATGAGAAAGTGAAAATTTAAGGGACTCAATAAATCCAACTGCATGTATTCCGACATAGAAAGAGGATATCTGCAATTCTTTAAAATTCTAATGAGTAGTAGAGCAGTTAGAAGGAATATACTTAGCCAGAGGGCAGAGAAGTAAACTGATTAGGATAATATGATATGAAAAAAAAATTAAGGGTAACCCCTTGAAAGAGGATTGCACTAAGAGAAAAGAGATGGAATGTGGTAAATTATCTAATATAAAGAGCCATGAAAAACTATTAAAATGGAAGGGAGAACAAGGGTGGTGACAGACAATGCTTAAACTTCACTCTCATCATAACTGACTCAGAGAGGGAATAACAACCATAATAATTGGGGTACAGAATTCTATTTTGCCCTACAGAGAAGTAGAAGGAGAATAAGAAAAGGGAAGAGGGGTAGTAATAGGAATGAGGAGGACATGGGGGGATGATAAAAAGTAAAACAATAGTGAAGAGACTGAGAGAAAAGAAAAAGAGCAGGATCAAAGAGGGAAAATAAGATGGAAGTAAATATACAATTGGTAATCATAACTGTGAATGGGATAGACTCATCCATAAAACAGAAGCATATAACATAGCAGATTAAAAACCAGAATCCTACTATACACTTTTTACAGAAAACATATTTGACACAGTGTGACACACACAAAGAAAGGTAAGGGACTAGAGCAGATTTTATTGTGCACCATTTAAAGTTTAAAAAGCAGGGGTGATTTCAGACAAAGCCAATGCAAAAACAGATCTGATTAAAAGAGATGAAGAAGGAAATTACATCTTGCTTAAAAGGTAGTATAAACAATGAAGTATTATTAATACTAAACATATAGGCATATAGGCACCAAATGGCATAGCCTCCAAATTTTTAAAGGAGGAATTAAGTGAACTTCATGAAGAAATAAACAGTAAAACTATACTAGTTGAGGACCTCAACTTCCCCCTTTCAGATCTAGATAAATCAAACCAAAAAATAAATAAGAAAGATGTAAAGGAAGTGAATATCTTTAAAAAGTTAGAACTAATAAACCTCTGGAGAACCTTGAATAGCAATAGAAAGGGCTATATGTTCTATTCTGCAGTACATGGCTCCTAAACAAAAAGTGATTATGTATTAGGGCATAAAAAATTCCCGGCCAAATGCAGAAAAGTAGAAATAATAAATGTATTTTCAGATCATAACAATACAAATTATAATTGATAATACTCCATGGAAAGATAAATAAAAATTAATTGAAGATTAAATAATCTAATTATAAAAAATGTAAACAGGATGATCTCAATACCCATAAAACAGAAGCAGAGAGCAGAATGTATCAGAAACCAGAATCTAACAATATGTTATTTTAAAGAGACACACTTGAAACAGAAAGATACACACAGAGTTAAAATAAGGGGGGCGGAAAGGGCAGAATATAATATGCTTCACCTGAAATTTTAAAAAAGGTAAAGGTAGCAATCTCTCTTATAAAGCAAAAGCAAAAAGAGACCCTAATTAAAATGGATAACTATAAACTACATTTTGATAAAAGCTACCATAGACAATGAAGTATTATCAAACATTTTTATAGCAGGTTTCTCTGATAAAGGCCTCATTTCTCAAATATAAGAATATGGAATCTAGTCAAATTAGAAATGGTCAAAGGATATAAACAGGAAATTTTCAGAAGGAGAAATGAAAGCCCTCTACAGTCATATGCAAAAATGCTCTAAATTATTAAAGGTTAGAGAATAGAAAATTAAAATAACTCTAAGAGGAGAAGCTAAGTGGTTCAGTGGTGGTTCCTTGAGATAGAAGGTCCTCAATTCACATCTGACCTCAAATATTTCCTAGCTGTGTGACTCTGGGAAAATCATTTAACCCCTACTGCCTGCTCTTGTGCCTTAGAACTAATACACAGTATTGATTCTATAAAGAAAGCTAAAGATTAAAAAAAAAAAACTCTGAGGTACCACCTCACATCTATCAGGAATGATAACTGATAGAGGAGATGAAGGAAAATAAAGTACACTAATGAACTGTTGGTAAAGTAATGGACTGGTCCAAACATTCTGGAAAATAATTTAGAACTAGGCTCATTGTGCATACCCTTTGACCTAGCAATATCACTATTAGGTCCATATTCCAAAGATAGCAAAGAAAAATGAAAAAGGCCCATTTGAATAAAAATATTTAGAGCAATTCTTTTCATGGTGGTAAAGATTTAGAAAACAAAGGGATTCTCATCAGCTGGGGAATGGCTGATCAAGTTGTGGCATATGATTGTGGTAGAATACTGCTGTGTCATGGGAAAATGACAATTAGGGGACAGCAATATTATAAGATGATCAACTATTAACAATTTGGTTGTAAAAGAAAGAAAACTGATGAAATCTGAATGTAAACAAGTATAATTTTTCTTCACTCTCTTCATTTTTTTTTGCCTTTTTTTGAAATATGTGGAATGGCTAATATGGAAATATTTTGCATTATTTCACATGTATAATTGATCTATCACTTGCCTTTTCTTAGCCATGCCTTTATGAATGTAAGGGTGTCTTTTTTAACACCAAGTAAATATTTTATTAATCTTTTTTTTGAAAATTTAATTCCAGGCTTGTTCAGCATAGTTAGCCTACAAAAAAATGGATTGTGTATAAGCAATAAATGAAGAGCTGCAATATCCAACGGGCTTCAAAATATTAGAGATCTAAAACTCTGGATGGGTAACAAAAAAATCACTCAGTGAGTACGAGAGATGGTGGGAGGGAAGGAAAGAATTTATAACTCAAAATTTGCAAAAAAAAAAGAAATGTTTTTAAAAGAAATGTATACTGGATAATTTGTGGGACAATGAAAAAGAGACACAGTGTCCTTTATTCATATTATTCTATCAAAAGAATCATCCTAACCACCTAGGAAAGAAATAGTTTCAAGAGCTGCATGTAGCTAAGGTCTTAGTAACCAAATCAGAAACTGGAAGTGAAGGTAAACTCTCCTAGGAAGGGAATTATAGATGTTAAATACTGCAACACTATCTACTATCAGATTTGGATTGTGTATCGATTACTTTGCTTAAACTACATTTTTCTCTCTTATTTTATTTTTTCTTTATAAGGGATGGTTTTCCAGGTAGGGAATATATTCGTTAAGGTGACATAAAAATGCATAAACATTGACATATATACATAACGTAAGCCAACTTTTCTGAATCCTACTATTTTAATTTGATTAATTAAAACCACTGATCTTCATTTCAATGCAAAGATAAGAAAAATTAGAGCTAGTCAACCTAGTGATGTATATATGATGATTCTTTACCATCTTCCTTTATCACTTTGTCTATAGCTTGTCATTAACACATAGCATATAAAGAGTTTCATACATAATTTTTTCCTTTAAACATACCTCTTTAGGCTGCCCAGGGTCCAGTTGTTCTAGAATTAATTGCAATTTTCCTTGACTGAATTTATAACTCTGAAAAAATATTGAATATATGAATTTTTTCATTTATTTAGTATCCTCATAATTAATACTTTAAACAAAATTAAATTTAAAAAATTGGAATAAGCTATCTTTGTTTCCAAAGCCAGACAACTGAAAAGTTCACAGAACATTGTTTCATCATGCATATGAATATCATTTTATTATTTAATTACAGTATTTATAAAGCCATTAGATTAAGATATCATATCCATATTCTTTTTGTCCCAAAACAAATCCATGATTCAACTGTGCTATCAAAACAAAACACTACTTAAGAAAATAGATGAAATCCAAACTTGAGCATCTAGGCATTCTTAGGATTACTTTTTGATAAATACTGTCTCCTTTTCATTTCCATTCTCTCTCCTACACTTTGATAACTAATATTCCTTAGAAAAAAGATGGTCATCAGAAGACAGGTTTACAGTAGACCAAAAGCACTTTAAAAGCAGGCTTACCTAAGCTCAAATCATGCCAGTGGCACTAGCGCTGTGAACCCAAGCTGGTCATTAAGCATCTCTAGGTCCATTTTCTCATTTGTAAAATGAAAGGATTAAACTAGATGGATTATGAGGTCCTTTCTATGTCCAGATTTTTGAACTCACAAGACCTGAGTCTATGAGGATGGAGGATGAGTGAGGGGAAAGGGTGGGTCAAAGATAATGCTGTTCACCAAAGTGGAAGGATGGTGGTACTCTCCAGAAAAACAAGTAAGTTTAGAGGAGGAATAGCTTGAGGGTTGGATTCCATTTTGGGTGCATCAAATTTTGGATGCTTACAAAACACTTGAGTAGAGATGTCTAGCAAGTAGTTTAGTTGGTAATTAAAAACATGATCCAACCATTCTGGAGAACAATTTGAATTATGTCCACAGGACTATAAAACAATACATTCCCTTTGATCGAGTAATACCACAACTAGCTCTGTATTTTGAAGAGATTTTAAGTGTTATGAGTATTTGTTAATTAAGTAAGCAATAAAGGATTACTGATAGGTTAGATAATAGATGAATGGAGAGATGAGTTTGAATGAGCTGGATTTCTTTAAGACAGAGTGGAATCTCAAAGAGGGATGATGGGAAGAGAATGATCCCAAGGAGCCTTAGGAAAAGCAGTTGGATCAAGAATTCACTCTTTGGACTTTCCTAAGGAAGTTGGTTCAAAAAGCCTGCTCTGTGAGTTGAAGAAAATCTGTTATTTTTTTCTTGGAAACACCCTAGCCAACAAGAGAAGAGCGGCTGCAGTTCCTCTGTTTCGCCAATAGGCAACACAAAGTGCTACTGCTGAGTGTCTCTGAGAATTCCAACAATTGAGCTGAAGAAGAAGAAATCCAGTTTATATAATACTGTTATAAAAGTTATTTTAGAGATAGGATAGAAAGAAAATTAATTGAGAATTTAGTTGGACAGCATAGAATAAGAAAGATTGTCTTTTGGCAATTGAGAAGAAGGCTTTTGCGAGCCAGAATTTGGGGTTCATATAGATAGTTTATTAGATTAGAGTTTCATATATAATCATATATATATATATATATATATATATATATATGAAATACTTTCCTACTTGTTTTTTCTTTTCCTCTCCCTTTCCTTAAATTTTTATACATAAAATAGTTTTATATATATTTAGTGTGAGCAAGATTCTTCCTACTGCTAGATTCAGCCATCATTCCAATTATCAACTCAGCTCAGTTCAAGAACCTGACCACAATCATTATCAAAAATTTGTTATTACCAATTCCTATCAATATCTAGGGTCAATATATTTCACATAAACATTAGGGAGAAGGACCTACTTGCAAAAAAAAATATTTATAGCTGTCCTTTTTGTGGTGGCAAATACCTGGAAATTAAAGGGATGTCCATCAATTGGGGAATGGCTGGACAAATTGCAGTATATGATGGTGATGGAATACTACTGTACTATAAGAAATGATTAACAGAATGATTTCAGGAAGAACTGGAAAGACCTATGTGAATTGATGCAGAGTGAAATGAGCAGAACCAGGAGAACATTATACACAGTAACCAAAATACTGTGGAATGATCAACTGTGATAGACTTTGCTATTAATTGGCACTACAATGATCCAGGGCAATTCTGAAGGACTTATATGACAAAGAATGCTATCCACCTCCAGAGAGAGAAATGTTGGAGTCAGAATGCAGATGAAAGTATAAAATTTTTCAATTCTTTATCTGAGTTTTTGTTTGAGAGTTTTGGTTTTATAAGAGTACTCACAAAAATGAAGAATATGGAAACATGTTTTGTAAGATAATACATATATAATCCAGATCAAATTGTCCACCAGCACTGGGAGGGGGAAGGAAATGGAGGGAGATAATAAGATCAATCTTATAACTTAGGAAAACTTGTATGGAAATTTGTTAATTCATGTAATTGGCAAATGAATGAAGAAAAAGAAAAAATACAGGTCAGAAGATAGATTAGTTTTGGTTATATAAATCTAGAAGTCATATGAACAGAAATGATAAATGAATGCAAGATGAGCTTATAAGATCACCAAGGCATAGAATATACAGAAAGGAGTTTTTTTTCCTTATTAATTTTTATAACATACCCTTTCTGCTTCTCTGAGGCTTCACCAGATTGCTAAAGGTTCATGTCACAAAACAGTTAAAGAATCCCTCATTTAGAATGTCAATAATGAAGCAATTCAATTTCTCTAGTGGTATGCTCACTTGTTGATCATTTAACAAGAATCTAAAATTTAGATTATTATCAGCAAAACTGGAAAGGACCTCTGAAGTCAGTTAGCTGAAATGTATTATTTAACAAAGGAAGAAACTCGGGTCCAGAGAACTTGGGTAACTTTGTCCTGTGTTCCCAAATTCCGTGCTCATTCCCACTGCACCAAATTGTCTCAAAGTTGATTCTTAGCACCCTATGCTCCTTTTGCCAGTATTTGGCTACTATTAGTACAGAACTGAAAGGTGTTCACATGGGGCTGAAGATGATTTTGTATTTTTCTTCCCATTGCCAAAGAATCCATCACCAAGTGGCAAATCTACTGATGATTAAACTCTCCATCCTTATCTAGGCTAGTCTTCAGAAAGCAGAAGTAGTCTATCTGTTGCCAGGATCATATTCAAAGTTTTTCCAGCAGGATGAAATTTTCCAAGGTTTAAGTTCTGCTGGCATAACCTTCAAAAAATACAGGGTTAACTCCACACAATGGTAAAAATCAGAATAAGAGCCTAGAGATAGAAGTTCCATAAATAGAGGTACAATCATATAATTATCACTTTGCTCTCTTTAATTCAGAGTTCATAACAAGTTAACATTCAAATACATATCTTTAAAAAATACTAAGAGTTACATGACAAGGAAAAATGTTTCATTAGTTAATGTACTTATCAATATCTGTTCATTTGTTTAAATACAATGTCCTAGACTATAAATGTTTAAATTCAATTTGATTTGATGAATACCTCATAATATACAGTATCTACATAGATAGGAATTACTCATTATGATAATGTAATCAAGATGACAGACAATATAGAAAAAAAAAGGAAAACAGCTGACTGGTATAGACACCAATAATTAGTCATGCTTAGAAGTAAACTGGTTCTCTGAACTGAAGCTTATTTTATTTTTTGGATATTGATTCTCCCCAACTTGCCCGGACTATCAGTACAGAAGACACTCAAGGGCCTAACCTCACTGTCAATCAACATGGGAATTTTTACTTGCTCTATTTCTGATTTGGAAAATTTCACCACTCTTTGGCAGCCTGGTTCTCTCTTGCTCCAGAGGGTTGGTGCCAGACAGTGTGGAAACCCATTTGGCTTTAACCCTACTATAGCTCAACACTGATAACTCAAGGGATTCACTAGTCTAAGTCTACCCAGTAGCAGGGATACAGATATACCAAACTACAACCAGCCTTATTAATGTTTCTCGCTGTACTAAACAAGAATACTGTTTGGCAACAGTACTATGTTAAAGTTATTCATAAAGAATAGAGTGTGTAATCTTTCTGGAGAAATGTAATAAATTACTTTATTTCAACATGAGATAAAGAACATTTCTATGACTATTAAATTTTCTTCAATTGCAAATATCTATTACTACCATAATTCAACTGAACAAGAAAGATTTCATTACAGAAATTACCATGTGAAGATTGATGATTTGCTTTAAAATTTTATAAACTATTTAAAACATAATAACTTGAAGATGTAAAGACACTCATTACTAAGGTTTTTCTTAATATCATTTATGTAGGAAACAAAGATAAGTTTAGATATAAACCTAGCCAATCACAGAATTATCACCATTTTCTCAGTAAGAACAGATTCAATAAAAACTGAATAATCAACTATCTACATTGAAATCAGTGAGTCACATGACATACAAAGACAGCATATAAGTTATTTTCTTCAGTCCTATGTAACCCATCAACCTTAAGAGAATTACCTCTGTCAGATGTTGAATAAGTACAGGCAAATTCACAGAGGGAGAAAAAAGGCAGAATCATCCATTTTTTATAGCCCTTCGCCACAAGCCTCTAAGTACCTCAAAGGGCATAAACAAATTCAAAGGCTTGTGAGGTCTAGTGCTAAGACACAGACTATCATGACTACAGTAACTTTGCCCAAATGCCCTATGTGCTTCATCATCATCCTGAAGAAGATGGTAGACAAATAATATTTAAATCCAGCCATGTAGAGAAATCTGGCAGAATGAAAATGTACTGGTACCTGATTCCAAGAGGCAGGTTCCAAAGATGAAGCAATATGAAAAGATTAAGCCTGGTCTTGGATTTTTAGGGTAAAAATACCAATGAAGGGCATATAGTATTCAGTTAATTTGTAAGAGCTAAAAAAAAGGTATGTGCCTAAAAGAAATCAAATCAAGTAAAATGACTAATCAAGATGAGTAACATGAGAATATATAACCAACTTATCTACTCTATATACAGATTATGCCTCAAATTTATCTCAACCAATCGTAAGATATTTTTCATTTTCTAAAAATAACTTTTTTATCTGGTTTACTGAAGTGGACTCTAAAGGGAAGACTAGAGAAACAAAAGATGAAAGAGCTAAGGATTCTGGTTTCATCATACTCTCTTAAGGTCATTTAATACAAATTTCTCCAGCCTCAAACAGGATCTTTCTATTTACCCTCCCTAAACTTGAAGCAATCCTAATTATCTGTTTTGAATCCAGGTTTTTAAAGGTTAAGGCTTAAATTCCATTCTCTGATCTTATACCTCCAATATAGCAAGATATTAAAGTTTGTTTTGATTCTGACCTAAATTCCACAATGGAAGTTTTGTTGTTTTCAGGGTAGCTAAGAGAATTTTAATTTCTTGGTACCTACAAAATTTAATTATATATGTAATTTCTATTAATCATAGTTTTACTGTCTATATGAAGTTCAATATTCATTTCATGGCATTAATGCAAAATTAAACAACACACCTGATTAAATGAAGAATCACTGTCAGAGCAATTGTCTATGCAAAAATTACTGCATTTTTCCTTCACAGTTTTCTTCTGTATCTCCTTATTTCGTGTCTGATCTTCTTCAAATTTATTAATTAAAGATTCTACCACAACCATCATGACATTCTTCAGGGAATGCATCATTTCTTTGTACCTTTGAAGAGGTATAAGGAAAAAAAACCTAAATTACTTCAATTTTTCGTAAAAAGTAAACAATATTGGTACTAGTAATAGATATTTAGCAAGAAATAAGAATTGGTGGATAATAAGTCTGATTTTTTTCTCTGGCTTCACAGACATGAACAACAAATTTGATAGATTCTAAGGCAATTGTGATCTAGCTACTAAAAGTCAAATGAAACTGTTACTAGTGTTTACTGTCATTCCTCTGTTTAATTTTCTTTCTGCTCTTTTTCTTCCTTTCATTTCTCTCTGTCAATTTCTTTTCTTTTACCTTTCCCTTGAGGCCTTTTGCCCTGATTATTATTTATGTCTCTAAAGCATTCACAACCACAGCGCAATTGATCTAAAGTGAGTATAAGCAAAAGTGTCAATCCAAAGAGTCAAGCAGAGACTGGATAACCATTTGCCAGGAATGCTGTAGAAAGGAAGTTGGATTGGATGGTCTGTGAAGTCCTTTCAGTTTCTAGAAGTTTAAAGTTAAGATATATACCTTGTTTCTACATTTAGCTGATGCAGACTTTCAAATCATTCAAACTAATGGGATTAAGGGAAGCAATGAAACCAAAAGAAATATAGTTATAAAATTTTATAACTCTAGGATATCTCAAGAGATCATCTAGTCCAATGCCTTCATTTTAAAGATGAAGAAAATTCCTATTTTAAATGAACATACTGAAAACTTTAATCATATGTACTGCATACATAGTTTGTAGAAATGTGAGTATGAATTAATGTGTAAAGTGATATGTCAGTAACTCTTCAAAATTTAAAGAATCAAGATTTGTCAGACACAAAAAAGGGAAACTAACTATACCTAAAATGCAGGAAAGCCTGAATAAGGTCTGTATGGAATGAGGGAATTACTTCAGTGTTGGTAAAATAGCTGGCTAAGTTAAAACTGAAAATTCTTTATCTTCTTGTTTGGCTGAACTGTCAAAGGTCATGTTGGCTAATCTATGGCACATGTGTTGGAGCATGCTGGAGGGGGTTGTTCCCCTGCTCCTCTGCACAGAGCCTGAGGAAATTTCTCACATGACCTGCCCCTCTGCCCAGTGGGAGCACTTCCTCCCTCCCCTGTCTGAGATAAGGTGGGGCCCTCACATGCAGCATAAGGGTTGCAGACTAGGCAGTTGGTTTCTCTAAAAGGTTCACCATCATTGGCCAGTCTTTCAGTTAAAACGTGACTATATATTTTAAAATCTAAGATTAGCAGAATATGACAAACATGGAAATATGTATTATAGGAAAACACATGTGCAACCTATATATTACTGGCCTTCGTGGGGAGGGGTGTAAAGAGAAAGATATAACATGAATTACAAAATGTCAGAAAATGGTTATTAAAAATTGTATCAAAAAATAATATGGAATTTTTTTAAAACTTAAAAATCTAAGATCAGGAATCTAAGATCCAAAGGAAAACTCAGAGTAGCAGTTCAGGGAGATCTTCAAGAGGAAAAGGGAATCAAATAAAATTTTAATGAAAGGAAAAGGCAAAAAAAGAGCTACAATATCTGAAATTCTTAGGTATTCTGAATTCTTTTTAGACCTTATGAACTTTTTCCACACAAAATCTTCATAATATAAGTATTTAACAATATAACAATACCTCCTCTATTTTTTTCCTTTTCCTTCTCTGGAAGTAGAGTTTGAAACAAAATAGCTCTAAAGAAGAAAATTGACAGAGGGATGATGGGGTCAATAATCTTCAATAAATAAGAGTTGCCTATATAGACTGTATAAATAAACTATGGCAAAATTAAGACAGCTATTTTTTTTTAATCCAGAAAAGGAAACAGGACAGGGCCAACGGGTACCTTTCTTCAAATCCAAGGGCTAAAATTTAAGGGGGAAAAAAAGATCCAGTACATAATAAATAAAACTCAAATTGAATGAAAATCAATTTCATATACTTCCTCAATTATTATGTTGGGTAGCCCAAGAAATCAAATATGCAAATAGGTGGATTATAGAGTCAAGAAACCATCTGAAAAATAATACTAAAGATCTTTCATAACTGAGAATATGATGTATAATAAGCAGGAAGTGTGTTTACTACAAGTGTTATTACAATATTATGTTTGAAAAATTTTGCAAAACTACAAGAAATTAATGTGGAAAGAAAAATAATATAGATTTTCTTTAAATGTTTTCATGTCCAGATTGCAAAGAAAAAAATTACGTTCATTAAAAAAGTCACCTGCTAAAGCTGAGGTAATTATCATTGTACATATACATTCACATATGGACAAAAAAAAACTGAATGGTTTATCTACCCCTAAACAATAATTTACTACCAATCCTGAGAATAACTCTAAAGACTTTATTTTCACCTTGTTATTTTAGCTATTAAAAGTGCAAAAAAGTAAATAATGAAACATTTTCATCATTTCATTTGGAATAATACTCAAAATTGCTAGAAATAGGCTGATAGGAAAGGTCATCACATTTTTCTTTCCTATTTTGAAAAAAGATCAGAAAATTCATATTCTAAAACATTCAATAGCCTTTATACTTTTACTCTCAATACAATTACCTTATTATTGCAGGCTCTCTTCACTATTCAATTATCCTATTAAAGTTAATAATAGCTAATATCTATATAGTACCTACTATGGCAGGCACTTTGCTTAGCACTTTACAAATATCTAATTTGATTCTCCTAGGAGGGAACTAAGGCAAATAAAGATGAATTGACTTGTCCAATCACAATGCTGGTGTCAAAGGCAGGATTTGAATTTAGATCTTCCTGACTCCAAGCAGAGCAATATTTGTAGTGCTCAGTGATTTTGTTTTCCTCCAAGATCAATTTCCGGGAGAGTTTTTTTGTTTTATTTTGGGGGGAGGGGAGTTACTACAAGATACCTTACATTTCCTCCCTTTTTTCAGTCTTTCTAGTTCATTCTAATTTTTAGGGAATTTATTGGGCTTAGGCAAGGTTTTGAATCTCTTTTACTAAACTATTAATTCCTTTCTAATTCTTTCTTCTATTGTTCTTATTTCTTTCCAATTTTTTCCTTGGGTATATTTTTCTCTGAGGTTTTGCCTATAGATGTTTTGGAATCATTCTCTTCATCTGTGTTTGTGTATTCAGCTTCCCTGACACTATAACAATTCGTTGTGTTTAGCTTCTTTTTTCTAATTGTTCATTTATTCAGTCTACTTCCTTACTTCAGAGGAGGCTATGCTGGGCTCTGGGACACTTCTGGAGTTAAGGTCTGAATGTGTATTGTTGCTTCTTTTGAGAAGTAGTGTATTTTTTTTAAGGATCTCAGAGACAAGATAAAAACCTGAAAGCTTTCAGTGCTCCTTAAGTCATATGATCAAAGACAAAGTCTGATTGCTGCTCCCACTGCACTGTCTTCTGAGTTCCTGAAGCTCCTGGACTGGGTTTGAATCTGAGGAACAATAGACTGTTGCTGAAATAAATCTCAATCAGCTGGCTGGAAAGCTCTGTTGGTTCAGAGTGACAGAACCATAGGCTCCCCCTTGGTCCTGCTCTGGTTATTCTTATGCAGGTTGAAACAGATACTATGTCTTCCACCTAGGTTCTAGAGACACATTGCCAACCATGCTAGTTTTGAACTTTCTCCTTTTGATTACTATTCTGCTCAGAGCGTCCTACCTGGGTATATCACCTCTGTGTGCAAATCCCTTTGTTATTCTGCCCTGGGACCCAAAAATGGGTAGTAGGAGACAAAGCTGCCTTTTTGAATATGTCTCCATCCCAGCAATCGTGGTAGGTATCTCAGATTTTCTATTGCCCTGGTGTACAGTCTCTCAGCACAGAAGTGCTCCTCATGGCATACACAATCTGTAGTATCCAAAGACTTCCCTATCTTCTCCTTATGCCAAGCCGAACTGTCCAAATTGTTTCTGAATGTACACATCAGAATTTAGTCTAGTACATTTTCTAGACCTAGAAGTTTTATGGGGAAAAAAATGGAAACAAGAAGCTAACAATAAAGAACCAGTATGGTATCAGGGAGGCTTAAAACACAAACCCAGACGAGAATGATTCTAAAACATCTACAAGCAAACTTCAGGAGAAAACACAGCCAGATCAAAATTTGAATAAGAATTTCTGGGAGAGACGAAGCAAAAAATTTGTAATAATATTTTTATAAACAAAATGAAAATACTTGAGGAAAAGAATGAAAAAAAATAACTTTCCTGCTTTAAATCTTATCACACATGAATAGATCGCCCTTCTTACAAAGGCAAACCTCTCTATGCACAATGAGCATAAACCAGGAATTAACAGTAGCAGGACATATATGGCAATAGGGCAAGAGAACTAAGATATTAAGAATGAAGAACAATTTATATAGTTAAATCAATAAACTAAAGGGTCAAAATTGTTAAAGGAGGAAGTGAGATCATAACAAGGGTAAAAGACTGAAAGAACAAGGAAAGATAAAGGACCAGAAATTGTAGAGAAGATGGGAAATTATTTAAACATCTTAAAACAAAGGCATAAATTTAAAAACTGATAAAAGTTTAAAAGGCTGTACTACTTTCACATTCTACCCTAATGGTGGATAAATCCTACTTTGTTAATCAGAATTCCATGTTGGGGATGAGTTAAATGAAAAAGATCAGACTGGTAATGTGAAAGAATTCTTTATTGTCTATCTTCAGTTAACACTAACTTAAGTACCCCTCCTTAGTACCTGACTAGACTGAAGACAGGATTAACTCTCTTTTGGCTACCTTTTTATTGAACCAACAAAAAGTGTGAACTAGATGGAGGAGTTCACAAGTCACTTATTTAAATGGGTGACAACTCCAGAAACTTGTGAATCCTTTGATCAGAGTTGACACCTTCAGAGACCTTTGATAAGAGTTGATACCTTCAGCACCATAAAAGCAAGCCCCAAACTCCCTCAGAGGAGATTGACTTTTGAGAAGACAGTCTGAAGAGCTTGTCTTCTGGAGATAGTCTTCCAAGGAACTGTGCTGGAGACTTGACTGGGGGGTTGGAGCTAGGCTTCAACTTGGACTCTGACTCTCGGACAACTTCCTAGGGTGAGTGAAAGGCTGACTCCTTTCCTAATTTCTGGAGAGACTAGGTTCCATCTTGGAGGAGGTTGCTTGATTACTCACTAACAGCCTTCCTGGTTGAGAACTAATTAATCTCTGCCTGGGTTAAGATAGATAAACTCTCTAACCTCTTCACATTTCTCTACTTTTATTGTTCCTTCTCCATTCTGTAAATATTTGTAAGTAAATTTCTGACTTGAGATATAATATTGGTGACGATATAATTTCATAAAAGTATTGTCCAACCATTAAATTTAACCCTTACATTTCAAAATTTGAGTGTTTCAATGTCTCATTTCAATTTTTCCTGGGCAAAAAAAACTGTATGGGAGATAAGAAATAAACAGTTTAATTTTGCCATCTTATAACTCAGTGATATGGACTTCCTATTTTCTATTATGTCAATAGGAATAATTTTAGGGCATTTATTCAATAACCTTCACTGTAGTTATACAGATTTATCTTTAAAATATGACCAAAAGTATTCTTTTGGAGGAAGCAAACTTTTGATAACAAAGTAGATACCCAGTGTTTAAGGAATGGTTAAACTGTAGTAAATGCAAAAGAATGGAATATTTCTTTACCATAGAAAATGATACATGTGAAGAATTCAGATAAGCATAGAAATATTTATTTGATACAGAGTGAGATACACAGAACCAGAAAAATAATATACACAATCATTACATCAATGTAAATAAAAATAACAAGGAACTAGTCACTGTACAATTATAATAACCAGCTGTAAATCTTGAAATCTCTCAGACTTGTGAATGTTAAAAATTTCCACATTGAGGAATCCTCCATTGGAACAAATTCCCTACTGGGAAACATTCTCCATTTTGATGTGAGAACTCGCCAGGATCAGAAATGGGAGGACCTCTACTCCACCCGTACTTAAGACTGCTTTAGGGGAGAAAATTCCTTGCTAAACAATTAAAGTACTTGGACCCATGCTTATAATAAGGCAAGGAGTTCTTTGAGCCATGCCTGTTTTTTAGAATTGATACAATGAGATGCTAGGTACCTAAAAGGGTCATGCAAGTTTTCTCTTAATGAGATTAGTTAACTCAGCTGTGTTTTTACTGGTTCAGACTTACTGAGGAGATTAGTCGACACAGCAGCATTTTTTCTGGTTCAGACTTACTGAGGAGATTAGTCAACTTGGCAGGAATTCAGATGGGCAGTCCTTTGGAAAATGTCTACAGTGATTGGTAGATGTAAGGACTTAGGGGAGGTGACATAGGAGAAAAACCCCTATATAAGAAAAAGCAGAATCTCTTGAGAAAAAAATCCTTTTGGAGGATCTCTGATGAGGATTGCTTGGGAAGAATCTCTTGAGAGAGGCTCTGGAGAAGGGAAGCTCTTGGAGGACAATCTCTAAGGAGGTCTCGCTGGAGACTCTGTCCCTCTGGAGGCTCTGGAGAGAGGCCCTTTGGAACAGTCTCTGGCTGGAAGGCTCTTTAAGGAGGACTCTGGCTGGAACTCTCTCTGGTGAAGTCAGCTGAGATGGAGCTGGCCTGGTGTCACTAGAATCCTTGCTTAGACAGACCTTGTGGTGAGTGTTAAAAGACTGACTGACTGATCTCTCTCTCTATGCCATTTTGGTTTAAAGCCCTTCACACTTATTTCCTTTTTCTCTCTTTTCCTTAATTCCACATTTGTATTAATTAAAATCTCTATAAAACCCAGTTGACTTGGGTATTTGAATAATTGGGAATATTTCCCTGGCGACCACCTTATATTTGATTTAAAAACCAAGACACTGTAGTGAAACATATTTTCTGCAGTCAAATTTACTCACCCTCTCTTATATCTATCACAATTTATATCTTCCACCATTTTAACTCACTACAGTTTACAACATCACTCTTTTAACTGTTACAGTTTAAGGCCTTCAACCATTTTAAATCTAACACAGCTTCACCCCAGAGAAGCTGAGAAAATGTCCTTCCTTGCAGAGATAGATATGGTTGGTTGACAAATACTACTTACTTTCAAAACCAATTGATGTATTGCTGAATTTGGGCAAATAGTATTTACTTTCTATTTTTTATTCTTTCTTATATGAGAGATGGCTTTCTATCTGGAGAAGGTAGGAAAAATATATTAGAAATTTTTAATTTAACCTTTCTAACCATCCAATCTGCTTACCTTCCCTATACAATTTGAAATGTTTAAGACAGTTATGTAGTGTAGTGGATAAAGTGCGCGACTTGGAGTCAACAAAATGAATTCAAATCTTCTTACAGACATTTAGTAGTATAGTCCTGGAATAATCTCTATCAACCTGTTTCAGTTATTTCCAATGACTTCTGACTTCTTAGCTCAGAGTCTACTCAGAAATAATGCTGTCCATAGAGAGGTCTAGGGCTTTTTCCCCACTGAGGCCATGTAGCCTCAACAAAAAAGACCTAGCCATTGACCTTTTCATTGGTTATTTTCTGCTCCAAGTAAAGAAAATGGAGACTGAGCATGGATTTTTTTTTCCATTTGAATTAGTTTATTTAGTCAGTTTGGAACATTATTCCTGGGTTACAATAATCACATTATTTCACTCCCTCCCCTGCACCCACCCTTCCCACAGCCAACGCACAATTTCATTGGGTATTACTTGTGTCCTTGATCAGAACCTATTTCTATGTTGTTGATGTTGGCACTAGGATGTTCATTTAGAGTCTACATCCCCACCATATCTCTTCAACCCATGTATTCAAACAGTTGTTTTTCTTCAGGGTTTCTACTCCCACAGTTTTTCCTCTGAATGTGCATAGTGTTCTTTCTCGTAGATCCCCCGAGTTGTTCAGGATCACTGCATTGCCACTAATGGAGAAGTCCATCACATTCAATTGTACCACAGTGTATCAGTCTCTGTGTACAATGCTTTCCTGGTTCTGCTCCTCACTCTGCATCAATTCCTGGAGGTTGTTCCAGTCTCCATGGAATTCCTCCACTTTATTATTCCTTTGAGCACAATAGTATTCCATCACCAACATATACCACAATTTGTTCAGTCATTCCCCAATTGAAGGGCATCCCCTCATTTTCCAATTTTTGGCCACCACATAGAGCGTAGCTATGAAAATTTTTGTACAAGCCTTTTTCCTTATTATCTCTTTGGGGTACAAACTCAACAGTGCTATGGCTGGATCAAAGGGCAGATAGTCTTTTATCGCCCCTTGGACATAGTTCCAAATTGCCCTCCAGAACTGTTGGATCAATTCACAACTCCACCAGCAATGAATTAATGTCCTGACTTTGCCACATCCCCTCCAGCATTCATTACTTTCCTTTGCTGTCACGTTAGCCAATCTGCTAGGTGTGAGGTGATACCTCAGAGTTGTTTTGATTTGCATTTTTCATATTATAAGAGATTTAGAACACTTTTACATCGGCTTATTGTTTGATTTCTTTATATGAAAATACCTTATTCGTGTCCCTTGCCCATTTATCAATTGGAGAAGGGCTTTTTTTGTACAATTGGTCTAGCTCTTTATAAACCTGAGTAATTAGACCTTTATCACAGGTTTTTGTAATAAAGATTGTTTCCCAGTTTGTTGCTTCCCTTCTAATTTTGGATGCATTAGTTTTACTTGTACAAAACTTTTTAATTTGATGTAATCAAAATGATTGATTTTACATTTTGTGATTTTTTATGGCTCTTGCTTGGTTTGAAAGTTTTTCCTTTCCCAAACATCTGATAAGTATACTATTATATGTTTTCCTAATTTGCTTACAGTTTCCTTCTTTATATTCAGGTAATTCACCCATTCTAAGTTTATCTTGCTGTACGGCGTGAGATGTTGATCCAAACCTAATCTCTCTCATATTATCTTCTAATTTTCCCAGCAGTTTTTATCAAATACTGGGTTTTGGTCCCCAAAAGTGGGATGCTTGGGCTTATCATAGACTGTCTTGATGAGGTGACTTACACCAAGTCCATTCCACTGATCCTCCTTTCTGTCTCAGCCAATACCAATGACCACTGCTTTTTAATATAGTTTGAAATCTGGGAATGCAAGTCCTCCTTCCTTTGCATTTTTTTTCATGATTTCCCTGGATATCCTTTATCTTTTGTTCTTCCAAATGAACTTTGTTATAATTTTTTCTAATTCAGTAAAAAAATTTTTTGGTAGTTCAATGGGTATGGCACTAAATAGGTAAATTAATTTGGGTAGGATGGTCATTTTTATTATGTTAGCTCAGCCCACCCATGAGCAATCAATATTTTTCCAATTGTTTAGATCTAGTTTTAATTGTGTGGAGAGTGTTTTGTAGTTGTGTTCATATAGTTCCTGTGGTTGTCTCGGGAGATAGATTCCTAAGTATTTTATATAGTCTAAGGTGATTTTAAATTGAATTTCTCTTTCTAGTTCTTGCTGCTGAACTGTGTTGGAAATATATAGAAATGCTGATGACTTATGTGGGTTTATTTTGTATCCTAAAATTTTCCTAAAGTTGTTGATTATTTCAACTAACTTTTTGGTTGATTCTCTAGGATTCTTTAAGTAGACCATCATATCATCTGCAAAAAGTGATAACTTGGTCTCCTCACTGACAATTTTAATACATTCAATTTCTTTTTCTTCTCTAATTGCTACTGCTAGTGTTTCTAGTACAATATTAAATAATAAAGGTGATAACGGGCATCCTTGTTTGACTCCTGATCTTATTGGAAATGCTTCTAGTTTATCCCCATTGCAGATGATATTTGCTGATGGTTTTAGTTATATATTGTTTATTATTTTTAGAAAAGGCCCTTCTATTCCAAAACTTTCTAGTGTTTTCAATAGGAATGGGTGTTGTATTTTATCAAAGCCTTTTTCTGCATCTATTGAGATAATCATGTGATTTTTGTCGGTTTGCTTGTTAACATGGTCAATTATGTGGATGATTTTCCTAACATTGAACCATTCTTGCATTCCTGGTATGAATCCTACCAGGTCATAGTGAGTAACCCTCCTGATTACTTGCTGGAATCTTTTTGCTAGTATCCTATTTAGGATTTTTGCATCTATATTCATTAAGGAGACTGATCTATAGTTTTCTTTCTCTGTTTTTGACCTGCCTGTCTTTGGGATCAGTACCATGTTTGTGTCATAAAAGAAATTTGGTAGAACTCCTTCGTTGATTATTCTGTCAAATAGTTTGGATAATATTGGGATTAGTTGTTCTTTGAATGTTTGATAGAATTCATTTGTGAATCCATCTGGACCTGGGAATTTTTCCTTAGGGAGTTCTTTGATGGCTTGTTCAATTTCTTTTTCTGATATGGGGTTGTTTAGGTAATTTATTTCTTCCTCTGTTAGTCTAGGCAATTTATATTTTTGTAAGTATTAATTCATTCATATCACCTAGATTAACATATTTTTTGCCATATCATTGGGCATAGTAGTTTTTAATGATTGCCTTAATTTCCTCTTCATTAGAGGTAAGGTGTCCCTTTTCATCTTATACACGGTCAATTTTTTTTCTTTCCTTTTTTTAATTAGACTGACTAGTACTTTTGTCTATTTTATTTGTTTATTTAAAAGTACCAGCTTATAGTCGTATTTATTAAATCAATAGTTTTTTACTTTCATTTTTATTAATTTCTCCTTTGACTTTTAGGATCTCAAATTTAGTCTTCATCTGAAGATTTTTAACTTATTCACTTTCTAGTTTTTTAATTTGCATACCCAATTCATTGACCTCTCCCCTCCCTACTTTGTTAATTAATATATGAACTCAAGGATATAAATTTTCCCCTGAGTACTGCTTTGGCTGCATCCCATAGGTTTTGAAAGGATATATCATCATTGTCATTTTCTTCAATGAAATTAATGTTTCTATGATTTTTTTCTTTAACTAACCAGGTTTGGAGAATCATATTATTTAATTTCCAATTAATTTTTAATTACCTCTTAATGTACCCTTACGAATTATTATTTTCATTGCACTGTTATCTGAGAAGGTTGTATTTATTATTTCTGCTCTTTTGCATTTGTTTACTATGCTTTTATGTCCTAGTACATGGTCAGTCTTTGTGAATGTACCATGTGATGCTGAAAAGAAGGTGTATTCCTTTTTTGTCCCTATTTATTTTTCTCCGCATATCCACTAACTCTAATTTATCTAAGATTTCATTCACTTCTCTTACCTCTTTCTTATTTATTTTTTGTTTGGTTTATCTAGGTCAGATAGAGAAAGGTTCAGGTCTCCCACTAGTATAGTTTTTCTATTTATTTCATCCTTGAGCTCCACTAGTATCTCCCTTAGAAATTTGGATGCTATGCAATTTGGTGCATACATGTTGAGTATGGATATTTCCTCATTTTCTATACTGCCTTTTATCAGGATATAATTACCTTCCCTATCAATTTTAAATAGATTTATTTTTACATCAGCTTTGTCAGATATCATGATTGTGACTCCTGCCTTCTTTTTACCAGTTGATATCCAATAGATTTGGCTCCATCCACTTACTTTTAACCTATGCGTATCTACGTTCCTCATCTGTGTTTCTGTAAACAGCATATGGTAGGGTTTTGGATTCTAATCCACTCTGCTATTCTTTTGTGTTTTATGGGTGAGTTCATTCCATTCACATTCAGAGTTATGATTACCAGCTGTATATTTCGCAGCATTTTGATTTCTACTCCTAGTCCTGCCTTTTCTTCTTTCACTATTTCCTTCTATACCAATGTTTGTTTTTAATCATTCCCCCTAGTTCCCACCCTTATTTTACTTCCCTTTCTACCCCCCTCCCTTCTAATTCCCCGTCTCATTTTCTTGACAGCCTTTTTAAAACTACCCTCTCTCCTTCCCTTGTACTGCTTCCCTCCCCACCAGTTCATTTATTACCCTTCTATTCCCCTATAGTGCGCAAATCTATTCTCTGCCACAATGGATTGGATTGTTCTTCCCACTATGGATCAATTTCAATGCACGTAAGTGTTGAGTATTTCCTATTTCCAACTTCTTTACCCTTCCAGTGTATTGATATTCTCCCCCCTCCCCCCATAAGCTTCTTTGTGACATATAAATTCACCCCCTTTTGTTTCTTTTCCCATTTCTTTTAGTATTAACCTCTTTTTTAGCTCTAGTTGTATATAAATATATATATATATATACACACGTATGTGTATTCATGTATACATATATCTATATACCTATTGATATCTTGTCATTTCATCCTATACAGTTTGTCACTATTCCCTCTAATTATGATTCTTCTAGCTGCCCAGGTGGTAATAACAATTTTTTTAAGAGTTACCAATGACCTCTTTTCTTATAGGGATACATATCATTTTAACTTATTGAGTCTCTTAAAAAAAAAACTTTTTGTTTTGTTTTGTTTTTTCTTTCTTTCCTCTTTTTTAATTACCTTTTGATGATTCTCTTGAGTCCTGTGCTTGGGCATCAAATTTTCTATTCAGGTCTGGTCTTTTCTTCACAATTCCTTGGAATTCTATTTTGTTAAATGACCATACTTTCCCTTGTAAGAATATAGTCAATTTTGCTGGGTAGTTGATTTTTGGTTGTAGACCTATTTCCCTTACTTTCCAGAATACAATATTCCATGCTTTTCGGTCCTTCAGGGTAGATGCTGCCAGATCCTATGTTATCCTCACTGTGATTCCATGGTATCTGAATGACTTCTTCTTAGTAGCTGGTAATATTTTTTCTTTGGTCTGATAGTTCTTGAATTTGGCTATAACATTCCTGGGTGTTGTCAGCTGGGGATTAAGTACAGGAGGTGATATGTGGATTCTTTCAATCTCCACTTTTCCCTCTTGTTCTAGAATATCAGGGCAGTTTCCTGGATAATTTCCTGACGTATTATGTCCAGGCTTTTTCTTTTGTCATGGTCTTCTCGTAGACCTATGATTCTTAAATTGTCCCTCCTCAAACAATTTTCTAAATCTTCTGTTTTGTAAATGAGATGCTTCATATTTTCCTCAATTTTTTTTTCATTTTTTTGGTTTTGTTTTATAGTGTCCTGCTGCCATGTGAGGTCACTTAATTCTAGTTGTTGTATTCTGGTTCTTAGAGACTGGGTTTCATATCTGGCTTTTTAGTCATCTTTCTCTTTCTGGTCTGATTTTCTTTGGAGGCCATCTTTCTTCTCTTTACCTCATCTCTCATCTCATTTGCCAGATTGTCCAGCTGGTTGATTTTGGCTTTCAAGACACTATTTTCTGTTTCCAGATGACTTATCTTACTTTTTAAGTTCTATTCCCAATTTTCTTCCGCTTCTCTTAATTGTGTTTTGAATTGCATTTTGAGTTCTTTCAAAGCCTGTATCCAATTCGCTGGGATTTCTGATTTATTGTTTGCTGATCCCTCTTCCTCTGTTCCATTTGCTCATTGTTCGTCACCTGTAAAGAAGGTGTCAATGTACCCCTTCTTTGCTCCCTACCTTGTGAGGGTAGCCATCGGGTCATAGACCCCTGGTGAACCAGGGCTTTGCTCACCCAGCATGTGAAGACTGCTTCGGCGGAACAGGGGGAAGAAACCAATATGAAGATTCAATGGCTGAGAGGGCGACGCAGCAAAACACTGTGGAGTGCTCAGGGTGTGTTGGAGCACAAAAGACAACAAGGCCATCCAATGCAGCTGAAGAAGTCTCCAGGTGTAACGACTTTTCGTGCCACTGGACCCAGGATTCCAACGCCAAGAGAGTGGGACTGTCTCTGTGCATCGACTTTTCCACTTAAATCCCCTTCACGCACAAGTGTCTTTGTGTACACTCATCCACATCACAGATGAAAGTTCACACAGACAATCGTCATCCTCGGTTACCAAGAGACTACAAACTGCTCCCTGCAGTTGTCTGTGCTCTTGCTCCTCATGTTTTTTTGGTTTGGGGTTTTTCTGAAAGTTTCCCCTCTTGGAGCTTTGTCAGGAGATCTCTCCGTGCAGTCTGTGGGGAGGAGTGTTAAGGTTTGAGCTGCCCTGTCCTCTGGAGTCTTTTGATTGGATTAAAGTCCAGCAGTCTGTGATGGAGGGGTGTTGGAGCTTGGGCTTCCCTGACCTCAGAAGACTTCTGATGGGATTAAGTTCAGCTGGGTTGGCCTGGATGTGCTCTGAGGCCAAAACCTCCTGGAAGACTGTAGCAATATGGAGGGTGTTCACCTCTGTGACCAGGCTGCCCACTCTGCGCTCCCTCTCCAGTTTCTTCCCCACTGCCTATGTTTGACTCTCTGAGCCTGGTACAGCCCTGCCCGCAAGGTACACCCTCCAGACTAGAGCCTTTGCCCACCCAGAGGTTCCCCTTGCTGCTGGAGGCGTAGTACTCTAGGTCGGGGAGGTGAGGGGGAGGGAGGGGTCCTGGGACATTCCTTCTGCCTTTCCCTTAAACCCGAGTGCTCTTGAATTCTGTTGTTTTTTTTGAGGGGGGGCATTCCTTTTTAATTGAGTCCAGCAGGAGGGTTCCATGGCTCTGTCCTATTGTTAAGTTTGATTTTCAGTCCCCTAGGAGCATTTTGTTTGTAATTGGTAAGGAAGGGTATTCAGAGGTCTGAACTTTTGCTACTTCTACACTGCCATCTTGACTCCACCTCTGATCACAGAAGTGAGCTTGGAATTTTTGAAAGTAAACAAATCATAAGAATTTGGGAGTCATATTCCAAAATTGAGTTTTGTGATCAGCATAGCATAGATGTTACAAGACATATGCAGTAACCTCAGGAGATCTAGGTCATTAGTAGCTACATGGAAGTTTCCATCTTATGTCAAGATGTCTTTGGACACTATGCATATAGGAACTGAACCTACTACTACCCACTCTCAGTAACTGAAGTAAAAAGGAGACTACATACCTGAGATATATCTGAGAAAACATTTGGACATTTTTCTTTCACTATATCTCTGAAGGAAATATCCCTTTGCAAATCTAAAACAAAAAAAAAAACTCCCAACTTCCCAATATATCCCAAAATAACCGTCATCATTTAAACTATAATTTTTTGCACAGATTTATGTTCTGTATCTTGTTTTTCATCATTTGTACACAAATCTTGTCTACACAAAATAAGAATTATTGAGAATAAGGTCCAAGTCATATACTGATTTTGAATTCTCTATATTTCTAGGGTTCACATTGGGCATACCTTACGCACTCAAAAGTACTTATTGAATTGTAGACAAGAATCCTTATTTGGGTTCAGTGGAACATTTAAATGGTAGCAAAGCACTTCAATGACTATCCAAAGTAAAAATGGGGATACAGTCTTACAAAGATGATTTCTCAGTCTTTCTAAAAGAAAAAGGAAAATCTATATGCCAAAAAAAAATTACTATTAATGACAACATGGAACATGAGAAGTCAGCAGTTTCATTACTATCTTAAAGAAATTAAATATAAACTGTTAAATCTTTGATGGAAATGCAGTTGATTAAATAGAAAATGGATGACCAATTCTTTCTATTTGAAGGGTACTCTGATTCATAGCTAAAGCCTTCTATATTTACTAAAACCATTAGTAAAATTCAACAAAATTTGGTTAGCAAATGACGCCTTAGAAAACAAATGACTTTAAAATATGAGTATAAACATACTCACTCTTTAGATTCCTGGGTTACTTTAGTTACATGTTGAACAAGAGTATCATAGCCAGGTCCTTCACCTTGATTCTGATCTGAAGTGCATTTTTCCATTTCTTCCTCAATCATTGCCCCCAAAGTATTGTATATATATTGTCTAAGATATTTCACAAATTCATAGCTGAAACAAAAATTAAAAATTAAAAACACGTCAGATTCCTTATTTATCTGCTAACAAAATAATATTATCTTAAAGTTAGAGAAGATTCAGTTTTTATAAGTTCAGAATTCTACTCCCAATAATATATGTCCCATGAGGTAGTAGATAAAATTTAGTCTCAGTGCCAGGGAAATCTGGTTGAATTATTCCCTCTGTGTAACCCTCACCAAGAAACTTAATCTTTCCATGCTCCAGCCAACTATGTAAGATCATAAAATTGCATAGAAGGTACCAGTTTTCATTAGTGAGGGAGTTTTCTCATCCAGAGTTCCCTATATCAATGAAATTCCAGGCCTGATCACCTCACAATGTTAAGCAAGAACAGAATGTAGTTATATGGTGCTTTTTTGTCATAAAGCTCTTTTACATAATTATCTCATTTGATTTAGCAGACTATTGAGAAATTTAAATTTATCCCTTGAATCATTGTATAGAGATGGATCCTTAAGATAAAGAATTAAGAAAACATAAATTCAGAAACCAGAAAATGTAAACAAATTCTTTTACTACTTGAGAAAAAAATGTATTCCTTTTCACTACAACCACGCTGGCCTTTTAAAAACCTCATTCTCTTTTAACTGTTTCCATTTTGTCTTTCTACTGTCCAGTGCCTTCTGCATTTTGCGACTTATGTAATCTTTCTAAACACACACTCTGTTAACTCTGGAAAGGTATCTTGTGCTTCTAAAGTCTACTTTCTTTAATCTGATATTCAAATGTCCTACTTTAAACTGACTCCATTTGAGATACTTAACATGGATCATTTGCTTCAAAATCCCTGTCTAAATCATAACTTCACAATAATTTAAAGTACTTTTATTCAAATAATTAGAAATCTTTAATGAGCACCTAATTTATATAAGAATCTGAATGAGGTACTTCATAGAGGCAAGTAAAAAAAAAATATATATATATATAATATATATATATGAGTTAACTATGACAGGAAAGACCTGAAAAGTAGTATGGGAATTTCTGGGGATATGAAAATCAGTGATGGCTTTTTGAAGATGTAATCTGAAGTAGGTCTTGAGCTGAAACTGAACAAGTGGAGCTGACATTAGTAAAGGGAGAGGAATATAAAGTCAAATATCCCATTATGGATACTCTTGCCATAAAAAATTCCAAGTGGTCTGTTTGTAATCTAATCCAATGTAAGAAAAAATGTTACCCATCTATCATTAAATCTGAAATTCATGGGGGGCAGCTGAATTGCCCAGTAGATTGAGAGCCAGGCCTAGAGATGGGTGGTCCTAGGTTCAAAACTGGCCTCAGTCACTTCCTAGCTGTGTGTCCCTGGGCAAGTCACTTGACCCCCATTGCCTAGCCCTTACCACTCTTCTGCTTTGGAACCAACACACAGTATTGATTCCAAGACAGAAGTTGAGGGTTTAAAAATATATCTGAAATTCATGGCAAAACATACACATTAATTTTTAATAACAGTTAAATTACACCATTTTAGAAATTAATGATAAGAAACAAATGTGTTGCAATATATAAAAGCTGCCTTAAATTATATTCAGAAATCTAAAATTTCAAATTCCAATTCCTTTTCTAATTTTTTTACAAGAAAAAAAGCCTCAGAGTAAGAAAGATCTGAAAGGAAATTTCCCAATTATACATCAATTCCAATAACTCCTCTAGGGTATAAATGAGGCAGTGAAGACCTATTGAAATTAAATAATTTGCCCAAGATCCCACAGCAAACAATAGTGAGAATTAAAATGAAGTTCCCCTAATTCCAAACCCAATACATTTCCATTGTACCACAACTTTACTGTTTTTCTCCCATGCCTTCATATCTCTACTCCCCTCACTATGCCTCTGCTCATACTATTCTCTTCATATTTGGAAAACAGTTTCCATTTCATCCACCATTTCATCAAAAGATGTCTTACAACTTCAACCATGAGCTTAAAACTGAAGCTCTTTACAAACTTTTCACAACGCCAGCCTATAAATAATTTCCTCAAATATTAATTTAAATTGTAGTTGAGTTAATCACATGGTTTCAATTAGTCTGTTTTTAGATACCCAAAGTAGTTAGATGTTAATTTCAGCAACTAATTGGCAAAAAAATTAAAACTTTTTTTAAAATCTGCTTCATTTGCTTTTTCACAAAACCTAGCACAGGTACTAAATGTGCTTAAAAATCTTGAACAAATGATTGCTGATTACTTGATCACAAAATTTAATTTTGTGATTTCTTAAATAAGCTTGCTAATTGTTCATTATATATATAAGGAACTATAAAAATGCTCAAATACAAAAAATTACAAAGGTTTAATCTCAAAAAAGAAAAAAGATTGAATAAGAAGCTTAAAGAAAGTAGTAGACTATAAGAAATGAATTATGTAAAATTATAGCAAAAATGTATATGGATAAAGATAAATCATGAGTGGAAAAAATACAGAATTAGGATTAAAAATTTTATTTCTAATCCTAGCTATTAACTACTTGTGTTGAGCTTGAGCAAGTTAATTGTTCTAGACCTTTTGTAAAAAGTATTTTCCAAGATCATTAAATTATATTTAAATTCAAAAAGGCTATTCCAAGATCAGACTGTATAATTGTAATTCTAAACCAAATTCTTGAAAACAGGAAAAATATAGAAATTAAAAGACATTTTTAATATTATAAAAATAATTATCCAACATGCTAATCCTTGGTTGAAAAAAAATTATTTTATATTAAGAAAATTAATCAGCTTCCAGGCTAAGATAGCCACAAAGTAGTAGAAAGGGGCTCGTTCTCCTCACCACCTACCAATGTGAAAAGCCTCAAAGAGGGCATGGGAAAGGAAATAAAATAAGGGTGGGGATTAGGGGGAATGATTCAAAGCAAAACACAAGCATAGAAGGAAAAAGTGAAAGAAGGGAAGGGAAAAACTAGGAAATGAAACCAAAATGTTGGGAAATACACAGGTTGTAATCATAACTTGGAACATGAATAGGATGAACTCACCCATAAAACAAAAGCAAATAGCAGAGTGGATTAGAAACCAAAATCCTACTATATGTTGTCTACAAGAAACACATGAGGCCAGAGCAAAATCTACTAGGTATCAACTGAGAAAAAGAAGGAAGTGTAGCAATCATGATATCTGACAAAGCCAAAGTAAAAATAGATCTGATTAAGAGAGATAGGGAAGGTAATTACATCCTGAGAAATATCAGTACTCAACATGCATGCACCAAATGGTATAGCTTTCAAATTTTTAAAGGACAAACTATTGGATCTTATGGAGGAAATAGTAAAACTACACTAGTGGAAGACCCGAACCTTCCTCTATCAGATCTAGATAAATCAAACCAAAAAATAAATAAGAAAGAGGTAAGAGATGTGAATGAAATCCTAGAAAAATTGTAGTTAATAGATATATGGAGAAAATTAAATAGGGACAAAAAGGAATACACCTTCTTTTCAGCAGCACATGGTACATTCACAAAGACTGACCATGTACTAGGGCATAAAAACATAGTAAACAAATGCAAGAAAGCAGAAATAACTGCAACATTTTCAGATCATAATGCAATAAAAATAATTAGTAAGGGTACATGGAGAGGCAAACCAAAAAATAACTGGAAATTAAATAATAGGATTCTCCAAAATCAGTGAGTTAAAGAACAAATCATAAAACAATTAATAATTTTATTGAAGAGAATGACAATGATGAGACATCATACCAAAATGTATGGATGCAGTCAAAGCAGTACTCCGGGGGAGATTTATATCCTTGAGTGCATATATCAACAAATTAGGGAGGGCAGAGGTCAATGAATTGGGCATGCAAATGAAAAAACTAGAAAGAGAACAAATTGAAAATCCCCAGATAAAAACTAAATTAGAATAGTAACAATTAAAGGAGAATTTAATAAAATTGAAAGTGAAAGAACTATTGAATTAATAATTAAGACTAGAAGCTGGTACTTTGAAAAAAAAACAAATAAAATAGATAAAATACTGCTTAATCTAAAAAAAAAAGGAACGAAGAAAAGCAAATAAATAGTATCCAGATGAAAGGGGAGACTTCACCTCTAATAAAGAGGAAATTAAGGTAATCATTAAAAACTATTTTGCCAATTATATGATAATAAATATAGCAATCTCGGTGATATGGATGAATATTTACAAAAATATAAACTGCCTAGATTAATAGAAGAAATAGAATATTTGAATATTTAAATAATTGAACAAGCTATCAAGGAACTTCCTAAGAAAAAATCCCATGGGCCTGATGGATTCACAAGTGAATACTATCAGACATTCAAAGGACAACTAATCCCAATACAATACAAAGTATTTGACATAACAAGCAAAGAAGGAATTCTACCAAATTCCTTTTATGGCACAAATATAGTACTGATTCCAAAGCCAGGCAAGTACAAAACAGAGAAAGAAAACTACAGACCAATCTCCTTAAAAAACATAGATGCAAAAAATCTTAAAATAGAATACTAGCAAAAAGACTCCAGCAAGTGATCACAAGAGTTATTCATTATGATCAGGTGGGATTTATAATAGGAATGTTCAATATTAGGAAAACCATCCACATAACTGACCATATCAACAAGTAAACAAAAATTACATGATTATCTCAATAGATGCAGAAAAAGGCTTTGATGAAATACAACACCCATTCCTATTGAAAACACTAGAAAGTTTTGGAATAGAAGGGCCTTTTCTAAAAATAATAAACAGTATATAACTAAAACCATCAGCAAATATCATCTGCAATGGGATAAACTAGAAGCACTTCCAATAAGATCAGGAGTGAAACAAAGATGCCCATTATGACCTCTATTATTTAACATTGTACTAGAAACACTAGCAGTAGCAATTAGAGAAGAAACAGAAATTGAAGGTATTAAAATAGGCAACAAAGAACAAGCTATCACTCTAAAAGTGGATGATATAATGGTCTACTTAAAGAATCTTAGAGAATCAACAAAAAAGCTAGTGTAAATAATCAACAACTTTAGGAAAGTTTTAGGATAAAAAATAAACCCACATAAATCATCCAGCATTTCTATGTCTTTCCAACACATCTCAGGAAGAAGAGTTAGAAAGAGAAATTCCATTTAAAACCACCCTAGACAATGTAAAATACTTAGGAATCTATCTGCCAAGACAAACACAGGAACTATATGAACACAACTACAAAACACTCTCCACACAAAAATAAAACTAGATCTAAACAATTGGAAAAATATTAATTGCTCATGGGTAGGACGAGCTAACATAATAAAAATGGCAATCCTACGCAAATTAATTTACTTATTTAATCTCATACCTATCAAACTATCAAGAAATTTTTCACTGAATCAGAAAAAACTATAACAAAGTTCATCTGAAAGAAGAAAAGATCAAGACTATCAAGGGAAATAATGAAAAAAAAATGTGAAGGGAGGTGGCCTAGCAGTACCAGATCTTAAACTGTACTATAAAGCAGTGGTCATCAAAACAATATGGTACTGGCTAAGAGACAGAAGGGAGGATCAGTGGAACAGACATGGGCTAAGTGACCTCGGCAAGATAGCCTATGATAAACCCAAAGATCCCAACTTTGGGAACAAAAATTCACTTGACAAAAACTGCTGGGAAAATTGGAAAACAGTATGGGAGATATTAGGTCTAGATCAACATCTCACACCAAACCAAGATAAATTCAGAATGGGTGAATGAATTGAATATAAATAAGGAAACTTTAAATAAATTAGGTGACCATGGAATAGTATACATGGCAGATCTATGGGAAAGAAAAGAATATCACAAAATGTAAAATGAATAATTTGATTACATTAAATTAAAAAGGTTTTGTACAAACAAAACCAATGCAACCAAAATTAGAAAGGAAGCAACAAACTGGGGAAAAAATCTTTATAACAAAAAACTGACAAAGGTATAATTATTAAAATACATAAGGAGCTAAATCAATTGCACAAAAAAATCAAGCCATTCCCCAGTTGATAAATGGGCAAAGGACATGATGAAAAGGCAATTTTCAGATAAAGAAATCAAAAGTGTTCTAAATCTTTTATAATTAGAGAAATGCACATCAAAACAACACTAAAGTACCACCTCATACCTAGCAGATTGGCTAACATGACAGCAAAGGAAAGTAATAAATGTTGGAGGAGATGTCACAAAATTGGGACATTAATGCATTGCTGGTGGAGTTGTGAATTGATCCAACCTTTCTGGAGGGCAATTTGGAACTATGCCCAAAGAGATAATAAGGAAAAAGACTTGTACAAAAATATTTATAGATGTGCTCTTTGTGGTGGCAATAAATTGGAAAATTAGAGGATGCCCTTCAATTGGAGAATGGCTGAACAAATTGTGGTATCTGTTAGTGATGAAATACTATTGTGCTCAAAAGAATAATGAACTGAAAGAATTCCATGTGAACTGTAATGACCTCCAGGAAATGATGCAGAGTGAAAGGAGCAAAACCAGGAGAACATTATACACAGAGACTGATACACTGTGGCACAATCGAATGTAATGAACTTCTCTACTAGCAGAAATGCAATGATCCAGGACAACTCTCAGGGACTTATGAGAAAGAACAGCATCCATATTCAGAAGAACTGTGGGAGTAGAAACACAGAAGAAAAGCAACTGCTTGATCACATGGATAGATGGGGATATTATTGGGGATGTAGACTCTAAAAGATCACTCTAGTGCAAATATTCATAATATGGAAATAGGTCTTGATCAGCGACACATGTAAAACCCAGTGGAATTGTGCATCAGTTACAGAAGGGGACTGGGAGACAGGGAGGGAAAGAACATAAGTCTTGCAATCATGGAAAAGTATTATTAGTTAATTAAATAAAATGTTCCAAATTTTAAAAAAAGAAAGAAAATCAATCTTCTAGGTCTTAATTCCATTCTTCAAGTAATATGACTTATTTAAGAGCTATGGCTTTTAAACACCTATATTGGGAATGGCAATTAACTTATAAATAAAAACTGTAAGTCATCTAATATTCTATATCAACTCCAAATCCTTCATTTTACAGATGAGCAAATTGAGGCTTAATGAAAGCCATTTGTCCAAGGTCACACAGTAAGTGTAAGAGTCAGGATTAAAATGCAGGTCTCCTACTTCTAAATTCAAAGCTTTCTTACAGTACCAGTCACTTCTCCTTTGGAAGAAAATTTGACAATCCATATTTTTCCTTAAGGAAGCTATTATCAATGATAACCAATTTTATTCTCAAAGTACATTATTTTTAACAACTATCCACCCTCCTGTAATTTAAATATCTTGCTGGAGTCACTCTTCACTGGAATATTCTTAAATTGAATATTCAAATGATAAAGCTCAAAAGTTATAAAGAATTACACAAATTACTTTGCTGTGCTAGCAAACGTGTTTAAATTTTGATGGCCCCTTTAAGAGGGCCATCTCAAATATTTGGTTATAAACTGGGGTTATATTTTGTTATCTTCTATATCTTGTAACAAGGACTTCAAATCAAAACTGCATTTTTTTTTCAAAACTATCTTTATGATCCCATCTAGGGCTAGATAGATCTATGATCCTGCTACTTTAATGTCTACATGTTATATTGTTTATTACATGTCCAAAAATCAAAATTGGAATTATGAATCATTTTTCAACTTTAAAAAATAATGCTTTGATCCTAATTCAACCTATGTTCCTCCCCACTCCCCATATTTTTATATACCTCATTTCCTACAGTATGTTTCTTTTTTCTCTACATGTATAATATGTAATTATCCAATTATATTTGTTGCCTTTTGCAAACTACTTACCCAAAATGATACAATTGCAATGTTTCAAAAGAGTGAAACTTATTTTGTCAATCTTTTTCAAAGTAGTCTTAGAACTTGAGAGAAAACTTGATCATTTATATAGAATATTCCTTTAATAGGTCTATCTGCGAGAGGCCAACTCATTTGTCCCATGTGAAAAAGAAGTCTAGTGAACAATTATATCCAAGCCCTCTTGTTCTTTTTTGTGTACTGTTTATAATAGTCAATTTTCTTTATATTTGCACAGGAAAATGTCACTAATTTATAGGAGGTACTTAATAATAGTTTAATTGAACCTTGTTTTTTTTTCTTCTATAACTTTTCTTCTAAGATTTTTCCTAAATAACTTACAATGAGAATATCTTTTTTAAATGTTACAGTTCTGAAAAAATTACCATAGCTACATTAATTTATAGAATTGATGACTACAGAATGATATATTAGACAATAATCTGTAGTAAACTCATTACTAAATTAATATTTCCAATCGAAGGAAAGGAAACTATTTTATTATAATGCAATACCTTTTCCAAGTTTAAGGTAGGTTTGGTTATCACCTTTAAAGATATTTAGTTAACTATATGAAACAATGTTTCTCATAGTTGTTTATTCAGATGGCAAATAGGCTGTGTGGTATATTAGATCTCAGCTGTAGTCAGAGAGCAAAGTAGATAGGCAGCAGGCTCTTGTTTCTCAGTCCAAGTCTTGCCTGTAATATATACCTAATGTCTGTATGACACAAGAAAAGTCACTCACTGCCTGAGGCATCTAATTTTTTTCAGTTACCAACCATTTAATTGAAATAAAGGGCTTTCCTCCACTAATTAAATCAGAAATAAGGCCTCCTCCCCCCAAAAATTGTTAGCATCGAACTACCAGAGGATATTAATGGTAAAAAGTATGTAAAATTTCATCTTGTAAATCAGAGGTGCCAAACATATCATCTGCAACACTCTTAAGTGCTGCCTAAACCAGATAAAAATTGAGAAATACTTATTAAATGAAAAATGCAAAAAAAAAATATATATATATATATATTTTTTTTAAAACGAAGTCAATATTCAGCCTGAGAGAATCCTTATGCATGAATTTAGTGCCCCACTCCATCTATTTTAGTTTGACACCACTGCTGTAAACTATACAGCAAAATGTCAGTAATAGATACTCGGAATTTTATAAAGTCAAGTTTTAGTATAAACATATTTATGTACAATAAAATCAAAGTGTTTAAACACAAGAACATTTGAGTAGGAAAAACTATACAGTTTAAAAAATTAATACTTTAGGTATCCTTCCAAGATATAATAAAAATTGCCTATTTATATACTATTAGCTACTAATACTCATGTTCTGCTTTAGTTTCTGTATATAAGATGGGAAATTTTTATAAGCAGGAGCCTCATAAGAAAATAGGTGTCTTTAATGTATACTTAAATGCACTAAAGTTCATGTCCAGAAATGGAAGACTTCATTTTCAATAAGAGTTTATTAGCCCCTAAATTATATTATACAAATTTGCTTTCACACAAAGTCTGTATAAAAAAAGGTATACATAAAAAAGGGAAATCTCCACCCACTACTTTCCAACTGCAACTTCAGGCCTGATAGGCCAGATAGATTATCAGAGAGAGAGTGGTTCTGTGATTGCCTCTTGGTCCAAAAATGAGGACAAGTTTGCCAGCCTTGTCAGCCCCAACTTTTCCCCACCAGTTTGCTACTTGTGTCTGGAAATTTCACCAATTAGAAAGCTATGTATCAACAAAGTCTTACAAAAATGCAAATAACTCTGGTAAATATACAGTATTAACTGAGAAACAGCTTTAAAATAGCTAGTCTTAACAACTGGAAGAGAAACCTGGGGGAGGGAGGTGAGAGAAGAGGAGGAAAAATGAAAAGTGGATAAATTTAGAGCACAGAGTATTTTGAAGGGCAAATCAATGACCATTATAGGGTCCCAAGACAAGAAGTGCAACAAGATTCAAATGGGGGAAGAGGGCAGAAAGAAGGGAATTTTTTTTTTCTTTTCAAAAATATTTTTCTATACTCAACCCTGATCTAAGCAAAGTAAAGAGAAATGACTTTCCTCTTTCTTGATGCACCTGACTAGCTCTTAGAATCCCAGCATCAATCTAGCACATTAGGCTACATTTAAGTTATGCGCTCACTTGAAAAGGACTTTGTGGGCAGGTCTGGAAATCTAACCAGTATTATTCTCATAGAGCAGTAATTATCACACTTTGGAGGCTCAAGACCTCTTTTCCCTTAAAAGAAATTATTTTTGTATACCATAATTATTAAAATTCATTTTTGAAATTAAAACATCTTAGGTCATGAAAATAGTTTTAATGCTGTGGATTTCCTGAAAGGGTATTGAGGATCCCAAACTCTTCAAGCAATAGAGAAAAGCTCTAGCCCTAAAATTGGAAAGACCAGAGCTTAAATGCATCCTTAGCCACTTCCTAGAGTGTGATTCTGGACACAAATTCCTCAAATGTAAGATTAGGATAATTGATACATCTTCCTTGAAAGATTGTTGTGAAAAATAAATGAAATAATAGTTGTAAAAATCTCTTAGCATTATACCTAATACATACTGGATACTATATAGATGCTAATTCCTTTCCCTTTCCTAGGCAGAATAGAGGGAAATTTGAATTCCAAACCTCAAAAAGTAATTTCCACTTCTGAGCTACCTTTTTGTTTCAAAATCTAAGACACTTAATATTTAAATGATATATACTTACTTCATGAATTATGCCCCTTCCTCCCGAAAAAAAAAATGGGGGGGGGGTGTGAGGGGGAAGACATGCCACATTATTAGAAGGTTGCAGGCAAGGTTAGTGTGGCTAAAGGAAAAACTTGAAATTAGGAAGAACTGAGTTCAAACCCTTCTTCTGAAATTTGTTACCTGTATAAACCAGGGAAAAAAAAAATTACAATATCTCTAACCTTCAGTTTACTAATCTGTAAAATGATTATATTTGTAATATATATGTAGTATTTATACATAACATATGTAATAATTTATAAAATATATGTAATTATATTTTAAAATTGAGTACTGATAATCAAATGAGATAAATGTATGTAAAATAGTTTATAGACCTAAATGTCTGGTCTTATAAGTCCAGCTAAGCCACTAGCATCAATTAATACAAAAAACGAACTCAAGCATGTGACACAACACAACAGATCTTGTATTTAGCTTTAAGATTTGTTCAGGATCATATATCATCCAAATAATTGTATTGCCTAAGGAAAAATTGAACTAAACCCGAGTCTTCCTTGATTTTTTTCTTGATACATATAGCAAAATTAAAAATTCCAAATCTAATTAAACAAAATTAATTCTCTCTGAACTCTCAAAAAAATACCTATCATCTAATAGTCTGTACTGAAAATTGAAATGAGTAAATATTCAAGTAGATTGAGAGGTACATAATCATAAATATAGATGAAAAACAATCATCAACCAAGAAAAAATTTTTTAACAAATCTCAAGAATAAAATTCCATTGTTTAAAAGATAGATAAGGGTTCTAGCTGCAATACAACAAATAATCATTAATATAATAGGAAATCTCCAGAGGTAGAAAAATAACTACCTTGTTGAAGTCAGGGTGATTTTGAAGAGTTTAAAAAAATTGTTACCTTGAAGTCAAATTTTTAAAATTACTAAAAGATTTCCATTCCAGTTATAAGATAGAGCTCAATCAAAAAGACCTAGTCCTCCACTGAAGCTCTATTACCCTGATCTTTTGGTAAAGAAATAAAATCCTTCAATTACTGAATCAACAAGAACAAAACACTGCACTCCTTTGGGATAGTCATTCCCTCTGTGCTGACTAGACTCAAAAAATGAGATCCTTCAATTTTCTGAAGTATTTTACAGGATATCCTGAAAAATCTTAGTTCAATTTGTAAGCTATTAAAGACATTAAAAAGCTACAAATATATAAAAGTATTAAAACTTAAAATTGCACTAAAACTTTTTGGGAACTCTAATTCTCCCTCAACATTTCCTTCCACACACACCCAGGAAAGGATTAGCTATTTAGGCCTGATAATACTAAAACATCTTTGAAGAGATAAGTGGGTGGATGAGCAGTGGGAGGAATTGTGCAGGGAGGCAACTGTGAAGAGATGAAGTTGAGAGGTGGAAGAAGAGGAGCAAGATATATATAAAAATATACACACACACACACACACACACACACACACACACACATATTTTTTTTTTTAAAGTAATAGTAAGAGTTCATCCTAGGGATTCACACACCCTTCATAAGAGCTTGTATAGAGGGGACAGGAAAAAGTGCAACTGTGCAGGGGAAGGAAGTAACAGCAAGTTTAGTTCAGAGACCTTTTCAATTTTCTATAGATCGGACAGGGCTTTAGCTTTAAATACCAAACTAATCTTTACTTGTGAAAATTTTCATCAGTTTCCTCCAGGTGCAAGAGGATCTCCTCCGCGCATTCAAGGGAGGGGGCGCCCGTGATTTTTTCCTTCACGCTCTGAAGTAACTGCCTGAGCATGGACTGGAGCTGTGCTTCGTCCTCGCTGGAGAAGTGGGCCATCTGTGAGAAGACCAGAGCCAGATGATTTAAAAGGCCCAGGACCAAGGAACCAAGCGCGCAAGCAGCACGCGCGCCCCACCGCTCCCTTCCCCCCGGGGGGCGGGGCAAAGGCCCAGCCACAGAGAAGGTCTCAGGCTGGGGGCGGGGCCTATCAGTCTTTCCAAAAAGCAAACCATCTTACTTTAGGGAGAGAGGGACGCGGCAGTCCCCACCTACGAAAGCGGACCCAGATTGCAATGAAGACAAGGACGAGGACGACGCAGCCGTCGCCGCCTCCGCCTTTCCCAACGACCCAGCTCGGCGGTCACAGGCTCACGGCCGCGGAAAGGGAGAAGGAGCGAGTTAGCACCGTAAGAAGGACGACTGCGTCAGCGTGATGACGTAAACATCTACGGGAAAGTAGTCCCCGCCCCTTTCTCTTTCTGCAGGCGTGACCCAAACATAAAAAAAGCCCGAAAAAACTGCAGAGAGGATGAGGGAAGAAGAAGGAAGACGAGGGAGGATGAGGGAGAAGGATCTCTGTGAAGGAGGGGCTCTAGAAGGGAGCGGGAATCCATTGGAAAAGAGTGAATCCAGTGGGTAGAAGGGACTCAAAGGGAAAGGAGGGGATCCTGGGGGCGGGAGGGGGTAAGGCCAGATGGAACTGTTGAGGATGCACTTTGGGAGAGGAAAAGAGAAATTAGGAGAACGGGTAACACTTAGAGCAGAAGTCCCTAAAGGCTTTCAAAACAGTTAAACTTTTTAACTATGGGGCCCTCCAACTTGGAATCACTTTAGGGGATGCAACATGATTCAAAAATCTGAATGGTATAAAATGGAAAGAAACACAAAAGAAATAAAATTTGTTGTTTCTTTCTTGGCATTCTTTAGTACGTCTGCTCCTCAGTCATGAACTTCATCCTTATCTCTCAACTGAACTTTGAATTCCACCACTGGTTTCCCAGTCTTAGGGGAGTTTTTGCCATATTTTCCCTTGACCCAGACCTCTATTCCATTCCCCTTCAGTTCCTCAAGTGTCCCTTTCCCCTCCCTCCATCTTCCTGCACCAGACCCAAAAGTCTTATTTCCCTAGATTTAGAATGTAAGCTTTCTGAAGGCAGCGACTTCCTTGCTTATTGGTGTTCGTACAGACATGTATTGAAGGATATCTATCCCTTAATAAATGCTCATAATTTTTTGTCAGTCAGTATAACTATTTACATATACTTCCTTAGGCAAATGAATTCCACTGTCATCATAAACCCTAATGAGACCTTATCCTTAAAAAAAAAATCGACTATGAGATATTTTAGGGGTTTAATGTTAGGTAGTCAAAATCTTGACATTTTTATGTAGAGACAATTTGTTCCCATTATAAATAAGTCAATCAATCAATTTACAACCCTTTATCAAGTACCTAGTAATTAGCAAGCAATATGTTAGGGTCTGGAGATACAAATACAGAAATTAAAGAATCACTGCCCTCAAGGGACTTATATTCTATAGGAGGAGATGACATTTATGCATGTGAGTATATAATATAGGCAAAATAAATACAAGTTAATTGGTGAAGGTAAGGGAATATGGAGACAGAATGACAACTGAAAGAGAGAGAAGAGGTATCAAAAAAGACTTCTAGTGAAGGGTAGCATTTAATCTGGGTTTTGAAAAAAACTAGTGATCATAAGAGATAGAAGTGAAGGGGAAGAAGATTCCAGACATGGGAGAAGGCTTGTATAAAAGCATGGAAACAAGTGATTGAATAGCCTGTGATTCTATTAATATATCTCCCCTAAAATGTCATATTAAGATTTCTCCTTCCCATTAACCTACCTAAAACAGATATTTGCTAAACATGTAGGGTTATTGAAAATACATTTTTGATAAGTAACATTATTCACTGTTCATAGACAACACTAAATATCAAATAAATAGAATTGGCTATGTCTTAAAGCATAGGTGTTAAACAAGCAGTTCAGTTCAGCATGTGACCTACAGGGCAACCAAATTAATATGTAATTAGAAAGTGTTTAATAAAATAAATCAAAATAAAACACAGAGGATGTTAATTTGATTTTCCAAAGCAATATTCATCCATAAGGATCTGTTTTTATTTGAGTTTGACTCCATTGTCTTAAAGAACCAGAGCTCACTGATTAATGATGTGGAAGTCTTAGAATGAGCAGATTCTATGCATTTGGGCAATCACTTACTTAGAGTAAAAATCATAATCAATACCAAATGAAAAGCAAGAATAATGATGAAAAGAAAACACTGGCTGAAATCATAACTAATACTTAAGACTGATTTGATTGATGCAAATAAGGTACTGACATTCCAGGAATGGTGAATCAATAAAAGAAAAGACATAAATATAAGCTACCATTTTCTGCAGACATTAGACATTGTCAAAACAGGAAACAAGGGCCAAAGAGCCCCAAAATTTTTTCAGATAACTAATACTTGATCTTGCAAAGTAACTAGACATATCAACAGAGATACAACACCAGAATCCCAACATCTAAGCAGGCCTAAAGGCCCCAATTGAGGAAGCCCATTCCAAATTTGGTTATCTCTAATTATTTGGAAGTATTTTATAGTATTTAGAGCTGGAAAGGATTTTGGAAGTGGTCATCTAGTTTTACAGAAGGAGAAAACTGAGGACCATAGAAGTGATTTGGCCAAGGTCATCCAGGTAATAAATGGCAGAACTTAAACTTGAACTAAACCCTCAAAGTCCAAAATCAGTGTTCCTCACTTTACCACACTACTAATACCTAAGTGGACATGGCACTATATTATATTATTAACTTTGACTTGCATACAGAAAGTGACATAAAAGACAGCAATACAAGTAGGACAAGGAAATTAGATGGGCCAGTCGTGAAATGAGAATAACAGACCTCTCCAATGCTAAGAGTCATTCATGAAATAATAAAACACCAAGAAGGCAACCTGTATCATGGGTATATATACTCTATGAAGGATTTATGGACAAGAATCACCCAGCATGTGAATGTACATGTGAGTTGTGATTTGCACCCTGAGAGGAAGCAACAATATCTATGAAATTACAGCTCTGTCAAAGCATTAATCATTGCCATCAAATTATTCCCTCTGGAGACTTTTGGCCTCCTCTCATTTAGTTCTCCTATGCCTTGGTATTTTTCAGCCTTTCTTATGAGAACTCCCTGATATGAGGCTGTTTGACTGTTTAGTATATGCAAATCAATTCTAAATTACCTGGAAAGACCACTGGGACTGGGAATTATGTGACATGTTCTAGTTGCTACTCTGCAACTAAATCACTGTATGTCCTTTGCCAAGTTTCTTCACCCCCTGGCTCTTATTTCCTCTCTTATAAAACAAAGGAAATGCAATAGATTATATGAATGGTCCAATCTGGTTCATCTGTCTCTCAATAACTTCTCTTTACTACTACAAAATCCAAGTTTTATAATCTGGTACCAAGCAGAAATCAATTTTTTCTTAAATTTAATTTTATACAAATTTAATAAACATGGTACCCATGCTTTCTTTCAAATCACCGATTTTAAAAATAGTGAAACTCCAAAGGAAAACAATCAAGAGAAAAAAAAATGTAAAGAGGGAGCAGCAGTATGACTCAGTGGATTGAGAGCTAGACTTAGAGATGGGAAATCCTAGGTTCAAATCTGGCCTCAGATGCTTCCTAGCTGTGTGACCCTGGGAAAGTCACTTACCCCCCATTGCCTAGCCCTTACCGCTCTTCTGCCTTGGAACCAATAAAAAAAGATTTGTAAAGATTTTAATAATATTTTTATCACCCAAAACAGTAGCACTATCACATTTGTGGTCTAATAGCACAATCCCAGATATATTACATGATAAAGTAAATATGGCAACAATTTTTTAAAATAGGAGAATATTCACTTAAGTACATCTGATATTCACAAGAATCATTGGCATATTCAAAAGACTTCAATCAGCTTCATCATTTTTTTGGTCTCATTGCTTTGGTGAAGACATGATATGGTGACAGATAATGCTAAAAGGGGAAGGGCCATGGGGCCTTCTTAATTTCTGAGGCTATGGGACCCTGGTCCATAGGAGTAAAGTTATTGATTTGGGAGTATGTCTTAAGAATTCAAAAGTCTTATTCCACACAATGAGCTGTAGCTAACCAGGAGAAAGTTGTGATCCTTAGCAATCACCTTTAGGACCCTAGACTAATGGAAGCCTCATTTGGGAGTAATGTAATGCTTGTAGAGCCAGTGTTATGTAGGAGTTGAAATAAGTTTTAAGCCCCTACCCCAAAAAACTAGCTCATATAAAGAGGGATTATGCCCTCATGATATCAGAGGAAATGTTTGTATATTTGATTTGATGAAGTATAAAAGCCAATTAATGTTGTGGTTAAATGGGATTATGGTGATAATCCTCACTAAAACTGCCTCACTGAAAGTGGGAGGAACATAGCCAATAAAGGTTTGAGCTGATGGCAGGAAAAAGAGGAATTTCCAAATCTCTCTGGGTACCTGAGAACCCTGAGGGGGAGTGGGGGAAGAGGGCACAATAGCAGACCTAGCCCAAATAGAGTGGGGCAGAGTATCCAAATTATGCAATTTTATTGTGTTTTCTTTTTTTAAATCCTAGGACTATGTGGATTTAAAATCTTTAACAAACTAAAGGATTAAGGAAAGATTCAGGAAGAAGATTGATGTAAATAAAGGCTAAGAGGACTCCACTTTCCTCCATGACTGCTGTACTTAGTCCTTCCAAACCATTCAGTGTACTGGAGATCCATTTGAATACTATCAAAGGGCAAATTTCACTAGTTGGTGCCTAAAACTTCAAAAGCCAGAAGGAACAAAAAGACTCACTTTGACCTATTAGGCTCCTAAACCAGTCCTTTTGTATGATGAAAATGATAAATGAATGCAAAATCATTTATGAAGATTTACTATGTACTCAGCATGGTGCTACCTACTCTGATTACAAATAGAAGAGCAAGACTGTCCTTGCTTTCAGGGACCTCACATTCTATTAGAGAGACAATATATATGGTAGGAGAACCACAAGTGATGATAGCTTGAGTGGTCTCATTTTTTTCCTGTAGGAATTATTTTAGGGTGACTTCATTTCTCCCTTTATTCCTGATATTTTTGTTTCATTGCTAGGAATTTTTCATATTAATTTGCAGTTATAAAAAGAAAGCTGAACCTGTGATCTTTCATATCTATCAACTTTATGTCTTCCCAGGGTTCTACATCCATATGATTTTTTTCTCGTTTTTCTTTTATTTAGAGGGGATACTGGTTATCTTACTTAAAAATAATAAGTTTATTCGAACATAGCAGCATTCCCCACCAAAATCAACCAAACAAATCCCACTCTGAAATATAGTTCCTGGAAACAGTTAAGCTAAAACTGTCTAAAAGCATGATTGTGAGTGACATTATATGCTGCTTTCTACTTTTGTTGCTTAGTGATTGTTAACTGAAAAGAGCATGTGCTTTACTTTTGTCACTATAGTGACAATGTAGCTATTGTATTTAGGTGGTGTTGCTGCAGCTCAGTATTGATTTTATTTACATTGCTGTTCTCATTGCACATATTGTTGCATATATAGATCTTTGGGCTATACTTCACCTCCTCACTTCATAAAATCTCCCCATTTTTCTCTAAAATTACCAAGTCAGTGATTATTTTTAGTATGTAATGTTGTATTATATTCTTTAGAGGATGGGAATAGGAGGGAAGCAGAAATGGCGTTTCCACCAATGTAGGTAACATCCTATTGTGAAAACTCTATACCAGAATTAATGAATCTTTTAGAGATCCTGTGGCCAAACTGTACCTTCAAGCTGCCTGTGAGCCCCACTGCCTCCTCTCCCATTATCTCAGGCAGCGGAGGGAAGAAGTACTCCCATTGGGCTGCACAGGGTTGTATAATTGAAAATCTGTTACCCTAAAAAAAGAACCTCATTTCCTGGCAACCCACTGACTTCCTGTCATTATGTACTTCCTGTAGACAGGGATAAATTCAGTGGGCAGTCCTGCTTGGGTTCTCTTTGGCTTCCTGTTGGGGAGCATGGTGGTGGTAAGCTTGGGGGTTTTAATAAGCTAATTAGCTATGGGCATGTAGTTTTTATTTGGTATCCCTTTAATTCCTTTATTTCTAATGATCTTTAATAAATCTCTAAAAATATAATATTTTTATTAGAGATTAATTTTAATTTTTACAGGGTGGAGGGGTGGGGCATGTGAAAATTGTTCTCAGGTGTGATGGAGAGGGGGAGGGGAACAGCCTCCTCTGGCACTTGTGCCACACCTTCAAATACAGCTATGTGACAGCTTTATATAACCAGTTCCCAAATATTGGTTACAGATTTTGTTTCTATCATTTTGCTATACCCAATAATGCTCTCAGGGAACTTTCAATAAGATGACTGAACAGTAAGAAACCAAGGGATTCATCCTCCACTCAGTAACTTAGCCATCTAAGAATGATGCCTAGGCCCTTTCCCATCCCATAAGAAACAGTATTCAGACTTTCATTTTAATGAGCTTCTCATCCTTCCTAGGCTGACTTAACATGATGAGCTGTTTCCTCTACTTTGTGAATTTATATTTTCATTAATGTAAATCATATGCTGGTTCTCTCTGTCTTTTTCTACTTTTGTGACAAATCATAGAATCACAGATTTAGAGCTAAAAGTCACCTTAGAGGCCATTTGCAACTCCCTTATTATGTAAATGAAGAAACTGAGGTATAGATATGAGAAGTGACTTGCCTATGATTACACAACTAGTAACTGTGTTAAGTGGGATTTGAACTCACATTTTCCTGACTCCATGTAGCAGTCCACCCCTATCTAGGGACAAGGGAAACAGTTAGAATGTACAGAGTGGCTTAGAAGAAAGCATGCTCAGTCTTGGGGAGGAAAGCCTCTGACCCTTGATCCCAGCTTCCCCCAGGTTAGGCGGGAAAACAGGTTTCTTTGTGTTCAACTGGCTAAGATAAACCACACCTATACCTTGTCGTTAACCAATGATAATCATCCCTATGTATTGTGTATATTTGCATATCAAAGAGATTAAAAGGAGAGCCACAGCAGTCTCCGCCCTCTCTTGGATCTTAGCTCTCACCTACGTCTGTCTTTGCTGGAGCTTGGCCTCTGGCCATGCTCCATCTTTAAATTCCTTTTCCTTTTCTATCTCTCTCACCTGGGACCTGGCCTTCGGCCAGGCTCTTTCCTTTCTCTATCATGTCTCTGACCTGTGTGGTATTAAATTTGGATCACTGGATGGAATTAGCCTTTTGAGAGGCCCACTGATCGGAGTTCTGCTGTGGCTCCTTTGTAATCAATCCAGCCTGGTTTCTGACTCATTTCTGCCATCTCATATCTGTAACTTGGCTCCGCCATGCCCCTCACGGAATCCTAAACTTCTATCCTTTCTCTATCTTTCTTACCTTGTGGCTTCTCGCTGGCAAGAGGCGACACTCCAGATTCAAATCTCTATGATAAAATACTATGAGTTGCAGCATATGTCCAGATAACTGAAGTTTCTGCACTACTCTATTATGCTCCTATGCCAGGGTTATGATATTTCCCAAATTCTTCTATTCTTTTCATCCCAGGCGGTAACAGCCCAGGTAGGGCAGCACAAGTCTATGGCCCAGTCTTGCTCTTCATCAGTTTCCTGTGTTTGTGATACTGTAGCTCCTCTCTAACCAGGGTTCTCCTGCCCTCTGCTGGTTTTCCTGTTATTAGCCTTATTGTGACCTTCCGCTGTTCCACTTAAGCATACCAACATACTCTACCTTAAAAGAAGTAGGAGACATTAGTACCAATCTTAAAAGATGATTTTTTTAGTAAGAATTTAATGTATCTAAAAGAAGTATTTGCAGCTTATTGCCTACAGATTGAATCTGGTTGAGTGAATGCTTACAAATGGCCTATTTAATAAGATAAAGTCTATAAGGAATAATTAGCTAAGTACTAAAAGTAAATCATATTAACAGCCAAACTCAGCTGGAAGAATTAGGAAGAGAATTTATTTAAAATAACTACAAAATGTACAAAATACTTGGGACTCCATCTATCTATGCACAGTAACTATGTAAATTACAAAACATACTTTATAAAAATGAAGACATAATAACTACCTAAATTAATTTTCTCATTCAGTGCCAAACCCACAAAAACTAACAACAACAAAGGATTACTTTATAGTGATAGGGGAAAAAACTAATGAAATTCACGTGGAGAAACAAGAGGTCAAGAATCTTAAAAGGGAAGTAATGGAATAGGGAGAAGAAAAAGGAAGCCGAGCAGTATATAAAGATCTAAAATTATATTACAAGGTAGTTTTCATCAAAATGACTTGGTTCTCATTTAAGAACTAGTCAAGGAGTGAAAATGGTCAATTACTGAAACATTAGATACACAGCATATAGAAGCATTGAGCCTAGTAGTTAACAAACAAAAAGAGTTAAACTGTGACTCAGTAATATCACTACTAGGTATACACACACCACTACCACCCCCCAAAAAAGAGGAATAGGGAGTATATATATATATATATATATATATATATATATATACAAAAAAGAAATTAATTATAACTGTTCTTTTGTGGCAGAAACTAGTTGGGGTGGAAAATGCCTATCAAATAAGAACCACTTGAAAAAATTATGATATATGAACTCAATGGAATACTGCTTTGTTGTAAGAAATGATAAAATGGTAGTTCTTTATACAGAGTAAATAGAACCAAGAGAACAATTTATACAAGAGCTTTGTAAAAATGAACAGCTTTGAAGGATTTGAGCATTGTCATCACTACAATGACCAACCTTGATTACAGAGAATTGATTTTGAAGCATGCCGTTCATCTTCTGATAGATAAATGATGGAATCATTTCAGAAAATAAGACATATATTATTTAAAATATATATAGGCATGACTAATGTAGGAATTTGTATTGAATAAATATGGATATTTTAAAAAGATTGTGTTCTTTTTCATTAATGGGAGAGCATGAGGAAAAAATTATTTTTCTTAATTTAAAAAATTAAATAATGTAGCTCAAGAAAGCAAATATTATTGAGTAGAGCCTTCTTTTTTTCAGAAAGACGCACTACACTAATACATACATATATGTATATTTACATTTATATAATAAAGATGTACACCTTTTTGGTATAGGTTGTTTTATCAATTAAAGAATGAACAGTCCCTTGATATTACTATACTATCTTTATTATTGCAAAAAGTACCCTAATAGTATATATAGTATATACAATATATATAATACATAATAGTATATATAAACAATCCAGGATGATTCAATCTGTGTTTCCTAAGTGTCTACAGCATACTGATCACTAAAGATATATCCCTATAGATATCACTAAAGATAAAAATTATCTCTTTCCCATAAAAGGTTAAATTCTTTGTTGGGGTTCTACATGAAAAATATTAAAATTTCACCAAAGCATTACTTGCTGCCAATCTGTAGTGACCAAGTTTGGAAAGCATATAATTCAATTAATTTGAAAAAAAACTCATTTTAACCCAGTTTTAGTGACTTACTACTAATTTTCTACTAACTGCCTTATAAAGAAATGGTAAACAAATGGAAAGTAGTTTGGTAGAAACTAAGTATAGACTATCTCACACCATTCACTAAGATTTGATCAAAAGGCATACGTGACATAAGGAGAAATCATAAGCAAATTAGAAGATCAGTGTAAAAATTAAATTATATCTCTAATAATAAAAATATTATATTTTATGAGGTTTATTAAGGATCATTAGACATCAAGGAATAAAGAAGGAACAAAATAAAAACCATATGCCCATGGCTGATTCGCCCATTTAAAACCCCACACTTAGCTTACCACTAAATTTGCTACATCATTTGCAAAGGAAGAGAGCCTGGGAGGTGTTACTGCCAGTTAAATACCAATAATGTGATCTCGCCAACATGGAGACTCAGGAGAGATTATAGGGAATTCTGGGAAATACCAAGGACTTCTGAGGATTGAAGTCTAGGGTTCAAAATCTCCATTTATACATTCCTCCCTGAGAGCTGAGGAAGACTAATCTCTCTGATGGGTCATGTAAACATACCAGCTATGAAATTACAATAATTTGAGGAAAAGAGAACAAAACCAATAATTTCTAGGCGCATTGACAAAAAAACAGTCAGGGGGCACAAGAGTATACATACAAAACAAATGCATTCAATGCCACACAGTTCAAATCACCACATCCCAAAATTCACTCTGGATCTTCTGGTGCAGATTGTGGTCTGTGGAGGCATCTTCATGGTGCCTTCTCCAAACAGTTCACTTTCTGGATTCTGAGAGGTAGCATGTTTCTTAACCTAAAATTACTCTCAAAAAAAATTAGACTTTGCAATTTAAAATAATAATAATCATACATACCCCGCCCCTGAGGAGAGTGACCGAAAAACACAGGGATCACTTAGGAATGCATGGCTGAGTTATGAGCTATATGAATCAATTGGCAAGAGAAATAAAAAGCATAAAAAATCCAAATAAAAAAGATAATTTCTGGATGAAGTATAGACTATCAAAGACTTATGTGTAAAAATTCTAAGTAAAGGAAAAATAAATCTATAACAGGTCCTTGAATCAGGGCCCAATTAAAATGATTTAAGCAATGATGCATTTACCCAGTCAGTAGTCAGGACTACAGAAAGTTGCCACATTATGAAACACAGAATAGGGACTAGATTTTTAGGAGCCAAATTTGAGATATTTGGTAGAATGTGGGACAAGGAAGACCTGCCTTTAAGACATGTTAAATAGCCACAACCTTGAACCCCAAACACGTCCAAGTCTTCTTGTCATGGCTCAAAATTTTTATTAACCCTATTAGGATTGGTTGGTCTCTTTGATCTTGTGCTCGATTGGCACTATGCAATCTAGCTTTGTGCTTCTTTGGCACTGTGCAATGGCTCTTTTTGTATTTTCTTGTCTGGGAATCAGACAGAATCATTAAGCAAAGTCCCATAATTTTTTTAAACAATTAATGACATTTTTTATAGTCTAAAGCTTTTTGGGTACACATTGATATTATAGCAAATGTATTTTAAACTTATATTACTGAAAAAAAAAAGTTAAAGAAAATCTTAATGCTGGTGACATGTCCTTCAAATATAAAAGGAGAGAAAAATTAAAAAAATGAAATAGTATATTGCACATGCAAGAAAAATATAGTAATAGAGTTTTAAAAATAAAAAATATATAGCTTATAATCATTGACATACTGTCAGCTAAGGAAATGTAGAATACAAAGGTTTCTCACCAAAAATGAGATACATTTCTTCTTCATACCTAGCCATGGTCCACTGTGAGTACAAGCAAATGATTTTCACAAAGTAACAGTTTTTTAAAAAGAACAGTAGTACAACAGGTAATGCACATTCAAAAAGTATCAATATCCCCAGAGTTATGATAGCCCATTGTAAAATTAAATTTAGTTTTTAGTAATAAAAGTATTATATTTTATGAGGTTTATTAAAGATTATTAGAAATCAAGGATACAAAATAATAAATCACGTGCCTAGGGCTGATTAGCCCATTTACATTTTACTCATTACATCTCGCCATGTCCAGGTAGAGGAAGAGAGAGGCCAAAGTAGGAGTTACAGCCAGTTTAAATACAAATTGTGATCTCGCCCAGGTGGGGACTCAGGTGAGATTATAGGGAACTCTGGGAAAGTACCAAGGACTTCTGGGGATTGAAGTCTGGGGTTCAAATCTCCATTTTACATTACCCCCCTGAGGCCAAGAAAGACTAGTCTCTCCGCTGGGGCTTGTAAACATACCAACTTTGAAATTACAATAATTTGAGGATAAGAGGAAAAGAGAACAAAACCAATGATTGCTAGGCACATTGACAAAAAGTCAGTTAGGGGACAGTACCCTTTGGCATAAGAGTAAACATACAAATAAATGTTCAATCAACCACACCCAAAGTTCATTCTTGATCTTCTCGTGCATAGCTTGTGGTCTGTGGAGGCATCTTCATGGTGTCTTCTCCAAACAGTTCAGTTTCTGGATTTGGAGAGGTAGCTTGTTGCTTATCCTAAAATTACTCTTAAAAGGAATTTACACTTTGCAATTTAGAATAATAATAATTTTACATTACCCCCCTGAAGAGGGTGATTGAAAAACACAGGGATCATTTAGAGATGCATGGCTGAGTTATGAGGTATATGAATCAATTGGCAAGAGAAATTTAAAAACATCAGAAAAATCCAAATAAAAAAAGATAATTTCTGGATAAAGTATAGACTATCAAAGACTTATGTGTAAAAATTCTAAGTAAAGGAAAAATAAATCTATAACAGATCCTTGAATCAGGGCCCAATTAAAATGATTTAAGCAATGATGCATTTACCCAGTCAGTAGCCAGGACTACAGAAAATTGCCACATTATGAAAGACAGAAAAGGGACTAGATTTTTAGGAGCCAGGTAGGAGCCAAATTAGAGATACTTGTCTGTAAGTATTTCACAATGAGTGTGGATACAAGGAAGGCCTACGTCTTAAAGTATGTTAAGCATCGCAACCTCAAGTCTTCACACTAGGTTCAAGTCCTTTGTATCGGCTTAGAAGTGCATCAATCCTTCCTGGATTGGTTTCTTTCTTTTTTTTTTTATCTCTGTGCACTTTTGGCACAATTCAGGTTTAGCTTTGTGCTTCTTTGGCCCTGTGCAATGGCTCTTTTGTATATCTTGTCCTGGAATTAGACAGAATCATTAAGCAAAGTCCCGTATTTTTTTTAAAACAATCTCAAGATTTTGGGGCATGCATTGACATCATAGCAAATATATTTTAAACTTATATTCCTGCTAAATCAAAAAAGTTAAAGAAAATCTTAATACTGGTGACATGTGCTTCAAATATAAAAAGGAGAGAAAAATAAAAGACTGAAATAGTATATTGCACATGCAAGAAAAATATAATAAAAAAGTTTTTAAAATTCAAAAATAAAGCTTATAATCATTGACACAGTGTGTCAGCTAAGGAAATATAGAATTTAAAATACATTTCCTCTTCATATCTGGCTATGATCCACTGGAAGTACAAGCAAATGAATTTTACAAGTTTTATAAGTAACAGTTTTTTTAAAATAAAGGACAGTAGTACAAATATGTAGGTATCAATATCCCCACAATTTTCAATAGCCCAATTAAATACAATAGCAAACAAAAAAACCACTATCATTTTTACTTGAGTCTGCTGTATGACATTTAAAGAAAATGGATACTTGTCACAAGTTTTTCAGGTGTAGCAGTGTTTCAACATTGGCAAACATATTTTTAAACAAAGTAAAACTTATTTGAGTCTAGAACATCATCAAGAAATCTAGATATCATTAAAAATGTGGTAGAGGAGTCTCTGAAAACCCCAAACCTCTGTACTGTTGATGTTGGGTAAAGTGAGCTGAAGAGTTATAAATGAGAGATGCTCCTCTATGGGGAGTCATACAGAAGGGTACAATGCCCTGGGATTAACTTCCCAGCTCCTTTGGTATGAGACTGTGATGTCACATCTGTTCACATTTTTATAAATGTGGGAGGTGGGGATTATAATAGTATTTCACTTCAGCTACTAAAATGAACCTTATCTCATGTTAGAAACAGGCAAAATGACCAGAGTTGTTGGGAAAAAATATAAAAATCATGTCTAAAAGACCCCTTAAAATTATTTTGAGATATTTAGCTAAAACTTATTAAGTTTTCCAAAGGTTGTTATACAATTGTAACCAGTTTTTATGAAGGCTATCCATCCTTTAGGTGTCAATTTACAAATTCAAAACAGAAAAAGGGCTATTTTTATATAGGCTTATTCAGTAATATTTGTTCAGTATAGTTATAGGGGAAAAGCAACAGAATATAACAGTAGTTAAAACCCAGTACATTAAAATGATTCAGTGTAACAGAATAGTATTGAATGCATTAATATATGAACTTAAAACCAACAAAATTAAACCTTAAACAAAACAATCAGCAAAATGCAATAAAATACAGAGATTTTATAAAACATTGGAGTCTGAAAAGCCTTAAAAATATAACTTCCAGTCTCTTTAAAGTTACTTGGGCTTTTATCCATTAGATGCCGATTGTCAGAAGGCAGAAGACTGGTAAGGGGAAGGCAATGGGGTTTAAGTGATTTGCCCAGTGTGTGACTGCGAAAATATGGGTTTCAAGACTGTGAATTGCCCAAACTGTAAAGATAATTTTTAGCTTCTTGATTTTATATATAAAATAAGTGGTCGCCATGGGAAAAATTCCCAAATATGAAATACCCAAGTCAGCTGGGTTTTATGGAGATTTTAATTAATATAAATGAAGGAATTAAGGAAAGTGAAAGATACAGAGTAAGAGGAAATAGTAGGAAAAGGCTAGGGCCTAGTCCAATGGCCTAGGTCTTTCTCTTTAAGAGAGAAACTAAGTCAGTCTTTAATCACTCACCACAAGATCTTTCCAAGCAAAACTCTAGTGTTCAGAGACCCAGCAGCCTCCTCTGACTCCTGACCTCCAATTCAGCTACCAAACCTGAACTACATCGAACTACCTTGAACTTGTTCAGACAGCTCCTTTTAAAGAGAAATTTCTCTTGTGTCACCTCCCCTAAATTTTCATATCTACCAATCCCAGTAGACGCCTTTCCTAGGATAGCCCATTCTTAGTTTCTCTGGGTAGATTATATCGTCTGACTCTTCACACCTCTTTGTCTGTTTGTTAAGCTTGCCCCTTGCAAGATGCCTGACCTTTTAGTGATTAATTTGACCTTCATAGGTACTTAGCACTATTTTGTATTCGATCTAAAAATAGACCTAGCTTAAGGGCTTTTGCCTCACTATAAGTATGGGTCAAGTACTTTTCATTATTCAGTAAGGAGTTTACAACTTTATCTTCCCCTAAAGTATGCCTAAGTATGGGTGGAGTAATGTTAGAGTTCCCAGTACATTCCTGACCAAGTACCTCTATTGTTTAAATGGGGAATAACCTTAATTATAACCTTAAGATAATGTTCCAAGGTAGAGGCTGAGAAAACTTAAGATTCACAAGGGTCACACAGGTAGGAAGTGTCTGAGGCCAGATTTTAACCCAGGACCTCCCATCTTTAGGCCTGGCTATCAATACACTGAGCCACTGAGCTGCTCCCCCATAGTGAGGGTGGATTTTTGGAATCTCAAATTTGGCCAAAGAGTTGCAGGTAGCTGAATTTTCCCCTTGAATCCCAGGCGAGATAAGTAACAGAATCATTGCACTCAAAAGATAACCTTTTAAATAAGAAATGCTTGTAACTTCCTGTTTGGAAAAGTCTCTTCCTTTTCCTCTCCCCCCCCCCTCCCGCCCTTGTGGTCCTCTGCCCTCTGACACATGGAGGCTAATTGTAGCCTAAAGAAAGAACACCCCCATTTTTACCAGCTGGGTTGTAATCCCTGAAGACACAGGAGCAGCTACCATCAGTCTGGGTCCTGGGGCTTGGCCTGGGGTGATGAGTGATCTGGGTCAGAGACCAGAGTTGCTGGGGCTGGGGCTGGAGCCAGGCAGTTTGGGACCGGGAGAGCAATCAAGCAGCATGCTGCCGGTAGCTTCCAGTGTGTTTTTGGAAATCAAAAACTTGGAGCAACTGGTAAAAACTGGGGTGTATTTTCCTTAGGCAATGACTAGCCTCCTAAGTCATTCTCCACGTGGCTGGAGAAACTAGAGTTTTACCTCCGGGGGGAGGGAAGAAGGAAGTTACTCTTCTCAATGGGAAGTAAATTACAAGCATGGTATACTCTTTGAAAGAGCAGTACCTTGCCTATTTCAAACAGTTTCTACCATTCATGAGGGCACTAATCTTGTCTGAGATTCAGGGGAGAAATTCATCTCTCTACAACCCTTTGCCACTTGGGCCTGCCTCTAAGATTCATCCAGTTTGAGATTCCTCAAACCCATGTTCTCCCTTGCTATGGGAAATTCCACAGTTCTGACAAAAGGAATCTGAATGGATAGAGAAAGGAACTTTAAAGAGACTAGAGGTGAAGATTTTAGACCTTTTCAAACTCCATTGTTTTATAAAAGTCTCTGAATTTATTATATTTTGTTGATTGTTTTATTTAATTTTGTTGTTTTAAGTTCATATATTGATGCACATTCAATCTATTCTATTACACCGAATCATTTTAATCTACTGTGTTTTAACTACTGTTATATTCTGTTACCTTTCCCCTATGGCTACTGAGCAAAATATTGTAAAATATTGTAAAAACCCATAAATAGCTTTTTTTTTTCCATTTTGTATTTGTTGTCACATAGATGGATGGACTCAACCTGGCTAACAACCTTTAGAAAATTTAATAAGCTAAGTATTTAATTATAATGTTAAAGGGTCTTCAGAAATAATTTTAGATAATTAATGGTTTCTGAATGGATGATATTTTATATTTATATTCATATTATAAAGAATACTGTATTAAAGGTAGAGAAACAAAAAAGTGTTCCTATCAAGCCGTTTCTATGAATTAGGAAGCCAAAAAGAGCTCCTTCAAAACTCTTGAGTTTAATTTATTTCCACCAGAACAATCTAGATTTCTTGATGATGTTCTAGACGCAAATAACTTTTACTTTGTTTAAAAATACATTTTCCAAGGTTGAAAGATTTCTTAAGTTTGTAAAAATTTTGACAAATATCCATCAGTTCAAAGATTTTTTTTTTGTCATACAGGAACTTATATGAAATTTGATAGTTTGTTATTGTAATTAACTGAGCTATTTTGAATTTTGGGGACTTTGGTACTTCTTTGAATGTGAATTATCTACTGTATTACTGTTTTATTCTGAAAATTCTTTGTACTCACGCAATGGTTAAGTTAAAAAGGAAATGGATCTCATTTTTTGGTGAGAAACCTTTGTATTCTACCTCTCCTTGGCTGACACAGTGTGTCACTGATTGTAAGTTATATATTTTTTATTTTAAAAACTCTTTTTAATTATAATTATTGTTTTTCCTTGCATGTGCAATATAATATCCAAGTTTTATTTTTTCTCTCCTTTTTGTATTTGAAGAACATGTCAACAGCATTGGGAAGATTTTTCTTTAATTTATTTTTGTTTTTGCAGTAATATAAGTTTAAAATACATTTGTTCTAATATTAATGTATAACTAAAAAGGTTTAGACTATAAAAATGATACCACTGATATTTTTTTAAAACCCTTACCTTCCATTTTGGAGTCAATACTGTGTATTGGCTCCAAGGCAGAAAGAGTGGTAAGGGCTAGGCAATGGGGGTCAAGTGACTTGCCCAGGGTCACACAACTGGGAAGTGTCTGAGGCCAGATTTGAACGTAGGACCTCTCATCTTTAGATCTGGCTCTCAATCCACTGAGCTACCCAGCTTCCCCCAACCACTGATATTTTTTTAAAATTATGGGACTTTGCTTAAGGATTTTGTCCAATTCCAGGAGAAGGGAATACAAAAAGAGCCACTGCACAGTGCCAAACAAGCAGAAATCTAAACTGTGTAGTGCCAATCAAGCACAATGTCAAAGAGACCAACCAATCCCAATGGGATTAATAAAATTTTGATCCAAGAGAAGAGGATTTGAAATTGTTTGGGGTTCAAGGTTGTGACTATTTTGACAAATGTCAAAGGCAGATCTTCCTTGTCCCACATTCTACCAAGTATCTCAAATTTGGCTCCTACATGGCTCCTATAATGGAATCCCTATGCTATCTTTCATTGTGTGGCAAAACTTTCTGTAGTCCTGGCTGTTGATTGGGTAAATGCATAATTGCTTAAATCACTTTAATTGGGGCCTGATTCAAAGACCTGTTATAGGTTTATTTTTCCTTTTCTTAGATTTTTTACACATAAGACTTTGATAGTCTATATTTCATCCACAAATTATTTTCTCTTTTATTTGTATTTTTTTAATGTTTTGATTTCTCTTGTCAATTGATTTAAATACCTCATAACTCAGCCACTCTTTCCTACGTAATCCCTGTGTTTTTCAATACCCTCTTCAGTGGGGAATGTATAATTATTATTCTTCAAAATTGCAAATTTTAAATTCTTTTTGAGAGTAATTTTAGGATAAGAAACACATTACCTCTCTGAATCCAGAAAGTGATCTCTTTGGAGCAGGCACCATTAAGATGCCTGCACAGATCACACGTTGCATCAGAAGATCCAGAGTAAACTTTGGGATGTGGTGATTTGAACTGTATGGGGGTTGAATGTGTTTGTTTTGTATATATACTCTTTTGCCAAAGGGGTCTGTCCCTTAACTACTTTTTGTCAATGTGCCTAATAATCATTTGTTTTGTTCTCTTTTTCCTTTTATCCCCAAATTATTGTAATTTAAAAGTTGGTTATGTTTACAAGATCCATTGGAGAGATTAGTCTTCCATGGATCTCAGGGAGGGAATGTATAATTGAAAATCTGTTAACCTAAAAAAAGAACTACATTTCCCAGGAGCCCACCAACTTCCCATCATTACATATTTCCTGTAGACAGAGGATATTAGGCAGAGACATGGAGGGTCCTGCCTTTTTACTTCCTGTCTCGAGCTTGGTGCTGGTAAGGCAGACATTTTGAAATGGCTGATCAGCCATGGGCATGTGGTCTTTATTTTGTATCCTCTTTATTACTTAATTTCTATTGATTACTAATAAATCTCCTAAAATATAATATTTTTAATATTGAGATTTAATTTTAACTTTTACAAAGCTACTGAATTAGTATTTGAAGTATAACTTATGAATGTTCACCTCTAGAAAAATAACTGATAAAAAGAAACATGAAAGACGTAATTTCTATATATAATTTTTCTTTTGTAACTGGGTTGCCAAGCTATAGGGAAAGGAGAGAGGATAAGATACCTGAGAATTTTAATGTAACCAACAATGAAATAAATTAAAAAAAATTTTTTTAAGAATGTTAAGATTTAGCCCAATTGTCAGTTTTGTATTTTACCTAGTTTTTTGTCCTGAGTATTTTGTTTTTTTCAAAGAAACAATGAAATGTCCAAAATACAAGAAATATTCTAGTGATGGAAGATGGAATGACATAGGTACCCACAAAAATTAACCTACTGTTTTAGTATAGATATATCTCATATATCTCATTTTATTTTGCTGCAGAGATACTACACTTCACACATTTTTTTTTAACAGATTGAAGGTTTGGGGCAATCCTGCATCAAGCTGGTTTAGTGACATCATTATTCCAAAAACATGTGTTCACATTAGGTCTCTGTATCAAATTTCCTAATTCTCACAATATTTCAAGCTTTTAAAAATTATTATATCTGATATGGTGATCAAAGATATTTATATTGCTTTTGTATTTATTTTGGTGAACCATGCTATACCCATATAAGATAGTTAATCAAAATATGTAATGTGTGTTCTAACTGTTCCACTGACCAGCTATTCCCAGACTCTCTCCCTCTCCTTAAGCCTCTCTATTCCCTAAGATACAACAATATTGAAATGACCTAAAATGGTCTCTCAGTGTTCAAGTAAAAGGAAAGATAAATCCATTTGGCAAAATACCTCACTCTCTTATTCTAAGAAATTGGCACACCCAACACTCAGCAACCACTACTCTAATCAGGCAGCAGCCATCAACATTGAGGCAACACCCTCCATCAGAAAAAAGATTATGACTTTGGGAAAGCATAAAGATTTTTAAATTAAGATATGTATATTGTTATTTTTAGACACAATACTATTGCTTGTTTAATAGATTAGAGTGTAAACATAATTTTTCTATGCAATGTGAATCTAAATGATTTGTGATTTGCTTCATTGGAATAGTCATGTTATTGCGGTGGACTGGAACTGAAACCTGTAATATCTCTCAAGTATGCCTTATATATCAAAATATATGTCTTACCTGTAGATGGCAGCAATATCCAATGATTGTCAAACATATTTCAAAGCCGTTTTAACCTGTTTCTCACAATATGGCACTTAGTAGCTAGAAGATATAAGCAATTTCTAAAGATAGCTTTATAGATCTCTTTTCATAGACAATTCTATGGCTTATTTGGAAGAATTATTGCTGTCTGTATATTTTAAAAATTATTTAAATTGCATTATACATTATTGTATGTCTTAAAAATAGAAGGAAAAATGACTTTATAGTTATTATTTATTTAGCATGGGATTTGATCAAGATTGAAAATCCTTAAAAATAGATTTTTCTTTGCCATTTTCTTCATAAAGAAGAGTTGTAAATGCTATTGAACACAAAAGTAAATTAATTTATCATGTGCTATTCTAAAATTAAATATAAATCAATAAAATATTCATTTACAAAAGAAAACATATATATTGTGGAAAATAATAAAAGAAATAGAGCTAATTACAGTACAAAAGCCATTGCACATGATAATGGCTATATGGTCTCTTCGATTCTGGATATATATATATTTTTTTTTTCATGCTCCTAGCCTTGTAAAAAAATATCCTCATTTTTATCTGATACTAGTGAAATCTAATTCTCACTCCATAAGTGAAGAAATGCCTAATTTAAACATGATAAAAAAAATCTCTGAATGTATCATATATATATCTATATTATGTGGCTTGGGACATTCATTACTTTATTTTCAAGAACTGTCAGAGTTCATGATTTAATTGTGCTCATGTGGAACCTAAACTAAATAATCTCCCAAAATTGAGCCACTAAGTTAGCATCTATGTCATCTATGTTATTCTTCTTCCAGAGCATCACTTAGGCACACTCATACACAATACATCCTCTTAAAGTTAATGTCCTAAAGTTCCATTTTTGTGGGACTAAATGAGAAGTAGCTCTTATCTCCTATGTACTAATAATACTAACCTAGATCAAAAGAGACAAGTAAGTGTTAAAAGTGCATCGATAAGTAGATAGATAGATAGGCATATTATGGAGAATAAGGAAATATATGCTTAAAATAAAAATAAAAGTCTGTCAGCCTTTTTTGCATTTGCCAGTATAATAATGATATTACTTAACAGGAATGATTGAAACCCTGAATGAGATATTATGCTATAGTAAAATGAAATTTTGATCTGGAATCAGAAAGTCTGAGTTTAAATCCTTGCTCAGCTTCTTATTAACTTTGTGATCATGGGCAAGTTAATTAACTTCTCTGGGTTGGAGTTTTGTCATCTGTTAAATAATAAAGGTAAACTAAATGGTCCCTAAAGTCAATTTTAAATTCTATAGTCTTGGGTGTGTGTGTGTGTGTGTGTGTGTGTGTGTGTGTGTGTGTGTGTGTGTGTGTATAATATTGAATAATAAAAATATTTTATTGGTAAAAATTATTTATTGAAAGATCTCATCTATTGACTTGGATTTTAGGCTCATCCCTCTTTCCACATAACCAAGTTTTCAGTTGTATATTTTCAAAATTATTCACTATCCTCTATGAATGATCAATTTAGACATTTGTCATGGCCTAGAGAAGACTGTGCATTCCTCTGGGCTATATCATGATGTTTATTTAAACCTGCCAAGCTGGGAATCCTTGAACTATAGAATGAATTCTGATTCTAGCCTTTTTTAAATCTAGTAATTTTACCAGAAGGTTGGCTTCCTGATAATGGAATTAAAAAAAAAAAATCACAGCCTTTGAGTTAAGCTTGCCTGGATGAAGAGGAATACCCACAAGCTCCTCTCCCCCCCAACACCAGGAAGGAAGTCCAACCCCAGCAGGAAGGAAGTGCTAGTCACAAGACCCAACTGCCACTCCTGGCAGGAAGGAAGTGCTAGTCACAAGACCCAACTGCCACTCCCAGATGCCCCTTCCCCCACCAACTGTCAGTCTAGTTTCCTTTCCACAATCTTCCTCTTTTTTTGTTGTGACCTTCCCAAGGTCACTTATTTATATTATAGTTACCAATTTACTAAATCTACTCTAAGGAATTCTTAGCAGGAAAGTTTGTGCAAAGGTAGTTTTGGGGTTTTACAATAAATTCAGTACAATAAATGTTTGAACAAAACTATTACAAGAAATTTGAGTCATAGTGTTAATACTACTTACTCTAAGTTAACTAAAACTAGTACATTATTTATAGAAATTATTTACATATAATACAATATACATTGTTCCACATCCTGATGTCAGTCACATAGAAATATCTATTGATCTTTCTATTTGCCTAAGACCTTATGGAACTAACTATATACATATTTACATATTGTGTAAATACAATTTCAGACACTTGTTTATACAAACAAGGTCTCTCAATATGTTAGTTTGTGATTTTGTGTTTTGTGTCTAATAGTGTTGTGCTGAATTAATACTTATCAAGTTTCTTCAGATTTCTACTTCTCATGTTGACTGATGGATCTCTTCTTCCTTCCATTTTATGTAGTGATGCATGCTATTTCCCTAATATGTGAAATTACTTTTGTTTTATTATTTCAACACACTCAGTCTTATACATAAATCTTGTTTTTGATCTGTCCTCTTCTTATATAAACAAATTTACAAAGTTCAAAGTCTTAGCTGTCCATTTCAGCTTTTTCTCTTTGTTTCTTGTCTCTAGCATCTTTTCTTGATGCTTTTCCTCTGGGCTGGTTTAAAATCTTTTCCTCTGGATGCTTTTACTCTGGGTTGCTTTTCTTTTTTCTGAATCATTAAGCCTAATTTATCTTTTAAATTCTTTTAAACATCTCATCAGTTCTGAAAACCAGGAAGGCATCCATTTTTTCAGACTTTTAAGGTCAGCTGTTGTAAATGGTTTATGTGTTTTAATATGAATTATGCCGCTATCTAGTTGTAGGCTTGTTTGATCTCTTAGTGGCAATATTGGTATTCCACCTTCAGCCCCATCTGTATTTTCTTGCTGAACTACATTGTTATTTTTAGGTATGTCTTGTTGTGTGTTAATACCTTTGCCACATTGTTTCTCTTCAGTCAGTTGCTTCATCATTTCCTTTAGTTGCATCATCTCCTCTTTTATGGCTAAAATCATCACAGCCATTTCATTCTCTTTTGTTTTTTTTCCCCATAAATTAGAAGCACACCTTTTTTTTAGGGCATGCCGGGATTGGATTTCCTTCCTGGTGTTGGAGGAGAGAGGAGCTTATTCAGCCCAGTCTGGTGTGGTGTGCTGCCTCTTCTTGGTTCAGCCTGAAGATTCAGTCCCAATCACTTCTGAAGGTTAGACCTGTTCTTGTTTGCTTTCTATCTACTGCTAAGATTCTGAAATAGACAAAGCAGGACTGATATAGAGTAGACAGGAGTGGGAGAATAGCAGGAAACTTCTCTCTTTCTCTTGGAGTTTGATAAATCCAATAGAAAGATAAAAGGGAAAATATAGACCTGAACAAATTTTTGGAGAAATAAGACTTAAAAGACTTATGGTACCTTCTGAATAGGATCACTGAAGAATATATGTACTTCTTAACAAAATCTAGTACTAATATTAAATTTAATCATGTATTATGGAACAGAGAAAAATGGAAATAAATTTTTAAAAAAGCCGAAATACTAAATATGTCCTTTATAGAACATACAAATGTGAACCTTAAAAATTCCCAGACCCTACTTCATAAGATTGGATTAAGACCATTCCCCATTTGGGCAGTGAACTCTACTTAGATCAGAAATGTGAGACCTCTACTCCACCTGTACTTAAGCCTGCTTTAGGGGAGAAAACTCCTTGCTGAACAATGAAAAGAACTTAAACCCATACTTAAGCCATGCCTATTTTTAGAACTAATACAAAGGGGTGCTAAGTACCTATAAAGGTCAGGCAACTTGTGAACTTACAAGGAGTAAAGAGGTGGAAACATACTCAGAGCTTTCCTGGTGTAAATTACTCAAAAGATTAGTCTACTCAGGTGTGAACTAAGAATGGTCTGTCCTTTAAATGTCTACTGTGATTGGTAGATATAAGGACTTAGGGGAGGTGACATAGGAGAAAATGCCCTTTAAAAGGAGACGAAAAGCTCTCTCAAAAAAGAGTCAGCTGGGAAAGGCTGCCTTGAAGGCTCTCTCTCTCTCTCTTTCTCTTTCTCTCTCTCTCTCTCTCTCTCTCTCTCTCTCTCTCTCTCTCTCTCTCTCTCTCTCTCTCTCGACTCTCTTGGGGACATTTCAGATTGAGGATTGAGCTGGTGAAGGCAGCTGAGATGGAGCTGGCCTGGTGTCACTAGAATCCTTGCTTGGACAGCTCTTGTGGTGAGTGATAAAGGACTGACTGATCTTTTCTCTTAGGGCTTAGGCGTGGGTTGGCCAGGACTGGCCAGGGCCGGCTTATCCCTTTCTCATTATTCCCTCTTTTTCTCTCATTCTCTCTTTCTTTAATTCCTCATTGTATTATTAATTAAATTCTCTATAAAACCCAGTTGACTTGGGTATATTCATAATTGGGAATATTTCCCTGGCGACCACCTTATATTTGATTTGAAACAAGACACTGTAGTGAAAAGATATTTTCTGCGGTCACAATTTACTCATCCACTCTTTTATCTACTACAATTTAAGTCTTCCACTATTTAATCACTACAGTTTAAGATCTCAACTATTTTAATTATTACAGTTTATGGCTCCCACTCTTTTAAATCTTATACAAAAAAATAAAAAGCAGTGATCACAAAAGAAGACAAATCCGAGTAGAAATTTAATAATAAAATCCTAAATCATGAATGGATCAAAGATCAAATCACATAAATAATTAATAATTATGTGAAAGACATTGATGATAATGAAAGTATATATATCAAATTTTTTGAAGGCTGACAAAGCAGTTCTCAAGAAAAATTATATTCCTACATGAATAAAAAATAATGTTCCTACATGAAAAAAGAACTAATTCATTGAATATGCATTTTAAATTATGAAGTCAATAAAGAACCTGCATATAAGCACAAAATATTGAAAATTAGAGGAGAAATCAATTTTAAGCCAAAAAGATTACAGAAATGACAAACAACATTTTTGAAAAGACTAACACAAATTAGCCAACCAGATTCAAAAAGTGGAGGGATCAAATCAACGAAAAATGAAAAATGAACAAGGTGAAATCACAACAAAAAGCTGAAGAAATAAAATGATTTATAAGAAGCTACCATGTACCATGTAAATGCCAACAAAATTGAAAACATGAACAAAATAGTTGATTATTTTAAAAACATAAATTATTCAGATTTACAGAATAGCAAGTAGAAATCTCAAAAATCAAATCAAAGAAAATAAAATTAAACTAGCTTTAAAGTAATCACCACAGGAAAAAAATATCTTGGTCCTAATGGATTATAGAATTCTTTTAAACTTTTAAAGAACAATTTATGTTTATTCTTAAAGTTACTCTTAACAACTAAAGGAAAAAATATACTAAGCTTCTTTTCTATGACAAATAATGTCCTAACAGTTAAACAAAATTCATTTTGAAAAGCAAAAGATCTAGAATACAAAGAAAAATAATGAAAATAGTTATTCTGCTTTTCTTTGGATTTCTGGTGCTTAGTACAGAGTCTGTTATGTACTAGGCACTTAATAAATGTGTATATGCTTACTAACATCTAGGTTTCCAACTATAATACAAAGGAACATTCCAAATTGATTAGTACTATTTTAAAAATGGAAAAAAGATAAATAAAATCAGATATGACAAGAGAGTTTTGTTTCATTTTTAAAAAACAACAACAAACCCTTTCATGGAAACCAGAAAGCAATCTGGCAGAAGTTGGGCTTAAACAATATTTTATGTCAAATTCCATAATACATTCAAATAGAAGTGGCCTGAATATTAAAGATAATGCAATGTTTAAAATGAAGATCATAAATTAATCACAGTTATAGACAAGTAATGTATTCTTTACTGATTTATGTATAGCAACAATTATAAAAGAAAAATATTGATTATTTTGATTACTTGAACTGAAGAGCACTTGCATAAAGAAAGTTAAATTTAAGATTTGGATAGAATCTGCTAACTGGAGGTTGAATACTTTGGGTTAAGTATCTCTGATAAGGGTTTGATATACAAGACTTTTAAACTAATAAAAATATAGAACAAAAGTCTTTCCCAAAAAGGGAAGTGTCAAAGGATATTCAATTCAATTACATAAATAATTATTAAGTTCCTGACGTGTCAAGCACTGTACTAAGCCCTAGGGATACAAAAAAGACTGCTGCTGCCCTCAAGTAGCTTACAAAACAGCTTGTAATTTATTTTTAAAAAGGGAATGTGGAAAGGAGGGAGAACATGGATAGGACGTCTTATTTTGTGAAGTGGAAACCTAGAAATGCTTCAGATGGAAACTGGGGTGAGACTCAATCCTACCCTCCAGAAGGAATCTTTGGAATAAGTTAAATGTTCTATTTTCCATCCCTCCAGCCAGAGGTAAAAAGTGACAGAGGGTGTTAGGAGGGTGTTAAGTGTCCAAACTGAGTCAGAAGCATGTTGATAAGATTAGAACAAGAAAAGTTACAAACTATTAATAACTGACCAATGAAAAGAATGCTTCAGAGTTCTGACAAGAGATATTAAAAAAAAAAAAGCAATATTAGGGCTTTAGGTCACATTTGATAATTTGGTCAAAATGACAAAAGATGGAATGATCATTATTTCAGTGTTGTGGGAAGGTAGAGGCACTATTTGGTGGAGTTATTAATTGGTATAACCATTTTGGAAACCTAACAAGAATTATGCAAATATAGTGACAAAATTGTTCATACATTTTGACCCAGAGATTCTACTGCTTGGAACATACCTCAAGGAGTTTACTGGTTAAAAAAAAAAAAGGCTCAGTATACACCAAAATATTTATAGCAACACTTTTTGTGACATCAAAAAGCTGAAAACAAATGTTCATCACTTGGTTATGTTGTGGTATATGAATGTTATGGAATATAACTATTATAAGAAAAGATGAACAAAATAACCATAGAAAAGTATTGGCAAAACTTACCTGAAATTATGTAAACAGCTAAAAACATACACAATGATTGCAACAATGTAAATGGAAAGAATGAACTCAAATGAAATGGAATGTTACAAAAATACAAACATGGAACCCCAAATAAGATATATAAGAAGACATCTTCCGTAAGGCCTTTTCAGGGGTCAGGGTTTATGAGTATAGAATGATGCATTTGCTGTCATATATATTCTAATGTACTGATCAATTTTGCTTATTTTTCCACTATTTTTATTTAATGATTTTGTTTTTTATTTAAATGATTTGTTATTAAGATGGCTCTCTGAGAGTGGCTAAGGAAGGAGATAGAAGGCCAAATCTAAACAATAAAAAAATCAGTAAAAAATTTGTTTCAGTATGATCCATTTTTCAGGATATTAGATTATTGTTTGTCCTCCAGGAAACAATATTTTACTTTTTAGCAAAACGTGTATTATCTATCCCTTCCAATGTCTACCAAAAAGAAAAAAAAAATGAATCCTTGTAACAAATATGACTAGTCCATCCAAATTCCCACAATAATCATGCCCCAAAATATATGCATTATTCGGCATCCTGAGTTTATAATTCTATTATAAGTAGGGTAGCTGACTTCATCATCAGTCCTTTTTTTGGAGACATGTTAGAGGGTTGGCTAGCTTAAGCACAGATAAACTACATTGTGACTTGAAAATGTGGGAACAAGAAAAAATATATGCATTCACCTTCCTTTTGGGTTATTTTATGAATACAATGTTCAGTTTCCACTAAAAAACAACTGTACTCATGCTTCACCTTTTCTTACACCTTCAGAAGGAGAGGTGGGAAAGGTTACAGTCTGCTAGCACTTTTGGCAGGTCATATTTATTTTACTTTATTCAATTTCCATTTTAAGAATAAAAAATAAGGAACTTATGATTTGGAGAGGATTTTGAGTCAAGTAGACAAGTTGAGGCTTGTTAAAGATTGATACCAATCTTGAGGTGTTTATGTACCTTGAGAAGCTGTTAGCAGAATTTTGTGTTTCTTCATTTCATTGACTAGGAAAGTTTATCCCCTCAGCCGCAAAATTCAATCCTATACCTGTTGAATTGAAAGTTTAATTTCCATTTCATTTTATTGACTATGCCTGTTCTACTTTTAAAAAATAAATTCTTTTCTGAATATCTAAAAATGAAAAAAATAGTAATAACAAGAATGTCTTCTAAATCACTTTAAATAATTATATCAAATATATGAGTACTCCAAAAATGTATTGATATAAACCAATACCTTACATTATATTATGTGTATGATAATATATGCATGTTATACATATATATTACATATACATATCTATTACATTATATGCCAAAATAAATGGATACATGATCTAGAAATAAAGAATGATACCATAAACAGATTAGGGGAGAATATAATAATTTACTTATCAGACCTATGAATAAAGACAGAATTTAGGTCATAACAAGAAATTAAAAAATAGAGATGTACAACTTTGACTACATTCAATTTAAATTTTTCTACACAAACAAAAATAATGTACCCAAGATTAAAAGCCCAACAACAAAATGGTAAAAAATATTTATAGCAAGTCTCTCTGACAAATGCTTCCTTTCTCAAATATTTAGAGAAATGAGTTAAATTTTTAAGAAATCATTTCTCAATTGGCAAGTGGTCAGAGGGTATTAATAGACAATTCTCATGTAAGTCATATGAAAAAATGTTCCAAATAACTACTGATTAGAGAAATGCAAATTAAAATAACTCTGAGGTAATACTTCACACCATCAGACTTGCTAACATGACTAAAAAGGAAAATGATAAATTCTGAAGGTGTGGAAAAATCAGGATACTAATACACTATTGGTGGAGCTGAGAACTGATACAAGTATTCTGTAAAGGAATCTGGAACTATGTTCAAGGGGTCATCAAACTATGCATACCCTTTGACCCAATGATACCACTACCAGGTCTGTATCCAAAAGATATGAAAGAGAAGAAAATAACCTTCTTTTATGAAAATATTTTAGCAGCAATTTTTATGGTGGCAAAGAATTGGAAACTAAAGGGATGGCCCATCATTTGAGGAATGCCTGACCAAGTTGAGCTATTTGCTTATAATGGAAATCTATTTTACCATTAGAAATGATCAACAAGATAATCTCAAAAAAACCCTGGAAAGGCATATATGAAGTAATGCAAAATGAAGTGAACAAAACTAGGAGAATGTTGTACTTAGTAACAGTAAGATGATGATCAACTGCGAATGATTTAACTTTTATCAACAAAGGTCCAGGATAACTCCAAGAGACTCAAGACAAAGACAAGTATATACCCTGCCATAGAAGTAAAAAAAAAGTCTGAATGCAAAGTCATTCTTATTTTATTTCTCCATGATGTCTGGAGTGAGCAATATGCCTTGTTTCACTACATGATGAACATGGAAATATGTATTATATGATAAAATATGTTCAAAATATATCATATTCCCTGCATTCTTGGGGAAGGAGGAGAGGTGGGAGGGAAAGAGAGAACATGAATTGCAAAATATCAGAAAATAAATATTAAGAGATTGTATTGATATAATCTGGAAAAATAAAATTTATAAAAAAATACATCAATATGTCAAGAATCCATGATTTCATTCAACATATTGTCCAATTTAGATCTCAACTTATTCATGGCTTATACTTCTAGTAAATTTCTGAGGCTCTGCAATGTTAAATTACTTATTTATAACTTGTCAATTTGTGGTCATAGAACTACTAAGTTTCATATATAATACTTGGACTAGGTCTTTTTGACTTAAATTCTAGAATAATATTCAACACTTCTTAAAAAATTCTATCAAATGATGTTACTTTGATATAAAATAAATTAGGTCTTTTTCACAGTGATATGAAAGTATTATTTTTACTTATATGTATTTATTTATGCTTAGATTTTAGCCACTTACTAATGTGGTATGAGATAACTCATGAAAATATGTATTTTATTGATCTCATCCTTATTTGACCAAAGTTTGTTAAATGACTTCTTTTGGAATAAAATTAGATCTAAACCCTCATTATATTGTTGTTATTTTGCACAATGATCATATTAGGTGTTATTTTTTTTTCTTTTCTGAAACTGCCCTTTGTGTTATTTCTTATAGCACAATAGTACTCCATGACAATTATGTGCCACAATTTGTTTATGATTCCCACAATTGATGAGCATCCCCTCAATTTCAAACTGTTTATCAATAGAAAAAAAGCTACTCTAAATGTCTTTGTACATTTAAGCCCTTTTCTTTTCCCTCTGATTTCTTCGGGATACAGACCTTGTAGTGATATTGCTAGGGGAAAGGGTGAAAGAGATACCTACCTCCAAATGAAGGCAGATTGTTTGGGAAAGGCCTAGAAAGGGAGATGAAAACCCACCTAGGGACCTCCTCAGGGGCAGTAAAGCACAAAGCCTTGGGCTTTGGAAACCAAGTTTATTTTGATAATTGGAGTAATGGAAAAGGGTAGGTAGGATCCTAACACTACAGATCCAGACTCAACCCAACTTCTTTGCACCTTGCCAGAGGTCTCTCTTCATTTCCTTCTGTAGGCCCAGCCTATCCACTCTTTGCTCTACCTAAAACCCCCAAAGCTATCTGACTATCCTATTTATACATATTAATATGGATTATCTCTAAAAGGGTGGAGGACTCACAGATATACTGAATCCAAACCCTTGGGATTGCCTTAACCAAGTTGATCTCAGACAGATTGATCTCTGTACTCCAGGGAAAAGGCAGTCTTCTCCAATGGCAGTTCTCCAACCAGGAATCCCTAACCTTTCCAGAAGATTAGAGTTTCCCAAGAGATGCCAGAGCAATGATCCTCCTTACCAATTCAGTAGAAAGTGAGATCAGGAGTGTCAGTTAATTCCAGTAAAAACTCCCAAGATCCTTTTCTCCTTTCAGAATCTTCTCCCAGGGTTTACTTCTAAATTCTCCTCCTTTCCTTTTAAAGCCAATCCATACTTTTTCTCCATCTCTTATCCCTTACATTCCTACATGAGTATACACATTTTAATAATCCTTTTGGGCATAATTCCAAGTTGTTCTCCAGAATGGTTGGACCAATTCACAATTCCACCAACAGTTTATTCATATAACTATTTTCCTTCATCCCCATAAGCACATGTCATTTTGATAGATTTGAGATGGTACCTCATTGTTTTAAATGAACTTTACTAATCAATAGCAATTTAAAGCATTTTTCAGATGACTATGGCTAGTTTTGATTTTCTCTTCTGAAATCTGCTTCTTCAAATCCATTGACTATCACTTTTCTCTCTACCACTCTTACCTCTATTCTTTAACTCCTCTAGGAATTCTTATTAGGCTTGGGTCCAGTTAGTATTTTTCTTTCCACCTGCACAAGCCTTTGCTTATAGGTGTGGTACTATTGTCTTCTGAATTTGTGTCTTAGTTTCCCCTGCCAGAAGATTTTCTATTTTCCAAGTTCATTTTTTTTCAAGCCCATTTCTTGACTTTGGACTTCATGTTAAAGTTGGGCTCAGCTTACCTGAGTATGAGGAGGTACTGTCCTAAGTTTCAGGCCTTTTGTGATGCTCTTTTCAAAGTTAGTTCTAGAAGTCTGCAAGTTTTCAGTGCTTCCTAAATGGCATGATTGAAGGCAAAATATAGTCACTCCTCCATCTGCATTCTGCTCTTTAACCAGGAAGGGTACCTATCTCCTTGTAGTCATGAGACCTAGTGCTCTTCTCTGCCTTGAAACTTCAACCTGGATCTGCTAATGGATTGTCAATTAGCACCAGCTGCACCCAAATACCAGCAAAAAGTCCTGTATCATTTCTTTCTGACCAGTTGCCCAACACCATTACCATCTCTGGGACTGAAAGCTTCCAAAGCAGCCACTGGTACTGCTGCTGCTACTGTTCCAGATGCCTCCAAGGCCACAATAACAGCAATATCATAATGATGATAAACTGTAAAGGACTTAGCTACTTTAAATTAAAACAATGATCTAAGACAATTCTTTATCATTCCATGATGAAAAATGCTATCCATCCCCAAAGAGACAATTGATACACTGAGTACAGATTGAAACATATTTTTCTTTCTTTCTTATTTTTTCCTTCCTTCCTTCCTCCCTTCCTCCCTTCTTCCCTTCCTCTTTTTCTCCCTCCCTTCCTCCCTTCCTCCCTCCCTTCCTCCCTTCCTTCCTTCCTTCCTTCCTTCCTCCCTTCCTTCCTTCCTTCCTTCCTTCCTTCCTTCCTTCCTTCCTTCCTTCCTTCCTTCCTTCCTTCCTTCCTTCCTTCCTTCCTTCCTTCCTTTCTTCCTTCCTTCCTTCCTTCTTCTTTCTTTCTTTCTTTCTTTCTTTCTTTCTTTCTTTCTTTCTTTCTTTCTTTCTTTCTTTCTTTCTTTCTTTCTTTCTTTCTTTCTTTCTTTCTTTCTTTCTTTCTTTTCTTTCTTTCTTTCTTTCTTTCTTTCTTCCTTCCTTCCTTCCTTCCTTCCTTCCTTCCTTCCTTCCTTCCTTCCTTCCTTCCTTCCTTCCTTCCTTCCTTCCTTCCTTCCTTCCTTCTTTCCTTCCTTCCTTCCTTCTTTCCTTCCTTCCTTTCCCAATATAATCAATATAATATTGCTTACCTTCCTAGGTGTGGGAAGTGGTGAAAGGGTGGGAGAAAGTTAGAAACTCAAAAATGTTTAAATTCATATTAAAATTTTACATGTGATTGGGAAATATTTAAACAAAAATACAATATGTAAAAATTACATGGTAGATAAAAGTCTGTTTTAGAAAAGAGGGTCTCCTAATGAAGAATTCACCTCACTAATGAAATCCCAGGTCTATACCATGCTCATAATCAAACTATAAAATACAGATCTGAATGGGATTTCACTGGTATCATTCTCTCTTATTTGGATATTCTCTTGGCTTCATTCTCTAAATAATTTTGGAGAAGAAATAAAAAATTTACATTTCTTCAAAAGTTCATTGGAAAAAAAGAATAAATTTGATTTGATTCACTTGCTTATATTATTATGTCACTTCCTAAAGCAATGGATTACTTCAATAAACCATACTTATATTTTGTCTTTGTTTCTGAAAGTTATTTCATGGCTCTGGAAGGAAGCAAGCAAACTCTCTGGGGATCACATTTCCTTTATAGCTCCATTGGACAACTAAATTATGGTAAAGGAAGCAGGGAGCTTTCCTCTATAGCTCTGGCATTTTATGTTAATAATAGAGTGAAAAACCACCCCCTGGTGCAATAAAATCAGATTTTTTTCTGAGAAGATTTCTTTAGTAGTCCCTCTGTCACATTTAAACAAAAACTACTGGTTATGTCCCAAAGTGTTAATGTGCAGTCCTGTTGGGAGAGAAGGGAACAGTAATTTTCTCAGGGAGGAAATTATAGCAAAAAAACCCTCCAAAACCCATAAAGCTACTTTTGTTTAAAAATTCTAGCTTTTTGCTCTGTTAAAGTCTAGTTTTTGAAGCAAAAAGCCAGAAAGACTTATTTTGATTCCTGATTGTTAATACTTTCATTTCCCGAATTAGGAAATACATAAAGCACTGCTGTGTAAAATGAGTTTATATGGCAGTTGAAGGTTGGAAGCATCCATTCCTTTCTTGAAGATTTCCAGTAAATACAACTCTACTACCTTTTATGGAAGCATATTCAAAAAAAGTTCTTTCCTTCAAACCTAAATTTGTTTCTTGCACCTGCCATTTACTGGTCCCAATTTTGCCCTCTGGAACAAAGCATGACAAGTCTAAACTTTCTTCCATGTGATCATCTTTCACATAATTGAAAATAGCTGTTGTATCCACTTTACCCTTCCTTCTATTTTCTCCCCATCCCTAGTAGGCCTTCTCATTTCAGAGATGAAGAACATGAAGCCATATACTTCAAGATACAAGTAATATTAGAACCATGTTTGGAACTCAGATTTTTTGACTCTAGAACCAGTGTTCTTTCCTTAATATCATGTTCTATTAGTTATTCAACTGATTATTTTAATATATATACATAGAAATATATGTGTATAAACACATACACATATGTATACACACATATAGGTATGTAAATATGCATATTGTATCTAATATACATCTGTATTATATATTGATTTAGCAAATATATACACATTATATGTAAATATATATTTATTCAAATGCATATATGTATGTATATGCATGTGTATCAATACATATATGTTCTCATTATAATTTTTAACAGTGGCACTGAACACAACCCTCTAGAAGTGGTCTGATTAGAATAGATTATGGAGGTGCTATCACTTCTCTGCTCCTAGACACTCACTGGTTTTTCTTAATACTATGATAGCATTAGCTTTCCAGGTGTCCATAGCATAGTACTCACTCATATTAAGAATGTAGTAAAGAAAAAAAAATCCTCAGGTCTTTTTTTTAGGTGCATTGCTCTGGGATTTAAAAAAAAATTATGTTATGTTATCAATGTTATCTATGTTTATACAGGATGATCTCAGATTACTACTTCAATAGCTGACTTCTAATTTGTAATGTGAAAAAATGGCCAGTTTCCTCCCAGGAAACTAATTTAGCTCTATACACCTACAAAATTCCCAAGATATTGATTTTACCTCCCTTCATAGCTGAAAAACTGGTTCTGTCATCTACTAACATTGTTCCACAATTGTGCTTCCTTTAAACTCAATTTTTGTGATTTTTTTTCAGGCAGGAGAATGAACCAACCAGACATTTTATTGCTTGGTAATAATTAAATTTTATAACCAACACTCTAGTTCTATGTCTGCTGTCTGATAATGAATGGATATACTGGCAATAAGCTGTGTCAGACAAACTGAGAATGCAAACACCTTTTACTTGAACTTGACACCATGTGATTTTGTGATTTTTACACTCTCTCCAAGTACCAAGAAAATGTTTTGAATCAGCAGAAACCATTTCCTGCTGACTTATTGCTAAAAAAAAAAATCATTTGGCTGTTAAAAGATGAGTCTAACATTCTCTCAGCTTTGCCTTGGGGGAAAGGTAACCGTGAATGAATAATTATTTTTTCTTTCAACAAAAAAAAGCAATCTACAACTCAGAAATCCATAAAGGATATTTTTCGGATTGTCCTAAAAATGGGTAGAATATACTAGTCATTGTGCACAGGGAGGTTGGGCAATTGATTGAGGCTAGAAGGTCATAGTTATTGCCACTAGCCCTAAAAAGAGGTTCTACCTTCCCAGTAGGAAGCTGCCTTTACGAAGCTTATAAAAGCAGAGAAAACCCTGGTCTCTGTATCCTTAAATTGTACAGATCTGATGTCAGATTTCATTTCTTTTATCTGAGGAAAACTAATCTCTATCAAAAGATGGTTAGAGACCTGCATTCAATCCATGTTATAGGGAAATACTGCTAGATATTGGTCTTATCACGTGCCATACCCTGTGGTGCAAAGGTCCTAAAGATATTCTGTAGAACTTTCTACCATTTAATACTTTTAGAGCTTTTCCTGAATAATACCTTTGGCACAGACAAAACAAAGAGAAAAAAGAATAAAGAAAAACCAAAAACCAAAATATCAATAATAACAATAATAAAAAAATTAAAGCTCACTAGGAGTCACCTAGAGTTAACTAGGTGGTAAAGTGGATTCAGTCACAGACCTGGAATCAGGAAGACTCATCCTGAGGCTAAAATCTAGCCTCAGATCCTGACTAGCTGTGTAACCAAACGTTAGCAAAGTCATTTAACCCTGTTTGCCTCTGTTTTCTCATATGTAAAATGAGCTGGAGAAGGAAATGACAAACTGTTCTAGTATTTTTGCCAAGAAAACCCCAAAAGGGGTCCTGAAGGGTCACATATGACTGAGATGACTGAACAACAATAACAAGAAAATAAATGACCAGTTCTGTCAAGAAAGTCTCTAGAAAACTCGTCTCCTTTTAGGGAAAGGTAGTTCTTGTTGCAGAGGGAGGGAAGCCTGATCCTAACTCATTCCAGGTAATACTGATAGAAATTTTTTTTAATAAAAATTATTTTATTTGGTCATTTCCAAACATTATTCATTGGAAACAAAAATCATTTTCTTTTCCTCCCCGCCCCCTCTCCCATAGCTGACGCATGATTCCACTGGGTATCACATGTGTTCTTGACTCGAACCCATTTCCGTGTTGTTGGTATTTGCATTAGAGTGTTCATTTAGAGTCTCTCCTCAGTCATATCCCCTCCACCCCTGTAGTCAAGCAGTTGCTTTTCCTCTGTGTTTTAACTCCCACAGTTTATCCTCTGCTTGTGGATAGTGTTTTTTAGATCCCTGCGGATTGTTCAGGGACATTGCATTGACACTAATGGAGAAGTCCATTACCTTCGATTGTACCACAGTGTATCAGTCTCTGTTTATAATGATTTCCTGGTTCTGCTCCTTTCACTCTGCATCACTTCCTGGAGGTTATTCCAGACTCCATGGAATTCCTCCACTTTATTATTCCTTTTAGCACAATAGTATTCTATCAGCAACATAATACTGATAGATATTAATACTATGACTCTTTTAATATTTCATTTGTCCTTTCAACTAAATAAACTCATGCTATTCAACTTAAGAAAATATTGTATAATGTAAAAAGAACACCGAAACAACATTTGGGGGACTTGATAAGGTTCTAACCCTAATACTGCTACAAACTGTTTCACCCCGGACAAATCATTTAATCTAGTTGGACTCCAGGTTACAAATGTACAAAAGAATATGGTTAGATCTGTCAATTAAAATAAAAAAAATTTCATTTGTCAAAAGTAATTCAGAAAATAGGAATACTGTTTGCAAGGTACAAAAGCAAAAATGAAACAGACCCTGTTCTCCTCCAGGCTCTGATTCTGTGGATTTTGATACCATACCTCAGCTGCAGTTTCACCCTGGGAATTCCCTCAGTGCCTAGGACTTGTGTATCCTCCAATATCCATCTGCTCCTGTACTCTTCTTATCCAGAAACTTATCTGTGTCATGCTAACCCCCTTCTCCCATTGGTGTGCTCTTTCTTTTTGGGGGGGTCTCCATTTTGTGGAAGAGCCCAGGGCCAATCAACCTTTATTCCTTTCTGGTATTGTTTCAGATCTTCTGGACTTTGACATTATGCCTCCATGCCAGCACTTCTCTGTTGCCCTCACTCTGTTGTCCTTTATGGATCTCTTTTAATAATAATAATAAAAAAAATTGGTTTCCACCATTAGAATGTAAGCTCCTTGAGAACGAATACTATCTTTCTTTTGACTTGATATGTATTCCCAGCACTAAGCACAGTGCCTGGCATACACTAAGCAGTTAATAAAAGCTTGTTGACTTGTGCTGCCTATCCTCAAAATGTTGTCTCTACTTTTCTGGAGCCTGGAAGTTCAAACCCTAATCAGACACTTACTGGCTATGTGACCTTGGGCAAGTCACTTCACCCTGTTTGCCTCATCTGTAAAATGAACTGGAGAAGAAAATGACAAACCACTCCAGTATCTTTGCCAAGAAAACTCCAAATGGGGTCATGAAGTTAGAAATGCCTGAAAAACAACAAATATCTCATCAATCACTAAACAATGATTTTTATAAATAGTGATAAATGTTGAATAATATAAGTAAAGAAAGTAAATTAAAATTCAATCACCAAGTAATTTTAAAAAATTACCATAAATGAAGAGTATAACAAAGCATGTCAAACTAATAAAACTTATCTTTAGTAAATTGGTATATATGAGACAGTTAATTGGATTGGACTTGCAGGCAAGAAGACCTACATTCAAATATGGTCTCAGATACTAACTAGTGATGTAATCCAGGTGTAAGATTTTAAAATTAATGTGCAATAATTCAAGTATTATTTTTATAAAGTTTATTATCTGACAAAATAGAACCACACGACTAAGGTTTTCTACCTGCTCAAAAATCTCTATTCCACCAAAGCTTTGACAGGAAGGAAAAGGAGCAAGAGAGTGACCTCCACCCAATTTATATCCTGTCTACATCAGCACATAATGACAGGAAATGAGTTGGGTTTTGGGAATTGTAGTTTTGTTGGGGGGATGGTGGTTTTGATGGGAATTGTAGTTTTTATGGTAACAGATTCTAATTACACACAGGGCACCAGTCATTTTACCTTTTCCCCAATAAAGACACTTAACCACCTTTTACCCTAGTCTATCTAATGTGCTGGAAATATTCCTTTCTCTCTTGACAACATAAGAATACCAATGGAGAAAAAGAAGTTATTAGATAATATAAAAATTTTCATGATCTCTTCAGCTCCTCCCTCCTTAAATATCTTGTATTTTATAACTTGGCTTTTATTTGTATTTATTCTCTTTATATTTACATATATACCTATTGTACTCCCAAAATAGACTTATCTTTTAGAGTATTCAGTTCCTTGATAAGGTAGTTTGTTTTATTATTTGCATCACTAGCACCTAGTACAGTATATGGCACATGTAAGCACTTAATAATGTTGATTAATTATATTTTTCATTGTAAATTATTAAATCAAAAATTTAGAACAAAAACATCTCATGAAATTTTGTAGGTTGAACTAGTTTTTCTTCTTCCTTGTTATTGATTCTCTCAGGTTTTACTTCTGTAATGCTGGGAGACTAAAAGCCTAGAATACCATGGGGCAGAAATATTAAAGACTTTTTTTTATACTTTCAATACACTTCTGTTATTTTTTTTTAAATCAAGATTTATGATTTAGATTATTTAGGGATCTCCTGAGAGATCTACTGCTACTCTGCATTTATAGACTTGAAAGTTGCTTGAATTTCTGAGAGATGAAGTTCTTTCTTCAGTCATATAGCTAGTGAATGTTAAAGAAGAGAAATGATCCCATGTCTTCCTGACTTGCAGGAGTTCTATACCTTGTAAAATATAAATGCTAAGAATCTAGGGAAAATGTGACAACTTTATTTTTATTTTATAGATGAATTAATATTTAACCATTCAAATAAAAATTTGATTGTTTAGAAATTTTTCCTTTAAAAAATCTTTCAGTAAGCAGCTATGAAACACTTACCATATAATAGGTTCTGGGGATACAAAGCACAGATAAAATAGCCCCAGTCCTCAAGGAACTTACATTCTAATTGGTTGTGCTTTTTCTTCTTTTTTACTTTTCTGTCTAATTTTGAAGACAGGAAGAATTTTATGCCTCTCCTCACACAAAAATTCCCTTTTTTCAAGTCAAGAAACACTGTAAGTACCAGATACTATGCTAAGTGCTGGGAATACAAATATAAACAGGAAAAAAAGACAATCTCTATCCTCAAGAAATATACAGCCTAATAGTGTATAACAACATATACAAGAGGGAGTGGGTAGAGGGAAGGTGCCCAAGTCAGAGCAGGGTAAAGAGAGTCTAGAGAGTCAGGAGTGGAGCTTGGATAGAAATGAAGACAAGGTTGATCTGGGTGTTTTTCCTAAAAATTGAAGTCTTAGAGAAACAGGCCAATTAGAGGAAGGCATTGAGGATGGGTATATTTCTACTGTGAGAAATTCTGGGGTGAAATGAGATTTCAGGGTGAGAAAACTGCTTTGGCATAGTAGAGGGAGTCCAGAGAGTCAGTAGTAGAACCTGAAGAGGAATTAAAATGATTTTTTCTCTGCCCCCCATCCCCCCCAAAAACTGTTGACTAAAATACCCGGTAAACCACAATCTTGGCTGTATTCTTCTTTATATCCTACCCTCTGCCCCACAGTGTCCCAAATCTAGAACAGGATCTTAGTTGAAACACTTAAAAATGATTTGTTGACTGATTGAATTAAGTGAGTTCATAAATGAATAAAGAGAATTCAAGGCACTAATATCTTTTGAATACAAACTAAAATTGGACTCTAGCATCTACTAGGCTAGGATCTACAGTAGAAATGTACAAATCTAGTGCTGCAAGCTGAGAATAGACATGATGGAGACTGCCAGCTCCACTCATGTCTTCTTGGATGCTTTTCCTTCAGCAGTCTGAAGTGGGATTGGAGTCTTCCATCTTCTCTAAATGCCCTAAAATGCTCAAAGTCCATAGAGACTCAGTGCCTGAAGAAATCTCCTATCTCACTCTCACCAGCTCTCTTTAATTTTTTTCTAGAACTGACTCCAAATGAGATTTTCTTCTCTAGCTCAATTTAGAGATGAAGAAACTGAGGCATATAAGGTTAAGTGATTTGCTTAAGGTCACACAACTAGTAAATGTCTGAGGCAAGATGTAAATTCAGGAAGATGTCTTCCTGACTCCAGATCTCTAGTCACTCCATCCATAGAATTGCCTGCTTACTCCTAAAGTCCCATAGTAATGGGTTTAGGGACTGGTGTTATACAAAAAAGCACAGATTTTAATTTTTGTGCCCCATTAAGTGTCATTCATTATTTTACTTACTAAACCAAACCAACAAAAAAGTAAAACAAAATGCTATCAGAAATTTCAAAATTAACAATATTATTTTTGCAGTGTGGCAGTTAGAGGGAGAAAACTCTATTAATGTCTGAAGATTTTTTCTTTAGATCAAAAACTGGGGAGGGGGGAGGTAAAAAAGGTAAAAGACTCTTTGTATGGTCCTAATCAGAGCATATATTTCTGAAGCACCATCTTCCAAGATCATTTCTTTCATCCTTTCTGAAAACTGTTTGAAAGATTAACAAAGACTAATAAATCATTGTCATAAAATCAGCTAAAAATGAGTGGAAAATTAAGTTTTACAAAGTCCTGTCTTCTGTTTATTTTTCCTTTTTCTCCTTTTGTTTTCATAGAGCTCTGGAAAACTTCATTATTCCTTTTGACCCTTATTTTTTTAATCATTTGTACAAAATGTTACAAAAAGTACAGCATTTAAATAATTTTTACATAATGAACTTAAAAACCGTCTAAGAGATTAATCACTGACTTTTTTTAAGTACCCTTTAAACAGATTTTTATTGAATTTTATTTGTAAAACATAAATAATAACTAAACCAAGATACTGCTTGATGGAGAGCTGCATATTCACTTTAAATTTTTCTGTTTGTTTTCATCTTTAGAATAAACAAGAAGCCTAAGAAGTTCTTGGGAAATAATGATTAAAAAAAATTTTTTTTAATCACATCCAAAATCATTTGAGGTTTATTTGAAACCATATATTTTAATAATAGATACATGTTGAGAAATGCATTTTTATAATTTCAAGTGGGTCCTATTTATTTTTTATAAAAGAAAAATTTCCTACTGCTTCCTTAAGCCATTTTTAACAATGAGAGATTACTTGGACCTATAAGGAAGTATAAAGAGATTATCCCTTGCATACACATGCTTCTTTAGACTGCTGATAAGTCTTGACATTCATTCTCAGCAGTAAGTAAAGCATATGCCAATTAGAATTAATTTAAGAGTTTCTAGAATGACAAGTAGTTCATACAGAGGCTTAGAGACTATCTACTTCAAAGTATTCATTTTATAGATGAAGAAATGAAGAGAAAATTGAGTTGGAAGTGATATTAGAATTCATGATATGGGAAAACAAATTGGTTCAGAGTGAAGCAAGTAGATCAAGGAAAACAGGACATATAATGACTACAAAAGGTAAACAACAACAAAAAAATGACTAAAGGTTGTATAATTATAATTCTCAGACTTGTCCCCAGAGGACAGTTGAACATGTTAACTCCTTCCTTTCAAAGACCAGTGGTAGGGGACTCTGGAGAAAGGGGATAAGCATTTATTAAAGGCCTTTCTATATGCCAGGCATTGTATTAAGTCCCTTATGTGTCTCATATATTCTTCATGATGGTCCTAATATTCCCCTCACCCCCAGTTTTTGATATAAAGAAAACAAATTTAGGGACATTCATAAGGAGTTTTCTTCTAATTGCCATACCAAAAAAAAAATAATACTGAAGTAGGGGCTATTACTATCCCCATTTTACTCTTGAGGAATCTGAGATAGAAGTTTAATGATTTGCCCCAGGGTCGCATAGCTAGTAAGTCACTTAAGTGACTTTTGAATTCACATCTTCCTGACTTCAGACCCAGTACTTCTATTCACTGAACTACCTACTTAGCTCTATAATTGATATGCTTACTCCCTAAACTACTTTCTTCCCCATCTTTCTTTTTTTCTTCTTCAAGAAATGGCTTGCTAGACAAGAGAAAGGAAAGAGATAAATTTGGAAATCAATATAATATTAAAACAAGAGTCATAGCTAAAATTTAAAGATTTTTTTAAGGATGGAAAAATATAAATGGAGTTAGACAATAAGCAACAATCATAATAATAAAGATCACAATGGAAGAGAAGGCCATACAAGTGAAGGTTACAGGTTTGTCTAAATTAGTGGCAGATCCAGGATTAGCATCCCACTTCCTGAACACAAGTTCAGGGCTATTTCCATTACAGGACATCCAAGACAGTATACTGATGAGATTGTCCAGGCACTGTTTCTTTCTTTCTTTCTTTCATTTTTTTCCCCCTGTGTGTGTTCAGTCTCCAGGTTATGGTTTTCTTCTCTAGTCATCTAGGGCTGTGAGTTCTGAAGTCCTTATAGCAGCAGTTACTTCTGAAATTGAGAGTTATGATGAACTAAGAGTTTTACAATTTCAAAGCTCTCTAGTTGCCCAGAAAAAGTTGAAGCAGAAGTCTTTGGCTGCCATGGAATATAGGGAAGGGAAAATAAAAAAATTGAAATTCCTTGGAATGTTAAGACATCAGCAAAGTCATTTGATGACAATAGGAAAACAATATGACATCTGCTAACACAAGCACATTGTATACATTGATGAATGTTCTGGTAGAATCATAGGAATCCAGTCTATATGGAAATAAAATTTGCAACCACTTTGAATCTATAACTGGCTCAAAATTATATATATATACACACACATATATATAATATAGTAAAAATATAACAAAATTAAAGTCAATGGCATTTAACAGTCCATTCTAGCCACCTATTAATTTTTATTTTCAATTTGAGTTAATAATTTTATTAACTCAAAACTTTATTTTGAACATACAAACAAAAAAAATTATTTTTGTTTTAGACATATCTTTTGTTTTCTTCTTGAAATAATGAATGTAAACCAATTTATGTCTGTTCAGTGCAAGCTCTCCTCTCCTCACTTTTGCCATTTCACTACTATTACTACTTACCAGCCTATCCAAATTCAATGCATCCCTTCTTCTATTAGGCCAATAGAATTTAAAGTATTTTTCTTGCCCTTGTTCCCAATATTATTTAGGAAAATGATTTAATAAATTCCACACTAAGGCACTAAAGATCTGATTTCCTTTTCTCAACTTTACCCTCTATGTCATTTGTAAAATACTTCTTGAAGAAGGTAACACAAGTTGAAGGAATGGGCCATCAATGAACTAGTAAGGACATATTTTAAATGACCTTTGTTCTATTACTCCATTTACACAAAGACAATTGCTTTATACACCTATAGTAAATGCTATTTTTATTCCATTGGCTCATTTGGATGTGGGGAAAACATCATTAGAGGATCTCCACTGAAAAGTTTTAACCTTTATAATCATATTTCTCACCTGTTCTGACTAAATCTTCATTATTTTTCTTCAAGTTGTAGCACACACAAAATATATTTTAAACTATCATATTTGTATAGGAGGAAATAATTTTCAAGTTCAGAAAATTTTATTTATTTATTTGGTAGTGATGAGAAGAAAGTATCATAGAACTTCATAGTAGGAAAGGACCTAGTTCAATCCATATTTGAATAAGACCTTCTGCAACACACCTGAAAAATAGTCATCAAGTTTTTAAGAACTCAATGAAGGTGTAAAATTTAAAATTAATCTCAATAAATAAAATATTATATTTTAGGAGATTTATTAATGATCATTAGAAATGAAGGAATAAAAGGGATACAAAATGAATACCATGTGCCCATGGCTAATCGGCCATTGCAAAATGCCTGTCTTACCATCACCATGCTCCCTGTCATCAAGCCTAAAGCCCCAAGAGGACTGCCCACTCACTAATATTCTCTGTCTACAGGAAGTATGTAATGACAGGAAGTCAGTGGGCTCCCAGGAAATGTAGTTCTTTTTTAGGGGAACAGATTTTTCAATTACACAAAGGGAAACCTACCACTTGAAGTAGATCATCTCATTTTTGGACAGGTTTAGTTCTTAGGAAGTTTCTCTAACTTTAAGCCTAAATTTGATCCTTTGCAATTTCTACCCATCAATTCAAGACTGTAAACTTTAAAATTTCTTAGACTTGTGAATGTTGGAAATTTCACCATTGGAAGATTTCATACTTGGAAAATTTCTTACTGATAGTCTATTGGAATGTGAACCCCATTGGCATAGGAGGTTCCTCCTCATCCCTTCTTAAAATTACTTTAGGACAGAAACCTTTTGCTGAACATAGAAAGGGCTTTGACCTATGCTTAAGCATAGAACAGGAAGTTCTTTGAGTCATGATTGATTTTAGAATTGATACAATAGAGATACTTGGAATGACAGAACCAGGTCTTGGAAATTACAATCTCTACCCTACTCAGTCCTAACAGGATTTAGGAAGGGCTGCAGCATAGATCAAAATTTAATTATTCCAATCTCCACCCTACTCAGGGTAACAGGATTTAGGAAGGGCTGCAGCAAAGGATCAAGATTTAATAATTTGAGAATATGACCTTCAAAAGACATGTGCAAAGCCACAGACCTCTGGGTGGTCCTGGGTTAAGCTAGAGCCACCATTGCACAGGGAAGACATGGACAGTGATTGGTAGATGTGAGAACTGAGGGGAGGGAACTTGGATGGTTTCCTTAAAGATAGAGGCGTCTGAGGACTGAGGGTGGTTGGTTGGAGAGGTTTTTGGTCTGAGAGGTGGTGCTTTGAGAGTTGGCTCTGAAGGAAGCTGGAGGTGGAGGCCCCTGAGACTGTTTCTCCATTTTGGTCACGTGAGTAATAGGGACTGATCTCCTTTCTTTGCCTCAGCTATCTAAGGGCTTGGGCCTTTTGGCCCAGCCTAAACAGAAGGGGTATTTAAGCCCTATTCCCTTCTCTCCCCTTTCTCTCTCCCTCTCTCTCTCTATCTCTAATTCCTTTCTTCCTCCTGTTTTGTAATTAAACTCTATAAAAGGTTGACTGCTGACTTGAGTTTTCATTTAGGAATTACATAGCTGAATTCCTTGGCGACCTTAAATTAATATATATCAATCTTTTAAAGTGATTTCCTTGTCACAAGACTCTAGAACTATTCAGAATAAATTCAACCAATCTACCTTCTGTATTATAGTCCTTCAAATACTTAAAAAGACATCATATAAAATATAAAATTCTACCTCTTTTTCAAATTACCAATATACAACATTAGCTCAAGTTCCTTTGCCATCCTGATTACCCTCCTTTGTAAGCTCTCTGGACTATAAATATCCTCTCTAAAATGTGGGGTATGTACCTAAACCTAATGCTCCAGAAATGGTCTGAGTAGGAGGGAGTACAGTAAGAAAAGAATAGTCACTAGGAAATCAAAGGATATGGCTCCCAAACCTGCTTTTGACATTTATTACCTGGACAGCACATTTAACTTTCCTGGGCCTCAGTTTCCTCCCTAATCCTGAATATTGTCCTTCTGTTAGTGAAAGGAGGAAATAAACATTTACATAGCATCTATTATGTGGAAAACACTGTATAAGTCCTTCACAAATTTTATCTCACTTGATCTTCACAACAACCTTTCTCCTACTTATTACTACTACAGGGCAAAAAATTCACTCTGGTTGTGTGTAGATTTTGGAAGGCTATAATGTTCCTCAGAATAAAAAAACCTAGAAATATTCCATGATTCTATGGTGGGCAAAAAAATATCTGTGGTCATTTAAAAAATTAATATATTAACATTTTTTAAAAGTTCCTATTATGTAGTAGTATTAGTATTGTAGTAGTATTAGTATGTAGCAGTAGTATTACTACTCCTATTTTACAGATGAGAAAAATAAAGCAAAGACAGGGTAAAGAACTTGCCCACACTCTCACAGTTAGTATCTAAGGCCAAATCTAAACTCAACTTCTTGATTCTAAGCATAGTGCTCTATCTACCATGCCATAAAGTTTTCTAAGATTGATCCAGTTTTCTTGGCTCCATATTTCATAGCTGACTCATACTGATCTTACTGTCCAAGTAAAAGAATTCTGGACTAGTTGGTACACATTCCCAGATCCCTTCACATAATAGAAACTTAAAAAAAATGTCAATATATTAATTTTTAAAATGATCACAGATATTTTTGGCCCACCATAGAATCATGGAATATTTCTAGTATTTTTTTTATTCTGAGGAACATTATAGCCTTCCAAAATCTAGACACAACCAGAGTTAATTTTTTGCCCTGTAGGTCCATGAATATAAAAGTTCCTGCAGCTCTGAACAGTTTTGTGATCCATCACATTTTTGTCACATTAATCAAAGCACTTCAAAAAGCATGAAGCAAAGAAAAGAATGTAGCTTGATTGATATGAAAAGACATAGTATAGGGCCACAATTAACCATTAGTTTAAGACCTAGGAAAATAATATCACCTGAAGCTTAAAAGGTTCACTAAGCAAAAAATTCTATCGCTAACAGCAAAGATTAAATTTGAAGTATTTCAAGTAGAAGAGAACAGCAATACAGTACAGTTAAAAAGTGTCATATGGTTTTCTTCATTCATTTACTATGATTATTTATTTAATTTTCTAACATGTATGGGCAGAAAATGGCCCCAGAGTTTGGGAAAGCTAGTGTTTCCCAATTCATTAACAGTCATGTGAAACTGCAAGAAGAAAAGGTAAAATGTTCCAAAAAATAAATTACACTCTCCATAATTATACATGTAAGTATTTCAAAAGAACTTGATTTCCAGTTTATCCCATAATTATAAACTTAAAAAAATCTTCAGTAAAATTTATCATTTTTGTAGATTCTTTTTAAACGATGTTGCATTCAGAGAGAACATTTTGAAACACTTCATAGGAAAAATATGATTTGAAATGACATGTTCAAATCATTGCCAGTGGTTGTATAATATATTGTGTAACAAATCCATAGTATAGAAGAAAGAACCCTAGATTAGGAGATTAGAAATTATATTTCTTTTCCAGACTCATTTTAACCAGCAATGTGACTTCAGATAAGTCAATTAACCTCTCCTAGTTTTGGTTTTCTCTTTTATAAACTGAAAGGGAATAAGAGTAGATATTTCTAAGATTTTGTTCTCTCTATAATCTATGATTCTGGGTCTCTATTTTATGGAACCCTATTATGTCTTTATAGTTTTTTAACCCAAACAAAACAAAAAGGTCAAAAATATTTTTCAAGAATTGAAAAAACTTCAAATAATTCCTACATTGAAATGTTTATACCTACACATTTGCCCTTAGTAAGGAAAGAAGATGAGATGAAAAAGAAAAATTAATCTAAAAATAAGTATATTTTCTACTAGTTTATAAACCAATATTTTTTTGCAGTTTGGAGAGGGTTTTTTTTTTCTTTTTTAATAACCCTTACCTTCTGTCTTGGAATCAACACTGTGTTTTGGTTCCAAGACAGAAGAGTGGTAAGTACAAGACAATGGGGGTTAAGTGACTTGTTCAGGGTCACACAGATGGGAAGTGTCTGAGGCCAGATTTGAACCCAGGACCTCCAGTCTCTAGGCCTGGCTCCCAGCTACCCCCTGGAGAGGTTTTTTTTAAATGAATATAATTGCTTAATACTATGTACTATTCTAAATAGAAAGAGATGAAAGAAGCCCCTTTTTTCTATTATGCATTTAGAGAAACATCCTTTACTTTTATTTCATCTATATACATACACTTCAGGCAAAGAAGAAAGGCGTTGATAACCACACACTAGTAATTGGATCAGTGGATACACTGAACCTGTAATTAGACTTGAGTTCAAATCTGGCCTCAATTGTTGTTGTCATTTTAAAGAAAGAAATATTTTGAATAATTTGCTTTTATCTCCAAATTCAATTAAAAAAATCTCAGTTAAGGGATTCAAAGTTATCCCCCCCCCCCTTTTTTTCCAACGTGTGGTCTAATAGTAAGAGAATTTGCTCTGTAGTCATTATAGATTTGGATTTGAATCAAGTTTGTATGAACATGGAGAAGTCAATTCATCTCTGAACTTAGATTTTCTTATTTGTAAAATAAGAATAACAATACCAGTATGACACATATGTCACCACTTTTTGCATTCAAGTGGTTTAAGATTCTTTTTTGGGAAGGATTTCTAAATTATAATTTATCTTATTTGTCTTGGCTTACTCTCCTCCTTCTTAGTTAAAAACAAATAAACAAACTGGATATCTCTAAGGTCAACTAAATTCAATTTTCTATATGCTAATAGACCAGGCAATGAGTGTTCAATAAAATAGGAAAACAAATAATTTTGGGCAAAATTGCAATTTAAAAAACAACTCAGAACAACTCAGAACCTGAATAAATGCAATTAGTATTCCCACCTCCAACATATTCAAGCCCTTCTAAGACTTAAATCTCTTAAGTAAGAAGGTATGATAAGGTCTTAAGAGTCTAATGTACTTGTAGAGAAGCCACATATTAGATTAATTTCAGTGAAGATGTCCATGTGTTTGACTGGTACACTTCTAGTAGTATGCTAATGAATGTTTAACAACTGGCTCTCTAGGGGTGGAAAAAGATTATATGGGGGAAACAATTTTAAGTTTAATCTGCATTCTTAACATTTTCTCCATTTGTTTGTGTGTGTGTGGGTGAGACAATGCACAAAAACAGTAAATTAAGCCCTGATTTGTAGCCTTTGAAAAATGTCCTCAGATTTAAAAGCTTCCACTGAAAATTTAACAACTGACTTTCAAAAGCCAGTAGAAGTTGGCTGGCTCCAGCATGATTCTACCTGCTTCCTGATTACTTCTATCTCCAGTATAGCCACTGGTATATGATTGTAGGTAGCCCATCTACTTTTCCATAGCTGAGGCAATTATTCTCTTTGCTTCCTGTTGGTTCCAATAATATATAGCAAAACTATGGTTCTACTCCCCAGAATGAGACCAACTAAATTCTTCCTTTAAGTTGGGGGTACATTTCTCTAATGCTTTCAGCTCAAATTCCTATTCTAAAATGTGTTCACCATACTGTGAGGCACCATTTAACCAACTAGCAAAAATAAGGTTTTTACAAAGGAATATTTATTTTGAAGATGTGCCAATTACAAATTTAGAAATACACTTTCCCATCTCTCCCCAACAACTGAAAGATATATTCTCTCCTATATCACCTTAGTCCCTCTGTGGGTTCAAATTTAAAATAGTTTCTACATGGCATTCACTCTACTAATTTCAGTTCTAAATGTGAAAATGGATAGATGAGTGCACATCTCTATTACTTTAGGACTGGATCAGGAAAATCTCTTTGGACTTTACTGTTCGCTATTTGGCTTCTGGCAAATTCCAGCATGGACTCCAGTTCCCAAATTTTGGGTTCTTCACTCTCTTGACTTTTTGAAGCTTATAAAGTTGTAGCCATCTATAACATTCTTTACTTAGAAGGGGGAAAGAATAGACATAATGAGACAGAAGCATCTGAGGCATGGGCTGCATAATCCTTGTGGTTAGATAAAGGTCCAAGACTTCTTTCCCTACCAAAGGTTTAGTTCTTGCCTCCTTACTTGAACACAACCAAGAAAGTAATGGGGAGGAGTCTTCGCTTTATTCAGTTTTTGCCTTTGGGATGCACCCCAGTTCCAGTGATATAGCCAATAAAGACTATGTTTCTTGATCATATGGTTAAAACAAACCAGAACTAGTCACAGGTCTAAACATGCTCCAAATTTAGGAACAGGCAATTTCCATTACACATTATCATTTTTTTTCTTGAAACCAAATCCCTACTGTGTTCACTGTGGAGATTGCACCAGCCAAACAAGATATGCATACTCAACAACCCCATTTACAGGCACACACACACACACACAAAATGCTTGCTACTTATTCCCCAAAGCATCATGGACAACACATGGTCATGAACCTTGACTCAATTTCCATTTCCACCATGCCTTCCCCACCAGCAATTGGCATCTTGAGACCCAATTACCCTGTATTGCTAACATGTAATCTCAAGGAGAGAAGAATCTTGGGAACCTCCTCATTGAATGATTATTCTCTGTTCCACACATTCTTTTTTTTTTAATTTTAATTAATTAATTTATTTTTAATTTTTTTTGTTACAATACTCCCTTTATTTCCCTCCCCTCCACCCATCCTTCCTGCAGTCGATGCACAATTTCATTGGGTATGACTTGTGTCCTTGATCAGAATCTATTTCCATGTTGTTGTTTGCATTAGGATGTTCATTTAGAGTCTACATCCCCAACCATATCACCTCAACTCATGTATTCAAGCAGTTGTTTTTCTTCTGTGTTTTTACTCCCGCAGTGTTTCCTCTGAATGTGGATAGTGGTTTTTCTCATAGATTTCTCTAAGTTGTTCAGGATCACTGCATTGCCACTAATAAAGAAGTCCATTACATTCGATTGTATCACAGTGTATCAGCCTCTGTGTACAATGTTCTCTTGCTTCTGCTCCTTTTGCTCTGCATCACTTCCTGGAGGTTGTTCCAGTCTTCATGGAATTCCTCCAGTTCATTATTCCTGTGAGCACAATAGTATTCCATCACCAGCATATACCACAATTTGCTCAGCCATTCCCCAATTGAAGGGCATCACTTCATTTTCCAATTTTTGGCCACCATAAAGAGTGCAGCTATGAATATTCTTGTACAAGTCTTTTTCCTTATTATCCTTTTGGGGTACAAACCCAGCAGTGCTATGGCTGGATCAAAGGGCAGACAGCCTTTTATTGACCTTTGGGCATAGTTCCAAATTGCCATCCAGAATGGTTGGATCAATTCACAACTCCACCAGCAATGAATTAATGTCCCAACTTTGCCACATCCCCTCCAGCATTTATTACTTTCCTTTGCTGTCATGTTAGCCAATCTGCTAGGTATGAAGTGATACCTCAGAGCTGTTTTGATTTGCATTTCTCTGATTATTAGAGATTTAGAGCACTTTTTCATGTGCTTATTAATAGTTTTGATTTCTTTAACTGAAAATTGCCTATTCATGTCCCTTGCCCATTTATCAGTTGGAGAATGGCTTGAATTTTTTTGTACAATTGGTTTAGTTCTTTATAAATTTGAGTAGTTAGACCTTTGTCAGAAGTTTTTGTTATGAAGATTGTTTCCCAACTTTTGCTTCCCTTCTAATTTTGGATGCATTAGTTTTGTTTGTACAAAACCTTTTTAATTTGATGTAATCAAAATCATTGATTTTACATTTTGTGATTTTTTCCTAGCTCTTGCCTTGTTTTAAAATCTTTCCTTTACCAAAGATCTGACAAGTATACTATTCTGTGTTCCCTAATCTGCTCATAGTTTCCTTCTTTATATTCAAGTCATTCACCCATTCTGAGTTTATCTTGGTGTAGAGTGTTCCACACATTCTGATAAAGTCTAGATTCAGATAAGTAAATTACACTTTCAGAAAAGTGCTTTGTAAATTTTAAAGAGATATGTAAATGTAAATGGGAAGAATAATCAATTCTATGAATCATCATAATCAGCTTGATAAGATTAATAGATGAGGACCTTAGTTAAAAGGTCACCTCCCTTGGAGATAGATCTCTGCCTTAGCCCTTCTTCCAGAGAGTATAAAGAACTGCTCTGATTGATCCCCAGTGACTGTGGCTAGCTCTAAATGATTGGTTGACTGTGGGTTAGGAGGAAGGACTGCCATTGAAGAAACTACCCCCTAATCTATCTTGCATTTTTTACATTTCCTAAACTTTTTCCTGGGCTTTTCTTCCTTGAACTTCTGAAGGGAATAAGCCTTTGTGTAATTCCTACTATGTATCAGACACTGAGGTAAGCTTCATTTTATTTGATTTCACTAGAAAGGCAGAACATGATCAACTGTGAATGACAATTATTACAACTATTATCAACAAGGCAAGGCTCCAGGAAAACTTGAAGAGACCCATGGCAAAGAAAGGATTTCCACTAACATAGAAGGAATAGACTTTCTGAATGCAAATTGATACGTGTCATTTTTTACTTTATTTATTTCATGATTTTTTTGTCTAGTGTAAACAATGTGCCTTCTTTCACAACATGATAAACATGGAAATATGTATTATATGATGATATATGTATAATCTATATTATATCATCTTCCTTCTTGGGGAGAGGAGAAGGGTGGGAGGGAGAGAGAATATAAATTGCAAATTATCAGAAAATGAATATTAAAAAGTTATATTGATGTAATCTGGAAAAATAAAAATTTATTTCAATAAAAAATAAGGAAGAATAATTTGGAAATATACTTCCAAAGTAACTATCTCTTGACTGTTTGACACATATATAACTAAAACTACTAGATCTATATGCCAAAGATATCAAACAAACAAGATAATGATCCCACTATATGAACTGAAACGTCTATTAGCCACTCCTGATGCTTCCTTTCTGACATCTCTCTTCTTTTCTTTTTCTCAAGTTTAGAGTCAGAGGAGACCCCAGAACTTCAGAGAAGTATGGGTAAACTTACTAAGCCAGCAGGACAGGCAATTGAGTAATTCAATATTTACAGGTCAATATTCTGAGGAGCAGGACCAAAAGGAAGGTTATATAGGGATGTCTACAAGGGACAAAAAAAAATTGCTCAATGTTACCATATTAAATATTACTATATAAATGAAGACCTAAAAATCTTATGATACTTAATTTTTTTTTCATATTGTAAATAGTATACAGGATGATAAATATATCCAATTTGACATTTAAAATTTAGAAAAACATTTAATCCACATACATTTATGCCCTAAGTGTTAAAACAATTTTTTTGTGAAAATAATGTTTACTTAAATTATTTCACTTATATTTTGGACTGCCCCCCTATTAGACATAATAATCACATTACACAGAACATTTTTCAAAAAATCAGTGACTTTAATAGGTTGTTCCTTTGTCTTAAAAAAGAAAAAAGTTAATGCACTCCATTCATGACAAAATTTATCCAAGAGTATCCCTGCATTCATTGACACAAGACAGTTTTAAAACTTTATTCTTAATTTTAAGGACATGCTTTTAGGAGTTATGTCTTAATTTAGCCTCTTAAAAGATCTAAAAGGTGAATAATGAATGTATAGATCCATCCAGCTAGCTCATGGCTTCATGGAGACAAAAGAACTGCCAGCAGATTTCACAACAGATAGATGAAAATCTTTCCCTTGCCATTCCAATTTAGTCAAAATCTCCTTTATAATGGATAGTTTCCATGCAGACTTGAGACAGATTTAGCAGATAGAGAGAGAGCAAATTAATTCAGCTTTTTTTTTCCTGTTAATTTATTAATCAGATAAATTGAAGCTGTTTCTTTAAGTGTCTGAGGCCAGATTTGAATTAAGGTTTTTCAGGTCAGATACTCTTTATACTTTGCCACTTAGCCGCCCAGAAGTTGTTCCTAGTTTATGTAATTATCAGAGGGTCACCTTTCAGGAGCTCTAAATCCACAGACAGACAGACAGACAGACAGACACACACACACACACACACACACACACACACTGACACAGATACATATACTCGAATCAAGCTAAGGATGCCTCTCTGGAGGTCAGATCCTCTCTGGAAGTCAGAAAAGTGTCTTCATCCTAAGAGAACCTTAAATGAATTCTCCTAGAATAATTTATCTAGCTCTACAAATGCTATAATAATCTGTTAAATAGGTCTGTTTCATAATGCTTAAGGAGAGATAAAAAGTGTCCCATCGCCCAAGGGACTCCCCTCCTATAAGGGATTCCCTTCTGCAAGGGACTCAAGGTTCACCCACAGCTCAGATTCCTCCTAGAGGTTATCCCTTGATTAATAAGGAGATGAATCATGATTTTCATTCTTTGGATCATTCTGCCTCAAGCTAAGACTAGAATTCTGAGGAAAATCTCTAGGGCCAAGTTTAGCTATGGGTCATTTCTATCATCTCCTCAAAAGGATGAACAAGATCCTTTCTAGAATATATACGCAATATACAAAAGTTATCAAGTATCTGACTGGTATTTCTTCAGCATGAAAGAAAAATTTAAAACACAAAAAAAGCTCATAACAATGTTTTTAACTCTCAAAACAAAATAATATCTTATCTCCCTTATTTCAAGTTCCCCAAAACAAAGCAGTAACTCCTGGATTGCAGTCTTGTTATGGCAAAGGGGTTTAAACAGAGTTCAATGAAACCATGGGCTACACCATGTAAGGCCATGTTGGTGAATCTAAGGCCCATGTGCTGGAGGGGGCTGTTCCCTTTCTCCACTTTTTATTTTGTGTGATATCATGTTTATTCATACCAAAATAAATATGGCCCTTTAAAGGTGCTCCTCGGCAAGCCCTATGAAGAGACTGAAAACTGTATATAAAAATAACTTGATGGAGGACAGATGCAGGGGAACTTTGGTTCAGGCATAAATCATATTAGACAAAATACAAGGGAGGAAGTTGTGGAACACTCCAGAAGAAAAAGACTTAAAAAGACAAATGAGATGTGGGAAGATATAATTTCATATAGTTATACTTATTTTCACAGTATCAAAAGCCTGGTTGTTGGCTGTACCTTCAGTCAGGGATGCTATGCTCTCAGCTTGTATCTTTACAACAAGCTGAGAACATCCCTGTCTGAAGGTTCAGCCAATAACCATGCTTAAGTCTTTTTCTTCTGGAGTGTTCCCCCCCTCCCCTGTTTGGGATAAGGCGAGGGCCTCAGATGTGGTGTTAGGGGTGCAATTTGGGAACTCAGTCTCTAAAAGGTTCACCATCACTGGTGTAGAGTTTTCTAAGACAAACAGGTTGTGATGTAGAGTTCTGACAAAAGGTGATCCACCAGAGAAGGAAATGGCAAATCACTTCAATATATTTGTGTTTAAAAAAAATCCTGGTCAGTATTAAAATGATAAAAGAGATGATAGTGAAAGATGAGTTCCTCATATCAGAAAGTGCTATAGGGAAAGAGTGGAGTGACTGGGCCAAAGAAGAAGAAATTTAGCTGCTGCTGAATCTGGTGATGAAAGGAAAATCTGATGCTGGAAAGATCAATATTGCCCTGGAACCTGGTATGTTGTGTATGTGGCACAGTGGAGTGCTGGGCCTGCGGTCTTCTTTCTGAGTTGAAATCTGGGCATAGCCACTTACTAGCTGTGTGATCCTGGTCAAATTACTCACCCATGTTTCCTTCAGTTTCCTCATCTGTAAAATGATCTGGAGAAGGAAATGGCAAACCACTCCAGTATCTTTGCCAAGAAAACCCCAAATGGCATCACAAAGATTTGAACACAACTGAAAACAACTTAAAAAAACAAAAAAACAGAACCACTGTGAGACTACTGAATAGATTTCACCTCAGACTTGGATTGTCTGAGTAATACATGAGCCAGATGATCTGGCCAGTCATGAATTGCCCCTCTTTCCTTTCATGAACAATATAATGCTGTTGGCAGTAACCATCTTTTCCTCTCCTCTAAGAAGTGTTTTCTACTGGGCAGACCTTACTAACTCAGGAATTCCCAACCCAACCATGTTCACAGGAAATAAGGAAACAATCAGAAGTTGTACATTGTCCCAGAAAGATGGGTCAATGTAACTTTCCTGATCCACAATATCAAAACACTATCTGGCTTCATGGAATTACCCCTTTTGACAAAAATATCCTATGGGATCCCTATTCTGTTTCCAGAAGTGGGTATGATAACTTCAGCAAATACTTCATATTTGTTTTTAAATTAAATAGTGATACTTGGCTGTTATGAACTTTTGAAGGATGTTTATATATGCTAGTTCATGTTAGTAATAGTTACTATAAAGAGCTGGAAATGGTGGAGTTTAGTTTATCAACATGATGTTGAAGTGACTCATTTTACTCCCTGGTTTTGAGCAGTGTGTTAACTTAAGACTCTCAGAGAACTCAGAGTTCTTAATGGAAATGAGCTCAGAATGGATCTGATCATTGGAGATGCCTACAGCAGGTCTGGAAGGAGACCTTAGAGATTGCACTGTCTCCTGCTGTGTAGAATAGCATATTGGAAGAAATAAACTTTTACATACACTGCCTCTTACTTTCTGAAAGGTAGATTCGCCTCAGAATCCAGACAAAGGAATTCGCCTGGAGAATTTCTATGGATCTTAGGTTAGGGTTTTTGCTTTTGCTGAAAGAACCCTAACCTAACCCTCAGCATTACAGAAAAGGAACTTCCCAAATGGAGCAGCCATCAGAGTAGCAGAACTGCCTATTGTAATGGCGAAGGTTTGGGGTGGTAAAAGAAACAGGATCTAGGAGAGACAGTTGATGTTTAAGATTGGCTCAGAGAGAGGAGAGGGGGTTTGGAGATTTTCCCCCTTCAGTATGGCTGCTCTCCAAGATTTGCTCTTGACCATCTTGTTCCCCTCCAATACTATAGATTAAAGGTTTCTTCTTAGGAAGATGTCTCTCCCCTTTAAGCTGTTCACTCACACTCGATTCAAATTTGGGAAAGGATAACCACTTTAATGTAAGTTGATTCAATTAGGGTAATACAAAGGAATAATTCACAAGAAAAGAATGGGAAAGGAAAGTGGGGAAAAGGGGGTCCCTTCTCTAACTAATTAACCCCTTTTCCCTCACTTCTCAAGTTTGGGGGGAACTCAGGCTTTGGCAGTGTGAGCCACCTGAGAGATAGTCAGGTTGACTGACCCTGGGGTTGGCCCCTTGGCCACAGTTCAGACCCAGAGCAAGAGGAGATGATGTAAAGTCTGACAGAGATTCAAAATGCCTTTTCTCAGGTTTCTCTTCAGTAGTCTTTTCAATTGGGAAATGTTGCGGGGAAGGATTTCCAGTCACTAGCAGGAAAAAGGTGGGTAGCCTTCAGGAGAAAATCTTAACCAGTCCTCTCTCTTCAGCTTCTCAAAACTGAGAGACCAACTGCTCTTCAGAAGGAAACTTCCACTTCTCCTCAAGATTCCAGCCTCCTGCGGCTTCTCCCCCAAGGAGGAGAAAGATTCAATCTGGCACTTGTTCTTATGTACAAACCTCTGTCACACTATCATTGACTATTCCTAATGAAATAAAAGGTACAGCAAGAACTGTAATCCAGAGTTGTGAACTGCCCTCATGTGTGTTCCCTCGTTATGCTTCTCCTTGTGATAGTTCTGTAACTTTGTCCCCACTTTCCCCACCAAAACACTGTGGAAATACATTGGTGAGAAAGTTGGTCTCCAGTTTCTAAGTGGAATGCTGTTATTATTATTATTTCTTTGCCTTCTATATAATAGAAGTTTCTGATTGAGCAAATAGAACTCATTTTTACCTAATTTGCTAAATGGGAAATGCATCTATAAGAGCTCAGGAGCTACAATATACAGAGTTGTAGCAGAGGCTATTTTGTCTTGGAGACCTCAATTTGCTAACATGAGTGCAGGTAAACAAGTCAATCTAGAGATATAGGCACTAAAAAGAAAGGGACAGCTTGGGAAAATGTAAGGACTATGCTCTTGCTGTAGAAGCATCTTGTGGAAGAGATTTGATATTTAACTTCCCATGATTCAGGGGTTTATTGCAACTTTTATGGAAGCAAGATTGTTATAATTAGTTCTAAAGAAAAATATTTGAAAGTTTTCTGGATTTGGTGTCAGAGGACCTCAGATTGAGTCCTAACTCTGGCATTTGAGATCTATACAATCTTAAATAAATAATTTAACCACCTTTTGCCTCGGTTTCTTCATCTGAATATGAAGTGGGTAGATTAGGTGATCTCTAAGGTTCCTTGTATGTCTAAATCAATGATACTATGCGTATAGAACTTAAAATCATATTTTAAACATTCAGCATTTTTGAATCACTTGCTAACGTGTGTGCAAACCATTATACATTTTTTGATGTTTTGTTTGGTAGGCAATATATTCCATTTTATTAAATTCTAGGACCATTGTACTTTAAAGGCATAAACATGAAAAAAGTCCAATGTTATTTACATTGGTAAAACAAAAATATATTCATATATTTTTGATATATTCATACATTAGGTATTCCTACACACAAATGTACCAGGTATTCCTAAGCCTAGGTTTGATATAAAGAAATATTTCCTTACAATTCATGTTAATTCATGTTAATAAGAAGATTCCAGTCACCAGAGGGCTGACATAAAGTTATAGCACTCTGAACTTTCATCTTCTTGGAAGATAGCTGCAAAATCTCATTACAATTTTTTGATTGGTGTTCTGATAAAATGGGCAAAATCCATGTATACTTGAAATTTTAGAACTAAAGCCTATCACTGCAAATGAGAGGACATCAATGACTGCTGAACCATAAGCCTACTTTTTCATGCCTATAAAATTATTAAAATGACCTATACATGTATTAGAAGTATCCTTAATGAAAATAGAAAAAGGAAAAAGACTTTTGCAAATAATTTTCTACAAAAGGATACATCTTCATAGCCATATGATTAATGGAAAGGTCCAAAGAAAATGAGAAATCACTGAGCTTTGGTAGTAAGTTCTATACATTTTACCTCTGATACTCAATGATTCTGAGGCTTTAGGTAAATTACTTAACATCTCAGTGTTCTGATATATTTTATAGTCTTTCTAAGACTATAAAATATATATTACCAATTCCCAGCCTGTGTTGGTGGAGAGGGATTTAATATGGGAGAGTTCCTTGCAGCAATGAAATAGAGGTCCAGGAAAGAACAAATAAATGTAAGTAGTAATATATATATATATATATATATATATATATATATACATATACATAACTATATATGTGTGTATACATATGTGTGTATATAGTTTTATATGTGTGTATGCATACATATGTGTTTAATATGGATGCTTACCAAACATATATACACACATGTATATAGCAAAGTATTTGGAATCTTATGCAAAGGAGGGAAGAGGGAGACAACAACCTATATATAGCTAGATAAGAGTAGCTGTAGAAAAGAAAATAAGGAAAAATACCCAGAATAGTAGGCAAAAAATCATTAAAAGTGCCAGCAATACCATTGGCCAAAGTTTTTTCTAGTCTATTAAAACACACACACACACACACACACACACACACACACACACACACACACACACACACAGACATAAATCAAGATGATCTGGAATTCCCAACAGAAGGAATCAGATTTAGCCTTTCACCAGACATCAATGATACTTGATAAGATTTTACTGAAATATAACTGTGCAATAGTAGACTTTATTTAAAAAAAAAAACAGGGGGAAGTTTATTGGCTTTATATATTAAGAACCAGAAGAAGAGAAAGTCCTGTGGAATGAATCTGGATGAAAATAAATGACTTAAAAATTTTAATAGGTGATATGGTTGTTAGAATACTAAAGTATAGGTAGAGAAAGGAATTAGATGTGAGGTTCAGGAAAGAAAGAGATCATAAGCTTTGCCAGGAACTATTAAATAGTTTTTTGCATATAATAAAGAGGTAGGTGATTTAGGTGAAATATTGAGAATTAGATATTTTATCTTAGAGAAGAAAGTTGGGGATAAACTGATAAGTGCTGCCATATTTGGGGAGAATAGATCTTAAAGAGTTCAGAAAAAGCAGGGAAAGAATATTAGACTGAAATGCTACAGGTGACTGCAGCCATGACATTAAAAGACTTGTTTCTTGGAAGGAAGGCTATGAAAAAACTGGACAAAATACTAAAAAGCAGAAACATCACTTTGCCAACAAAGTTCTGTATAGTCAAAACTATGTTCCCCCCCCAGTAGTAATATATGACTATGATAGTAGGACTATATGGAAAGCTGAGCATCACAGAATTGACGGTTTTGAATTGTGCTGGAAGAGACTTTTGAGATTTCATTGGAAATCAAGGAGGGCAAATCAATCAATGCCTAAATAAATTAACTCTTATTATTCATTGGAAGGTCAAATACTGAAGCTGAAGTTTAAATAATTTGGTCAAATGATGAGAAAACAGGATTCAGTGGAAAAGACTTCAATGCTGGGTAATATTATGAAAGGGATGGCAGAGGATTGAGATGAATAGATAAGTGTCATGGAAGCAACAAATATGAGCTTGGACAGATTTCAGGAGATAGTGGAGGACTGAAGGGCTTAGCATACCTAAGGGTCCACAGGGTCATGAAGAGTCAGGAATAACTGAATGATAGAACAATAACAAATGTCACCCTATAAGAGAAGGGAAAGGCTTTAAACTGTAATTTTGTCCACAAAGAGAATAATGACATTGAGGAAAAAGAGAGGGAGTTGTCTAAAGAGAGTAAGGTGAATGTATAGGGAATTCATTGACCAAAATACATTTTTAGAGGAATGTAAAGGAGATAGAAGCAAAGATAGGCAATCAAATATAAATATAAAAAAATGACACTCATGTAAAAAGTGTGATTACATAATCTCAAAATGAAATGAAACTAGTAGAGGAAGTTAAAAACAATATAGAATGTTTTTAGTGTCTTATTTTTTATTTTTATTTTTCTAAACTATATTTGAGAAAAAGAGATGACCATTGCTGAGTTTTCATAGAAATATTAATCTGAGTGAAGGCCTAAAGTATTCAATTCCTAGTTTATTCCATTTCTGCCAAGGAAAATGATGTTTGGACTAAGATAAAAACAGGGCAAAATGATGCATAAGAAGTATAAATCCAGGATGAGCAGGGAGCTAGTTAAAGAAGCACCTAGCTGCCCCTGAATTTAAGTCTCCAGGCCCATAAAATAGGATCCTAAGAAGAGAGGATTTCAGAAATCATTTAGTCCAACTCTCTATTATAGACAAGAACATTAAGGACCATAGATCTGCCCACAGTTACATAGTGCAAGAGTCACAAAAGATTTGAATCTGGGCCTCAAACTTCAGAGCCAATGACCTTTCCAACTAGGATCCTGGGCACTGAAAAACTTCATGAATTATAGGTTATAGTCAGTAATCTTTGAATGAATGTAGAGAATGGCAGAGACAACAAGGGAATACAGTAGAGTCTATAAACTATAAGCAAATAAAATTGACATTTCTAAAAAAAATTCTAAGTTGCCTTATTAAATGGATGGCTAGTGAACATTAAATAATAATAGTAATGATGAACATTTATATGGTACTATGTTCCAGGTACTCTGCTATGCAGTTTAGAGTTATTAGCATATTTGATCCTAGGAAGAGAGTGCTATTATTATTCTTATATTTACAGATGAGGAAACTGAGGCAAACAGAGGTGAAGTGACTTGCCCAGGGTCACACAGCTAGCAAGTGCCTAAATCTGGATTGGAACTCATGTCTTTCTGACTCCACTATTCCACTCAATTGTCTAGAAAATAAAGCAGAAATCACAATGAGCTAGTCTGGCTTCAATGGTAAATGTTTATGCCAGTCTAAACTCATTTCCCTTTTTGACAAGGTTGTTAATAGACAGTTGAAGGGATTATCATAATTACAATTTATTTAGATTTTAGGAAAACTTTTGACAAATGTCGTACTATCCCAGTAGACAAGTTGAAGTGATATGTCTTAAATGATCATACAGTTTTAGAAATAGTTGGCCAAAACTAAAAAAATAGTATTTGATGTCATCTTGAAAAAATGTCTCTAGTGGAGGTTCTGAGAGATTTCTTCTGAATCCTATGTTGCTTAGAATTTGTATTGGTGACTTTGATAAAGGAACAGAGGGAAGCTTATTGACTTTTCAGATGACATCATACTCGGAGTGATAGCTGGTAAAGTGAAACTTACAATTAATTAGCTTTTAATTTTTTGTTAACATATTAAATAGTAACTGCTGATTTAAGAGAAATAGTCTCAGTTATTAATTGATTGAATAATTGAGTATAAGAATTAATAATCACACATTATAATAGATTTGGTATAATCCGAATCATAATGTGAAATTGTAATAGGAATAAGATTAGCCATCTTAGCCTGCAGCACCCTCCAACTGTCTTACAACATTTCCTTGACTCAGAAATACCATGTGCTCAAAATCTGAGTATATTTCTTCAGGATTTGAGTATATGTTACAAGGAAGGAGGGCACTGGGCTTAAAGACCTTCTTCTCTGACCTAGAAGTGACCCCCAAAATCTATCTTTCCTGTGGTTTTATTGCGATTTGTGATTTTATGATCTCTTATATAACTATATTAATTACATCAAACCCAAATGCTTGAAATTATTGGGAAACTTTGTTATATTATTATTCGGAAACTTTGGTGTATAAATGTTTCCTTCAGGTATGTGTTGCTTGATATTAATAATTAACAATAATCAATCAACAAAATTATCTCTGTTGTCTCATCTACAAGATATTTTGTAAGATATCAATATTTGGCATATAGCAAGTGATTTTTTTTTCATTTACAAAAGCAAAATAATTAGTGAGCTAAATTAAAATAATGATAAATTAGTCTGATATGGGCCATTAATGTCTAACCACTGTAATGACTCACAGAGCTTGAAATTAGGAAAAGCTCTCTACTAACAGAAATATGCATCTACTCTATAACCTATTGTCTCAGAGAGTTGCCTAGAGGAGGAAGAGATTAATCATCTTATCCAGGTTCATGGTCAGTATGTGTTAAAGGTAGTACATGGACCCAGATATTCCTAATACCAAAAGGCAACTCTGTTTAATACTCATTAAAGTCCTATTTGGAAGCTTCATCAAAACAAGAGGGTGACTCTGATCTGTCAAAGGTCATTTCCATAGGAAATGGACCCTAGAAGGCCACTTGGAGGTAGAGTGGTATATAATATCATAATAGACTATATATCTATTGTCCAAGGATTAAACTCACTAAATTCAGAGAGGATTGTCAGCAAAGGGTTAACAAGTCATTAGGTGATTTTTTTTTTTAAAACAAATGGCAGCTCATCATGGTGAAACCCTGTATTCTAGAGGAATTATGATCTGAACTGGTAGAGTGAAAACTCAAACTTATGAATTTTTTTAGGTCCCCAACTCCTGTCCTGGGCTCTGCTGTCCTGGCTGGTGAGTAACCTTTTATTTCGGAACCAATGCTTCACTTTTCCCCATGTTTCTGGGTAATATTCTTGCCCATCATCTTGTATGCTTTTGTTCTTCTTTTATAGGCGTGAAGATATAATTTGGTTCTGCCATTGTACTTGGAAGGCTGTGTTTTTCTATACCACTCTAGCTCCACTCACCATTTCTGTAATGTTTCAAATCAAAATATTCTTCCCTGTTCACCGTTTTCCTCAATGTGTTATCATTGCATCAGCATATAAAGTCATTGAGGTAAGGTAAAAAAAAAAGTCATTGTCTTCACTGTTCTATTTGACAATCTGCTACTAAGCAAAATGCTTGGCACACAGGAGGTGTATTCTATTTTAAATTCATTTATGAATTCTTCCATCTTTGAAATATTTTTTGGAATGTTGTAGTATTGAGGTATGTAAAGAGAGGCATTAGGTTTGGGAGCGTTCCTCTGTGCTCTGCCTTTAGCCGACTACATCTGAAATATATTCTGCTCTGGGCACCCAATTTTAGGAAGGAAGGATGTTGATAAGCTGTAAAGTGTTTGGAAAATGGTTAACAGAATAGCAAAAGGCCTCAAAGTCATGCCAGATGAAGATTCATCAAAGGGATGTTTAGCCTGGAGAAGAGAAGAGGGAAGGAGGAGGATGTTATGATAACTGTCTTCAAGTATTTGAAAGGCTGTCATGTGGAGGAGAAATTAAATTTGTTCTGGCTGGCCCCCAAAGCAATGGGTGGAATTTTCAGTCAGGTTTTGGTTGGATATAAGAAAGAAAACTTCCTAGTAATTAGAATTTTCCAAAAATGGGAACAGGCTGACTTCAGATCTTAGAGGGTTCCTCCTCTAGAGGCACTGCTGCAGCTGGATAACCACCCATTGGGTATGTAGGAAAGGACATTCATTTGGGGATGACTTTTGACTAGATAGAATCTGAATTCCCTTCCAGCATTGAAATTCTATGATTCTATTTTTCAAATTGCATAACTACAATAATAAAACATACTTTGGTAGCATTTTATGCATAAATCAATATTTTTTCTCTACACAACCCTATGCTATGAGTACTATTACCTGTAGAAGTTTTGTCACTTATCCACAGTACCACAGTTTTAAGTGGGAAAGTCTAACCATCCAATTGTATTTTCTCCACATTATCAAACTGCCTAAAGAGCTGCCTACAGGCAGTTAGTTGGCAAAGTTGAGTGCTGGGTCTGAACTCAGAAAGATCTGAAGTCAAATCCAGGCTCAGATACTTATTAGCTTTGTGATTGTAGACAAGTCACTTGATCTCTCTGCCTCAGTTTTTCTAAATGTAAAAAGGGGAAAATAATATTTATCTCTCAGGGTTTTTGTGAGGATCAAATGAGATAACATTTGTAAAGTACTTAGCATGGTGTCTGGCACATAACAGATACTTAATGTTTATCTTCCTTCCTTCCTTCATTCCTTCCTTCATTCCTTCGTTCCTTCCTTCCTTCATTCCTTCCTTCATTCCATCCTTCCTTCCTTCCTTCCTTCCTTCCTTCCTTCCTTCCTTCCTTCCTTCCTTCCTTCCTTCCTTCCTTCCTTCCTTCCTTCCTTGTTTGCCAGAAACATTATGTGACTTATGCACAGTCCCAAAGCTATGGTCCTCTGGATATCCTGTGGTAGTGTTCTCTTAAAAGATTTACTTTAGTAATTATAATTAACTTTTTTTTTTGAGCTCTGAAAGTTAAGCTGATTTTTTTTTTTTGAAAAGTAGGGAAGGAGGAAATCAGACTTCAGCTATGTAGAGAGTTGCTTATTTTATAATTTTAGAAAGGCTCTTTGTTTTGTGTCAATGTTAAACCACCAAAATCATCAGCTGACTGACCTAGCAAGGAACAACTCTCAAGGGGGATGCCTATGACTCTTACTTGTCTTTGAAGTATTTTTTAAAAGTTGCTGTTTTTCAGTTCTTAGATATATTTGGGATATTTTTTAAAAAATATTTAAAATTTTATAATATTTCTTTGTACATTTTCAGAAATTGCATTTAGAGGAAAAAATGGGGTATACTCATGCACATTTTCTAGAACATTAGTTTTTAGGACCAATGAACAGGTATTATTTTGTACCAGTATCAACTTCAATGTCAGCAGCAGAGAGGAAAGAAGAATTCTATTAGCCTAGAATATGTGATGGAGACATTTTATTTTTTCTGTGTAGGTATGTGAAAGGAACACACTGCTGTGCTGTGGTTGAAGTTGATTTGGGGCTGGCAGCCAGACTATGTGTATTACTTTAGGGAAAGAACACAGTACATTATAGCTGTTTGTAGCTTCCTTATGACCTTGCAGAATCAGCTTTTCTGGCTCAGCTGCATTCAGTGTGTAGGAAAGAGCTAAGGAAGACAGTTGAAATATTGCTTCTTTATGGACTCTGTCTTTTCTTGTATTGTGGCCATAATCCATGCTCAGAAACAGGCCATAAAATTGGAAAGATTTAAGAGTATGGGCCTATGAGTTTGGAGACCCAACATTGGTCCCAAATCTGTAACAAACAAGTTGTGTGACTTTCCCCAATTGCATCCAGAACCTATTTTCATTATTTGCAAAGTAGGATGGAAGTGTGGACTCAATACTCTCTATGGTCCCCTCCACTTCTCATGTTCTGTGATTCTAGGAAATATTCTGGTTTTTGGAAAAGCCTATCCTAGGATAAAATGAAAATGTTGTTATTGATAATCTAGCTATTTGTATTCATCAGACAGAAGAGTCTCCATTTTTTTCCCTGAAAAGTTTCCTCAGAGGAGTAATCATGCTACAATGGCAGAGAGCTAGGCTTAGGGCCAGGAAGATCTGAATTGAAATCTCCTGTATGAGATATAATAACTGGTTGCATGACCCTGGGCAGGTCACCTACCTTCTCAGTGTCCTAGACAACTATCTAATGACTCAAAGTTGCAGAGCAGATAGTAATCTGCCTTGGTAGAGGGAGTTTCCTTACTGAGAGAACTCTTCACTGATGAATTCAAAGGTTCAATCCCCCCAAAAGATCTTTTATATGACTGCATATTTGAGGACTGTTCACTTACTCTCTATTTTACAGTTAATATTTGACTATAGTGACTTAGTCTTCACTTATCCACTTGTCTTAGCTATATAGCCAAATACAAACACAATTTAAAAAATGATTAAACACACATGCAGATATCTTTATGAGTTACCTCACCATTAGTAACTGATATAAAGAACTTGAATTTCTTTTTCTCAACCTCTTAAATGATGATACCTGGTAGTGGAAAACAGCAGAGAACACCTAAGAGTGACTACTGAATGAGACTGAACGAGGAAAAAAAATAACTAACAGATGGCAGAGAGCCAAGAGTAATCTTAGTTAAGTAAAGAAATTATTGAATGCTTGTACTTAAGAGTGGTAAAATCACTTAGCATGAACAGAAAAGGCTTAAATTGTTAGTCTTTTGTTCACTTGGAAGGAACACTGAATTCAATCAGCATACCTGGGTTCCACTTCAGTGTTTCCTTTTTAAAATCTCACATTTTCATACTACTTTGAGACTGGAAAAAGAGTTTCCTTACAATAATCCTTTGATGCAGGCAACCTAAGCATGATGATCTTAATTTTACATATGGGAAAACTGAGTTTCCAAGGAATTAAATGGCTTGCTTTGGATTGTACTAAGCAACAGAATCAGGATTTTAATTTAAATCTTACCTGATCCCAATTCCTTCCATGCTACCATTTTGTCTTTCTTGTATGACCCTAGATGAGTCAATTAGGCTCTCTAGATCTCATTTTCTTTTCTTATAAAATGAATGAGTTAGATTTAATGGGGTGTAGGGTGTAGGTCATCACTAGCTCTGACATCTTATGTGCTTATGTGACAGTGGTACTTTAGTCATCATTATAGTAGCAGTAGCACTTGCAGTCATTTTACTAGACTTGGGATTAAGATGTCCTGGGTTCAGATCTTCCATTCCATACCAGCTGTGTGACCATGGGCAAATCATATCTTCATATGTAAAATGGAGATCAAAATGCTATTAGTTCCTGCCTCAGAAAGTTGTTGTGAGACTCACAGGAGATGATGAGAGCTTAGTAAACTTTAAAGTGCCATATAGGCTCCATTTTGATGAATGGATTTAATTTAATTATTTAATAATTTAATTTAATTTAATAATTTAGCCGTTTTATATGTGTCTACCTGGTGCAATGGACCAATTCAAGGACAGGATGGGTTTAAGTATTTTAGCAGGCATCTGAATAATGGCTGCTCATAGATGATGGCTCATTGGGGAGTCTGTTGTTTCTTTTATAGAGAGAATATCTAACTGGTCTTGGTATTGTAAACTTTGCCAAAGTTAAAAAAAAAAGGTTGCTTTTTAACCTTCCTTCTCAACATCATAGATGCACGGAGTCTAGGACACACCAGTTGCTCATAATTGGCCATCTCCTGTGCATGGTGAGAAAATACCAGGAGGGGGGTTTCACTTGCTTATCAGCTCTTAAAGAAAAAGACAGCATTAATAAAACTCTCATTAAATGTGTCTTAGTGGGTAATGATATTTATTGAGTTAAATGCAGATAAATTGGCAGATCTCTAATTACAGCATATTTGCAAAAATGCTGTCTGAAAGTCAGGACAATTTCAAAAAGATAAAGGAAAGTAAGCAATTGAGTTAGATCATATTCTTTGCTTTAAGAAGGAATAATGATTTCTAAGTTTGTGAAGGATTGGATTCAATCTTCTTTTTAAAATCTATAGTTTTGGGGATAGCTGGGTAGCTCAGTGATTTGAGAGCCAGGCCTAGAGACGGGAGGTCCTGGGTTCAAATTTGACCTTAGACATTTCTTAGCTGTGTGACCCTGGGTAAGTCACTTAACCCCCATTGCCTAGCCCTTACCACTCTTCTACCTTGGAACCAATTCATAGTATTGATTCCAAGATGGAAGATAAGGGTTTAAAAAAATAAAAAATAAATAAAAATCTTTAGTTTTAACTGGAAGAAGTAATGATCATCATGGTATAGTCAAAAAAACTACTGGATGTGGAGTCAAGTGGAATGACCTGGCAGCAGCTTTCAGGAATCTGTCTGAGCTACACAAATGGAAGCCAGTCATTTCACTTCTCTCTTGTTCAGTTATCTGTAAAATAGGGGTAATAGGATCACAAATTTAAACAAATTTAAATTTGAGAGGACCTTAGAGCTTTTAAAGTTCAATGTCTTCTTTTTTCAAATGACAAACCTGATACTCAGGTGAAATAACGTGTCCAAATTTTTAAGCAATAAATGGCAAAGCAGATTTGAGCCCTGGTTCTCTGACTCCCAATCCAATACTCTTTTCACTGAAGAGTACTTGCTTCTTAATAATGCTTACATTATCTCCCTTGAATATTTGTGGCTAGGAAAAGTTGAGTTGATAGAGAAATGTGAGCTTACATTATGATAATTTCCAACATTTCTCAAAACTTACATTTTTTTGCACCTTAGAAGAAATTGCCTATTTTATACCTGAGATGTATAATACTCAGAAAGATTAAACATGACTTTGTCTCTGTCCCTCTTTCTTTGCCTCACCTGCCAACCGCATTTCTCTCTCTCTCCCCTTTTTAAAAGAACCTTCCATCTTTGAATCAACACTAAGCATTGGTTCCAAGGTGTAAGAGTGGTAAGGGCTAGGCAATGGAGGTTAGGTGACTTGCCCAGGGTCACACAGCTAGGAAGTGTCTGAGGCCAGATTTGATCCTAGAATCTCCCTTCTTTAGACCTGGCTCTCAATCCACCTAGCAGCTCCCTAGACATGTTAACTTAAAGAATTTTTACTTTTATAATTATAATGACTTTTTTCTTGTGAGCTTTGAGAGGTAAAGGTTGCCTAATGTGTCTCACAGGAGACATGGAAAGAGACCATTGAATCTTACCCATCAAGGGAGACGGATTCCCATCTTGAGAGGAGTAGAAAAAGGGGCTATGAGACTAACTATCCTTTTCTGTTCTCCTCTGAGAGGAGGTTTTCAGGCTAGAATTTTATCTACATTCCTAAATTATTGTTGGCTCATTTTTTAGATTCATAAGTAAAAAGAAGCCAAATAGCTTCTCCAGTTAATATCTCTTAAAATGAGGAGAGGAGGCCAAGTTTACTCACTCTGGCTTGCTCTTTTCCACAAAATTCTAACAACATGAAAAAAAAAAACACAGAGACTGAATAATGGGGGAACCTAATTATCTAAGTAATTAGCAAGTAGAAATAGGAAGTAATATAGATTAGAATATGCCAAAAAAGCATGTTGAATAAATGAACTCTCCTACTGGGAACAAGTTATCTTAGTTTAACTAAGAGAGATGCCTAAATCTCAATTAAGGGGAATTTCCTCAAAATCTTAAGAGAAGATGAAAATTAATATCTTTTTTTTTACTTCTCTCCTCCTTGAAGTCAGTTCTTTCCCTTCCTCCCCCCCTTCCAGGAATGTTCTTTTAAAAAATTACTAGTTACTTTAAAAAATAAATAACGTTATAATATGAAACAATTATAATATAATATATATGATTTGTTATAAATATGTAATAAGTTATAATAAATATGCTTATTTAAGAGAAATAAATTCTCACATTAGCTATGTCCAAAAATCTAGGTCTTATTCTTTTTTCCCCACTTTCTCCCACCCTAGCTCTCCTCTCTCTCCAAGAAGACAAGTAATTTGATATGAGTTGTGTGTGTATGTGTGTATATAAATATATATCTCCCTGTTCATCATACCATGAAACAAGATATATATTGCTTATGCTAGAAAAAAATTCATGGTTGAAATAAAATGAAGAAGGGCAGGTTCTCAATTTGCATTCCATAAATCTGACAGGTAATATGTTCCCTGACCTAATTTGTTTAGAATATCTGCCTTCATGCCTACATCATGTATCTGTTTTGATCTCATATTGGTAAATGGGATAAGATATCGGTCTCTATCTAGTTTCTGCCAATTTACTTTCAAGTTTTCCCAACAATTTTTATAAAAAAAAGTGCATTCTTATTCCAAAAACCTTGAACTTTAGCTTTGCCAAACATGAGGTTATTATAATCTTTTATGACTTTTGAATGTCTATTCTATTCCACTGATCTACTTTTCTATTTTTTTTAGCCAGTATTAGCTTGTCTTGATAATTACTGCTTTATAATATAGTTCAAATATGGTATTATTATACCTCAACATACTTTTGCATTATTTCATTTGAAATTCTTGATTTTATGCTATTTCAAATGATTATTTTAGATCAATAAGATAATTTTTGGTAACTTAAATGGAATGGCATTAAATAAATACATTAGTTTAGGCAGGCTTTTAATTTTAATTAAATTGGTTCTGTCCACCCATAAATAATGAACATCTCTTCAAATATTTAAATCTAACCTTATTGGTTTAAAAATGTTTTATAATTATGTTGATATAGTTTTTGCCTTTGTTTTGGAAGATATACTCTGAAGTATTTTATTTTACTTATGGTTAATTTAGATGGGTCATCTCTTACAATCTCTTCCTATGGGACATTGTTAGTTATATATATATATAAATGCTGATGATTTATGTGGGTTTATTTTATATTATAGTTTGCTAAAATTGCTAATAGTTTCAATTAATTTTAATTGAACTTCTAGAATTTATATATGTATATATACATATGTATTGCATCATGTTATCTGTGAAGAAATAATTATATTATCTTTGCTGATTCTGAGATTCTTAAATTTCTTTTTTCCCTTATTGCTATTACTAGCATTTAAAAGACAATATTAAATAATATTGGTGATAAAGGGCATCATTGTTTTACTCCTGATCTTATAGGGAAGGTTTCTAATGTATCCCCATTACAAATAATGTTTTCTGGGGGTTATATCTATGCATTTAAGTTTTTTTAAGGAGTGAGTTACATTTTGTCAAAGACTTTTTATGCATCTATTGATATAATCATTATTTTTGTTCTTTTTTGTTGATGTAACTAACTGTAATAATTGCTAATTTTATATTAAATAATTTCTCCATGCCTACTGTAAATATTGTTTATATAATCTTTGTGACATATTATTGTAGTCTCCTGGTAAAAATATTGTTTAGAATTTTTCCATCTATATTCATCAATGAAATTGGCCTATAATTTTATTTCTGCTCTTCCAATTTTAGGTATGAACCCTATATTTGTTTCATAAAAGGAGTTTGGTAGAATTTTTTGTTTACCAATTGTCCTAATAACATTTAATATTGGAATTAGATGATATTTAAATGTCTTATAAGGGGGCAGCTGGGTAGCTCAGTGGATTGAGAGCCAGGCCTAGAAATGTGCGGTCCCAGGTTCAAATCTGGGCTCAGACACTTCCCAGCTGTGTGACCCTGGGCAAGTCACTTAACCCCCATCCCCTAGCCCTTACCACTCCTCTGCCTTGGAACCAATACGCAGTATTGATTCCAAGACGGAAGGTAAGGGTTTTTATTAAAAAAAAAAATGTCTTGTAAGATTCACTTATAAGTTCATCTGATCCTGGTACTTTTTTCTGAGGAAGATCTTATTTTTTGTTCTAATTTTTAATTAATTCTGTTCCCTTTTATGAGTGAATTAATCCCATTCACATTCAAAGTTATACTTTTTATTAGTTGTAGCATACCAGGCATGTTAACATCTGGGGAGTATGGTTGATGCATTGATATTGTATCATATGTATTCATTTACCACACATGGTCAGATCACTTAATGTTTATTGTATAGAAGTTACAGTCCAACCGCTAAGAGAATTCCTGAGCGGCCACAGGGTTCTAGCTCACAACTTGTCAGACTATATTCCTTTGCAAGGCTCATGTCAGGTTAATCTCCACCTCTTTGATCTCGTCATTGTCAATTCAACCAATGTTAAAACCTATGACATGTTATGTATTCATTGATCACCTCCCAATCCACATTCCCCAAACCTCCAATAAATATTGGGGAACAAGCATGAATCTCTCTCTTACTTCCCTGGATCTTCTGAGTACTCTGTCCTATATTTTTCCTCCTGATCTCTCTTTCCTCATGATGCTGTTGCCCCCATGCTTCCTATTAATCCTCTGGCACTCTTGTCCATAGGAGGCATTAAGGAGTTTTTACTCCCCACGTGTTTTTTTATTCGTGATATTTCCCATTAATTCTATAGCACAATTATCCATGGGAAATATTCACAGAGATCGCGCCACTCCCCATGTGTTTTAACTTGTTGTCTCTAAGTCTTTATCATTCACCTATTTCCTTCAGTCTCCCTTCTCCTTCTCAGGTTATCACCCACAGGTAAAAAATATATAGGGACGGCAAGTCGGTCCTTATAATAGTTGTGTATTTTCCTCCATTATAGTTTTCTTTGCTTTTTTCCCTTTTTGTGTATCTCGTTTTTCCTTATGCCACCTCAGGAATCTAATTTTCCTCTAACCACTACCTCACTAATCTCAACCCCTTCTTCTGTCTCATCTTCATTTTTCTTCCCTCCTTTTTCCTTTTCCCCTTACCTTCCTACTTGTTTATCTATTTATCTTTCTATGAGTTTCTTCCTTATCCTTCTCTTATTCTCTTATTTATTAATATACATGACCTCTTTAACTTTCTTCCTTATATTATTCCCTTTCCCTTTTCCCCTAATTTGTATACTTTCTGAGATTTCCTTTTAACCTTTTCCCATCACCCTCTCATCTCCTTACAAAATAAGACAATTTTTGCCTATATATATATATATATATATTATGTATATATATAATTTCCTCTTTTACCCAGATCCAATGAGACTAGGGAGGTACTAACATTATCATCTCTTTATCCACTCCTTCCCTTTATTGAAACATTTCTTTCATTCATGCCTCTTTTATATGAGATCATTATTCCAATTTATCATTCCCTATCCAATTTTATTTTTTAACTCATTCTATTATGTTCAATTAGACCTTGAAGCTTTTGTCTATAAATGCTCCTTCAAATCACTCCATTAATGATATCATTCTTAAGGATTAAACATACCATTTTACCACATGAGAAATGAATATTTTGGCCTTATTAAATTCTTTACAATTGTTTTTTCATATTATCTTATGTTTCTTCTCATTCCCATAAATCAAATTTTCTATTCAGTTTTGGACTTTTCTTCAAGAATATTTGAACATTTTGGAGAATGGCTGAAAAAGTTGTGGTATGTGTTTATAATGAAATACTACTATATCATAAGAAATTACAAGCCAGATTATTAAAAAAAAACAACAACAACCTAGAAGGACTTATATGAAGAGACGCAAAGCAAGGTGATCAGAATAAGGAGGATATTGTACAAAGTTACAACAATATATGATGATCAACTGTGAATGACTTAACTATTATCAACAAGTTAAGATCTAGGACAGCTCCCAGAGATATGTGACAAAAAAAGGTTATCCACTGCCATAGAAAGAATTCAAGTTGAAAAATTGAAAGAGATACTTCTTTGTTTTCTCCATGAATTTTTGTCTAGTGTAAGCAATATGTGTCTTCTATCACATATTGTTGTTGGGCATTATCATTTTCTTCATTTTGAGCATTGTCATTATTTTCCCAATTCCTATTTCTATAAATTTGGTTTCTAAAGTTCTTATTTCTATATTCATTATAGTTATTTCCATAATCATTGTTATAATTTCTAAAATTTCTAAAATTCTGGTTTCTATGACCATTATCATCATTTTTATAGTTATTATTTCTAAAATTGTTATTAAATTGTGTATTCCTTCCAATCATCTTAAGAAAGGGTCTACATTCCATTATTTTGTGGCCCTTCTTCTCATAGAAGAGGTAGGTTACTGATTTATTTGTGAATTCCCGCAAAGGGGCTATAGTCTCTCCCTTATTTTTCAATTGTCTCTTTAACATTTCAATTTCTTTCTTTAAATCTTCCACTAAAGTATTGCCTTCCTCAGGTCTTTTTACACGACCTTTATAAACATAGGTTGCTACTCTCCTCAATTCTTCAAGATCCATAGAGTCCCAATTAGGACAGCAAGTTTTAAAGTAGTCTTTTACCACTGAACAACAATTCTCAGAGATTAGGTTTGGATCAACACCTCACACCCTACACCAAGATAAACTCAGAATAGGCAAATGACTTGAATATAAAGAAGGAAACTATAAGTAAATTAGGTGAACACAGAATAGTATACATGTCAGACCTTTGGGAAAGGAAAAGTTTTAAAACCAAGCAAGACTTAGAAAGAGTCACAAAATGCAAAATAAATAATTTTGACTACATCAAATTAAAAATTTTTTGCACAAACAAAAGCAATGTAACTAAAATTAGAAGGAAAGCATCAAATTGGGAAACAATCTTCATAACAAAAACCTCTGACAAAGGTCTAATTACTCACATCTATAAAGAGCTAAACCAGTTGTACAAAAAATCAAGCCATTCTCCAATTGAAAAATGGGCAAGGGACATGAATAGGCAATTTTCAGTTAAAGAAATCAAGACTATTAATAAGCACATGAAAAAGTGTTCTAGATCTCTTATAATCAGAGAGATGCAAATCAAAACAACTTTGAGGTATCACTTCACACCTAGCAGATTGTTCAACATGACAGCAAAGGAAAGTAATGAATGCTGGAGGGTATGTGGCAAAGTAGGAACATTAATGCATTTCTGGTGGAGTTGTGAATTGATCCAACCATTCTGGAGGGCAATTTGGAACTATGCCCAAAGGGCGATAAAAGACTGTCTGCCCTTTGATCCAGCCATAGCACTGCTAGGTTTGTACCCCAAAGAGATAATAAGGAAAAAGACTTGTACAAGAATATTCATAGCTGCACTCTTTGTGGTGGCCAAAAATTGGAAAATGAGGGGATGCCCTTCAATTGGGGAATGGCTGAGCAAATTGTGGTATATGTTGGTGATGGAATACTATGGTGCTAAAAGGAATAATAAAGTGGAGGAATTCCATGGAGACTGGAACAACCTCCAGGAAGTGATGCAGAGTGCAAGGAGCAGAACCAGGAGGACATTGTACACAGAGATTGCCACATTGTGGTACAAGAGAACGTAATGGACTTCTCCAGTAATGGCTTTACAATGTCCCTGAACAACCTGCAGAGATCTACAAAAAAAAAACACAAAAAAAAACTATTCTCAAGTAGAGGACAAACTGAGGGAGTAAAAACACCTAGGAAAAGCAACTGCTTGACTACAGAGGTTGAGGGGATATGATCGAGGAGAGATGCTAAATGAGCACCCTAATGCAAATACCAAGAACAAGGAAATGGGTTTAGAGCAAGGACACATGTGATACCCAGACAAATCACGTGTCGGCTAGGCAAGGGGTGGTGGGGGATTGGGGGGAAGGAAAAGAAAATGATCTGTTTCCAATGAACAAGGTATGAAAATGACCAAATAAAATGATGTTTTAAAAACTAAAAAAATATATATATATGTATATATATATATATATATATATATATACATATATATATATAACCTCCAGTCTCTTTAACGTTCGTTGTTTTTGTGTTTTTTTGTTTTGTTTTGTTTTGTTTTATTTATCCATTGAGTTGCCTTTTGTTATGACTATGGTGGGATGTTCCATAGCAAGGGTGGGTTTTAGGAATCTCAAATTGGACAGGCTCAAATGGCAAAGAGTTTCAAGGAGATGAATTTCTCTCCTGAATCTCAGGTGAGATAAATAGAAGTATAGTGCACTCAGAAAATATCCTTTGAAATAGGAAAAGCACTGCTCTCTCTCTCACAGAATATGCCATACTTCCTGTTTGGAAAAGTTTCTTTCTTCCCCTTCCCCCACCCCCACCCCCAAGGTTCCCCTGCCATGTGGAGGCTAATTGTTGCCTATGGAAAGAACACCCCAGTTTTTACCAGTTGGTTTGTGATTCTTGAAGACACAGGGGCAGCTACCAGCAGCCTGGGTCCTAGGACTGGCCTGGGGCATTCTGGCTCAGAGGCTGGAGATCAGCTGAGGCTGGGGCCAGGCCAGGACTGGGTGAGCAGTCTGGGTCAAGCAGGCCCGGAGCAGATGGCTTGAGCTGTAAAGATAATTTTAGAGTTGTGACTTAAAATCTAAATTTAATTGGTCGCCAGGGAAATCCCAAATAATAAAATACCCAAGTCAGCTGGAAATTTATAGTGATTTAATTTTTATAGTAGAAAGAGATTAAGAAGAAGGAAGAAGGAAAGGGAGTGGGATTTCTCCTGCTTGGCTAGTGCCAGAAGGAAGACTGGAGGCTCTAGAAAGTAAGGAGGAAGGAATCAGCCTGAACTCCAAAAGGGCTCAGCCAAACTGCCTGAACCTGAATCAGCTCAAAGGCAAACTCACCTCCAAGCCCAGACAAATATCTGCCACCATGCCAAGATGTCGGAATACTTAGCATGCTGCCAGCCAGAGTCACCTCTCTGGGGAAAAGGGAGAGAGAGGAAGTGAAGTGCCTTATATAGATGGTTTTACTTTCCTGTGTCTCATCTGTACCAATGATAGCTTAGCTTGACTTGGGACAGCCCAGGGGTCTGTCCGCTGTTTCTGGTCTGTCATTTGCTAGCACATGCCCATGTAATGTGGGTATGCACATTCCTGGGTACTAGACCAAGCAAGATGGAGAGGGTCTAAAAATCATAGAGCGCAGAAGCAGGCAGCAGGAGCGAGCTGAATCAGAAGCTTTTGTGAGGGTAGGCAAAAAGCCTTGGCCAGAGAAACATGGCTTTAAAAAAAAATTATCTAGGCTATCTTAAAAAAAAAATTGAGAAGTTCTCGTCCAACTTATGGTTGCCATTAACTGTAACAATTAAATTATGTCACCAAAACTATAAAAATAAAATTATATCTAGTAATAAAAATATTATATTTTATGAGTTTTATTAAGGATTATTAGAAATCAAGGATGCAAAATAATAACCACACTTGTGCCCATGGCTGATTAGCCCATTCATAATCCCCGCGCTTAGTTTACTTACTACAACATTGCAATGGAATGGAAGACCGAGAGGGAGGTGATACTGCCAATTAAATACTCATTGTGATCTCGACAACCTGGGGACTCAGGTAAGATTATAGGGAATTCTGGGAAACACCAAGGACTTCTGGGGGATTAAAGTCTGGGGTTCAAAATCTCCAGTTTTACAATTGTCAATTTTATTCAAATGTCACATTGAATAACCCACTGTGTGTTAGGGCGTAATGCCTTGGGGGTTTTTAATTTGTTCTTTTAGTTTTACCCTGAGCTTTTTGAAGGTATTTATCTCTTGTTTCTTTTGGCTTCTAAATCGAAGGGTCACTAGCAAATCTATTACTTTTAACACTTTTAACCTTGTGATTTCTATAGAAGCTATAAGTGTTACCTCTCTGTTCTGGAATTCTCCTAGTAGTTCACTTATTTGTGTATTTGCTCTTCTTCTTCTGTAGCCATAGTTTGATACACTATCTAGTCCAAGAGACCCTGAAATTTTCTCTCAGTCAGCTGCTCATACAATCAGTTGGTTGAAGACAAGGCTTTGCTTTCTGTTTCCTTAGATAGTCACTTAAAGCTTTCCATGCTTTTTTTCTAAGTTGTCTCTCTTTGAACAGTTATTTCTTCCCAGTTTTTATTCACTTTTGTTGATTCAAAGTTCCCTTAGCGGCACTATTTTGAACATTTGTGGGGAAATTTGAAGAGTAAGGTAATCTGTCCTATTCCACTTTCTTACCAGAAGTCTGTTCTGAAGACAATCTGAAACTATTCATACTCACTAAAGAGGAAGGACACATGAAGATTGTCTTGTACCCAAAGTGTTCACACCAACAATGCCTCTCACACAACCATGGATAGAAAATCACTTGGTGCAGGGCTAGTCTTCCCCTATCCAGATTGCTTCAATTATATTCATACCTCTTTTGAATAGAATGACTTTTAAGTTCTGCCCTGTCCTATTGCCTTAAAACACAGAAATCCATTGCTTGGTTTGACATGAAGCAAAATCTGAAGACTGAGTATTATTGATTTTACAATGAACAGTTGTCTTCACTTCACAAAACCTCAGAACTGAAAGATACCTCAGAAAGTTATTCAGTCCGACTTGCATTTGAATAATACCTTTTACATATCTGAGACAAGTAGATATTCAGAATTTGCTTGATGAAATACAGGGAGGGGGAGCCTTCTTCTGAGGCAGCTCATTCTTGCTTTTGAATAGCTCTAATTGCTAGGAAGTTTTTCTTTACACAAAACCCTAATCTGCCCCTTTGTGGGGGGAGAAGTATAGCAAGTATTGCGTATATTTAAGTATTGCATATACTAAGAACACATTGCAATGATTTGGAAATGTAATATTACTCTAGAGATCATCCATTGCTAATGCTTATTCTGACAGACTGGTGAAAAATATTTCCTCATTCCAGTTTCCCCTACTGAAAAAAAATAGGTTATAGATACTTATTTCTGTCTGTCTGTCTCTTTCTGTCTGTCTGTCTCTCACCAAAAGTATCAAAGCTTAGCTATAGTTTAGTGTACATGGTGGCAAATAGTATGAGATAAATTAAATTGGCATCAGATTATGGAGAACTTGTTGCATCAGGCAATAAAATATGAAATTGACTAGGAGGAAATAAAGAATCACTTAAAGATTTTGAGCAGAAAAGTGACATATCTCTGTTCACATGTGTGATTAGATTGGCATTTGTCATGAAAGATGCATTTCCCACCAAATTCACCCCTCTTTCAAACTTTCCTATTTCTGCCAATCACACTACCATAATTAGTACTTAATAAATGCTTTTTTAACTGACTGGCTGTCCTTTTAGTATGCCATGTTTCCAAGCTTGGAACTGTCTTTGACTTCTCCCTTTGCTTTTCCATACACATCTAATCAGTTACCATGTGTTGGCAATTCTACCCTGCCTCTGTCACAATAATTCCTTTCTCTTTTCCCATTTTAGCTGCCACCTATTTCAGGACCTCATCACCTCTCACCTGGATTCTTACAATAGCTTCCTTTTTGAACTGTGTTCTTTCTTTAAGTCTCGCTCTTCTTCAACCCATCACTCACAAAGTTTCAAATGTATTTCTAAAACACAAATCTGTCATTACTTTGCTCCCTGTGTCCTATTACCTTCTCTATGAGACATTCAACTCTCTTCACACCTTATCTCCCATCTTTTCTTCCCCTGGGATTCTTATACATCACTCTCCTTCACCCATTCTTTGGTCCAGGCAAAATGACTTTCTTGGTTCTCCTTCTACATAACAAATATTCCACCTACTATTTTTTTATGGCTTTGTATTATCTATTCTTCGTATACTTTATTATTCCTAATTTCCATCAAAGGTCAATCAAATGCAATCTCCTATGAATCTTTTTCTGAACTCTCAACTCTTAATATATCTCTTTAAAATTATCTTGTATTAATTTTGTATATACTTATATACATACACATTTTCTCCTCCTAAATATCATAAGGTCCTTCAAGACATCAACTTCTTAAATTTTGGTCTGTGAATACCTCAGTTTCATTGAGCTACACAAGTTCTTCTACCACAATGCAATGATCCAAAAGGGATCACATATGTGTTTCATTTTTGCTAGGAAATTTCTTCCTCTGACTTGTATAATATGAGATTTAAAGATAGAAAGAATGACAAGTAATATGTGGGAAATTCAAAGAGGATCAAGCTGGAGATTACATTAATCTTCCAGAATTTAGAAGGCCAACTGAACTAGTTCAGCATGTTAAATCTATACATCTATACTGGGCATTTTATAAGCTAGGATTCTCAAGGGAATGCTGGTGGTCCCTGTGGCCTGCCAGGACAGAAATTAGGTGAGAACAACCATCTAATAGTATTTCTTTGCAAAATCTCTAGGATATAGGTGGATGAAAATGAAGGGGAAAATATACTGAATTCGAATGAACTTATTTGAGCTTTATAAGAAGTTTGGCTCAAGTTCATAAAACCTAAAGGAGGGACTTAAAATAATCCCAAGTAGAGTTGTTCAATATCCACAACATTTTTGAGTAAATATAAACATATTCGAATTGAGCACCCATTTCATTCCAAACTAAGTGAATGTTAACTATTTCAGTCTTTTACAATTCTGTAAAATAAAATTAGGAGAAAGACAAATTTTTCAAACTCATGATTATCATGAAAGACTAGCATTTTTTCTAGACTTCGCAAAGTTAAAACATAATTCAATAACTAATTTCTCTTCTGTTATCTTGGAAATGAACATTTATTTATTTTAGAAAATTTCCCATTAACATACAGTCTTCACCTCTTCTCTCTTTTCTGGGGACCCCCCAAAACCCTTGTCATCTCTGGATATCTGTTCAGTTGCCTGTGTTCAGGGCAAGAAACATGGAGCAGAAGAGACAGTGAGAGGCTTGAAATATGGGTTTCCCTATTATTAAAAACCACGTCTACCTAAGTTCTAAGCTCCAGTCCCTTGATGGATGATAGCTAAAGGTTTAATATTGCATTCTTTCCTAATTACACATCTACATTTTAGTTTATATCTTAAGCAAACAATCTCTAACCCAGAAGCATGGAACTAATGTGGGCATTTTTGGCACTAGACCTCAGAAATTAGGAAGACATTTTGGTCAGGAAGACTCCATAAAGAGAATCCCTGGGTTTGCTCTGCTTTCAGTCAGTCAACAAGCATTTTTAAAATCTCTTACTTCTTGTCTTAGAATTAATACTAAGTACTGGTTCCAAGGAAGAAGAGCAATAAGGGCTAGGCAAGTGGGGTTAAGTGATGTACCCAGGGTCACACAAAGCTAGAAAGTGTCTTCGGTAAGATTTGAACCCAGGCCTGGACTTGTCTCTAGGCCTGGACAACAAGAATGTTAAAGTGACTATCACTTATTCACATTATAGTCACTTCTTGTGTTATATACTTTCAGGAAGGTCTAGTCCAAGATTGAAGATAGCCTCAAACTACACACTCTATTTTCTGCCTCCGTAGCTTTGCATAGGCGGTCCCTCACACCTGAAATACAATTCTCTCTTAGAACTTTTAGCTTTATTAGGATGACTTCCTATAGAAAATCTCCTATCTGACCAGTTATTTCCTCCTCAAATTATTTTGTATTGATTTATCTGCATAAATGTTGGATCCTCTAGAAAAATGTAAGCTCTTTGAAATCAGAGACTTTTTCATTTTTGTCATTGCCCCTCTAGCACCTAGTTCATTGTATTGTATTTAATAACTCTTGTTAAATGAATAAAGTGAATAGTTGCAGTCTGACATTGATTGCAGCTTTGGTGATAGGCATCTATGGGAGATGTCTGTTACAAATGAGCTTGTGTTCCTCCCCATCTAGAGTAGCTGTTAATTAACCAATGATGGCCATAACTCAAAGATTTTCTTTGCTTTCTAAGGGAGAATTTAAATGCCCTGTTTCTCAGAAGTGTGTAGGTTGAGATTTTTACCCAGCTAGAACTTGGAGGTAGGAATTGTGTTAGAGGTGCTTGTGTTCTTAGAGATTTTCTAAGTGGAGAACTGAATTATTAATTCAGACTCTTCCAAAGAGAACCATTGTGTAAAACTGCCCATAGGCACTTCCAATGCATGAGAATAGACTTTAGACATACAACAGAAAGGCATTTTAATAGCTTCTGTAAGTGGTGCTATAACCAAGCATGTAAATATTTCATTTGGGAATTACTAACTCAGCTGACTTTTGAAGCAATACTAAGCCTTTTGTTTTTCTTAGGTAGCTGTTCCAACATATAGAAATGTAATTTTTTTCATGCATTCATGTTATTTTAAATACATGTTTATATGTGTCTTTAGCCAAGGTTAGCCTTGTTTTTTGAGCACTATAGTAGTGTTCCTTCCCATATTAAAATAACCTTTAGGCAAGCCACAATTTCCCTACTCAGAGGAAAAACACTAGGGAAGTGGGGAAGGTAGTGTCAGAATCCTAGGTCCTATCCCTGCTTTGTCATTTCCTGTCTATGTGACACAGGCTAAGTGATGCCACCTCTCTGCCTTTCCATTTCTTTATCTATAAAATAAGGGAAGGAATAGAGTTGGACTAGATTATCCCTACAATCCATTTCAGATTTAATTGTCTATTGTTCCAACCTATGTCAAGCACTGAATACATTCAGCATGTATTTTCATTTCAATTCAATTCATTAGCATTTATTAAGTACCTGCTGCATTTAAAGACAAAAGCACAAACTAAACAATCTCTACTGCCAAAGAACTTATATGTCCTTGGAAGGATGCAACAGATAAACAAAGTCATAATTTATGATTGGAGGATAAAAAACTTTTGCTGATTAAGATAGCAGTAACCAGCACTTATAAAGCATTTTAATGTTTGTAAAGGGATTTACACATATTATTATCTCATTTTATTCTCACAACTTTGGGAAGTAGGTTCTATTTATTGTCCCTACTTTACAGATGAAGAAACTTGGACTTTTGAAGTTAAATTGCCCAGGGTCATAAAGCTAGGAAGTATCAGAAGTCAGATTTGAACTCAGCTTTTTCCTGCAATGCTCTATCTTCTGTGTTACCTAAGTTTATATATTTATTCCTAGATTATATTCATTTTATCAACACAAAAATGCAAAGATAAATATTTACTATTTTTGTATTGCCTATTTTTGAATTCCATTAGTTCATAAACAATGAAATTGAAATAACTTATTTTTGTCACATCTAAAATGTATATTAAACATAAATTGGCAAAATATATTGAAATTGAATACTCTATTTACTTTATTACTTCACATAACCAAAATTCAAGTCATATCTCACAAAATTTCAGATCCTAAACATTTTTTTCTAATTCTGGCATCTGTTTTAAGAGCTTACTTATATGGAATCAGGGAAGACATATAATGTTTGATTATTATTAACAAAAACAATAACAGTAATAATAAAAATGAAGTGATACTACTGCTGAGAACATACCTGAAAGAGGTCATATATACATAAATATTTATAAAAGTGCCATCTTATTCTGGAAAATCAAGAAATAAAGTTGATGTATGTTGAGAAATGACTACACAAAATATGGTTCATGAATATAATAGATTAGCGCATGATAAAAACAATGGATAATTTTCTTTGAGAAAAGAGTAAGTAGATGCTGAAAATTAGTAGCAAATTATATCACACAAATAAAATAGAATATGTTATATTTTAACAGGCAAGAAACAGCATTATTGATCTGAGTTATTTCTGAAACAGCTCTATACACATTCAGATTCAGACTTGTCAGAAGTAATGAAAAGTCAGAAAAAAGAATAATGATAAAATGACACATAGTAAAATTGGAATATCTCAATCTTGAACTATTTAAATAAGTAATTGACAAATATTCAAAATAAACAGCAGGAAGGACATTGGCACTATTGATTATAATAATTTCATACAGAAGGGAATTTAAGTCATGTAAATCAATTACCACAATAAAAATACCAAAAAAGCCTAGTGTTCATGAATGCTGAATTTATTTGCTAAGTAGAAAGAAAAGACAAAGAAAAGCAATGTTGGTTACAATATCATTTGTAAAATCTTAGGAAGAAAGATGATGGATGATTAAGAGCAGAAGCTTTCCATTAATCAAGGAGAGGATTGCTTTAAAGAAAGCTTAGCAGTGAATATAGCTAAGCAAAGCTATGGCATTTGTATTTAAGGAGAAAAATGGAAAGAACACAACACAATATAACAAAGAAAGATGGGGAAAATTTACAAAGATTACTACAAATATTTTTTCCATCAAAGACAGTGGAACCACCACACAAGGATCCTAATATATTCTTGAATGTGAATGTAGAATGACACTAAAGAGGAAAAAGCTGAGAAAAGTATGTGAATTGGACCACATTTAAACAGGAGTTTCTGGTAGAGGTGATACAAATGGAAAAGCATTAACAGGTTGATAGGGTATTTGGAGAAAAGGAAGATAACAGATGTTTGAAAAAATTAGCATCTTAATAATATATATCTATTCTACCATCACATTAGTAACTATCACTCTAAATGCCTATTTTCCTATCTGTTCATGCTTTTTATGAGAGCTATCTATATGTGAATCAAAAGGACCTTTAACGAGGTTATGAGAAGGGAAAAAGCAAACTTTTATAAGTGATTTTCGGTTCTGGATCACATCTTTTCCATTCCAAAGCTAAAATATATAGTGAATAAATAATCTCATTGTGCTTATTGTTGATCCATTATGAAAGAACATTTGGTAACAGGTCAGAAAATAGAATGAAGATGAAACTTCATGAGCCCAAAGAACAGAGACCCCAGTGGCTTATATAATTCAACATGCTTAGTATTCTTAAAAAATTCAAATGGTTCTGTGACTTCATTGTTTTGGATGTTCCCTCCTGTAGTTCAAATTACAACTCATTCAGTTTATATTTGCCCAGACCATGACTCTTTGCTATGTCTTCCCATGTGTAATATACAGAGTATTCCAAAAGTCTTAGGGCAGGTTTTAATAGTTTAAAAATGATCTAAGACTTTTGAAACATTGTGTATTATTTATATTAAGATATATTTCTATTAATAAATATATACTCAGTTATACTAACTTCATAAAAGTCAATGGGAGGAGGGAGACGGAGAGAAATGAAGAGAAGGTAAGGAGAGAGCAAGGGAGTAAGAGAGCGAGAGAGAGAGAGAGAGAGAGAGAGAGAGAGAGAGAGAGAGAGAGAGAGATTGAAAGTGAATCTGTTAGTGTGAGAATTTGAACATTCATGAAAGTCCATTAATTTGATGATAGAGTGTGGTAAAAATACAAATTATCAATCTGGAGACAAAGAGTGGAGTTTCTAATACCAGTTGTGTCATTTATTATCTTTGTAAGCTGGGGCAAGACAGTATGTATCTCCAGGCCTCAGTTTTCTCATCTATAAAAAGAGGAATTTGAATTAGGTGCCCACTAAAGTCCCTTCTGGCTTAAAGTCTATGACCCTATGAAGATATCACAAAATAGTAAGAATTGAAATACTGTATTTGACAGTTTATTTTCACTTCATACAGAAGGGGGAGCCAAACACAAATTTATCTGCAGACAATTTTTCTTTCCTCATTGAACCTTTTTCGAGAGACCATTATGCTTTTTCTCTCTGGTTTTATTTAGGTGACAGGTAGTAAAAACCATTTGGACATTATAGTGCCTGGGCAGGGGGCCAGGGATGGGGTAGGGTTAGAAAAGTAAGGTTTGCTGGAGTGAAGAAACAAATTTTTTATATATATAAAATCAAATTTTAAGGATCTCCTTTAAGTTGACAGAATGCAAAGTAACTGTATCACACCAATGAGCAAATGTGACCCCAAATAAAGGATGAGAAAATACACTTCTTACTCTGTTTACAGGCAAAGGGGTTATGGATATGAAGCACTACATATGCTGCCAGAATTGCTTGTTGTTGTTTTTTTTGGTCAGTTTTACTAAATTGTTCCCCTAACTTCCATCTGTCTCTTTAAAATTTTTTTTTTTTTGGTAACAGTGATGCTATTTGGGTAGTGGAGAAGAGAAGGATAAACTTAGAAATAAAAATGATGTAAAAACATAAGTTATGATAAAATTTTAAAAAACAAACTTACACAAACCAAAAATTATGCATTAGTCCCCTTGTGTTTCTTATGCTAGTTTTAGCATGGAAAAAAAAATAAAATAGAGATAGGTGATCAGGCAGTATTAGAAACACTAAACCAGACTGTTATCTCATAGGTTCATAACTGTTGAAAATAAGTTGTACCATGTAAGACAGGAAGTGATGGGAATTCCTTTAATTTGTGAACAAAGTGGAGGTGGCTAACATTCAACTACCTTAGGTGATAGGGGACCTCAGATTAAATCACGTTATTGCTTTCCAAGTTGGCTTTAGCAGCCCTGTATTTTTTCTACCATATCATGCTTGGGAAATTTGCTTGTAGTCTCTTTTAATGTGAGAGGAGACATCATTTTGTTAAAGCATTTTCAAACTATGCAGCATTATTTGGCCCATTTGCTTATTTTCCCTTAATCTTTCCACATGATTTGTCAGTATGATATTTAAAGATGAAACAAAGTAGGAACCAGAAGATTAGGCCATCAATATAATGGGAAACCAAAGTGGGGAAAATCAATGGAATCAGTTCTCAAGTTAAGACACAACTTCTCATAGCAATATGTATGTATACATTTCTGCTTGAAACAGAAACTTGCTCTTCCATAGCAATTTGCTCTATATAGTTTTCTAGCTGAGTATTAAAAACAAGCAACAAAGTGGTTCTGAACTGAAAGTATGATCCAAGTGGATCAGAAAGATTGCCTTACTTAGGGCAGGAACCAAAGACATACAGATACACACACAGAAAAACAAAGATAGGGAGGTATATTTTCTTATTGCTTTTCCTGTCCAATTGTGATCATTAAAATTACATAGTATTCCAATTTGTTTGTTGAGGTAATTGTGCTATTTCCATTTACATTGTTATACTGTCATTTACAGACATATGAATATATGTGCTCATATATACATATATATACACACATATATGTTCTATTTACTTCAATCTATTGGTTCCTTTATTCATGTTTATTTGAACTCTTCATATTCATTAAAGTTAGTAATATTTAATTATGGTCTACATGTACCAGTTTGCCTTGCCATTCCTCAAAGAGTGGCATGTTTATTTCTTCTGCACCTATATATCCTAACCCAAATAATCTCAAGACTATTTGTATGAGTTAACACTTTTTAACCAAGAAGAAATTATTCATTGTACTATCACAACTATTGTCAGTGAAAAGAAATAGTTTAATTCTGATAGTGACATATGTCATTTAATGAACTTTTTTTTTTCAAGCTTCATGGAATTGTTGTTCAATTCACAGTTTCAAGATGTACTAACATACAAATCTCTCCTGTTTATTTCATGCCTATATTCTAGCTTGTTGAAAAATGGTTGTGTTATTTGTTAGTTGAGGGAAAGTCTTTTAAGAAAACCAGGTGATTCTCAAAAAGCAGGCATCAATATTTTGGATTAATTATTTAAATCCTAATCTCAATCTTTCACATGTCTTTCAAACTGAAAAAAATATCTCAAGCTGTAGGAGGATAATTCTTAGAAATGGAATCAATAATAAAAAATTTTAAACAATTGCATCATTTAGGTACTATATAAAGAAGCAAAATATCAGTAGAGGAGGAGAACAATCCAAATTTCATAATTTAAACTTAGATAGGCCCTTTCTGTTGTGTTATGGTTGTTCTAACAGGGCTGTTTATGGAAAAAGCTCATTTTTGGTGTTATCAAGAATAGTGCACAAAACTTTATCTGATTTTTCTCAGGAGAGAAAATACCAACATTTTTTTTATCTCATATTATGAGTGATCATGGGAAAACCACTTCAGAACAAAGAAAGAAAATAAATTAGATTTCATAATTCAGATTAATTAGAATCCTAAATTTAGAACTGGTAGGGATCTTATAAGTTCTTGCTTCCTCATTTTTGAAGGAAACTAAGGGTTAGTGAGGTTAAGACACTTCATACAGTTAGTGCCAAAGGCAGCATTAGAACTAAGATCTTCCTCGTTCCAGGTTTAGCATTCTATCTATCTCACCAAATCCCATGAATTGGGATCTACTCTGTGAGTTACTTTACCAACTCATGAAATTATCATTACCAATCCTCATCAGTTAACTTTAGCCCTAGTTCTCTTTGTTCATGAAGATAACAGGTCGAAAATGTACTGTTACTCAGAGGTGCACCATATCCTTAAATAAGACCTCTCTAAATATTCATAGTCAAGATAGCCTTTTATAAAGTGACATTGATATTGACCAGTTAAAAATAGTATCCCTTTTGCTACAACTAATTTGAAATTGCGACTTTCAGATCTATGAGATGACAAATAGCCATAATAATTTTATGTGATGGAATGGAGAAAATCTTATTGTTAATCAAATTGCAAAAAGAAATATTCAATTCTTAAAAAGAACTAGTGAAGTATTTTTAATAATGAAAATAATGAATCATTTCCTTACTACAATCTTCAGAATCCATGGACATTTATCTTCCTACAGTCTTGCTTTTAGTTCCTGAAAATAAATAAAACATTTCCTCAAGAAAAGGGCTAGGGAAATATAAAATGTTTAGAATTTGAAAAGTTCCATTGGATTTCATGTATTTGAACATTGTATCTAGTCAGTCATTATGGTTGTTGTACCTTGAAAATTTAACTAGTCTGGAGTTTCATGAAAAACGAAATAGGTGCTATTCAAGTTGGTTAAAGCAAAACATGACACCTAAATAGTGATTGTTTATTAACAAGTTTGATGAAATTTATTTGATTATTCTCAAGCCAATTTGTCTTTGTAGATAATCTTAAAATAAAATATTCTTTGTCTCTTTCATTCAAATTGTATTCTTTCCTTCATAATGTTAATAACATATGAATCCTTAATAAGAGCACAGGTAGCATGAGGATAAAATAATATCTTAATAGAAGAGGACTCATAAGATCCACAAGATATTTATGAAAGGAAAGCAATTTGTTTCTTTGGTAAATGGTATTTCTTTAAAAAATATTTGTCTCATTTCTCTCTGGTAAGAGAGTCTTGGGAAATGAAGATGAGAGTCGCTAGCACTGGAACTTACAGAAGATGTATTTCCTACCTGGTGCATCAGGGAAACATATTTATGTAGAGCTGTCCAATCACAGAGCTCTGCTGAGGAATCTGGGGAGCCCATGAAGGAACTGCCTACACTAAAGTGAGAGCATCCAACAAAATAACTTTATATGACTCAGGTAATTAAAAAGGCTGATGTAGAGTCTTGAATAGTTAGTGTCATGGAAACACTGGAGCGACTCATAAAAATTACGTGCAAGTCTCCACAGTCATTGGGGGAAAAGATCCTTCTGTGATTTTTAGAGAGGGAGTTGGTCTCAGGGAGGGTCTAATGGATTTGGATGAGAGCCAAAGCTAACCTGACCTTGACCCAATTGGCAACATTAGTACTATAAGTCTGCATTCTATAAGATAGTCTTTTTTTTTTCTCACTAAATCCTTCTATTTTTATTAAGTATCTTGCATTAATGTGGGCACTGTTTCACTAAAGGGTGCTAAGATTATATTATAACTACAACTCTCCATTGAGACTTGTACAGATAAGCTATGTGCTATAAGGATTTCACAGTCAGCTGAATTTCCAAAAGCCTCCTAAATAAACACACCTTAGCTTTTTGGTTGGCTTCTGAAGGAAATGGCAAAAAAAAAAAAAATCCAGGGTAGGCAGAGGGGGGAAAAAGTTAAACAGATGTGTTTATTTTGTAAACTTCAGGGTGTCCCACTTGCCTGTTACTTGTCATTATCAAGAAAAGAGAAGGAAACTGCATATAAAGAAGCTACTCCCAGCCCCCTTTAGCTTCCTTTGTTAGTTTCAGGATTCCTGTTTCCATTAAAACAACAACAACAACAAATACAACAAGAATAGTTTATCTCGGTCTTTCTGTCTGTTTAACTATGTATCTATATATCTCATCTATCTATCATATATCTCTGTCTCCCTCTCTATGTATAGGCATTCCACAGTCACTGCGCTGTCTTCTAGGGAAAGGATGTATTTTTTGTTTTTAATATAGCAGTTGTTGTTTTTTAACTTTCTTGAGTTTCAAAAGGGAGACAGATCAACAACGTTGCTGAGACTCAGTAGTTCAGAGGAATGAATCTAACTTTACCTTTATTTTGCGCTGATTTTTAGTGGCAGGACACTTTTCAAGTTCGTCTGTTTCTTACCAGTCTACTCTACCCTCCCCTCGGTCCCCCGCCCTTCTCCTCCCCCAGTTTGCTGTTGCTCCAGGCTCTTCTTTGGCCACTCCTCTCCTCCAGGCCCTCCCCTTTCTGGTGCTAACCCCTCCTCTAAGTTTAGTCAGTGGCTTGAAACTTTTAAAAAGCTCTCTGTGCTCCAAGTTACAAAAAGGCTTTTACGAGGTATCAGCACTTTTCTTTCATTAGATGGAAGGAGGGAGGAAAGGACAAAACGGCAGCAGACTTTTAAACTTTAAATAGACAGGTCTCAGTGCCTGAACTGGCTTTTCTATTTTATTTCATCCTCCAAAGAGTTCAATCATTTGCTTGGGCTGCATCACTCCTTATAAGCAAAAGAGTAAGTTTTAATGAAAAAAAAAACTTTACCTATCATCTTCTTTCTCTTTAAGAAAAACTTTTCTAAAGTTTGTTAAGAGTTTGAAATTTTCGTATTTAAGAACTGCAAATGTTACAGTGAATGGAATGAATTTCCTTTGTTTTGTTTTTAAAACAAGTCTTTCGAATATCTTGGCTTACTTTGGAGAGTTTAAAAAGTTTTGTCAGTTAAAGCTGCAACAGGTAAAATGTTCTCCAGAACTTTCTACTTGAAATCTGGAAAGTGGTAACTGATTTTTTTTTTGTTCCAGAATATACATATATATGTACATGTATGTATAATAACACAGTGTCTTTGGATAATGTGTAACTGTACTTTGATTAATTTAGGTGTGTTGCAGTTGGAGGGAATTGGGGGGAGGGCGCGCTCTGACAGCATCTTCAAAATTAGAACTTGCCTTGAGTGCTTCCTATCTGTTTTCTTCTTGTTATACTTTCTTTCATATGGAAATCTTGATTGCTTTATAATAGCTTGTGCAGAGCTCTCTTCTTAATTAGGTACGTTAAGATATTGCTAACACTGATCCGGTAACTTGCACGTGGTCTTTCCGTGAAATTATCCCCTTTTCTAAAAACCGGATAGACAAACCCCAGCCGGATAAAGAGAATGTGGAGATTGTTTTAAAAAATAACTTTGGATAAGGTTACTTACTCTGTGTTTCCAACTCCTTAGAGCACTTTCCTATTGAGGGGAAGTTTGGAGAGGAAACCTCCTGTGCTTTCCCACCACGTTGGCAATTTGTGGGAAAGGAGGTCCTTTCAGTGGCTGGTGGGTGTTTGCTGATTATTACAACAGCGGGGCGAACCAGACCCAGCATGTGCCAATCAGTAGTACCCATAAGTTGTCTGCAAAGCTAAGGGAAAGAATAGGAAAAGACTGATCCTTAAACAGCATCTTACAAAGAGCTGCCTTTTTTAAAACCTGCTGCAGATTCCAGGACGCTGGAGGGGTTTCCCATTGTTGCTTGAGTTCTTGCCAATAATCGAAGATTCAGCCAATCTCTTGTCAAAAAGGGTTCAATTATACATATTCACTTATTGACATAACACATGTTCTGTAATTCAGAAATGTAAAAATGTAAGATTGTGCCCAGTAAGGATTTTCCCTCTACTGTCTTTATCTGCAGACTAAAGTAATTAGTTTAACTCCTTAAAGTAGGTCCTGCTATATGCAGTAAATAGCCTGAAAAGCAGAAAGTATTTTCTCAGGCAGCTTCCATGTTTAAAAGAGGAACGTTAAAAAAAAGAGAGCCCTAGAGAGAGAAAGAAAAAGAAAACTCTTGTGAGTAGTGACTTGTGTCTCAAGACTCCTGTGCGTGGTGGGGATCAGATCAGGCGGCAACGTAAGTTCTGCCATCTTAACATCTGGACTGCTTATAATACTACAGAACTCCAAAAGATTTGGATTTTGAAATGTTGACTGAATTGTTTCCCTCACAGTCGTCCATAGTAAAAATGCTTCTGCTGACCAATAGCAACCCCCCCCCCCCCACACACACACACACAAGAGGCAGTAGGTGTTCAGAGGACACAATTTGAAATCCTTAAAGAGAAGGAAACAATAGATTGAATTAAATTTGTCACTCTCTGATCTGATATGCATATGTAGAGTCCTTTCTTGTTTCAAAGCTTCAGGATATAGAGATAGTTGTATAGCTGTAGAAATCAGTCTAGGTAAGGTATTATAATAAAACTTGCCCAAATAATTTTTATCTTAAAGGGACTTTACAATTTTTTAGGACTTCTGTGAACCTCTCGGAGATTGACAGTGTGAGAGACTTTGTTTTAATTTTTAAGTGAAGAAACTGAAGTATTACTTGGAGAAGAAAAGAATGCACACCTCTCAAGTCCAACCTAACTCTATCTGGGGATGCTTAGATCCTACCTCTTTAGCTAAGTTTATTAAATTAAATATTGATTTATTTGCCACCCTGCACTAGGTGAACTTTATAGCTTTATATTGTTTTAATTGTCTCTTTCCCACCATGTACATTTGTTTTATCTATAAGCAAGTATATATACATTTCTTTGTTTCTTTCCCAGTTTGTTGGGGGTGAAGCTGTGGAGTTATGGTAGGAGCCATTTATCTATATTTTAGAAATTTTAGCATCAAACACAGCTTCTAGTTTGGAAATAGATTTTATACATTTTGAACTAAGTCTATGATGAAAGAAAAGATAAGTATTGATTTAGAAAACTTATAGGAGGCAACCTAATTTGTGATTTATTTAATGCTTGAGATTGTTGAGGTAAAATTACTATGTAATGGAGAATCCACATCTCCCAGCCCCATCCTCCCAAACCACCTTTCATTTAACCACTCCCTGAAAAAGACAATAAAGATTACTGGATGAACTGAGTTAGACTATATTAAAGATCATAGACTTAAAGTTAGGAGGAATCTTAGAAGTCTCAGCCAAACTGTTTCATTTTACACGTGAAGAAAGTGGGAGGTTAAGATAAAGTGACATGCTTTAGGTTATAGGAGCATAAGTGGCAGAGTCAGGATTTGAACTAGGACCTTCCACTACTCTTTACGATAGGACATTCTTTTAGAAGCTATGAAGACATTGGTTCATTTGGCCTGAAGGGAGGATTATTTTCTTAAATTAATCAAAGTTTTAAGCTTGCTATGGCTATGTCAGGCACTGGTGCTAAGTGTACAAAAACAAAAATGAAAATTCTTGCTCTCATGAAGCTTACAGACCTTCTTGTGTAAGTGTTTGCACACACACATATAGCAAAGCTCTGATTATTAAACAATGTACCATGCTGCCAAGTGAGGAGCAATTTTACTTACTAAATGTGAACAAAACTGCCTTTTGCTTTCTTGTTTTTTGGTAGATGGGAACACAATGTAATGAAAATACCTTTCTTATATTTTCAATACTATTTAAAAATGTTTCAGGTTTTCTTGAAACCTGTTGAAGCTTATTGACAAAGTAGCCCCCATATCCTCACTTCCTCACCATTTACAGCTGTTTTCCTTCACATGTTGGGCATCATTGAAAAAACCCAGTATTCAAAGGGATTGGAGAATTGTTTCCCCAATCATCCAAGAGAGTTTGTTCTCTCTTGGCTTTTTGAGTTGTTTTGTTGTTTAGATCTGCTTTAAATTCTGGCATAGACATGTAGGAATGTGGAGAAGGACCAGAGCTCTTGGCACATTTCATTCCATTGACTAGTTGTAGACCATTCATTGCTATAACATAAAGGTTCTTTATGATAGTACATTTCCTATTGTGTTAAGGGGTTGGTGGGATGGAGAATAAATATATAATTTGCCTTCCTCCTCCTCCTCCTCCTCTTCCTCCTCCTTTCTTTTTTCTCTATCTTTTATAGTCTTTTTCAAGGTTCTATCTGAGGATGAATGTCTACTTAAATGTATAAACACTCACTCAAATACGCACACATATATACACCACACATGACTTACCAAGTGGAGACAAAAATAGTTTATTCATGTATTTAATCAATATCCTTATCCTTACTGATGAATCAGTAAATCAATCAAATCACCTCATTCTCTCTCTATCTCTCTGTCTGTCTCTGTCTCTGTCTGTCTGTCTGTCTGTCTCTCTCTCTCTTTCTCTCTCTCTCTCCTCTCTGTCTCTATCTTCCTAAATTTGTGATTATTTTCTGAACGAGTTACATAGTTTCATGAATTATTTGCTTTGCCTCTATAAGATAGGTTGCACTTGTATTTTGTCTTAAAGGTAGAGACAATGTTTTTGTCTTTCTTTTTATCCCCAATGCCTGGCACATAGCAAGTCCTTAGTAAAAATGCTTCTTATTAATTTTCACTAAAACTATTGTACTAGTCAAGAAAGATCTTTGTCCATTTATTCTGTTACTTATTTTTAAACTATTTCTGACAAAAATGAAGCCTGTGGAAAAATTTGTCAAAATGTTATAACCATATCACAAAAAGGTTATTCGTTTTTAGTAGATTGTGTTGACAAAATATGAACTACTGAATTGTAAATTTCCTGTGCAATTTAGAATTTTCTTCATTCTTCAAATAGGATCACAGGACTATAAACTTTATAGTTGGACATCATCAAGTCATTTTACATCATTTTACAAATGAGGCAACTGAGAGGTTGAGTGCCTTGCCCCCAATCACACAGCCAATAAGTAGCAAGTTGACATGAACTATTCTTCTTCCTTCATTGTTTCTTTGCATACATCCTTTACAGATATGACGCCAGGTTTGTTGTTGTTCAATCATTTTCAGTTGTGTCTGACCCCACTGGGGTTTTCTTTGTATGGATGCTGGAATGGTTTCTCATTTCCTTTCCTAACTTTTATAGATGAGGAAACTTAGGCAGAGTAAAGTGACTTGGCCAGGGTCATATAGTTGTAAGTGCAAGAGATCATATTTGAATTCATGAAGATCCTGACCCTAACTCTAGCACTTTATCCATTCTCAAACTTAGTTGCTCTACTCATGCCAAGTATTCTATAATAATTCATTTAAAGAAAACATTGACTTATCTTTCCTTCTTTTGTATATCTCTAATCAAGAATTTCCATTTTTGCAACAGTATTGCACAGCCCAAGGTACAAATGGAGAAGCTTAAAAAAAAAACAACAAAAGGTTATTACACAGGAAAAACTGTAATTCAGAGATTCTTAACCATTTCTGTGTCATGAACAACTTGGAAATCATGTGAAACCTTTGGACTTTCCCTTAAAATAATGTGTTTAAATGCATAAAATTTAATTCACTGGGATTACAAATTAAACCTATTATATCATTATCAAAATATTTTTTAAAAAAGGTCCAGGACCCTAGGTTAAGTACCTTTTTAAAAAAAATGCTAATTCTTATTTCTTCCTCCCAAAGGAAATGGCACCAAAGTTAGAAAAGAAATATTTAGAAGATCTATTCTGAAGAAAGAAGAAAATAGATTGTTCCTAATTGGTACATTCATGGGAGTGCTATGGGTGTGTCAAGATGGCAAAACAAGGAGTCAATTTAGTATGGAAAACATCAGTCAAATTAGTGAGAAGCTCAGTATGTTAGAACCAGAAGGAATTTTAAAACTCTCCTAGACATAACTTTTCATTTTACAGATGAGGAAACTAAGGCCTATTACAAAATGAACTAGCATCACATAACTAGTTAGTGACAGAAATGGGTCTTGAATTTAGGTGTTCTGACCTACAATCAGATGCCCCTTTCATTCCATAAGGCTTGTTTTACTTTGTGTACAAAACAATAGATTGAATGTTTCAGGGTTGTTTGTTTGTTTTTTTCTTGGCTTCATTGGGAGGAAAGAGACAATCATTATCCCCTTTCCCCCCAGTTTTACCCTTTTGATCATCAGATTAAATAAGAGAATAACTGTTAATCTACCAGTTTATGTGACAATCACCAAAGGTCCTTTTCCAAAAGGACGTAGGAAAACTATGCTAGGAGCTTGGGGCAGTAGACAGTGAACAACTACTTGTACACAGCCACCCTCTAGATCCTGAATTTGCCCCATCCATTTTCTTGTTCCCATTACTATTTTCATTCTCTAACAGGATAACACCAATGGGCTGTATGTAGGCATAACCTTAATTCTTAGATCTTATCTATTTCCTCCTCTCCTCCCAGAGCCATCTACTGAAGCTTTTGTGGAGGTCAGCAGTCCAGATTAAGGAGCAGTGGGTGGCAGACAGATAACTAACTACAATTTCTATTAGACATTTTTAAGCCAATTCAGATGTTGAGTGAAAACTCCCATCTACCAAATTGAAATGTTCCGAAATGTGAAACACTTCTTTTTTAAAAAATCAAGATTTCTGATTAGCAAGGATATCAGGAAATGAAAGTTCTAATGAGGACATGGATGCCCAGAGAGGGAAAGAGACTTACCCAAATGTCACACAGTAAGTAGAAGAGTTGAAATTTGAAGTTAGGTCCTGATTCCAAATCTAGTGCTTTCTAAATACAAGTTTAAACAAACTTACAAGTTTAAACAACTACCTAGCATTTTAAAGACTATGAAGTTATGTAGTTAAGTAGTATGCTATGTATTCAAAACAAATTTCAAAACTGTGAGCACATATACAATAAAAGATGGAAAATTATGAGATGAATTTGCAAACATGGCATAGGACGTGACAGATTTAGAGCATAATAACTAATTATGTTAATGCTTTAGATCTGGAGTTAATTAAAGAAAATATACTTATAGCATGAATAATAACATCACTTCTTTTATAATTGTCCTTTCAACCTGTAATAACATTACTGTCAAACTTAATAGGAATTCAAGGTATCTGGTGAAACCACTGATCCAAATGTTTAAAGTCATTATAAAGTTTCTTAATAAATTTGAGAAGCTCTTTAGTGAAAAGCTTATTTGCAATTGTTTTCCATTGTCAATTCGAGTATGTATGTATCCATATGTACTTTTGAAGTTCAATTTTTCATTTGTCACTTTGATGTTTCAATTCACAGGATCCTAGATATTGAGACAAAGTGGAACTGAAATATCTAATTTGAACTCCCCTCCTTTTTAGATAAAAAAAAAATAAGACCCAATGACAATAAATTGTCCAAAGGCATACAATGGAATCAGGATTTGAGTCTAGGTTCTCTCATGCCAAACCTAGTAAACTTCAACTCTATTATGCTGCTCCTCCCATATTCAATTTAAGAGGAAGTGATGATCCCAGTTTCAAGAAACTTACCTTCTACAAGGACTGTATAGATTAAAGTATAAAACAAATTGGGAGTGATTGAGAGGAAAGGAGAGATGTGTGTATGTGTGTGTTATGTATGAGAGTGTATGTATAGATACGTACACACATACACACATGTATGTTTATATATGTTAACATATATGAAAACCTGCCGAAAGGATCAGGGAATACTACACAGAGGGAGAGAGCCTAAGATTCTTGAAAATTAATGGACAGTACAATCTCAAATTCAAAAAACCATGGCCAATCAGACTTTGTATTTTAAAATCTCTTCTATTGAAATAAGTCACCAGTATACTTGGGGATCACTGTGTATTACTGTTCAGTCCCTAAATTCAGAGCAATCTTTTTTATACTGATATCTACTGAAAATTAGACACCTAATCTGAAGGAATAGAGTTTATGCAGCAGACCTATAGAGACTGATGAAACCCTATTATTTTCTTGTGTCTCATTGAAAAGGGAAACTTTTTTCTCTATTAATTTTCTAATTTGTTGTTTTTCAGTAATTTTACTTGCAACCCTGTTTATAATTTTCTTGGCAAAGCTACTGGAGTTGTTTGCCCTTTCCTTTTCTGTTTAATTTTTACAGATGAGGAAATTGAGGCAAACCGAGTTCAGTGAGTTGTCCATGTTCACATAGCTAGTACAAATCTTTAGTCAGATTTGAAGAAGTCTTCCTGACTCCAAGTCTGCTACTCTATCCACTATGCCACTTAGGTGCCTCTCATTTTCCAAAACAACTCACTAATAAATATTTGTATGTGTATTTGTAGAGTTATAAAACAGAAAAAAGAATATATTTGATTTATTTGCTAAGTGTTTTTCAAGTGTGTAAGCACGACACACATTCTTTTAAACATTACCTTTTAAAGACAATTTGATCCAGGATCAGAGAATTATGACATTAAAAAGGAGTTTTAGGGGTACGATTTTAGTTCTTTCATAGCAAATATCCTAGTACTATAAGCTTTTTGTGTTTAGGCTCATTTATAAATGGCACAGATGATCCTCCCTTGCTTTTTCCTGATAAACTCATTTTGCAATCTAAGTGTCTAACTTCTGGAAACTTTTCCTCCATCTTACCTCATCTCAAATGTCAATGATTAATTGTTTCAAATAAAAAGTTTAAGAAGTAAGAAATGGAAGAGGAATTAAGAGAAAGAAAAAAGTAATAGATTCATTTTCCTTGAGATTTGACTAAGTCCTATCACTCCCCCTACTTTTATAGCTGATATCCAGAGTTGAAAAGTACTCAAGATGATAGAATTAGAACTAGAAAGGAACTCACAGATTATTTTATCCACTTTTTTTTTATAACTGAGATTCAGAGATAGAAAAAACTTTCCCAAGATCATACTGAGTTTGAATTCAAATATAAGAGGCCATATGTTTTTCACTGCGCTATGTTGTGGGGTCAGATAGTCAATCATTGGCAGATTGGAACCCAGATCTGATAACTCTCAATCAGTTTTCTTGCCATTATAATGAACTTATCCATCTTATGTTTACTTATTATATTGACAGATGTATCAAGTTCCATTTTAGATACAAATGAACCTATGTTAATCTATTTTCATTCTAGGAGGCAGTCTTCTAACTGCCTCCCCAATTCATGATTGCTTTGATTACAAGCTTGGCCTATTTTTAATGAGAAACTATTTGATTGAAATTAGAATTTATTTTGTAATTTGACTGAGTATAGTAACATTACTGACATCAGAAGACTGAGATTCTAGCATTGGCTTTGACTGAGGTTGTTGGCTCAAAAATGCAAGTCTAGAAGCATCATTTGTCTTTTAGGCTGATCTCTGGCAAAGATGTAGGCAAAATAATTTCACGTTCAAGCTTTGTTTTCAAGATGTTTGTATTCTTAAAACTACTTAGAATTCTTGTGATTTTGAGACGGAAGAGAGGGGAAGATATAGAAGGGGAAAGTAGAACACCTCAACGAAAAGAGCTTCAGTTTCAAAATATTGAGAGTATAACTATTTCAATACCTGTTCTCATTTCCTGCAAGCCTTTCCAATTTTGTATCTTTTTCTACTCTTGACAAGGATCCTGAATATGCTCAGTGAAAAAAACCTCTTGGGATTGTAGTTTGTCTATTTTGTGGTTTGCTTCTGTCTTTAAGAGGCCAGACAGAGTACAATTTGGGACTAGGGGCTTTGGGTTTCCATATTTTTCATGAGGTACTATATATGATTGTGAAAGGTGGCCTAACAGAGGCAATCAAAGAATATAGAGTGTTCATTTAACTCCAACAATTGAACATTTGGCTCCTACAAAGGTTTCTTACATCAATTGATTCCAGGATCCATCTAACAAATATAGTCCTGGTTTAGGAGCTAGAAAGTAAAAAAAAATCATGTTCCTATCTCTGCTATTGACTTCCTATATAATTAGAAGTCAATCACCTTCACTGAGTTTCAGTCACCCTATATAAAATAAAGATTCTATCTGTTTCTCTAGGGATGACTTAGTGAGATATGATTTATAAAAGGACTTTAATATATAATATTTTTAGATTTTAAAAGTATTTCCAAAAGTATATAAGTTTTGAAACAAAGGATTAGAATAAGGAAGATGTCATTGGGTAGACAAATGTTTAACATGATTAATCTATATAAACAGAGAAAAGTGGATGATGGCAGAAGGATGCAGTATTTAGGAATTACCTTTTGCTGATCTAGTTACCTTTACTGGTGAGTCACCGGATTGAAGTCCATTGCCTTCAAATTTTCTGATGGTCTCTTAGATAGTTATAATGACAGATTGTGTGTATGTTGTAAGAAAGTAGGTGATCAGCCTGATAAATCAGATATCATTACAAAATTATATTATTCCTCCAAAGAGGTTTCATAATTTGTTAAATTCAAGTATAAATTATATGGAAGGCAAACTATTATTTTGCACATTTTGTTTGATGATATAACCTTAAGAAAGCTGCTAGCCAGAGAATTGTCCAACCGTCTAATTCATTTCCCCTGGCACTTTTGGGACTTTTGCAGAGTGTCAGAATGAAATTGAAAGGAGCATTTAAAATGTGACACTGTGTGGTTCTCCTAACTAGATTAATGTGAACAAATGATTCCATGTGAGCCATGATTATTTAAGAGCCCCTCTAGATTTTTCATCTCATGTAAACTCTGTAGCTATTTGCCATAAGCATTTGAAAACTTATTAAACTTTGAACAATGATATAAAATACTGGCTAGCTAAAATTATTACTCATAAAGTTCCTAATCATGTGCAAAGCCTGTCTTAAACTTTTTTATCATTGAATGATTATGGTGTGATATATGGAAGCATTTGGTAATCATTCAAAGTTTATAATTATACCTCATTGGATGTTTTCCTGAAATTTGGAAGTCAATCATCCAAGACTGCTATTTTTCTGAGCAAAAGCAGATGGCACTGACAAAACATTGCAAATCTTTGGGAATCAAATTAGGGCCAATTTACACATCATCACATAGAAACTCTCTGCTGTCTACTGACATAGGTCCAAAAATCCTGTTCTGTTTGTGAGATTCTAGTCAATTGTACTTCTTAATTCATAATCTAATATTTTCAATAATTGCTTAATTTTTTTTCTTCTACATTGAATCTCCACAACATCTGTCCTTCAAGACTAAGTTCCTCTTCCTAGACTTCCATTCTCCCTTGTCTACTTAATCTTCTATGTGTTTCTTGACCTTCTTTTCAGGGATCAGACTATCCACTCTCCTCTTTGTTCATCTGCAACTTCCAATGCTTTCCTCAACCCATTTCACTGTCCAAACTTCCTCTCCTCTCAGAATTAAACAACCCTTAATATGTTCATGGAAACTAAAACAATTAAAATACCCTCTTATAGATGGGGAGCTTTGACTCATTCTTTCTCATCCTAGGTTTTTTTTTTTTTTGGTGGTAGCCTAGAGGCTTTTAGTACAATTGCCCTTTGAAGAACAGACTGTAAGTGGTAAGTCGAGGATCTATCATAGCTACATACAACAGCTTCCTTGTTCTATCCTGTTCTTGTTCTATTCAGGAAATTCCAAGTCAAGTGCCTATTCTGGATTACATGGCACATGCATCCATAAGGTACTGTTCTTATGTCCATGAAGAGGGTGTTCACTTATGAATAGAAACTTGTTTTATGTGCCTTTCCTCACTTATGATTCTGAATAAATGCCTGAATCACCCAATCCCATATTTAATTTAGCAACATTCCTATATCATATATTTAGAATTAGAAGAGACATTAAATCATCTAGTTGAATCTACTAATTTTATGAATAAGGAAACATAATTTATTTACTTAAGATAATACAAATGTTAAATGGCATATTTGAATTTTTATTGAATCCTGTTCCTTTTACCCAATGGTTTTTTCTCTGTTTTAAGTCTCCTGCAAACTGAAGATAACTTCTGTGAGGATAGGTGACACAGCGAATAGGACCCTGGTTTTGGAATTGCCAAAGCTCATCTTCAGGATTTCAAATCTGATCTCAGACACTTAGCTATGTGACCCTGGTGGGCAAGTCATTTAGCTCTGTTTACCTCAGTTTCTTATCTATAAAATGAGCTCAAAAAATAAATGATAAACCATCATAATACCTTTGTAGAGAAAACCCTACATGAGGTCATGAAGACACAACTGAATAACAACAACAACATTTTTTTAAAAATTGAATTCTCAATAGATAGCAAATACAAGGAACTTAATCTTTGCTGATTTTAAACTTTAATTCTTTTTTTTTTTGAAACCCTTACCTTCCTTCTTGGAATCAATACTTGCCTGGTTCCAAGACAGAAGAGTGGTAAGGGCTAGGCAATGGGAGTCAATAGCTTGCCTAGGGTCACACAGCTGGGAAGTGCCTGAGGCCACATTTGAATCCAGGACTTTCAGTCTCTACCTAATCCCTAAACTTTATTTCTTTAGTAAGATCCTGGAATTGTATTTTAATTTTTAATAATTAGTAGTTTTCCCTTAATCACCTTGCCATTATTTCCCAAATCCTTCAGTTATTCTCTTCTATTATTAATTTGCCTACTATGCTCTGCTCCAGTCTCTGACATATATCACCTAATCCTTCATTCCCTGCATTCACCAAATAGGTATTTATTTTGATCAGAACTGAAACAATTATTTCCCCATTGTCTACCAAATCCTTATCATGTCCACACAGCTCCTAGCAAAGGACTGGGTGTCCAGAAGATACTCCTTTGCATTGACTTCCTTGAAACAATTGTAAGAACAAAAATGAATAATATGGAAACATGCTTTGTGTTATAAGATGTGATAACCCAGATTGAATTGATTGCCAGCTTCAGGAGGAGGGAGGAAAGAAGAGAGAAAGACAATTTGGATCATATAACTTTGGAAAATTTATGTGGAAATTTGTTGTTAAAAGGAAAAAAAGAAACAGTTGTATGAATAATCCTGGGGCAGCTCAGTGGATTGAAGCCAGACCTACAGACACGCGAGGTCTTAGGTCCAAATTTGGCCTCAGACACTTCCTAGCTGTGTGACCCTGGACAAGTCACTTAACACCCATTGCCTAGACCTTACCACTCTTCTGTCTTGGAACTAATAAATAGTATTGATTCAGAGGCAGAAGATAAGGGTTTAAAAAATAGGATAATCCTGTTTCTGTAAGACAACTAGACATATTTTTTTAGTTCCCACCTTCTTTTCCTCCATTTTACTTTTCTCTAGCTGATATCTTCTTGTATGAAAAGGCTGTTGATGTTCTGAGCTTCTGGATTCTGATTCAGAAGATTATAAAATCATATATTTCGAACTGGAAGAAACCTCAGAGTTAATCTGATAAAATATCCATTCATTTTAGAGATGAGAAAACTGAAGTTCAGAAAAGTTAAATACTTTGCCAGGGGTCACATAGCTAAAAGGTATCAGGTCTTTGAGCCTGATCATCTATCCACATTCTGTTTCTATTTACCCTCAGTCCCTCATAATGAGCATCTAGGGAGTGAGGCAGAAACCTCAACTATGTATTCTCTTCTTTTCTAACCCTCAGTCCAGCCTAACATCATGAGCCCTTTTTCCTCTCACTCCAGGCTTGGATGAAGAGTGGTCCTTCCTTTATTCATCCTCCTTCCCAAGCAAGGAACACCCATCCCTCTACAGTCCCCAAAGCTATTTCCTCCTTGGTCTTCAGACTTACATTATCATCTTCATCCTCCTTCTGAAGATTTCTGTAAGAGTGCTATTAGTTCCTTCCATACACCCACCCACTCCTTCCCTCTGGGTCTACTTAAAGCATAATTGTAACATCACCTCTCATTTTGCCTTTGATGGTTTTTGATGCTTCCTCCAGTTGCCCTAGATTGGTATCAGATTCTGGGACCATGAGACCATGAGGTTAGGTCTACCATGGCTCCTTCATTGAGTTCTGCCATTCTCCTTAGGGACTTCCTTCTCAAATTGATGATGTTCTTGATCTGATCTTTTACTCTTCATTGGAATGTCTCTACTCATTCATAGTCTAAAGTGAGAGGACCAACTCCCTCTCATTAGTTCTAGCCAATGGATACATTTTCTTGCCCTCTCTTGTCTCTACCCACTATTCTGCAATCAGTAGCTGAATGGGAATTGTTTTTTCTTTGGGGGAATGGTTCACTAGCATTCAAGGTTAGAAGGAGGGGATGCATTCATCCGACAGGACATATTAACAAAGCATACTCCTCTGTTGTTTCCACCCCTAAAGGCAGGGCTGGCACAACAGATGGTGATATATTTTATATGTGTGCTGTCTAGAAGAATGTTATGAATCGCATCTGTCACAACAAGTGTACTTAAAAATGTTAATTACCCAGAAAGAGAGAAAAAAAAGGCTGAATCTAGTGTTTTTGTGGGAAAATGAATCTAAAGTTAATCCTTTTACTACTACTTCTTCCCACTTAAATGCTCAAATCACATCTTTTTCCATTTAGTAAAACATGGTGTACAAGAAGTATATTCTTTTATAGCGGTTATACACAAATGTGTCAAACTGGAACATTTCATTGGATTTTTCTTCCTTTCTGGTCAAAGAGAAGCCATCTGTGCCACATTATTGACACTACTTAGCCAGTACAAAATGAAATAGCACTAGAATTACTGGGTATATAATTCACAATGTGCTTGGAGTAAGTAAGGCTATAGTGCTATATATTTAATCTGTGCCTATGAATAAAATGTGCTTTGATGATAGTAGCCCTTTGGTATGGGAAAATATATATATATTTTATTTGGAGTCAAGGCATCTAAATGAGAAACTAAGCTCTATCACTTATTTGGATAATCATGATCAAGTACAAGTCTTTACCTCACTTTCTTCACCTATTAAGTGAGAGAGTTTCCTCTCTTTAAGCTCTTTGATCTTAGATATTGAGACTATGGGTCAAAAATATTTGTTCCTATGTTTAGGTATAGGAAAACAAGTCATATAATTGATCAACTTTAACATTTCATATGTATATAATCATTGATCTCCATTGAAAATACCATGCACAAAGCTGAAAAGAGAGGCTGGGAGACCTCTCTGGTCACCACAGACTAGATATAGTTATGGGCCTCACAAGGCCCCCATCCAACCAACACATTTCAACAGCAACTCCATTAGACATTAATATACATTATAGATTATACATTAGAATCAATACTTTGTACTTAACCCCTTATAAATCATAACAAATAAAACTACCCTTATTTATCACATTGATAAAAGATATCACACAAATAGCTTTGCAAGTCACATGGCAAATGGTAGAACTTTAAGTTTAGTCCAAAATTATTGCATTGATCAAAAATAAGCTTTAGACCAAAATTATTGCATTGATCAAAAATAAATTATTATAAACAATATTCTTCTTATTATTCAGTCATTTCAGTTGTGTTCAACTCTTCATGACTCCATTTGGGGTTTTCTTGATAAAAATACTGAAATGATTTTTCATTTCCATTTCCAGTTCATTTTACATATAAAAAAAACTGAGGAAAACATTGTTAAGTGACTTGCTTAGGGTCACACAGCTACTACATACATATCTGAGCTATGATTTGAATTCATGTCATTCTGACTCCAGGCCTGGTGCTTTATCCACTTAGCTGCCATTAAATTGTAATTATTTATGACAGTATAGTTGATGGCATGCTGGATTCATACTTAGGAAGATCTGAGTTCAAGTCCAATTGAAAGACATTTACTAGCTTTGTGATCCTGAGTGAGTCATTTAACCTCTCTCTCTGTCGCAGTTTCCTTATCTATAAAATGGGAATACTTACACCACCTATATCCCAGGGATGTGGGGAGGATAAAATGAGTTACTATTTATAAAGCACTTTGCAAACTTTAAACATTTTATAAGTGCTAAGTATTGCTATTATTAAATATATCAATTTCAGTAAATAAATTATCATAGTTTCTTCATAGAGGCAGAATGATATAATAGTGGATAATCTTGCGGACTCAGGAAGATCTGAGTTTAAGTCCTGCTGTCACCTACTAGTTGTATGTGATTAAGTCACTTAACCTCTCAGTGTCCCTGGTAACAGAGACCATGAATTACAGATAGAGCTTTCATGCTCTACTGACTTTATTAAAACCAGTTTCTTCTTTTGAAAATGTGATTTAAAACCCAGTGGAAGTGCTTATTGGATCAGGGAGGAGAGAGCTAGAGGGAAGGGAAAGAAAATGAAATACTAAACATGGAAAAAATATTTTTAAAATAAAAAAAAATTTTAAATGTTACATAAGCACATTTTGTTCATTTTTAAGAAGAATATGAAGATATGAAATGCATTTTTCTATAGTTTACATGATTTTGGCTTGCATTTTAGTTAAATATATCTATCTATAAAGAATATAATTCGGTTAGAGTAATTTAACAAATAGGATTAAATTTTTTCTTTATTTCTTTTTTAGACAGCATCCAGGTAACATGGGGGATTGGAGTGCCTTAGGCAAACTCCTTGACAAAGTACAGGCTTATTCTACTGCTGGAGGGAAGGTGTGGCTCTCCGTCCTCTTCATTTTCCGAATCTTGCTATTGGGAACCGCGGTGGAATCAGCTTGGGGTGATGAACAGTCTGCCTTTCGATGTAACACTCAGCAGCCAGGTTGTGAAAATGTATGCTATGACAAATCCTTCCCAATCTCTCACGTGCGATTCTGGGTCCTGCAAATCATCTTTGTGTCTGTGCCAACCCTCCTGTACCTGGCACACGTGTTCTATGTGATGCGTAAAGAAGAGAAGCTGAACAAGAAAGAAGAAGAGCTCAAAGTCGCCCAAACGGATGGTGCCAATGTGGATATGCACTTGAAACAAATTGAAATCAAGAAATTCAAATATGGAATTGAAGAACATGGCAAAGTGAAAATGCGTGGAGGGTTACTGCGTACCTACATCATCAGCATCCTTTTTAAGTCTGTGTTCGAGGTGGCCTTCCTCCTGATTCAGTGGTACATCTATGGCTTCAGCTTGAGCGCGGTCTATACTTGCAAGCGGGATCCCTGCCCTCATCAAGTGGACTGCTTCCTCTCCCGTCCCACCGAGAAAACGATCTTCATTATCTTCATGCTGGTTGTGTCCTTGGTGTCTCTTGCCTTAAATATCATTGAGCTCTTCTATGTGTTCTTCAAGGGTGTCAAGGATCGCGTGAAGGGAAAAAGCGACCCTTACCACACTACAGCCGGCCCACTGAGTCCCAGCAAAGATTGCGGTTCTCCTAAATATGCTTATTTCAATGGCTGTTCCTCCCCAACCGCCCCCTTGTCACCCATGTCTCCTCCAGGGTACAAGCTCGTGACCGGAGATCGAAATAATTCTTCTTGCCGTAACTACAACAAGCAAGCCAGTGAGCAAAACTGGGCCAACTATAGTGCTGAGCAGAATAGAATGGGGCAGGCTGGAAGCACCATCTCCAATTCCCACGCTCAGCCTTTTGATTTTCCAGATGATAACCAGAATTCAAAAAAACTAGCCGCCGGCCATGAGCTACAGCCACTTGCCATTGTGGACCAAAGGCCTTCCAGTAGAGCCAGCAGTAGGGCCAGCAGCCGACCTCGACCCGATGACTTGGAGATCTAAAGCTCTATAACAACAGTATTGGATCAGTAGTGAAAAATGGTGCATTGACCTGTGCATCCTAGGTGTTAATTTTGTTCCAGTGGAGGTGGTACTTAATAGCCTCAGGCAGGAGGCTTGATAAACACAAAGACTTTAAAATATTTGGGTTCTTTTTGGGGAAATGGGAGAGAGGTTGAGAGAGGCACACGGTATTTAAAGTAGTTGATTCAGAGAATTTAAATACTAAAAACAAAAAAAAATGGGAAAAGATTAGCCAATGCATAGGTAGGGTGTTTTTGTTTTTCTCCCTAGAAAGTTTTATATATGTGAATATGTTTGTAACGTGTTGATTGCTAAATAATTTTGTTTAACAAAAAAAATTACTTTTGTCAGGATGAAATGCTGCCTGAAAATATTTCTTTTGAACAATTTAAAGACGTAGGATTGTCCTTTACTGTTTCCCTGTTCAGAACATTCCATTGTTAAAATTTGCACTTTGGAGGTAAGCTTCTTAGGTCTGATTTTCTAGATTTCAGTGAATTTGAACTAGATAACTTATATCCTTTGAATCAACAAAAATTTCAGACAAGGCCCACCAAAAAGATCATTTTCCATGTATACTTGCAGATCAATCAGCCAGGAAAAAGTTCTTCCATTTTGGATATATGTTGGATGTTTTTTATATCCATTTAAAAAAATCACTACCATTATATATAAATCCTCATTTCCAAATCACCTTTTTAAATCCTTCTGTTCATACAGGCATTTTTAAAACAATTTGGCTACCACTTACTAATTTAAGAGTTCGAGTCAGGGAGTCAAACCATGTTTCATTTTGGGAAAATCACGTGTGTCTCTGTGTGTGTGTGTACATGTATGTGTGTATTAGAGTGCATTTTGGTATCCTGTATATTGATCGGTACAGGCATATACAGTGTGAAATCACAAGCACAGGCAGAAAAATAATGCACACACAGCATGCTCCAAATTGAACTTTTCTCATGGATTCTGTGGTGTGGGCCAATATGGTGTTTACATTATATAATTCCTGCTGTGCAAGACAAGCACACTTTAGTCTTTTTTTAAATTCTAAAACACATCTTTCCATGTATCCTATTATGGATACTTGTTTTGTTAATTATTTTTTTTAAGTAGCAGTGACACTATTGAGGGCATGAATGGTTTTCTTTTTCTGAAATGTAATCATTGATGCTTGAACAATAGAACCTTTAGTACTGTAAACAAGCTGTAGTCATTAATGTGAGAATCTTAGAAGAAATGCTTAGAGCTGTACTATTACGTGTGCCTACATGAATTTTGCAGTAACTGGTCTTTTTGGTTTTGCCTTACTTCATGCATACACCTGAACAGGATTAGTTGTCATTGTGCTTTCTTTTCTGAGGTTGACAGCTGAATCTGGGGGATTTCAGAAACTTTGACTTTGCACTTACATTTTGCTTGGAATTCAACAGAGGCCAGAAGAAGTTTTGAAAAGTTCACAAGAAACTAATTTATTTGAAATATATGCCAGAGAAATCAGCCATTTTCAACTGCTTCGCTTTTTCTTTCTTAGTTTATCACAGTCAAACAGGGGAAATACTTAGCATAGATTTCATTTTGTTGCACGACATACATAAAATGGTTTTGTACAATTCAACAGACTAATCTGTTTGACATTCCACGTTAAACTACTGTCATGGTCAGCTTCATTGCATGTATGTAGATCTAGTCCATCAGATCCTATTTCTAGGAGTGTTCTTTAGTCAATAAAGTTTTAATTTAGTATAAAACTGACTTCATCCTTTTTTCCCGTGTGATTCATTTTTTTTTAAATTTTAGGGTCCCCATGATTACTATATTGTTGCAAGATCTACATAAAGATCACATTCTGCTTTACATATTCAAGTTCTAGAGCACATGCAACCAAAATGTATTATTTTATTTAGACTAAAATTTAGTAAACTATCTTGGCATATGAAAAGTTTATTGGAATTTAAAGAGATAGAGACCGTACCTGTGATTTCATAGTATAGGGAATTCTGCAGGAAGAATATTCTCTCTGCCAATGCACAATGGCCACTTTCCTTCAATTTATGGTTTTAGAGAATTGGCTTAGAGCACTGGGAGATTTAAAGTATTGTCTTATCACCCATAGCTAATATGTCAAAAACAGCCTTTATTTCAACTCAGATTTTCATGGTTCAGAAGCAACTTCAATCACTATGCCACATTTTTCCTTGAGCTTAAAATATAAAGAAATGGAATTTAAAAAGTTAAAGACCTTTAAAATAGTTTTATTATTAAAAATCATGTATCGTTGCAGAGAGATTAGGGACTTGCTCAAGGTCATAGAGATTATACATTGTCAAGTAGGGATTTGTACCCAGATTTTATGACTCCAAATCAAGCACTCTTCAGACATGCTGATTGTTATTTTTAAGTGACATTCAGTACTTGACCATTTTTAGAAATTTATTCACTTTGGACTTTGAAACCTAATTTCACTTCTTTATTGACTAGGACTAAGCAGTCTGACTCATCTGAATAAATAACTGAATTTGTAGAAGGACTCTTCTAATTCAAATTCATGTTTTTATTGAGCTGGGAAATTGTATTGTCATTCATAATTATATTTTTAATAAACTTATTCCCTGAGATTAGATAGGGATGGAAAGTAAATCATTCCAGACTAGCCTACTAAATTCTTTCATTTTTTATGAATTTGTACTATATGTTAAGTACTTAGAGAAATTCACACTTATTCCAGAGTTTGAGATCACATGATACCCTCATGAAATAAATGGATATGTAATCCTGAAATATGATTGCTAAAGCAATATGTCTGGCCACGTTTACATGGTTACAAATCTGCCAACTCCCAGATATGGGAAATTATCTTATGAAGAAAGAAGGAGAAAGGTCAAGAAAGAAACATAGATTTGCTATACTAGAAAGTGTTATAACACAATGGTATCAAACAGGAATGAATCCATGCAGGCTACAGTTTGATTTATAAAACCACAAATTAAAACTACCTTTTTAATTTGTTTTGTTAAGCATTTAACAATCATATTTTAATTTGGTTAGGGTCACAATTAAGAGTTTTGCTGTCACTTCCCACTGGAGCTACAATTTGATATTTTTGATATAGATTATCACTGAGACATTTAAGAAGAAGACAAACCATGTTTTGAAACTGATATGAATGGAGTCTTGTTTGAGGTAGACAAATGAATGAAATTTAAGATTCCTAGAAAGTGCAGCTAAATAGAAATTAATATAAGAAACCAAATTACTGAAAATCCATTTTAAGCAAAATAAGGTGAATTGTGTTTCATGGATCAATATTTGTAATAAAATTTTTATCTCAACTCATTAGCTAGTTACTAAATTCTACTATGAATTAAACACAAATTAATTTTGATTTATTTAACATCACATTCCCCATATCTACATTCACATATAAAATAAAGTTTAGAAATAATATCATAAAACATAGCTAATATACATTAGCAATGTGCATAATGTCATACAGGAAAGTCAATAGCAACATCAGGTTTGGGAACCAGGTCACCTCAATCCAGATCTGATATGTTGTTCATTATTCCTTCACTCACATTTTAGAAAGTACATCAATGAAGCTTTGTTCAGGATTGCCAAGGTGAAAATAACTGATATATCCATTTTATAGGTTAAGCTGTTTAAATAAGTATAACATACTTAGTGGAATAATTCTTTACAAAGTAAATATTTTCTAGAAGGCTACATTTATAGAACATTAGATAGGTTAAGTGAATCCTTCTTGTGAAGATAAGCAGGATTGATTCTGGAGAAAAAAAGTTAATTTTTACCAGAGTTTGGGGGAACTAAGAGGTTATTTCTCAATCTGTTCATTAATGTCAGTTTCAGAGATCTAAAATTGTTAGGGATACTCAAAATCATCTAGTCTAACTCACTCATTTTAAGGTAGGAAATTGGAACCTAGAGAAGTCAAGAGATCTTCCCCAAATCACCCAGTAGCGAGAATCAGAACCAGATTTGATCTTAGTTCAACTCTATCTCCTTCCAAATCACCTCTTGCATATTTATGTCCTCGGTTTCCCCATTTCTCTTTGCCAATTTTTGGTACAGGGTGGTTAAGAGTAAAGAGAGGGCTGTATAAATAAAATGTCAGTAACCATGGAAGAAAGTCCTTTCCTTTCATAGCCATCATATGTGTATATAATCATGTATAATGCAATTAGGAAAAAGATGCTAATGATTGTACTGCTGAATGCCTTGATGGTGGCAGGAACTAATTTTAAGAAGTTAGGAGACGATTAGAAGGGAACAAATGGAAGCAATTTCTTATGGTGTGTCTGGGCAAGTTAAAAATTGGGAAATAGCAGTCCATTCTGGGCAGAATGATACACGATTGTTCAAACATCTTTATTTGCCTGTCCACGCTGGCTATGTTAAAAAAACAACAACAACTGGAAAACTCATTTAGGCTCTTAAAATGGGTCTATGACTAAGGGTTGTGAGACATTTGAAGAAGTCATTCATTCATTCAACATAATTTTATGAGCACCTACTATATTCAAGGCACTACGCTAATCACAACAAAAAAAAAAGTATTGATTTTGATGAGCTTTTTTCTTTTTATACATTAGAAAATAAGTAAATTTCTCAATCCACTATTCCTCAGTTTGTCTGTTGATGTTCCCACCAGATGACATTATGACTTTCCTCATTTCCTTTTACCAAAAGATGTGAGAAATGCTTATATGCAAAGTGTAAGAGAGAAACTGGACTTAATCTGCTATCAGTACAGAGAAGCAGATCTGGCAAGCTGGAGAATTCTGCAGGAACAGGGGAAGGGCAGGAAGGAGAGAGAATTCTGAGGGAGAGGGGAGAAAGTGAACTGAATTGGAAAACTGGAAGGGATTCTTTTCCTCTCAGAGAAGCCGTCAAGAAGGTGGACTGGGTGGATCTCTGAACCAGAACCTATTTCCTCCTGTGAAAACTTGCCCCAATAACCCAAAGAAGACAAACAAGTGAACAGGACTGGAAGTTGTTCACTAAAAGAAAGATTTCCTCCAGATCCCCTAAAATCCCAGACTGATTACAGCTGCCAAGGCAGTTAGAGCCAGGACTTCTACAAAACCTGATCTGCCAGACTCTTGGGAGAAGGGGTTTCAGTTTAGGGATCCCCTGCTCCCTCTTCCCTTCTGCCCCATTCCTGCCCTATCTGCCCTATCCTTTATCTTGTTCCCTTAGAATAAACAGTTTTATCAGAACCAGTGACTGACTTCATTACATCTAGAGAGAAACTTTAAGTTGGGGGGAGGGAAGTGACATCTCTCTCCCCAGGGAGAAGGACACTAACAGTATCTAGCTTGTTTAGTCAAGGCCCTTGAGGGAACAGAAGTTAAGGTCTGGGAAGGCAACCAGAGTGGGGTTGTAAGGGAGAGCTGAGAGGGAAAACAATCCATTCTCTCTCTCTACTTGACTCAACTCCATTTTTACCTCACTCTGGTCCTGACTCAGCAAGGAGGGAAGACTCCATTCTCTTCCTGCCCTCATATTGCAGTTGTTTACAAAAGGGAATATCTTTTCAAAGTTCTAATTTAATATTTTCTGGCTCGTATGTACGTATTACAAAGCTCTTCATTAACCCATAATTTTATGTAAGATGGTCACATTTTGTACATTCTGATAAAAGATTTTCAATTGCCATTGTACTACTTTTTAGAATTTTGGGCAGAAATATAACATTCAGATTTTTCTTAATTAGTGTGATAACTCTATTCATTAAGAAGTCCAAGTATAGTTATGTGATTCAGAGGGTACTCTTTACACTTTGAGACTGCTTTTACTTCAACTTCCTTGGCATATTTTTCTTCTCTAGGGTTCTGAAAACACTATTGACTCTCCTTCAACTTGTTCATTATTATACTATTTATTCCATTCCTACATATTACCTCACCAGATAGTTTCCTACTGGAAATTCCAACCTGTCTGGCCATCATCTATAGATTGCATATAGAAAGAGGAAAAAACTTAACAATAAAGTTGCTGACTTGTTTCTTTTTCTTATTCTTATTAAATAAAACTCAGAGTAAATGAAGAACAAAGAGTATAGAAACATTATTTAAAATATTACTGGCTCTTAAACTCATTTTCTAACTTTCCTTGATTGCTTAGAACATAGCTAAGGCTTAGCATGTTAGAATTTGCAGCTGGCAACTTTCAGACATTTACCATAGGTATATAATTAACTACCACCCAAGGAAGACTAAAAGAATTTTAGAAAAGTAAGGCTGTTAATGTGAAAGAGAAAAATGGTTTGTAGGAGAATCTTATACTAGTTTCTTAGTCTCAAATTATTCAGGATTTTTGTGTTTGAGAGCTTAACTAATGTCTCCAGTAATCATAGAGTCAGAATCTTAGAGTGGAAAAGGACCAGAAAGGTCATCGAATCCAACCAATAACATGCTCATTTAGATTGTTACCTAAAGAGTGGTTTAAATGTCCATACACTTTCCTGTTGAATATAAATATGGTCTCAACCAGACACCCACCTTTTCCGTTAGAAGTCAGACTTGAAGTCTAAATGCTTATTTTCTTCCAGTGAACTCTCTGCCCCATGTAATGTGAAACTAAAGAGAATTTTGTGCATTTCATACAAACATTTTTAACTGTTCTGACTTCATTACTATTTATTAAAATGTTGAGACCAAAAAACTATGAATTGATAGTGAGAATTTTACCCCTTTGCTACTTGAGAGCTGGAACACTTTGGCAGAAATCCAAGTAGCTATTTTTGGCCACAAAACAAAGTGTAGAAAAGTATAAATATTTTCATCAGTGTAAAGTGAACTTGGTACTGAGAAAGAACTTTTAGATTAGTATTTGTCATTATTGTTAAGGAAACTGCCTATTCTAAAATTTGTTTCCTACATAGGCTCATAGGAATTAAGCAAACAGAAAAGATGACTTTGTAATTTAAAGTCATCTGAAGAGCTTTAGAGACCTTAGTGTAAAATTGAGACCTTTCTGAACCCAAGACTTGAGCCTGAGTCACAGAGTCTATTGTGTTGTCTTTGAAGACTTGGAAGTAGAAATGTCTAGACTCAAACATAGAGGTAGGAAAAAAAGTATGAAAAAAATGCTCAAAGGGTAGTCAAACAAAACCTTTCAAATTTCTCTAGAAGGCCTACTTCAAATCACTTAAGTTATTTACCATATGAACTTAGATTCCATAGCTAATAGACACAACAGGATAACTAGTTAAAGAAACAGTTTTTGCTATGATCCTTTTTCCTGTCTTTTGGACAGGAGTATTAACCTCAGAATGACTATACGACTGGGTGTTGGAATTTGTTATTACTTTTTGACTGCTAATTTAAAAATGTTCCTGTGGAATCACTTTCTGCTCATGAGTTTCAAAGTTCATTCTCCCTGAAGTAATTTGAAATCTAAATATATCCATACGCAATATACTGCCATTTATGATTCAATGGGAGTAAAAATGATGCCAGCTTTTATGAAAATTGAAGTTCCTTCTTTCAGCTAAGAGCTATTGATTGCAAATTTAGTTCCTACATTTTCTATTCACACTTTATTCTTCTTTGAACTTTCACTGAAATCTTCTATTTAAGATTAAATACAAAATATATTATCCAATCAAATTTTGGTTATCTCTTTTAGGTGAAGTTCTGTTTTTTTTTTGTTTGTTTTTTGTTTTTAGATCTTGAACATCCATTTTGACATAACAATTAAATGATGTGAAAAAAAACCATCTATGATATATCTCACATGCATTGGGAAGAGTTTTTTTAGAGAAAAAATACTTTTTGTCTCTCAAAATGATTCCCTGTGTAATATACATCTGCATGCCACAATCTTGGACATCTTGTTCTCCTAAATAGCTTCTGTAACAAACGAATGGCAAGTTAGGTCTTTCAAAACTGACTTTGGATGAATCTAACAGATGCTTAGCCATTATAATTAAGGAGCGTCATTTAGACCTATTAAAATCAATTTTATTTCTATCTCTACTCTGGTTCTCACTTGTCTAGTGGATTTTTTTGAAGCACTTTATAATTAAAGATTATAGGAACTGAAGGTGATGTTTATCTAACTGCCCAAACTTGGCAGATGTAGTGAAGATTGTGCAACTTGGCCTTTGCCCAGGCTTTTGGTCCACCTCACACAAGCTAAAACCCTGCCTACAAACTAATGATTCTACTTGGCACAGAGCCATGCCTCATAAGGACTGGAAAATCTTCTTGGTTCCATTATGTGAGGAAATAAGAGAATTAAGAGGACATTAAATATTACAAGTAATATTATTAGTCAAGCAAAATCTTAGTAAATATAGAAGTAAGGGAAAGTGTATGGATAAGATGCCCAAGTTAGAGACAGGAAGATTTAGGTTCAAATCTCACTTCAGACCCTTACCATGTGATCCTGGGCAAGGCATTTTTTAACCTTTTTGTGTTTTGGCTTACTAGCTGTAACAGGAAAGGGTTGGAATCAATAGCCTCTAAGGTCCCTTCTAGCTCTATATCTATGATCCTATGATCTTAAAAGTGCTACTCTAATAGGGAAAAAATGAGGATTGGGAAAAGCAAATCCTGATAGACTTTCAGCTTTTGACAATTAATTCCTAGCTACCTTGGACTTAGATTGAAATGTAATAATTCTTCAAAAGTTACCTTTAGGTAATATCAACTTCTAACCTTTGGAATTCCTGACAGTAAGTCAGTCTAGCTCACATAGTCAACAGCTTTTTGCTGTTCCACACATATGACTCTTCACTTCCCTTTTTTTTTGTCCTACATTGAATGAAGACGTTAACTTTAACTTCCTAGAATGTCTTGTTTCCTTCAAAATATTGATCAAGTTCTACCTTTTATATGAGTCCTTTCTGGACTGCACTCCCTTCCTGATAGTGTTCCCCTCCTCAAAATATTTACCTTGTATTTCTCGTATATATTTTGTACAAATTCTTTATGTATCCTTTATCTCAGCTAACAGAATGTGAGGTTCTAGAACACAATGGCTTTCCTTTTTTTGATTGTATCTCCAGTGCTTAGCATAGTCTTTGGCATATGGAAGACTATAAATAATTTGTTGATCCATTACTGAAATAATATTTTTTGCAGTATATTACTCTGATTTTTCTATTTAAAAGCATCTAAAATTACCCTCTGAATTTGAGATCAAGTGACATGATCTGAAATTAGGCTCTACTTTAAAATTCACATCATATTTAATAATAATGTTTCAAATGATTTCAAGACCTAGAAACATGAAGGCCTCAGGAGTTTCCCACATTCCTAGAACTGGGGAGTTTCCAGAATTCTCATGACAGGGACTGTGATGCCTCTCAGAAGTTTTCTACAATATTAGTATGATGAATAAAACTTATAGCATAGAGAGAGAAATATTTATTCCAAAACAAAGAAGAATGTTCATTTGTATGTTCAGAATGGATGATTGCGATTTCTATATTATACTTTAAAAATAATATTGTGGAAAAAAGATCTTCCTCCCATTAATGCTACCATGGACACACGCCTTCTCTCAGACACTACATATTTTCTGAATTGGTGCTTTACACAAATCATGGTGCCCATTCTTGTTATTTTTAGGATCTCAAAAAACCATAAATACTACCATATGTCAGAGTGAGACTGCATTGATGGTTTGGACATGGACTTCTTGTGTTTATTTTTACCATTTTGTTCCTTTTATAGAAAGGAAGATGTATTTTTCTTTGGTGACAAAATTCAGCATTTTTTTAGCTATTTGGGTTTAGAAGGTGGGACTGGCAAATTTTGATTGGTAGATTTCATTTTTTAAAATTTCTTCCTATGTTTTGGTACTCTAATATCAAACTTGTTGAAAGGTTGCCCATTGCTGGTTTAAAAAATGAATCAAAGGTTTTATTTATTGAGGAATGTGTGAAGGGAATATTTGAACAGAGAGATCTAGGGGAATTATGCTTAGCTAAGAAATTTTTCTTTCAAAAGGAACAGGTGAAGCACTACCAATCTAAAAACAAAGGAAGGATAACACACAAAATAGTGTGGTACAACACAAAAGCATTTAGATTTCACATATCTTGCCAATATATTTTAATTTATGGTAAAATAATTACAAATACAAAATACAAATTAGAATGAAAGTTTCATGAAGGACAAGGAGCTTCAGTTCATTTATGTATTCTTATCTTTAGGGCCTAGCATAGTTTTTGATACAAAGAAAGCTCTTAATGTTTACAGAATTTTTTGAAATAAAAATAACTATCACCTTAACCATAAGGAGTTGATAAATAGTGTTTTACCTTAGACTCATTTTGGTGATAAGAAAGTTGCATACAAGGAAGTAGTATAATGTGGGAAATATGTAAGTGTATAAAAAAATCAGAGCATCAAGCACTTTAAATATTTCCAGTTCATACATCATATTTATGCAGAAATCTTTAAATAAACACAGTAACCTTCCTGGAATGCCTTTTCCCCCTTTGCTACCTAATCTCAGCATTCCACTGTACTCCATGATCAACCACATGGATTCTAAATCTAATTTAAATTACATTCCATACCTGGTAGAAAAAAGCCTGATCATGGCTTTAGTGCTTGGTACAGAGTAATCTGGAGTTTCTCTTTCATAAACTGCAAGCATTTTATCATGGAAAGATAAATAGCTTTGTCACCAACCTCTAACTGATCCTCTTGTCCATGCTCAGCAATTCTCTTCTTTTTGTCTTGCTCACATCTTTGTAGATAGTCTTTAATTATAAGGTGATTTTCTATATGGCAAACTTATAAAAACTATATTATGCAGACCATGGCATGACTCCCAGATTGCATGATTGTCTTTTGGTGCTATATGTATTTATATGTTTCAACTTTACTTTAAAAGATATGAACAGATAAATTGAAAGGAGGTATATGGATTAGATCACAACTTTCTGCAAAAGAGTCATAGTAACTACATTTATAACAACTCTGGAAAAAGTTGTGACTATCACTTTAAAAACTAACATTTTTTGTCTCTTTCACCTTTCTCTCCTCCCCCTTTCTCTTTCTGTCTTTCTAACTCCATTTATTTATATGGATGTATATATATAGTCTTTTCTTTTTCTTTTTCCTTTTTGATGGACAGCAGATTCAAAGTGGAACAAAAGGGGCCTTGAAAATCAGAAGAGATCTATGGTCATATCTGCCTCTCATAACATGAACCGTGTGAACATATACGAGTCATTCAGTTTCTACATCTGAAAAATAGGGTGGCAATAATATAATTTCCAACAACTTTTCTCTCTCTTTCTCTCTTCTCCTTTCTCCCTCTTTTCCTTCTTCTATACCTATACCTATGCAAATTATATATCTAAATAAAATTATTTTTAAGTTCATGAAGCTGGCACTTTCTCTATATTATATATATTCATATTTTTCTATTTTAACTACATGAGAGTCTGCATGGTTTAGTCATCTAGTCAATAAATATTTGTTAAGTACTTACTCTATGCAACAAAAGGGGTCTTGGTGTTAGGAGAAGCTTGGGTTCAAATCAACCTCTGATAATGACTACTTGTGTGACCACTATGGTTGTCATTCAGTTTCCACATGTGGATGGTAATAACATGGTAGTTCCTAATTTATAAATAGGTTGTGGCATATTCTCTTTCTCTCTCTCCGTGTTTCTGTATATACATATATATGTACATATATATTCTATATGTTATGTGCATGTGTATATACATACATGCATACATACATGTACATAGTCATACAGCTACACAGGTAATCCCAAAACGAGGCAGATATGAATCTTGACTACACCTGATTTCAAGATTTCTGCTGCTCTATTATCTTATTAACCTGTCGTGTAGTTAAAATAGAAAAGAAACACAGAGACTGGGAATAAAATAGAAACATAGAACCCAAATATAAGTGCATTCTTAGTTTCTCATAGATTGATAGAGAAGTTATCTTAGATGTAATGCTAAAGAAAATAATTGTTTTGAAGGAATTAGAGGGATTGGAAGAGATTTTTTTTCCTCCTTGTAATCTTTGGATTGAATTTAAGAGAAGAGTATGATAAAAAACTGGTGTGTGGAGGTATGTAAAAATCAAGGTAACAGTTCACAGAGATTTAAATGAGTTAGTAATTGAGGTACATAAGGGTGTGGATGAGAGGAAAGGTGAGGAATACAATTTTGAAAGTTATTTTTAATTTTTCAGGGTATTTCCCTTCAACTTCAATCATTTCCCTAATTATATTCAATCCTCTTGCAATCCTACAGCATGGGGAGACTGTGATGGTCATTTAATACAACTTCATGCTTTTGTCTGGTCCACCTACAGTAAGTTGCAGGTAGATATGTAGAAACAATGAAGAAAGGATCTTAGACATCAGATTACTTGTGGCTACAAAAGTCTCTCCCCTAAGAGCAAAGTCAGAAAAACAGGGTAAGGTGGTCACATTTCAAGGTGAAAAAATAAAGATAACAAGCCACATGGTACTAGAATATGGGGCCTCAAAGGCAATGTTTGAAATATGTCCAGTCAAGCCATGTTTAATGGGTCCAGCCTGGATCTTTAACAGTAGACCATTTAGAGTTAGGTAACCAGGAAGTGTTCTGCCAAGTTAATCAAAGATGAGTATGGGAAAAGGAACTGCTCTAATCAGATCATAGCAGAGGTTACTCTCTTAGATTCAGAAGGATTAGGGCACATTGACAGGATTGCATAAGGAAAAGGAGGAGCTTTTTAATAGATACAGGTTAGATTAACCTCACACTGAAAACTATCTGTATTTTTCTTTTCTGCAAATTTTTAAGTGTATATAGGCATTCTTCAAGTCCTCAACCTCTAATTTGGAATCTTCTATAGAAGTGATCAATTGCAAACTGCTTCCCTTCTCTTGTGAGCCTATGTCAAGTCCCGGACAAGGAATAAGTTTAAGCCGAGTTGATGATTCTCCCTGATAACATGTGGAACCCTGTGATGCAATATCTGTTCTCCACCCCATTACTCAGTCTCTGAAGACACTGGTGTCTCCCATCTTTTTTTATTCTTTTCTAATAAAATTAAAATCTTAAGAAATCTTAAGAAAGAAAAATAAAAGAAGGAATTAAAGAAGGAAGAAAGGAAGGAAGAGAGAAAGAAGAGAAGGAAAGCAAGAAGGAAGGAGGGAAGGAAAGTAAAAAGGAAGGAGGGAAGGAAGGAATGAGAGAAGGAAGAAAGCAAAAAGGAAAAAAAGAAAGTTTCTAATCAAGTTAATTTTATTCCTTCTTACTCTTACCTATATATCCTCTTTTTATTCTCTTCCTTTCTCCCCTTTTGCTCTTCCCTAAACCTTTCTCTCAGGAGAATTTCTTTCATGCACTTTTATTTCTTTTCTCAGATGAGTAACAATATAATTAAGACACACAGATATTGCTATTGATACATCTGTATAAAGAGACAGGTAATCAAACATTCCTACATGAAATCAGACACAAAACATCATTTATGCACCCAAAATGGAGAAGTCATGAAGTGCCCAAAATTGACACACATCTCCCATCTCATTTTTCTCAATGAAAAAATAATTTTATTAAGTGTCTACTCTATGTCAATGAGGGGTGGATGTTTGATAGACATTGGGAATTCAAAGTAAAAAAAAGAACAGTCCTTTCTCCAAAGCATCTTATATAAAATTATCTTCTTATTCTGAATTTTAACTATCTAATTGTTCTATCTTAATTCAATGCTCAACAGTATATTTGTTTTCTGAAGATCAGTCACCTATTCCCTTCTATGTTAGGGATTAAAGGATTAATTTGTTAGTCCCAGCAGTTCTCAAAGATTCTCTACTTCTGTGTTGTAGAGGGGTTGTAATCTCCATTGACTGTGGGAGTACTTACCATGAATATGAATCACAAATTCATGAGGAACATATAAGCAAAAGAAAAACAAATTGCCACAATGGTCTCTGCATTCTCTACTAGGTCAACAATACTAAGAATTCCATAATTTCTAAAATTATTTACAATTTCTAATTACTTTTAGAGAATACCTTTCACTTGACCAGATAATCTTATACATGTCTATACATCCCATCTGGCTTTTAATATTAATTGCAGTCAAATGTAAAAATATTATGTTTTGCTATAGGAAGAACAAATGAATGTAAAAAAAAAAAAAGAATCTTCTTGGTTTAAGTATTATATAAACAGTTCATTTAGGGCATTTCCTCTTTTAATCTGAGGCTTCCAGTAAGTGAATAAACTGAAGACCCAAGGGAATTTTAAATATTTTAAGAACACTCTCAGGAAAAAAAAAATGTTTACCTTGTTTGCTAGAAAATGTGATATTAATATTCTTTAACTTTGGTTAGTTCACAGGAATGATCTTGGTGTAGTTATAGCTGTTAATAAACCTTTATATTAAACTTTTGAAATGTGCTTCACAAAGTTAGGATAGTAAAATATTATTTCACTTATGTATTAAATCTTCCTGACTTCATGATAGAAAGAGGTTTATAGAATCCTTTTTGTCTTTTGTAGATAATTGATGAATAGATTATGCGTAATCTTAGTAACTTTGTATTCTTGTTTCTTAATATAATGAATTAATTTAATATCTAGAATTTATTAATGAAATTTTAAATAATCAAAAAATACAAAACACTATCAGAAATCAAAAGCAATTTGTGATTCCATGAATCCATGATTTCACTCATTAGATCATGAGACCATAGGGTCATTTAATTATAGATTTAGAAAAGGAAGGAAACTTCAAGGTTGTGAAGTTACCTCTTTATTTTAGAATTGAGCAAATTGAGACTCCAAAAAGTTAAGATCATACAGGTAGTATTAGAAGTAAGACATAAATATTTTTTTCTTTCAGTGGTTCATTTTATTTCATTACCAAATAAAGTACCCAGGTCTTTTTTACATAAGCTGCTATAAAATCAGGTCTGACTAAAGTTGTATAATTTATTTCTTTTAAACAAATTCACTCCCTTATGTTTTTCTGAGTTAAATTGTTTCCCTATTGGTTTTGTCCTGATGTTTATGATATGATATGATATTATTTTATATTATATGTTACGTTACATTATGTTATATCATACCATATCATATTATGTTATATTATATCATATGACATCATGTCATATCACATCACATCACATCACACCACATCATATCATATCATATCATATCATATCATATCATATCATATCATATCATATCATATCATATCATATCACATCATATCGTATTACATTATATTATGTTACATTATGTTATATTGTCATATTGTATTATGTTATGTTATATTATATTATGTCATATGTCATCTTATCTTATATTACATCATATCATAGCACATGTCACATATATAAAATATATAATACATATACATATATTTAACCATTTACATGCAATAACAAATTTGCACATAAGTTTTCCTAAGTTATATGATCAAACTTACCTCCTACCTTCCCTTCCCTTCCATTCTCTCTCCCAGTGTTGGCATGTGATTGAATCTGGGTTATACATATATTATAATGCGAAATATATTTTCTTAGTTAATTTTTGTAAGTGAGTAGTCTTACAAAACCCAAACCCCAAAACATAAGCCCAAATAAACAACTAAAAAAATCATATGCTTTCATTTGCATACTTACTCCAAAAAGTGGGAAAGTACCTGCTTATACAAAAATGTTTACAATAGTTATTTTTCATGTCAAAGAATTGGAAATTAAAGGGATAGCTGTCAATTGGGGAATGAGTGAACAAATTGGGGTATATGACGGTGATGTAATACTATTGTGCTAAAAGGAACGACAAACAGGATAATTTCAGAAAGAGCTGGAAAGACCTACATGAACTGATGCAGATGAAAATAAGCAGAACCAGGAGAACATTATACATAGTAACTGAAACACTGTGGGATGATCAACTGTGACAGACTTAATTATTATTGACAATTCAATGATACAGGATAATTCTGAGAAACTTATGACAAAGAATGCTGTCCATCTCCAGAAAAAGAACTGTTTGAGTCAGATTGCAGATGAAAGCATATGGTTTTTCAAATGACATATACTTTTTTGACCCCAAATTCAGCGTTCCATTGCCTCAGTATGTCATCATAGGTTATACTATATAATCTATCTTTCTTGAAATTTGAGAGGGATAATGATGAAATTCATTAATATATTGTTAATCAATCAATAGACATTTATTATGTCTTTTGTACAATTAAGTACATGTACAAGACACTGTGTTAAGCACTGGAGATACAAAATGAGGCAAAAGACAACCTGTTCTAGTATGCAAAAATATATGCAAATCAGCGAGATACAAGATAAATAGGAACTCATTAGTGGAAGGAAAGCACTGTAATTTAGAAGGGTAAAGAAAACCTTTCTGTAAAAGGTGGGATTTTATTTGGGACTTAAAGGAACATGGGGAGTCAGTAGATGAAGTGGAAGAGGGAGAGCAATGCCTTCCAAAGATAGAGGACAACTAGGGAGAATGATTCTGTAGGCAAAAGGAAGTCACTGGAGTTCACTGAGTGAGGAGGAGGGACTTGCTTGGTTCTACAGTTTAGGAAAATCTCTTTAGTGACTGAATGGAGGATGGATTGAAGTGGGAAAAGACTTGAGGCAGGAAGACCCATTAGCAGGCTATTGTAATGTATAATAGAGAGGTGTCAGTGTATGGGGGGGGGGGAGAATATTTGAAATACGTTTCAAAGGTGAAATCAAGAGGCTTTGGCAACAAATTGCATATGAGGGTAAGAGACAGTGAGGATTTGGTATGACTTTTAGATGTTGAACCTGAGGGAATGGGAAGATGGTGTTGTCCTCTACAGTAATAAGGAAGATAGGAAGGAAGTAGGGGAAAACATGATGATCTCTCTTTTGGACATGTTGAGTTTAAGATAGTTATTCAACACCCAATTCAAGATGTCTGGGAGCTGATGACATCATCAAATGAAGTTGCATAGAGGGAGAGAAGAGAATCCAGTAAAGAACCCTGAGGAATACTTACAGTTAGATGGCATGATCTGGAAGAGGAGCCAACAAAGGAGACAGAAAAGGAATGGTCAGATAGTTAGGAGGAAAGCCAGGAGAGAATGGTTTCCTGAAAACCTAGAAAGAGAATTGAATATAGAGGAGGAGATAGTGATCAATAGTATCAAAATTTTCAGAGATGCCAAAGAGAATGAAGATTGAGAAAAAATCCATTGAATTTGAAATAAGAGATCATTAGTTACACTGAAAAGAGTTTTGGCAGAATGAAATTGTCATGTCACATTATAAGGGATTTATAAGGGAGTGAGAGTTTAGACATAAAGGGGAGAGGAAATATAGGTCAATGATGGAGATAGAAAGATCAAGTGGGATTTTTTTCAGAATAAGGAAGCCAACGTCATGTTTGTAGGCAGTAAAGGAGATGAGCAAGCAGAGAGAGATAGATTAAAAATAAATAAAAGACAAAATCACTACTAATTAGAGAATTGCAAATTAAACATCTGTGAGGTACCACTTCACATCAATCATATTAGTTAATATAACAATATTAGAGGGGATGTGGCAAAACTGGGGAACTAATATACTGTGGGTGGAGCTGTCATTCTGGAGAGCATGTCTAAATGGCCATAATACTGTTCATATCCTTTGACCTAGTAATACTACTATTAGGTCTATATCCAAGAGATCAAAGAAAGGGGAAAAGGATCTACTTATACAAAAATATTTATAATAGCTCTTTTTGTGGTAGCAAAGGACTAGAAACTGAAGGGTTGTCCCTCAATTGGGGAATGGCTGAACAAGCTGTGGTATATGATTACAATGGAATACTACTGTGCTATAAGAAATGATGAAAAAGACAATCACATTAAAGGGGAGAATTAAGCTCTCCAAGGAAGGGAGAGAGTTTACATCCAGATAGAATTCCAGGTCTAAGACAGCCCACTACTGTTTGGCCCCCTATCTTTATAAGGTCAGTGAAAAGTAGGTCACTCCTACTAGGGCTCTCTAATCAGATAATCTGAGTCATGAGTCATGACTGCCAGACACATTACCTGCCATTCTGGTACTTCCACCAGCCCCTTCCAGAAGTCAGGACTCCAGGTGACCATCCAACCCTTTAATCACATGACTTGTATCTTTCCTTAATGCACATGTATAGTTAAGGGGTGGCCTTTTTATACTAATTTGACATGACAAAAAAACCTTGAAAAACATATGAAATGATATAAAGCTAAGCGAGAAATACCAGAACTCTGTACACAATAACAGCAATAATGTACAATGATCAACTGTGAACAACTTAACTATTATTTGGAATGCAAAGATCCAGGACAACTGCAAGGGACTCATGATGAAAAAAACCTATCACTGCTAGTACCATTCAGCACCTAGTGCAGTTCCTGACATATAGAATGGGCTTAACAAATATTTATTGATTCATTACCAGACCTGGGACAAAATCTATATTTAAGACCAAAATTTGTATAATAGATGGTGTTTTAACATGATACCAAAAAGCAGGACAGTTTCCAGTTAGTTCCAGCATGACACCAGAATATGAAGGAGAAAAGAATGGAACCTCTTAAATTATTTAATATGAAAGAAATAAATTACCTCATTTCTATTTATTTCAGCTTCAAGTGAGAATGTCTTTGGCAATGTGTCACCAGTTTTGGAAAATGACAGAATTATGAAATTCTCATGGCTTGAAGAATTAAGCAATGGCCCAGAAATTTAAAAGTTATGAATTCAGTCACTTCTGATTCTATTTACTGCTAATTGCATTTGCCTATTTGCCAGGTGAAAACAATATACACTGGATGCCCAAAGTATAGATTACTAAAAACAACACTATATTAAACTTTGGAATTAAATCAGAAAGGACATTGTATGATATACTTTGGTTCTGGAGGAAAAAATTCTAATATGTAATTGTATTTATGAGAGGATGTTCCAGAACTCAGATTCTATTTCTTTGCCTGCCTGAGTGAGTGGGAAATTCTTGAGTTAATAGTGGCAGTGTACTGGAAAGGTCCTCCTCATTTCTCCAACAGACTACTAATTATACATTCATTATAATAATTTCATTTAAAATGAGAATACCCCTTGAGAAGTTTAAGTCCATGAATGATTCACATCAACATGAATTAGTTTAATCAGAGAGTTTCTCAAGGGATAAATAGAAAGGGAATTTTGTATGTTTGTATGAATGTGTGTATGCATAGGTAATTTAAATGTTCTGAGTATTTCTTTGGTGGGAAAAGGGGTTTTGGAAAGTCACAAGATAGCATGAGAGAATTAGGTACATGAAATAATACAGATTCTATAAAGTTATAGCTCTCCAGATATAAACATTTTAGTCTGGGGGTAGGCGTGTCTATTATAAAATAGACATACAAACATACATACTATCATATTCTGTATCAATATATGTATGTTCTCTTCATATGTATGCATTATCTCTACATAGGTAAATTCTTCTCTATATTCAGTAATTTCAATAATTTTACTATTGTAGTTCTCAGAATTTTGAACTGTTTTTGTAGTAGTGAGGAATAGTCTGTGCAGATTCATTAATGTTATTTCATATAATATTTGTAAAGGTACTTTGCAAATATTAAAGCATGAAACAAATAACAGCTAATTTTATTACTACAAGTACTTTAAGAAGCATTGGATTGGACATGAATTATCTGTGATCAGATAATAGATTGAGATAACAGATCCTTATGGGAATGGGAACCTTGACCTTGCACTCATTAGAATGAAGGATACTATAATACAGTGTGATAGTACAATAAATGTTTATGTAAAATGAGTTTCCTAAGACATACTTAAATATAGACATATATGTACATTAATATTTCTTCAATGAATCCATTATCTCATTGATGTTTTTTCCTCCACTTGGTAGAAATTATAATCCATCCCTATGCTTTCTCATTCTAAATGATTATTTTATATTTTCTCCCTACCAATATATATATTTGTCAGCTGTCCACTATAGAACTATGTGGTGGACTGAACTGGGTAGTTCCTCAATCAACTTGACAAATTTATGGGGTAGTGAGCCTTTGTTTGTTTCTTTATAATATACTTCTCAATAAAGCATGAGGATATATCTAATAGCATCTTTGTTGGAAATAAAAACAAACTCCTACTCAAGTCTCAATGACTGGAACTGATGCATGATGACTTGACATATTTGTTACTTCCTACACTAAATGTTCAGTGATTGGATCTGATTCGTATATGAGTAAATTGGTTTAGGTTCTTTGGAGAAGGGACTATATTAGGAGGATCCCCCGTTTCATGCAGAACTACAAGAAAACCAATGAATTCTTTTGGCTTAAACATTTTTTTCAACTTTTTCCCTCCTGGAGTACAATTGAATTGTATTATAGCTATTGAATCATATTAATTATATATAGCATATATTATAATAACATATATGAGAGAGAGGGAAGGAGAGAGAACATAAATAAGTAGGTAATATGGCTAATGATGTAGGAGGAGACATGTAGGAACTAATTTGAGTTGAATAAGGTAAGGCTTTCTGAATATGTGGGATTTGAGTTGTTCTGTAGGAATTTGGAAAGATCCCCCCCCCCTGGTTTTTAAACCAAATTGAATTGATTTTTACTTTATTTAAAAAAAATGTTTAACTCATCTATCTTGGAATCAACACTGTATTGAGAGCAGTAAGGGCTAGGCAATAGGTGTTGTGACTTTGCCAGGGTCACACAGCTAGAACCTGACTGAGGCCAGATTATGGTCTAGGCCCTGCAATCCCTAGGCTTGGCTCTCAATCTATGGAGTCACCTGGCTGCACACTGTTTTAATTTTAAATAATAGTAAAATGAAGAACCAAACAAGTCGTATGAAAGAGTCAGATTCACTACACTCTTATTTTGGAAGATTGCCTTAAGATAAGTTGCTATAGATGTAATTTCATAAGTATAAATGAATAGTTTATTCTCATACTTGCCTTTGAGAGTTGAGAAATCACTAGTGAACTCATACAAAAATAGAAACAAAATTTATTGACCTACACAAGGCTAACAACCTTAAGCTTGTGAAATAGATATTTTTAAGAAGTCACTAGTCTGTTTAAACAGCTGATTGAGGAGAAAACATTAAAAAAAGTAACTGAGATAAGTTTTTAGATAAAGGGACAGTACTCCACTTGTGAAAGTGATAATCTAGGAGGTCTAATATATAAAAGCTACTGATTAAAGATACAGATTGATTATATCCTGTATTTTTTTTCTTTTATGGGAATATAAACATCTATGTGGGGAGATCCAAAGTGGTGTGATAGAAAGAGAATGGGATTGGTGGTCTAAGTAGCTAGGAGCAAATCATTGGGTGAATTATTTTATTTTTCTGGGTCTCAATTCCCTAATCTATAATTTCTACCTTTCTATTTCCCAGTATGAGAGTGTGTTTTAGTCTACAAATTATCACTGGTATATATGAAGGCAATTGATTTGTAAATATTTCATATTCCAAGATTCCTATTAATTAATCAATATTTGACTCCTCAATCAATATTTCATACTTCAACATTCCAAAAGAGCCAAATGGTCACAGGTGTGAGTACTTCTTTCACCAACACAGATCTTAGTATTCCTATGACTCAGTAGATGATTCATCAGGAGTCACGATGGTAAAGTAATTTACCACTTGGTGACCAGGTATGACCTTGGCTAAGAGCTAAAAGACCTGGTAACATTATTAGGTGGCATATGGGATAGGTCTTGGGCCTGGAGTTGGGAAAACCTGAGTTCAAATCCAGCCTCAAACACTCACTAACTGTATTACCTTGGGCAAGTCACTTGACTTTGGTCTGCCTCAGTTATCACAACTATAAAATGAAGATAATAGAAAGTGCTTATCTCCAAGGATTGTTGTAAAGATGAAATAAAACATTTGTAAAGCACTTGGCACACTGTCTGGAACATTGTAGGTACTTAATAAATGCTTGTTTCTTGACTTCCTTTATTAATCATTAGGATGAGGTTAAAAATGTCATGCTTTAAAGAAAAGTGTCTGCTACTAATAATGAAAAGCTTTCAGTAGCCATAACATTTTTGTGTAGGTAGTCCCTCCACTGATGCAGAATGCAACCGCTCTACCACTCAGAAGTCATTCTTTGGGAGCAGGTGTGGTCAAAAAAATCATCCAGTGGCCAACTTGATGATGCACCTCTCTGATCTAAACTGAATCTCAAATAACATTTATCATCCATTGCTTAATCTGTGTCAAAAGTCTTTTGTGGTTGGTAGAAGTAACCAGAGTTTATATATCACTGCCACTGCTGTCAAGAACCCCAGGTCCTTTCTACATTATAAAGGGAATATCACTGAAGGCTGTTACTAGTGTGAAACTCTATTTGAGAGAAAGGTCTTGGGTAGGAAGTTCTGCTTATTAGATTATATAAAATAGGAAAATCCAGAGATAGTTAATACTCGGGTAATAAAAGAATGAAATACTACCTCAAGCAATATTTGATGAAGGTTTGACATTCATATCATGGGAAAGTCATCAGTCTTGGGGTAGTTCATGGGAATAATATAGGCACAGGATACTTGAATTTTAGCAAGACATTTGACAAAATTTGCATTGACACCCTAATAAACCAGATGGATAGCTGTGGAATGGTTGATACTACACTCAGCAGGCTCTGCCACTTATTGACTTAATAGGACAAAAGTGTTGATTATTTAATTGATGTCAAAGGAGAGAATGAAATTTTAGGATATTATCAGAGAGTTCTATGTTTAGCCCTATTATTGTTTACATTTTTATCATTGACTTTTTAATAAGAGCATATTATTGCTTTGTTGTAATGTTTCAGTTGTAGTTAACTTTTTGTGATCTTATTAGGGTTTTTTGATAGATATTGGATTGGTGTGCTTCTTCTTTCTCCAGCTCATTTTAAAGATGAGGAAAGTGAGGCAATTTGTCCAGGGTCACATAGCTAGTAAATGTCAGAGGCTAGATTTAAACTCAGGTCTTCCTGCCTATGGATCCATCAATCTGTCCCCTCTGCCACCCAGATGCCCCTCATAAAAACATAATTATCCCTCTTATCAAGTTTGTACATGGACTGAGATGAGAAGAAATAGATAATGCACTATGTTCCAGAATCATGTTCCTAATACTTCTTAGTAATTTAGAAGGGCGAGTTAATGTTAATAAGATAACATTTAACTGAGATCTTGCAAAGTTTCTGTTTGTTTGACATATGACTAAAGGTAACTTCAAATCAATTAATTAATAATCAGTCAATTCACCAAGTCTTTACTAAACAGATACTACATGCCAGGCACTATGGGGGTATAATGATCTGCTCTATGTACCCATTCCTTTTAGTGGAGAAAAATAAATTAATCAATATTCCTTGAGTAAATGGAAACAGGGAACCAGTGATGAATCATCACCCTTCTTGGGGAATGAAGTATGTAGAATAAAGAAAACTTGCTCCCCTCAAAAGAGAGGAACATGATTAGAGGATAGAATACTGACCTTAGAGTTAGGGAGGCCTTGGTTCAAGTTGTACTTTTTACACATACTGGTTATGTCAGCTTGGGAAAAGCACTTAAAAACTCTCAGTATCTTTTAGCAACTCCCTCATACTATAAATTGTTACATAAAGCAGGTGCCACATTGTATTGGTAGGGGGAGTTTCCTTACAAAAAAGTTCCTATTTCAATGAAAGCATAGATGCAAACCAAAAAATGTAGACTTACATTTGTATTGAAAAAAAATTAAATGTACAAATTCAGGAAAAACAAGATGTGAAGAGAAAACAGTTCTTGCAAAAAAGCCCCAAACAAATAAACTTTGGGTTTTATTGAACTCCTACCATCTGTTGCCTCTTTTAATACTCATGTTCTGTTGAACAAAGCTAGAAAAAGTAAAAAAATTTTCTATTGGATCCACAATTTAAAATTTTTCTCTAATCAACTTATTTGTTACATTAAAATTTTAAGTTATCTCCCTCTCTCCCTCCCTAGAGAAGAGATCATCTGACAAAAGGATATATGTGTATATAAAATTATTTCTTGCTTATTTTTATTTATCAGTTCTTTCTCTGGAGGCAAATATATGCAAGTTATTCTTTAACAATGTTTCTGTTGCTGTATATAATATTCTCTTGGTTGTACTCACTTTACTCTTCATAGTTTTATGTAAGTCTTTACATGGTTTTTTTTTTTTAAATTAACTTGCTCATTTCTCATGGCGTTGTGGTATTCCATCACAAATATAAATCATAAAAGAAATGAAAATTCCCCAGTTGATGGTTATCCCCTAGATTTTCAAATTTTTGCCACCACAAAGAAAGCTGTTATTGATATTTTAGAACACAGAAGTTCTTTTTCTGTTCCCGTGATCACCTTAGCAAACAAATCTAGTATTGCTGGGTCAAAAAGCATATACAGTTTTATAACTGGAAATAATTCCAAGTTCCTCTCCAAAATGGTTGGATCAGCTTAAAGTTCCACCAACAGTACATTAGTGTCCTCATTTGTCTACATCCTCTCCAACATTTGCCATTTTGCCCTTCCATCATTTTAACCAATGATAGGTGTGAGAGAAAATTTCTGTTACAAATCTATATTCCATCATCTCAATCAGGCCCTTACTGAAGCCAGGTAATATTTTTACATATTCCTAATCAATTTACTATTCTATTCATCATGGAAGCTTTCGCATTCTTTTTCTTCTTCAAAGTTGCTATGAATTCCCCTCTCTTTACCCTCCCAGAGCTGACAAGCAATTCCACTGGGTTGTACTGATGTTATCACTTGATGACTATTTCCATATTATTCATTTTTGCTATGTACCATTTTTAAAGCCTAAACCCCAAATAACACAAACCCACACATATATATGCACATGTATATATATATATGTATATATATGTGTATATATATCCTACATTATTTTCTAATTCCATTGCAAAACATTCAACAACTCTATAGTACTATGTATGGCATTTCAAAGGTTGCTTGTGTAATCAGCAATATTTAAGTGTGAATTCCAAGAATATTTATGTGAGATACATTTTTTCTTAAGTGATGTTTCTTTTATTATTTCTGTGAAGACACCTTTCATATTTACTTTTTATATTTCATCTTGAAATTTCTCAAAATAATTTTAATATATTTTATTTTTTCCACATTACATGTTATTATAATTTCTTAATATTCATTTTCTGACATTTTGCAATCCAGGTTTTCTCTTTCCCTCTCTTGCTTCTCCAAGAAGGCAGTTAATGTAATATGCATTGTACATATATTATCATATAATAAATATTTCCATGTTCATGCTATGAAAGAAGACACGTATTGCTTATACTACATAAGAATAAGAATTCATGGAGGAAATAAATTCAAGAATGGTATATTTCAATTTTATATGGACTCTGTTACTTCTATGGTGGTGGATATCCTTTTTTTCTGTCCTTGAATCTCATAGAGTTGTCCTGGATCCTTGCCTTATTGATAAAAGTAAGTAATTCATAGTTGATCCTTTTACATTATTGTTACTGTATACAATGTTCTCCTGGTTCTGGTCACTTCATTTTTCATCACTTCATATTAGTCTTTATAGGTTTTTGTGGTAATTTCTCAGCAGATATTATATACTTTAATCAATATTCCCTTGTTTTATGAAAATTACTCAAATTAGGATGGGCCAATACTTCTTGTCCTCATTATTTATAATATAAGTGATCTCATTCAGTTGTATAAATTCAGGAATGCCTTCTAAACTGGAAATTTTGACTTGTCTCTTTCACTTATTTCTCATCCTTTGGTCTGTAATATCTCATCTTGAGTGCAAACCAACTTAAGAAAGCAAACAGATAAACAGAAAATCAAATGTTTCATGTTTCTTAAAGAATGTTTATATTTCTACCTGTTGTATATAACCATGCCCTCCTGTTTGTTTTGGAATGTGAAATCACAGATTATGTCATCTTGTATTTTCCTCTTCTCTAATTCTCTACCCCTTGTTAAGAGCATTTATTTTTCTGCTATACTTCTATAATATGGTCATACTTCAGAGACTGAGTTACTTTCTCTAGTATTCTACCAGAAATAATATTTACCTATTAGAATAATGTGTCCTCCATTTACATTGGACACTTTATCCATTTATTCTACAAAAATATTAATTTCCTACTGCATAAAAACATGTTGATATTGAAAGAAAATTAAAACACAAACATGTTATAATCTACTACAGAAAGTAAGGCAATTATGTATATACAAAGAGTCATTAGAGAGGCAGAAAGAAAACTAATAGTGTCTAATATTACAAAAGTCAAGAGAGAATACTATCCTAAAGAAGGGACTTATTTACAATGGCAAATACTGCAGAGAGGTCAAGGACAATGTGCATTGGAAAAAATTCATTGAATTTGTCCATTAGGATGTCATTGTGGACCTTTTGGGGAGTAGTTTCACTAAAATAGTGCAAAGATAGGTCATATTACAAGGTTTTAAGAAGGAAGGGAGTGGAAAAATGGAGGCAGAAGCATAGGTTGCTCTATGAAGAAGTAGAGCAGCAAAAAAAGAGGAAAAATATTGAGGGGAATAGCTTGAGGTTCAGGATGTTAATGGATGTGGTAGCTGGGTAGAGGGTTGAATAGATAAAATGTTTATCAAATATTTTTCATGTGGCAAAGACCATACCAAGTGCTGAAACTATAGAAACAAACTAAAAAGATAAGCACTATTAGGTAAAGGCATTATTGAGTCAGATGACTGTTAAATTTTTGGTGTGATTGTGTATATTTCAGAAATCAGCAAACACTACAAATCAGGGATGGATGTACTATTTTGTTGATTGTCTAGAGTTAAGAAAGTGATGGAGGAAATAGTAATAATGCAGATTAAATTTTAAATGTCTTGCTTTTTTCAGTGACTTAATTGTTAAATATTTACCAGCACACCATTGGATCCTGCCCTCTAGGGTCTTATTTGAGTTAGAAGCATAACTGGTAATGAAGTGAGCATGGATAGTGATCTGAGACTCACTACTCAGAGAAGAGGACACAGGGCTAGAAGCATTTCCAGGCAACTGGGAAGAAGGTGGCAGCCTAAAGAGTCAGTAGTGGAGCTGGAAGGGAAATGAGCATAGATCAATTAGGCAGCTCATGCAATCTAGGCCAGAGACTGACAAAGGGAAAAGATTTTTTTTGAAAGGGGAAAGGACAGGGCAAACAGGTCTGCATCTAGGTAGAGGAAAGAACTGAGAGATGTCAAGAGGCTGAAGGAATTGGAGAGAGAATTCTAACCTCTAATTCCCAAAATACAGTTTTGGGGGTGAAAGGAATCTTGTTCATTCAGGGAAATTCTCTGGATCACATTTCCCAGGATGGTAAGAGTTCCCTGTATGGTATCATTATTTGCCCTAGATTCTGGCTGGATGATTAAGTTTTTCAGTAGGAGTGAGCAGAAGAGGGAGAGGTAGGTTCAAAAGTACTTCAGTAATCTCATTTTGCTCACACTGGACTCCTAGACTAGATTCTGAGAGTCATCTTCTCCATCCTTTGTGTTTTTTAAAACATTAATTTAATAATTAATGAAACAATATTTCAATGTGAAAAATGAAATATGTATGTGAAACTATGTACTTCTATTATGTATAATTATTTTTAAAGTGACAACAAACTTACCCTTCAAGTATTTTTGCAAATTCTTTTCCTTGAAAGAGCCATTTCACAGCCTTCTGAGAAATGTAGTCCAGAAAAATTTCCACAATATGGAAGGTGCCCTTAATATCAAGAATTGTAAGAAATGGAGTCCATAAATACATCCTCAGAATCTAGTTAGGAATTTTCTAGTATGTACAAATAACATGGATTAAATTTCAGGAACTTGTAAACTTGAGAAGTTTTGACATAGTTGTGGGTAATACAATAGGAATCAATAAGAGGTAAATGAAAGAAAAAAAATTTGAATTTGTAACATGCTTATTATGTGCTAAGAATTATGATAAGCAATCTGAACAAAGTTGTTGTAGACCTACAAGGACAGGTCAACCACTGCAAGAATGCATGGCGAGACGTATCTTCTTTCTCTTGGAATTTTGCTTTCAAAGCAAGTTTCCACTATAAATAAGAACAATGTTTTGTCATATTTGGTGATCTTTTATGAAACCTCACCCTTCTTGACCTTTTTGCAACATTTGACATTGTTGGTCATTCTTTCTGAAGCTTTCTCTTCTCACTGGATTTTTGTAACATTGGTTTCTCTCAGTTGCCTTTCTCCTAGTCTGACTGATTTTGGGGCTTCTGGATCATTATCTCCATTCTGCCCCCTAACTATAGAAATATCTGTCCTGGTCTTTGTCTGCTCTTATAATCTTATAACTTCACATGTTCAATGATCATAAGTTCAAATCACCTCTTTTAGACTCATTTTCCTCATTTGTAAAATAGGGATATTAGTACCTACATCACAGTGTTGTGATGATCAAATAAGATAATATATGTGGATTTTCTTTGCAAACCTTGAAGTGCTATGTAATGCTGATTATCATCATCATCATCTTGGCGATGTTTGTTAAACTGAAAAAAAAAAAGTCTTTCTGAACTGAGGACTGCCTGTATATCTTGATTCAGAGACTTATGTCCTTGGGGATATATACACTTGGAATTAGAGTACCATAGAATTTTAGAGCTGAAATGGACCTTAGAGAGAGTTCAGCACCCACATTTTACAGATAAAGACAGGAGGACCACTCAATTTAAATGGAATAATTTCCTCCTACTTTCCCCCTTTGTTCCACTCCCTCCCTACACTACAGAAGAGTAGACATTCCATTTCTTTGCCTCTCCTTATTTACCTTCATGCCACTGTCCAGATCATTTTCTTTCAAAATAGAGCTATGTGGCTTCAGTTTTGATACTTCTGGCTTTTTCAATACCAAGGACAAGATTTTTCTTTGTTCCTATAAAATTCCCAGCAAAATTTATTTTCATTCCATCTGGGTTATCTTGATCTTCTTCAGAATCTTCTCTTCTATCTACTTAAAGAACTCTCTGCCATTTTCACCTGTCCTTGCCTACATCTTTTACACCACCATTTTTCATGCTTAGTATTATGAATTATATAAAATAAATGCAATACAATCATGTCTGTTGTTTGCAATTCAAAGTTTTGTCAGAATCTACATAATATTTGCTTATGTGCCAACAGTAAAATCACATTGTATTGATGTAATTGACTTCTTTGTATAGGGAGCCTAGTACCTTTATTTGCTTATTATGCCTATTGGGAGAAGGGGAAAATGATCATGTTTTGTAGGTGAGTATAATGATACAGAGTGTGGTTACTATTAGAATGCTTTTTATTGAATTGAATTAGATATATTGTATTTGCATTAGTTTTACTAAAGGTGTCTTCAGAACCAAAGCTTCATTAGTCCTAACAACTTGCTACTGATGCTATTATATTGACTGTTTAAGAAGCTAAACTCCAGGAGTAATCTGAATCTTTCTTGGATCTTTTGCCAAACCACAAGTGGAGCTAAGAACAGAAGATGTCTATAACATCCTTGAAGCTATTTCTCAGCTTTTTTCTTTGTTTCCTCCCTTTGTCACTCTTCAGCCATCTTATTAGTTTTGTAATACTAGATGGCTAGAAATACAAATGTATTATAATTAGTCACATTTTTTTTTTGAGATCAAAAGTGGGAGGAATATACCTAAATAAGTGGTTGACCAGCTTCCTTTCCAGGAACAATTTCTTTAATCAGTTCAATTCCTGATTTTTGTTACTAATTCATTACAGTAAAACACTCCATTTAAAAGGTCAGGGATTTAATAAGAGGTGGGAAGATACATATGATCTAACTATTGACAGAATAGAGTATTGATTCATGTAGAAGCAGTGCGCTAAATTTTAAATAGCAAACTAGAGAGGAGTTTTGTTTTTTTCTTTTCTGGGAGTATTCTCTGAGAGAGAGTGTGTGTGTATTCAGCTGTGGTTTGGTCAAGAAAACCTAAGGCAGCAGTTTTACTTTCCCATTCTGTTTAAAGCAGGCAATGGATGGTTGATATGAGGTCACAGAGACCCTGTTGGGTTTGCAATAGCAATCTGGTCATATCTCTTTGTTTAGGGATATAGCTGGATGCAGGGTCATGCTCTTGCCTTTCTATTCCAATAATGTAATAGTCATGCTTGGCAGATTAAATGGCACTTAGCATTTGGCAGATTTGGATTTCCCCTGTAGATATTTCTCCTTTCAATATTTTAAAGCTTTAGAAGAATAACCATTGCCCTGAGGCAGTAAAGGCAGTATGATTTGGACTAGTAGTTCTACAAATGCTTATGGTAGATAGCAGTTGGAAAAAGTGAAGGACTTTTGCTTGTAAAAACATTTACTGTCTCCTAGCAATCTGCAGCGATGCTATGTATGCCAGACGATAGATAAACAGTTTCTAAAGTCATAAACTTTTACAGCAATATGGACCAAAGGAGGAATTCTTCAGAAACCCCTCAGGAACCACTGCTTTGGGGAAAAATACATACAAACATACATATACACGTAGTATATATTTAGTACATATATATGTATAAGCATGTTATACCACATATATATTAGGAATAATATATATGAGATAGAATCTACATTCTCTATGTTTTAAGGAATTGACTTATGTGTAAGATAATTTTATAAAATTTCAGATATGCATGATACCATAAGGATTGTTTAGTCAAACAACCTCATTTTATAGATGAGGAAGCTGAGGTCAAAAAAAGTTAAAAATTTTGTGGAAGGCCAATGATTAGTGACAGGATTTGGAATAAAAAGCAGACCTGACTCCCAGGTCTGTTTAGATTACATGATTAACAAGTCAATTGATAAGCATTTCTTAAACATTTACTCTGTGTTCCAGGCAACAAAATGGTTACTAGACCACATCAGAATTCAGTTTGAAGATGAGGCTGAAAGGAACTCAGTGTTTGAGGCAGATCTCTTCATGTTCCTAAAGAGAATATACTGATTAAAATGGACTGGAGAAATGTTGGGATTTGAATCATCTGATAATCTCAGTCAGATATTTCGAAGTGTGTTTGACTTCGCCCAGCACAATGTACAATTAATAAAAAATGTCTAATATTAAAAATCATGCTATTGAGCCTTTGTTGAGGTACTGTGCTTGATAATGGGAACTTCAAATATAGGCAGAGAGAATGACAGTCCCTGCCTGAAGGAACATTTATTCATTTTTAAAAAAAATCATTTTTGGTTCCAAATACTCTCCATATCTTTATCCCTTTCCCTAACCACTGAGAAGCCAAAAAAATATAATAACCATTGTATATATATAAAGTCATTTAAAATATATTTCCATATTAGCCATGCTCTGGAAAAAATGTTAAGAAAATAAAAGTTCCATATGTACTTTGAGTCTATCAGTTTCCTAACTGAAGATGAATAGCATTTTGCATTATAAGTCTTTTGGAAATGTGGAGGATCATTGTACTGATCAGAACTATTAAGCCTTTCAAAGTTGGTTGTTTTTACAATATTATTTTTATTGTGCAAATTTTTCTCACTACTTAATCTGTATCAGGTCAAACAAGTCTTCCAGTGATTTTCTGAAACTATCCCCTTCATCATATCTTGCATTCCAATGGTATTCCATCACATTCATATAAATAATTTACTTAGCTGTTCTTCAAATAATGGGTATTCTCTCGGTTTCCAATTCTTTGCCATTACAAAAAGAATTACTATATCGATTCTTTTATATAAAGACCCTTTTTAAAAAAAAATTCTTTGGGATACAAGACTAGTAGTGCTATTGCTGGGTCAAAGAATATGCACATTTTAGCCCTTAAGGCATAGTTTCTTTTTATTTTTTAATTTTCTAGACTAAGTCAATACAGTTTACAATAGTTGTTTTTTGACATTCTGTAAACCATGTTCTCTTCCTTTCTCCAACTTTCCCCTTCTCCCAAGAAGGCATGTAATATGGTTTGGACTATACATTTGTTATCATATAATACATATTACCATGTTCAGTTCTTTCTTGTGAAAGAAAACACATATCACTTGCATTAGAGAAAAATTCAGAGAGGAAACAAAGAAAATAATGGTTTCAGTCTGCATTCAGAGTTTATCAGTTTCTGTAGCAGGGGAGAGCCTTTTGTTGTTCTGTATCCTTGTATTTACAGATAATCATCATATGTTATTGCTGTCACTTTGTACAACATTCTCCTGGTTTGATTCATTTCACTTTGAATCATTTCATATGTCTTTTAAGGCTTTTAAAAAAATCATTTTGTGTGTCATTTCTTATATTATAATAGTATTACATTATAATCATATGCCATGTCTTGTTCATCCATTCCCCAGTTGATGGACAGATCCTCAGTTTCCAATTCTTGGCCAACACCAAAAAAAAGCTACTAAAAACATGTTTGTATAAGTAGATCCTTTTCCCCGATCCTTAATATCTTTGGGGTACCTATTGTTAATATTGCTCGGTCAAAGGGAGGGCATAGTTTCATATTCTTTTCCAGAATGGGTGGACTTGTTCACAGCTTCAACAATAGTGCAATAGTGTGCCTGTTTTTCCACACTCTCTCTAGTATTTGTTATTCTACTTTTCTGTCATCTTAGTCAATCTGATCGGTGTGCTGAATTAACTCAGAGTTTTTTTTTAAATCCTTACCTTTTGGCTTAGAATCAATACTGTGTATTAGTTCCATGGCAGAAGTGCAGTAAGGACTAGGCAATGGGGGGGGGGTTAAGTGACTTGCCCAGGGTCACACAGCTAAGAAATGTCTGAAGCCAGATTTGAACCTAGGACCTCCTGTCTCTAGGCCTGGCTCTCAATCTACTGAGCTACCCAGAAGCTCCCTCAGAGTTGTTTTAATTTGCAGTTTTCTATTACTTATTTAGAGCACTTTTATATGATAATTAGTTTCTCATCTGAAATTTTCCTATTTATATCCTTTTACCATTTATCAGTTGTAGAATGGCAAGGAGCTTTTATTCTAGAAAGAGAAGATAACACCTAAAAGGAAGCTTAAAAGAATTGTGGGGAGGAAGACTGAGAATGTATTCACTGCAGGAATAGTAGAGTCCTGAGAGTCAGTATTTGCATGGGAGTATTCCTTAAAATAGAAGTTCTGAGGAGAATCAGGTAATCAGAGGAAGGGACTACAGAATTTTTTTTTCCAAAATGGCATTAGGATAATCTGGAGGAATAAACTGCTTACACAGAATCTTTGGGAGTATGAGATGATCTATCCTATTAGTCTTATCAATGTTTAGAAAAACAATATGATGCATGAGACTTTTCCTGTATCCCTTATATCTTGTTTCTTATATTCTGGATCTTTGAAAGATCTCTATCCAGAGATAATTTGGCAGTATTTAATGGCTGTCATTTATATTTAAAAATGTAAGTGTAACATCGCTGGCAAAGAATTGATTATCCCCTGGTATTTGTCTAGTTTGGGAAAAGAGGAGACTAACTCAAGGGCGGACCTTGGTCAGGGAGATTTTCACACATGGGTGTGAAGTTAGTGTTAGATTTTAAGGACAATGAGAAGAGATAATGGGAGATGTGACAGTTGTTTCAGGACTGCAAAGTGACCATAGCAGCAGCAACTGGTGTTTGCCAGATCTGTATTTCCCTGCTTTTAAACTGTGAGAGATCATCTCCTATCTAAATGGATAATCTCAGAAGTATGTAACTGTGTGTATTTTATAGTTGATGCTTGCTCCAGTATTGCAAAAATAAGCCAGCTGAGAATGGGAAGATCTTTCCCCACCTCAACTATGCTTCTCCTTAACTGTATTTTTTTAAATGGTAAAGAATATATTTGCTAGATTTCATATTATTTATCTTTCTTTCTTTCTTTCTTTCTTTCTTTCTTTCTTTCTTTCTTTCTTTCTTTCTTTCTTTCTTTCTTTCTTTCTTTCTTTCTTTCTTTCTTTCTTTCTTTCTTTCTTTCTTTCTTTCTTTCTCTTTCTTCTTTCTTTTCTTTCTTTCTTTCTTTCTTTCTTCTTTCTTTCTTTCTTTCTTTCTTTCTTTCTTCTTTCTTCTTTCTTTCTTTCTTTCTTTCTTTCTTTCTTTCTTTCTTTCTTTCTTTCTTTCTTTCTTTCTTTCTTTCTTTCTTTCTTTCTTTCTTTCTTTCTTTCTTTCTTTCTTTCTTTCTTCTTCTTCTTTCCTTCCTTCCTTCCTTCCTTCCTTCCTTCCTTCCTTCCTTCCTTCCTTCCTTCCTTCCTTCCTTCCTTTCTTCTTTCTTCTTCTTCTTTCTTTTCTTTCTTTCTTTCTTTCTTTCTTTCTTTCTTTCTTTCTTTCTTTCTTCTTTCTTTCTTTCTTTCTTTCTTCTTTCTTTCTTCTTCTTTCTTTCTTTCTTTCTTTCTTTCTTCTTTTCTTTCTTCTTTCTTTCTTTCTTTCTTTCTTTCTTTCCCAATGGATTCACACAGAACAGAGATATTTTTCCTCGGGTGGGTCTTGAGAGTTCAACCCACAGAACATTACTAGAAAATTTTGCTTTCTAGCTGGAGATATAACCACAAGGCATCCCATACCTGCTCTTCTAAGTGCAGAATTACTATGAATGTAATTCTGCCTTATGGACCTAAAGCAGTGCAACATTAGGAAATAAACTTCCCATTTAATATAGAAGAAATCAGTTTATTAAACTCTTTTGGTTCTCCTTTGAGATACCCTAATGAATTCTTATAGTCTAGTTACCTGGGAAGTTTAATTTTATTATTAAAAGAGACTTTGAATAAAAGAATGACATGATCAGAGATTTATATTAGGAAAATTTCTTAGGAAGTTAAAATTATTAAAAGAAGCATTACTTTTAAAAAATTTTTAAAAATTCTAGATTTGATATTTTCAAACAAAATGTCTATATGAATGCCAGCAAAATGTTCAGTCTCCTTGAAGCCTGGCTTCCTGTGTACATAAAAATCAGGTAGGCAAGAACAAGCTACAACTTATCCACCAAGGTTATAATTAGCATTAACTTAACAAAGACAAGAGAACCAGTTCATGCTGAATTTCTTTTGATGTTAATTTAAAGGAAGAACAGTGTTAAAGGAAATAGATTTTGGCATGGAGGAAAAATATGATAATATGTTTAGGAATTCCCAAGAAATTGAAATACATATATTCATTTGAGAATATGGGTTTCAAGAAATTAAGCTTTTAACAACTTCATGACTGGCAAAAATCAATCCCCTACTGGGAAATCTCCAGTGTTTTTTCATTGCTTTAGATAAAATAAAACCTCCTTAGTATGATATTTAAAGTTTTCCACAATTGAGCTCCAAACTATCTTTCATGTTTTATATTGCTCCCTTTCAAATACATTTAAGTCATACTGGCTCATTAACTTTACCCAGAACTCAGGTATATTTTTTTGAAGAAGAAGCTTTCCTCCATTCCTGAATTTCACACTATTGACCATGCTGTTCTTCTAGGTACTCTGTACTGCTTGATTTTTTTTAATTACTCTTTTAGATTTTTCTCTCATCTATTGCCATGTTCCTTCTTTGTCTCCTTTGCTTGAACTTCATGTAAAATATTTCTCTTGTTTCTGAGTGTTTCCTAAATCAGTGGCCTGTACCCTTTCCTCTTTTCCCTCTACATTCTCTTTCAGGGCTTTCATCATCTACATATTTCATTATCAACTCTTTATTGCTGATTCCCAGGTTCATATTTCTAGATCAAATACTTTTCTTAAGCTCTAGTTCTGTATAACCAACTACTTCATGGGCATTTTGAACTGTATATCCACAGATTTCAAACTCAACATTTCTGAAATTTAACACATTATGGATCTCACATAAAATCATCTCTCCTCTGAAATTGTCTCTGTCTGCCTTGAGCACTACCATCCCAGTGATATTCTAGACATTACTATTCCAGGTTAAAAATCTTGGTATCCTCTTTGTCTCTTCATTTTCAACAACTCAATACATGCAATAATTTTCTAGACCTTATTTCTACCTAAACAGCTCTTTCAAGGGAAAGTACTTTTTTTTTCTAAGCATGAGGTAACTTGGACATATCTGTAGGCTAGTGGGAAACTAGTGAAAAAGAAACAATGAATTTAGAATTAGGGAACCTATCCTTCACATTTTTGACTAGATTTTGGAGTAACTCTCCTTTGCAGGGTAATCAAGAAGTCATAAAAAAGGGGCCAGAGATTTGTTATATTTAATTTTCCTAAAATTCTATTCCTATCTTTAACTTATTCTTGTTTATCTTTTCTTATATAGCTCTAAAAATGGGGACATTGAGGTTCCCAACTATTAAAGTTTTGTTATCTACTTTTGTCTGTAACTCAATTAACTTTTCCTTTAAGTTTACTTTTATTTAAATTTTTAGTCATACAAACAGGGTAGTCATGTATAGTTTGTGATCTGCAACTTTATAGGGAGTACACACATTAGTGAGATCTCATATCCTTTGGAGTATATATTCTTAAGATTTATTCAAATAATCAACTCTCTTTGGGCAGTTCTATGACCAAAAAAATTAAATGGTTCTGTGAAGAGATTGTTAGGCCTAGATTCAGGAAGAAATGAAGTTAAATTTGGCTTCAAATATGTCTGAACCACTATCTGCCTCAGTTTCTCCATCTGTAAAATGGAGAAAAATAACACCCATATTCCACGATTATTGTGAAGCTCAAGTGAGATAACATTTGTGAATCACTTTGTAAACCTTAAAGTGATATATAAATTCTAGCTACTTGTAATAAAGTATGGATAATCTGTGGAACTATTTCTGGTTGTGGTAAATGGATACTCTGGCAGACTAGAGAGCTACTAAGGGACATCTGTGAATGCCTAGTTATAATGTTGATAAGAGTGCTTCTGAGAGATAGATGGAGAGATCCTACTTGAGGGGGGTACTCTGGGTTATTCTGGGGATGCCTATAGATCACTATTGATGATTAATCAATAGGATCAAGATATTTCCTACCCTTCTCCTACCTTTTAGTCCCTCCCTTAACCATCCTCTTCTTGAAGTCTTTTGGTTTCTTCCCCCTGAGTGGACTATAAGATTTATGAGGAAAAACTCTTTTCTCTTCCTTCCTCAAGAAAGGGGGTTTATTGAGAAGAGCAGGATGGGGATTGAGGTGAGATTGAGGTGAGAGGAATAGGGGTGTCCCTAATTGATAAGGAGGATTGGGAGAATTTTGGGAAATGTCAGTCCTATCACAGCTGTGACACAGAAACAGTCAGAGAGATGGAGGACAACTATTAAATCTTCTTTCTTCTTCCAATTACACAAAGCCACCCACAAAAGTTAATTTCTTCTCAGATTAATTTCAGAAGCCCTCCCAAAAGTCTCTTTCTGCCTAGATCAGAAAAAGCCAGTCTCTCTTGGTCAGGAACCCCAGAGAAGAGGTTTAGTCCCTTTGGTCAGTAACCCTCAGAGAAGAAATCTCTGTTCATCCCCCTTGGCCAGCTCCAACTGCCTCTCCTGGGAATGTTCTGTTTTGGAATGTTCACCTTGATTGACAGATTAGGTCCTTTAAGTTGGTTTGCATGCTTGTCTTGTCTTGTAAATTCTCTTTCTTCATGCCTCTTCCACATACTATTGTTAGTATTAATTACAATAATAATGAAAATTTCCAGGGAGATATATGAATACTAGCATTTGATCATCATAATATGTGTGAAGCAGAATTGGGGAAAATTGTATATTCATATTTTTCCTCTTAAAATCCTTACTTGCCATTGTAGAATCAATACTGTGTATGGTTCCAAGGGAGAAGAACAGTAAGCATTATGCAATGGAGGTTAAATGGCTTGCCCAGGGTCATATAGCTAGGAACTATCTGTGGCCATATTTGAAGCCAGGATCTCCTATCTCTGGGCCTGGTTCATGAGACATGTAGCTGCTCCTTGAACATTACATACACCTTTGAAGCTATGTCTACTGAGAATAATTGGATATTAATATTTTGATCTGTGGCTGCTATTAAAATGAAAAATGTTTGCTTTCTGATATTTCTAACATATAAAGTTAATTGGAGAGTAAAATGAATTATTTAAAATTAAAACCAAGTATTAGAAAATGAAACTGATATATTCAATGTAACAGAACTAATAAGTAACAGAATAGGGAACATAAACACAAATCTGACTCTAAGACCAGTGGGTATTTTTCCAGTAGAAAATAAAATCATTTGGGAAAAGTTACATGGCATAATTGAAAGAACTTTGAACTTGAAGTCAAAAGAGCTGATCTACATTCCCAGCTCTATCATTTAATAGTTATGTTATTTTAGTTAAGTTTGCTAATAATATTTATATAATACCAGATACTGGGTTAAGTGATCTACTAATATTGCCTTATTTGATCCTAATAAGAAAACTGAGGCAGACAATGATCAAGTGATTTGCCTGGGGTGATATAGTTCATAAGTGTCTAGATTTGAGCTCAGACTTTCCTGTTTCCAGGTTCAGCATTCTATTCATTGAGTCACTTTGCCTGTAAGCCTTACTTGATTAATTTTAAATGGAGAATCAAAAGAGTAATGTATATAAGACACTATTTGAACAAAAGCTAAATCACTGATTTTGGCTTTAGTTCCCATAGATTAGAAGACTGATGACCCAGTGACATTGTCATCTGTACCAAAAGGATGACACTTTATTAAAAGTTTTCTTGTATTTTCCTGTGTCAGTTGTGAAAGGTTTCTTGTATTTTCCTGTGCCAGTTGTGCTAGATAAAATAAAATAATCAGCTGGAAAGATCATTAATTTCTTGAGCACAAAACTGGAAGTCTAGAGTTTTGTGACCTTGAGCAAAAAACTTCTACTCTCAAAGAAATAGTATATTTTAAGGGGATTAATCCCCCTGATTTATCTTATCTATGAGGTCCCTTCTAGTTATGAAATTCTAGAATTATATGATTGTTGTAACAATTGTCATCCTCAACATTCAGTAAAACAATATTGTCAAATACCAAGAAATATTTCCTGGGATCATAGATTTAGAACTATGCAGGTATCTAGTTAAACCTGTCCATTATAAAGATTAGGCAATTAAGGCCCACAGTTCTTAAGGTAGTAAATGGAAGGCCTGAGATTTAAATTCAGGTCTTCTGATTACAAATTGAGTGTTCTTTTCACTGAATCATATTGCTTCCAAACCCTTTTTAATAGAGGGCTTTAAAAAATTAAAAAGAAATCTTTATCTTTATTTCTCAGTATACAGTGATCCCTCACCTATGTTGGGAGTTATCTTCCAGAGACCCCTGCAATAGGTGAAAATTCATGAAGTAGCAACACTATATTTATTTTATTATTTATGTTTATAAATAATAAGATTTGCGTTTTCACACACACACACACACACACACACACACACACACATATATATATATATATTTAGGCTTTATAAACCCATCCCACTCTCCTTTAAAGCTTTTCCACACTCTTTACAGTCACTGAGCCATGATACAGCACCCATGATACAGAACATAGCACTGTGGCTGGTTGCCTATAATTCCATCAGCCAATACTTGTGAATTGATACAACCATTATGGAAAGCAACTGAAATTATGTACAAAGAGCTTGAAAAGAATACATACCCTTTGATACAGTAATACCACTACTACAAGAATATTCATAGCTGTGCTTTTTGTTCTGGCCAAAAATTGAAAACTGAGGGTGTCTCTCAATCAGGGAATGACTGAACAAATTGTGGTATATGATCGTGATGGAATACTATAAGGAACTATAAACTGTTTGATTTTCATGCAAGCTCGAAAGACCTCCATGAACTGATGAGGAGTGAAATGAGCACAACCAGAAAACATTGTACACAGAGACTGAATTATTGTAGGATGATAATATGTAATTGACTTTGCTACTGATATCAATCCAGGATATTCCAGAGGAATTTATGAGAAGGAATGCTATCCACATCGAGAGAAAGAACTGTGGGAATAGAAATGGAGAAGGAAAACATTTGAGTTTTACTTATTTATATGGGTACTGGATGTGAGGTTTTGGTTTTTAAAAGATTGTTACAAAAATGATATAAGTATTGAATGATAATGTATGTGTAACCCAGTGAAATTGCTTGTTGCCACTGGGAGGGAGGAAGGAAAAAGGGGAAGGGAAGTACATGAATCATGTAATCATGGAAAATATTTAAATAAAAATTAAAAAATACAGGGCTGTCTTTAAATTAATGGAGATATTTATAATAATATTAGTTGAGATTTCTCTTGTGCTTTAAAGTACATTTGTTTAACTAAAATTTCCAAAGCATTTTACATGGTTCTTCCAATTATTTACAACGCTTCATTTATATATCCCTAAGGCCCATTGCTCGGCAATCCAAAATACTTGGAATGGTACATTTATTCTTCCATTTTGTTGTGTAACTTACAAAAAGAAACAGAACATCCTGAAATAAAGAGTAAACAAATCTACTTGAACACCTAATTTCCAGCCTGAGGGTAATTTAGACAAAGATGAGGTTCACATGGGTTCATCTGTTGTATGACATTGGTAGATGGTTACATTTAAAAAAAAATACAGTCCCTGAATTCAAGGAGCTTTTAAGAATCTCCATTTTCCTATTTTCAGATTTTCCTGACCTCTATTGTGTTGAACAATTTAAAAATATATAATACATTCATAATGATGTTATCTAGAAATTGAGGGTGACTTTTTAGATATATAATTTGTCTTGAGAAGCATAGAAGGGTAGAGGATAATGCTGATATTCAGTTTTATGGAAAAGAAAGTTCTAAAACAGGACAAAGAAATAAAAAAAAATCACTTTATGCTTCTTTCTGTCTGTCTGTCTGTCTATCTATCTATCTATCTATCTATCTATCTATCATGTTCCCATACTAAATTCCTTAGGCATGGACAGACAGAGGATCAGAATAACCATTTATGTTGAAACTTCTATGTCTATTCAAAAGCAGTTAAAGGAAATTTGCCAGATATTTTAAACATACTTGAATAATGTCTTTGCATTAGATCAAGCAAAAACTTGAGATATTTTTATTTGTATAAAGGGAGAAATGGTTTCAGTGTGCTATTATGTTCAATAAGATAAATTTTCTTGAATACATTTTCTCATAAACTGGTTGGGTTTTAAATGAGACCTAAATAGAAGGATTAGTTGGTTTGGATGGTGACCCCATGAAACCATTCACATGTACACATACAAAAAAACGCCTACACCCACATACCACATACACACACCATCAACCAAAGGTTTACTTTATACAGTATCAGTTAAGTCAACTTCATAAAAAACAGTAAAACAATGACAAGCCACAGGAAAGATCTCATGAGATCTTGGTCTCTAAGGTCAGAAGAGAGAAATATATAATCTTAATCAATCAAACACATGATACAATCTTGCCATAAAATTCAAGGCATACATAGAGACAGTAAAATGGTTTGTATCTCAAGATAATGAAGTGGCAGAAGAAATGACTCTGAGGAACTAGTATTTTATATACAAAAGGTGAAAGGAAGAACATATAACTAAGAATTTGAAGAATAACATTTGAAAGGCTGAAATCCAGAAAGAGCTGAGGCTTGTGAAACAGTCAAGGACAATAAAAAGGGTGAGTGCACTTAACCTACAAACAGAATCACAGAATGTTGCTATAGCTAGCTCAATGTGTACCTGAATAAGAATCCCTTTTGATATATACCCGACAAGTGGTCATCAGGTTTCTATTTGGTGGCTTACAAGGTGAAGGAGTCTATAACCTTCAGAGATAATTCAACTTTTGATTATGTTTAATTGTAAGAAATGAATCTAAATCTATTTCTTTGTGTGAGTTCCACCCACTATATTTCCTTCTGGAGCTAATAATAATAAAAATTTGCATTTATATAGTACAGATTTATAGTCTTTGTAATGCTCTAGACAGGGTATCTCAGGTGGTCCTTACAGTATCCCCATGAGTCAAGAACTTGAACTATTATCTCTATTATACCTATGAGAAAATTGATACTGAGAACTTTTTTCATTAAAAAGTAAAATAGATCAAAACAAAAAATATCCTTTCTTTAACCACATACTCCATGTTGCATTTGTGAAATTGATTTTTCAGACCCCAGGAATCAAGTATAAGATTTTATATTTATCCCAATTAAATTTCGTTATCCTGCAAAGACTTATATGATACAAAATGAAGTGAGCAGAACTAAGTAAACATTGTACACAATAACAGCAATAAAGTAAGATAATCAACTATGAATGACAACTGCTATCAGCAATGCAAAGATCCAGAACTGTTCCAAGGGATTCTTGATGAAAAAGGATATCCACTGCTATATGAGACTGATGAAGTCTAAATGCAGATTGAAGTATACCTTTCTTCTCTTCATTTCCTCCTTAATTTTTTCTCTAGTAAAAGTGATATGTATCTTCTTTCACAACATAATGAAGATGAAACATGTATCATATTATAACACGTGTATAACCTATATTACTTGCCTTTGTGGGGAAAGAGCAGGGTTGAGAGGGAAGGAGAGAACAAGAATCACAAAATGTCAGAAAATGATTATTGGAAATTATATCAACATGTAATAGGGAATAAATAAAACATTAATTTAAAAATTCATTATACCAGATTCAGTTCAACATTCTAGACTGTCTAGACCTCTTACATTCTGATTCTGTCATCCAACTCATTAGCTAATTTTCCTTTGATAAGCAGATAATGTATTCCTTTGTGCAAATCACTGCTGAAATTGCTAAATGTAACAAAATCTATGTCAATCTTTGAGTAATTCTACTAATGATTGCCTTTCAAACTGATATTGGATCACTAATCACTATATTTTGGGCCAAAAGAATCAGTTGTGAATTTGTAGAATTATATTATTATTTAGTTCATCCACATCTCTCAATTTTGTCCACACCGATAATGTTAAACATTTAGTCAAATGATTTGTTAAAGTCTATCCGCAGAATTCTCTTGATCTACTGGTTCTAATTATCCTGTGAAATAAGGAATTGAAGTATATCTAAAGCATTACTTTCTTTTGATGAACTCATTCAAAACAATTTGTTTGGACTCTTCTACCTGATCACCAATGTCAACATATGACATTAGTGATCTACAAACAAAAAAGAGGCAATCTCATATACTGTTTTTGTCTTCTATGATCCTCTGGCTGGAAGAGTTAGCAAAAATTGTTAAGAGTAAATTGAAGGAGATACTAAGATAATATTTAGCTATGTTATAGATTCCTGGAAGGGAAGGGTAGCTAAATTGCTTTGGGACTAGTCAGGGGACATTGATCAATGAAGGTAGTGTCTGTCTGGAGACCATATTGTATGTGATGGCTCATTAGGGTGGAATGAGGGGAAGAAGGTTCTGAGCCAGTGTCTGCTGAATAAGAGAAACCTAGGAAATGAAAACAGGAACCATAGCCAAGGAATTAAAAAATAAGGGATACAGCCCTATTACTTACCATAGTTTGATTTATACACTCAGAAATCTATGATCTGTGATAATCATATATTTACACAGTGTTGTTTCATTTTTGTTGTTTTTTTCTTTGCATTTACGTTGTGGTTATTGTAAGAGAAGGTTTGACATCTTGAAAGAAATGAACTGGGAAGAGCTGCAGAATTTTACAGCAGTGGGGGATGGATGAAAAAGGAACACAGAACTTTGCAGAGAGAGGGGAGAGTGAGCTAATCCAGCAGTTGGGAAACTGACTTCTGTCTGGTACCACACACCAGAGAGGTTAGCTCTGGCTAATTCCCTGATCCAGTGATCTCTTTCCCTGTGATTACTGACTCAGATCTCACCAGAAAACAAGCCAATTGGACTGGACTTTGAAACATAAGCTGTCCAACAAGAAAGCTTTCCATCTACCTCCTTGAATTTGAACTTGGAGATACTCACTGAGCAATCAAGAACTAGTCTTTATTCTAACCCCAAGGGGTCAGGTGAACAAAACCCTGATCTGCCTAACTTTGGGGGAAGGATATTAGTTAGTTAGGGACTTCTTCTGCCTCCTTCCTTCTGAACATCAATTCCTTACCCTCCATCTGCCCTGTTCTCTTTTCTGTTTCCCTTCAATAAATTTCAGCTACGAAGACTCAGGAACTGACTTAAAACTATTACTAGAGGGAAACTTGAGAGTGAAGGAGGAGAGAGGTGACATTTCTCTCCCCAAGAAGAAGAGAAACTTATCATCATAAGCCTCTTCAACAAGATCCTTCATAGAACCCAGCAGTCAAAGTTGAAGGCAGCCATAGTGAAGGGAGTTTGTCAGAGTGCTGAGGAGGGAAAAGACAAACCCATTCTCCTTTCTCTTCCTTGGCTCATCAACATCATCTCCTCACTCTGTCCCTGCCTTAGAGGCGGAAAACTACATTCCCTTTATCACCCTTTCCCCCTTGTGACAGATCTCTCTCCCTTTTTACCCTCTATTACATTATATTATTTTTTCTGGCTCTGTTTATTTCACTTTGTATTATCTGTTTGTATAAGTTTCCCCATATTTCTCTGAATTCTTCATAGATATAATTTCTTATGATGCAGTAATATTCCTTTACATTCCTACATCACAATTTGTTTAGCCATTCCCCAAAGTTTTTGCTGACACAGAAAAGTATATAATTTATATTTTAGTTTATATGATATCTTTCTTTCTTTGGCTTCTTTGATGATATATGCTTAACAGTGGGATCTTTGGGTTAAAGGGCAAGGAAATGTTAGTCACTCAGCTATTTCAAAACTGCTTTTCTGAGTTGTTGAACTAATTCCCAGCTGGTGCCCTAGTGTGTTACTTTTATAACACTTCTTGTAGGTAGGTCATAATTGTATCTAGGTTGCAACCTATCTATACTCATTATGAACCTTTCATTGCTCCTTGGATCACTAGCAAACTTAATTTTGTGGCCAAGGTTTGTAACTGTATGACAGCAGCAGGAGAATGATCCTAATTATTATTAGTAATGAGAATACTTATTCTGATTCTCTTCAGAAAAAAAAATACAAGTGCTCCTCTGAACTGAAGTCATTAGGAGATACATTTTTTACCTCTCTATGAAAAAGAACTTCCACTGATTAGAATTATCTGGCAGGGAAATGGGCTATCATTTGAGAAAGTGAGTTGTTGTGTCAGAAATATTTCAGCACAATTTGGGTAGACATTGCCTGGATCTCAGTAGCAGGGATTTGTGAAGCATGGAAATCCTTTCATGGGCTTATTGAGTGGAGGAGGTTTTTGCTATCACACTTTGGGGAAGCATTCTCATTTTCATCAGGAAAGGAACAATAGAAAGATTCTCCAGGAGTGTCCTACTGTGTACATGATCAACTTGTTGTCTATGTGCATTGGTGTTTGATATTCTATGATTCAATGGATGGATCAAGTTTTGTTGTTCAATCATTACCATTTGGAGCTTTTTTGGAAAAGAAAATCAAATGGTTTGTCATTTCTACCCCTAGTTCATTTTACAGATGAGGAGACATATATATATATATATATATGTATATATATATATATATATGGATAGACAGACAGATAGATAGATAGATAGATAGATAGATAGATAGATAGACAATATATAAAATGAAAGTGGAGGTAATTCAGCACTATAACAGACAAATGTGGTAGGTAGTGGAATTTTCTTATTTGGACACATTGTCTATTTCTGTGCAATTTTCAATATTAAAACCTGGATTTCCTCAAAAATATGTTGTTTGGTATTTTTGCCAATCAACAAAACTATTAAATTTTTGGGTTGGGAACAAATAAAGGATGTAAGTAAAATGACATTAATTTATGCTAAAGCATAAGGAAATAAATACTTGGATGAAGCTCACATAACAAAGAAATGAAAAATTCTTGAATAATTATAAATTTGGCCACATTATGACTATACTAGTACTGCAAACAATCCCTGTTCTTAGTTCCATCCAAATCTGGTATATTTACCTATCATATATTTTAAAATTCTAAATGTTTTTGTAAAACATTGGAAATTTTATGCTTTTTTACAGCTTTTCTTTTTTTCCTCCAGGGCTTTCCCCTTCGTGTTTTTCCCTCATAGGGCTTTGTTTTTTAAACTTTAATTTTTTTTTTTACTTTCCAATTTTTCTTATTCCAGATTTCTTAATTTTATTTTTTGTTTCCCAGCACAATTTGGCCTAATTCAGGTAATTCAGTCAATCTCTTAAATAATAAAAATCTATAGAATGCATTACGTGGTAAATTTTCAATTCTTACAGATAGATACAGGTTATAATATAATGCCAACTTGCTTTTGCTTTTTATGATCAGAATATGAATAGATTGTATTTTCAGTTTTTCAATAAAATAGTTTGATTACCTTCATTCTGGTGTTTTACTAAGAATGAAAGTAAATGACATACAAAAACACAAAATAGAGCCCCATGGTATAGAGAAAAAAGAGTACATATAAACAAGATAAACTTTGCCAAAAACATAGCTTAGAATGATAACAATAATTTCTTAAGTAACAAAGAAACAGACAAAACAACCAAAGTCATCCATGTATCTAAGGCCATTAATAGCCATCCTGACTTTTGTCTTGCTATAAGACTTTATAATTTTGGGAGGACTCTTACTCCTTAGATGGAGAAACAAGGGTTGAAGTCAATGAGGAAAGGGTTGATGAAATGGCTTCCCTCACTACTCCTTCCAGAGTCCCGGAATTACTTGAGGGAGACAAAATGGAGATATCCCCTCCATGAAGGCTTGCCCCTTGATTCTGTGCCAGCCCTCAAGGGCAGTGGGGAAGTCTTATCTATAAGGAGAGGTATGTGGGACTTCAATTGAGATACGTGCTGCTTTGAGGGACTCACAATCCTCCCCCTCTTGTCTTCTTGAAAGCTGGCAACAAGATGGAGTCTGCCAATGGGCTTACTCTCTAGTTGTAAATAAATGAGATTGAATTTGCTATCTGAATGCTTATTTGATTTAATTGTTGATTGGGGCAAAGGGTAGAGGTTAGAGGGGTTCTGGGTTGCCCTAAATCTCTTTTTCAATAAAACTAATTACTGAAGTACAAGGTTTTCTTGTAGGCAAGGGAGAGGTAGAATAAAGGGAGAGCACTGCTCACCGATTTGAGTCCAGTATCTCAATAGTTCATAGAAATAAAAGTGTTTGAAAAAATTAGGTTTCTTGACAGGAACCAACAATGTTTTAAATGGGAACCCAAGATGTTAAGATTTCTGTCAGTCAGAAATCCTCAAAGGTATCTTGAATGGCCCTGAGAAACATCTCCTCCTTCCACTCCCTTCTGTGTCTCAGCGCCTCAGACCCCCTCCTCAGGAGAATTTCCAAGAAGTCCTTGTTCAGTTTCCAACTGCCGTTCTTGCCTCATGCACTGTAGAGCTCTCAACTTCCATTTTCCCCCAATGGTTCTTTTGTCCTACTCCCCATCATTACAACTTCAATGACTAGAAGAGAGAATAAAACTGACAACTTTACACAAGTCTCACTTAAATCTAATTAATGAACAAGTTTAGACATCATCCTGTAATGTCATAGGCCCTCTTCAAAAAATGGACTATGGAAAATTATTAGTTGCTCATAGGTAGGTCAAGTTAATATAATAAAAATGACAATTCTCCCAATTTACATATTCAATACAATGTCAATCAGGCTACCTCAAAATTATTTCAAAGATCTAGAGTTATTAAAATTGTATCTAAATGTAATCTGGAAAAAATATAAAAAGAAAATATGGGAAAAAAGAAAAATGAAGGATGAACAGCAACAACAAATACATAAGTGTATATATTGTCTCTTTCCTTCTCTTCTCAAAGACATTAACTCATTTGTAAATGAATTTTTTATTCCTTAAAAGTAAGTGTGAAAGGATCAGTGTTCACTTCTATAAGAAATAGCCTTTACTGTTTGACTGAGGTAAAATGAGTCCACTTCTTTCTTTGGCTTGTTGGTCAAAATGACTGTCATAATTCTTTTAATATAAACTTTTCATAGATTTATGAAGAAGAAAGACAGTTTATTTCTGCTTCTCCTGATTTTTGATCTTATCTTACATCTCAACCTTCCAAGAGCTCTTTACAAAAACATATATCAAGTGAAAGAAGGGAAAGAAGGATGGAATGAAGGAAATATGTATTTATTAAATACCTACTTTGTGCCAGAACATGGTCCTTACAACATATGGTTGTACAAATAGTCCTTTCTCATACGGTCCTTACAACAACCCTACAATATAGATGTTATCATAATTCCCATTTTGCAGATGAGGAAACTGAAGTTGTCAGTGGTTAAATAGCTTATTGAGGATCACATACCTAGCAAGTATTTGAAGTTGGATTTGAATTTGTGTCTTCCTAATTCCAGGTCCAGAACTCTATCCATTGTAACATCTAGATATATTTTTTGTGGGAGAAGGGAATCTCTTATACTATCATCTACTGGATATCTATGGCAGCTGGTACTTCTTGATTATAGAGTTGCTCCCTTTCTACAGAATAACAATGTTCTATAGAACTACAGTTGATTTTGAAATCCTTCAGAAATGTATGTGAGTCCCCTAGCCATACTCCTAGGGAAGACCAGTCATCAACAAACATGGAAGAAAAGAGAGCAATATCTGCTCTTGTCTCAGTTTATCAAACCTTCCCTGCCCACTAACTCTCACATATCCCATCTTGGGAGCCAACTATGCCTTTCTATTTTGCCTGCACCGCCTAGAGGGGGCATTCCAGAGAACATTGTCCTGACCCAGTCTCATGATCCCTTGACTTTATTGCTGCCTTTTTCCATCTACCATTCTATCCTCATGACTCAATTCACACAGTGATTTCTTTCACAATCCTCAATTTTAGGCCATGTTCACTCAGACTCATGCCAGTAGTTGTACTCAAAAGGAAGAAGTGTAAATTTCCTTCCCACATAAAGTAGCTAAAAATAGGTGAATGTAATAGTGTTGCACAGTTCTGTACAAATAGTTTATTGATAATGTTATTAGATTGGGAAATTTTGTATATTTAATGTTCACCTAGATTTTAGAAAGTGTTTTGAGAAAATCTCATGCTATTCATGTTGAAAAGATGTAGAGATGCATAATTAAGTGATAGGATATTTAGATGGATTTGGAACTAGTGAAATAGCTGGATATAAAGAATACTCATTAATCATTCAATATCAACCTGAAAGGTTTCCAGTAGAGTATCCCAGGTATATATGGTTGGGATTTTACTATTTATCTGGGGTTTTCTTTTTGTCATGGATAAAGGTAAACTTCTTATCAAATTTGCAGATGACAAAAAAAAATCAACAGGATATGGTTAATACAAAGGATGACAAAATCATGGACCAAAAAGATTATGGCAGGTCATGGCAGTGAACTGAATAAATAAGATAAATTTTAATAGGAATCAATATTGTTTTATGATGTCATTTATTGATGAGGGTTAGCTGAAGGAACCAGGAATATTTATCCTGAGGGGGAAAAAAAAACATTCTGAGAGACATATCATAGAACACAGGTTTAAAACTAAAATGAAATTCAAAAGCTATTCAGTCCAGCCCTTTTATATAAATGTTGAAACTGAGTCCCAGGAAAGTTCTATGAGTTTATCATTATTATATAGGCAGTAAGTACAAGAGTCCAGTGTAACTTGAACTCAGGTCCTCCTTTCAGTATTCTAAGTCTAATTATTTTTCCATTACAACTCACATGATTGCTGTTTCCAAGTATTTGGGGGATTATCATGTGGATGAGGGATTGAATTTGTTTTGTTCAGCTTTAGAGACCAGTCTAAGGGGTGGAAATTACAAAGCCCATGGAGTTCCTTCCAATTTTGAGTTCTGTGAATATTTTTTGTTCTGTGAATATTTTTTTTTACTCTATAATTTGGCTTAACCATGCCATGACCTTTCTAAGAGAGTAAATCAATGTCTATTTCTAGTTAGGAAGTTTTTAGCTACTTACAGAATGTCAAATCTCATTGAGTTTTATGACTACGTATTTATATTAAAGCCTATATGTATAAATTAAAGGAAAGGATACTTTTGTTAAAAACCTCATTTGTTTAGAAATTTTAAAGCTTTGCTCTTTAAATGTGGATATTTAAGAAGTCATCATGTCTATGTTATAAAGCAAATTGTCAGCGCTAATAATTTAACATATCCCAGTTGATGATATAGTGGAAAAAAGTGCTGAACTTGGACTGAAAAGCTTGGCTTGAATCCCATCTCCAACACAAACTTGCTGTGTCCCCCTAGAGAGGTCATTTCATCAGCTTTAGCTTTATTTATCTTTTATATGCAAATTAAAATGACTTCTCTGACTACCTAATGGAAGTGTTCTGAGTAGCTAATGAGTTAATGAATATGAAAGTATGATATAAATGATATAAATAAAAAAAAAAACCAGGCTCTTATATTTAAAGCTGAAAGGGACATTAGAGATCAAGTAGTTCAACCCTTTCATTCATTTAAAAAAACCCTTATATTCTGTTTTAGAATTGTATTGTATATTAGTTTCAACAGAAGAGCAGTAAGTGACTTGCCTAGGACCACATAGTGAGGAAGTGCCTGAGGCAAGATTTGAACCTGGGATTTTCCATCTTTAGTCCTAGCCCTCAATCCACTGAGCCACCTAGTTACCCCCTTTCATTCCTTTTTTTTTTTTTAATGAGAAATTGGGACCCAGAGAACCATAACTAGCAACTTTTGCACCTGGGGCAAAATGGGGAGAAAATGAATGGGTTTAGATACCACAGCAAGGAAACTCAACCTGAGGACATCTACAAGGTTTTTCTACAGAAAGACTGACCACCATTAGGGTAGGAATGTGAATATAAGCCTGGGGAAGAAGCTTTCCCTGAGATGGTCCTATTGAGACTTGTTTCATGCCTTGGGGCAAAGTCCTAGTCTCCTCTTGTATAGAGTAGTAATGTTGGGATTTAAATCTTTCTTCTGGTTCACAATCCATAATTCTTTCTATTAAATCACAATGCCTTCTGTATATTGTCTTCATATTTTAATTTTATAAGAGATGACAGAATCAATATGTTTTACATTCAAGTTGGCAATTTGCCAGACCAAAAATGAAGGTCCAATTCCAGTCAATGCTGTTCATATGCAGTTTTTGGCTCTTTGGTTGCTCACTATGTTACTTATTCTTTTTTTCAAAGAACCACATGATGAAACCTCTGGAAGCACAGAAGGTAGATATGCCTCTCCTTACATTTTCCCTCCCGCCTCAAACTCAGCCTACTTTTGGATAAGAATTTCTGGACTGGACCTGGCAGTTTCCGTAGTCATTAGCTAACATGCACCCAAGTAGATTTCAGAATTTTCTTTCAGAATTTTTCCTTGTAGGAACTCTAAGAATACCACTGTACGCATGGCTATCTAAGGCATACTTTGGTGCATCCTCTAGGTGTATCCTCAAAGTGGTTGGCATCCTGTATTCGAGGGCTCCCTTTTTACATACTCCTGGATATACTGCCCCACAGGAGCTACTTCCATCTCCTTAAGTCTGAATTTTTCTCAGCTGTCACCCATGCCTGGGATGATCTTGCTCCTCACCACTGACTCCTAGTTTCCTTGACTCCTTTCAAGATGAAGCTGAAACACCACCTTTCATAGGTCTTTCTTGTCTTCATCCCCTCCACCCAAGTCTCTTCCCTCTAAAATTACCTTTCACTTATTTCTTATTTATTTCTTATATGTACATAGTTATTTGCATTTGTCCCTTCTATTTAAATTCAAGATCTTTAAAGACCAGAACCTTTTTTTTTGCTTTCTTTGCATCCCCAGTACTAAGCATAGTTTCTGACAGTCACAACTTAAATGCTTTTTGACTATACTGACTGCTACTTTATGACAGGATTGGCCTGTAAGCCTTTAGGGGTGGGTGGTTAAAGTACAGGTGGGTGGCTAACAAGGTCCTGTGTGCAACAAAAAAGGAGGGTTTGACTGGGGCAGGCATCCCTTTCTTGCATGGCCTGAAAAAACAGGTTCATTAAAAAATATATGCCTTGACTTGTCCTGGAACCCTTTCTATTCTATTTTTTTTTTAATTTAAAGTTAGTCTATTTCTTGACTGAGATGAACGATGATCCTTTCCCTAACAGAGAAAAGTTCTGAGGACAGTATATCACTGGAGCATAACCCTGGGTTTATAAATATTTGAGACAGGAGTCTGAGAGTTTTTATATGAATAGAAATTTCATAATATTTCATTTACTTAAGAAAGAGCATTTGATTTGTGCTCTTTCAAATCTGATATGTAATGTCTACTGGCTAGCCCTTTAAAAGGCTTTTTGTCAGGGATTTTGCCTTTATTTATTACGGACTTGTTTGGAAGAACTAAATTAGATCCTAGGAGAAATTAAGAAATCACCTTATGACGATGTGTACACAATAGACAGGCAAAGACAATTTTATGAATAACCTTCTCATGTGCTCTTCCCTTCCTAAAATGACAGTAAATTGTTTTTCATTTTGAACCCAAATGCATATCTGATCACTTGAATTGTCCAGATAATTGCTTCATTTCTCACTATACATATTATAGATCATGCCTTCCCCTTCATTGAGGTTGAGAATTTCTGGAGTGGACCTGGCAGTTTCAGTGGTCGCTGGCTAACATGCCCCCAAGTAGAATTCAGAGCCCTTTCAGAATTTCTCCACGTGGGAACTCCAAGAATACCATTGTGCACATGGAAATAAGCCAAGTAAGGCATACTTCAGATCACAGCTTCTGGTTGTCTCCGTAAAGTGGATTGTGGCATGGCTTCTTGTATTCAAGAGTTTCCTTTTAGGTACTCCAGGATTTTGCCACAATGGCTTCACTTTGCATGTATAGATAGTCTAAGTCTTCATCTGTTGCCCTTAAGAAGATTTAAATAAATTTTCATTTGTGATTAGTTCTACAGGCTCCACAATGGGCTTCCTTTGATAGACTGTTTCTATTTCCACATTACTCAGATTTTTCTGCAGGCTGTAGGAGCTTGGGTAACCTGCTTCTCTGCCTTATGACATAGTTTTTTCTCTTTTCCCCTTGTGAAAATTGCAGCACCAGAAGCTTCAAGTATTTGCCTGTCAAAAGGAGATCAGTTCTCCACCCTTAAAAAATGACTGATGGAGCTCAGGGTGTGGGTGGGTGGGTGGGTGAGATGGAAAAAGAGAAGGGAAAAAAAGCTAAAGTCTATGCCACTGGAGGGGGCATTTTATTGGAGTATTTCATACTCTCTCATCTTCTTCCCCGGTACAGCTGAAGTGCCAGTCCTCTAGCCATGGACTTTGATCCCAGTCTCATTTGTGCTCATGTGTGTGGAAGAGGCATGAGGGAAGGGGGCACCTAGGTGGTACCTACATGGCTCAGTGGACTGAGAGGCAGGCTTAGAGATAGGAGGCCCCTGGGTTCAAATTTGACTTAGATACTTCCTACCTGTTAACACCCATTGCCTAGCCCTTACTGCTCTTCTGCCTTGGAACCAACACACAGTATTGATTCTAAGACAGAAGGTAAGAGGTATATTTATTTTTTTAATGAAGGGGACAACAGGAGGATTCTGATTCTTCCTAGAATAAGAGACTTAATATTTTTGTGTTATGGTCCCCTTGGTCAGTCTGGTGAAACCTACAAACCTCACCTCAAAATAATGCTTTAAAGTACACAAAATGAAATATGGAGGATTATGAAGGAAACAAATTACACTGAAATACTTTTTAAACTACATGGAAACATATATCTTTATAGATACATATCTATGCAGACATATCAATAGATATGTATGTATATATGTGTATATGTGTGTGTATTTAAACATATATATATATATATACATATATATATATATAGATAGATAGATAGGTAAATAGATGCCAGATAAATAGCTAGTTAGAAATAAGTCCAGAGATTCCAGGTTAAGAACTTTTTTCCTTGTGCAGTAAAAATAGAGACAGGCAAAATACGCAACAGATATACTAAGGTCATTTTGAATCCTTGAGAAAGGATCTTAGAAAATTACTCAATGGCTTCTACCTAAGGGGGATCTTAAGCTGAATTTGGAATATAGCTGAATTGAGCAATATGGTATTTGGTCTGCCTTTGCTTCATATTCTTACTGGATTGTTAGTTGCAGCAATTCAACCATTGGTTTCATTCAATGCAAGAGACATTTGTTAAATGTCTCCTAGTGCTAGGTTCTGAGAAGGCAAACCTTAAAACAAACAAACAAAACCAACTGAAAAGGCACAGTTCTTGTCCTCAAGGAAAAAAAAGGGGGGGGGAGGTATAATATATAATACTCCAGGGGCTCCCTGTTGTCTCCAGGATCAAATACAATATGCTGCATTTAGCATTCCAAACTCTTAACCTAGTTCCCACCTACCTTTCTGGTCTTCTTATACTGTACTTCCTGACAATTATTCCAGTTCAGTGACACTGATCTCTTGGCTGTTCCATGAATGAGAAATTCTGTCTCTTGAGTCTTGGTGTTTTCCTTGTCCATCCCTTTGTCTGGGATGGTTTCCCTCCTCTATTCTGACTATTGATCTCCCTGGCTTCCTTTAAGTCTCGACTGAAATCCCACATTCTACAGGAAGCCTTTCCTAACATCTCTTAATTTCAGTGCCCTTTCCACCATGATTTATTTCATAGTTTCCTTCATATAACTTGCTTTATAAATATTTGTTTGCATGTTGTCTCTTTCATTGGATTGTAAGCTATTTGAGAGCAGGATCTGTCTTTGGTTTCTTTTTGTACCTTGTGTTAAGCACGGAGCGTCTCACATAGTAGATACTTAATAAATGTTTATTCCTTAATTTATTGAATTGTAATGCAAGTTAGAGTATACGGGGACCAAAGGAGAGAGTGAGGCATACTGATTTAAGGAAATCTGAGGAAGAGGTGACCACCTTTAAGTAATGGGGAGCAGAGAAAGCTTCATGAAGGAGATGGAACCTAATATGAACCTTGAAGGAGAAAAAGGATTCTGAAAAAGAGATGAGGAGGGATTCCTACGCCTGGGTGGATGCACAGAAGCAGGAAGGATAATAACATGTTGATGAGGGAACAGTTAAAGGTCCAGTTAGTGGACATGTAATGCTCATGAAGGGAAATAACCCGCTATAAAAGGCAGGCTGAGGTCAGTGTATGCAAGGGAAGAGGGGATATTTAAAGACCAGGTTGAGACCTTTGCATTTTATGCTAGAAGTATTAGAAATTGTAGGAGGTTTTTTCTTTCTTTTTTCTTTTTTTTGTTGTTGTTCTTATAAAGCAGGGCAGTGTGTCCCAGTAAGAATGCTGTTGATTTTTTTTTTAACTTGTGAAAGGAATGAACTGGAAAGGGCAGAAAATGGTAGCAGACAGTTCAGGGAAGCATTTATTATAGGTCTCAAGGTAAGACAGGATGAGGGCTTAAACCATGGTGGTCAGAAAGAAAGTTGCTATATAAACTTGTAAAGAATTAGAGTACTTTGAAACTTCTGATCAACCACCCCTGAATTAAGTAGGTTGTCTGTTAACTCTGGGCTTAGGATCTGATTCTGGCTTCTTGTATATCCCCTTCCTCTCATTTTGAGTGTCAAAATCTCTTTTTCAGGATCTTTGATTGACTTGTGCTTCTGACTGATATTTTTCAGTTATTCCCTTCAAGGGTGCCACTATATCTTGCCCTTGAACTGGCTTGGAAAATGAGGCCAAGTCTTTTAAATCAACAAGACTTCTATCTCTCCTACCATTGCCTGGGGCTCTTGAAATAAACTCAGATAGTGATAAGTGTATGAATTTGGATGGCTGGGATGTGATAGCATGGGAGAGTTGAGTGGAGATGAGAGAAGATATTTGCCAAGTAATGGTTTGGTAGTTTTCAAGAATCAGGTCTGGAGAGTGTGGTAGAAGGAAGAGAAGAGAGAGAGAGAGAGAGAGAGGACACAGATTAAGTGGCATAGTAAATTAATTTAAAATCAAACAGCTTTATAATTCTCCAGTCAGAGGTGGGTTGGAAAGATGATAAAGAGGGGAAAGGTTAGACTGATACAAGGAAGTTCTACAAGGGCCAAGAGAAAGTTGCTTCCCAGACTCTACTGCCTTGTCCCTGACCACCATCCATTTGCTTCTTAAAAGATATATAAACTCTAGGCAAATGTACTTCTTTATTTCATGGCTTTAGAAGGTAGGCTGTGAGGTTTTGTAGTAGGAAGAGGAAAATATACATTAAAAATCGAGCTGCATTAAAGGATGAATGTTGAAGTCCCCCAAACTTGCCCTGCCCAGTCAGTTCCTATGCCATGGCATGGTAAGGTACTTTTTAATCTCACATGACAAAGGCTAATGATAGTGCTCTCTCTTTACTCATCTTTTGAAAGTCACTGAAGCTCTAACCCCAGATTACAACCTTCTCTTACCACAATTTCAAGCAATTTGAGTGAGAATTGCAGAGGCAATGATAGGAAAAGCCACAGATATGGTTCTGGCTTGTGATGGCCTAGATTTCCTTTAAGTTCTTTAACTGTTTCAAGGCAAAGTCATCAGCAGTGAGAAAAGATTGGTTATATATTTCCTGGATTTTTAACTTTAACGAAGTAAAAATGATGGAAAGGAAAATGTCTTCACTAATGTTTTGATCTAAGTATTTAATTTTCTCCTCTAAATGGTTCAGTAATTTGGGCTAAAACTCAGCCATTTTTAATTAATTGAGTTTAATACAACAGATATATATTAAGCATTTACTGTATGAAAGTCACTGGAAGGTTCTATGTATCTTATATGGCATAGCAGATGAAGCCCTAGCCTCAGACTTAGAAAGATCTGTGCTTAAGTCTCACACTGAACCTCTCATTGTTATAACGAGCCAGGAATATAAACTCAAGTTCTTATACCTATTTATCTTATTCACATATGTATGATATTTATATAGTTATATATCTACAGATGTAGAATACATAAAAAGGGGTGTGAAAGAGTAGAAAATCACTGCATATTAACAAGAAGATATATTAATTTCAGGAAGTTCAAGAACCTCCACAAAGAATCATACTAGAAAATTTGGGGCTGAAGTTCAATGAAAGAAAAAACAGAATTGATATTTTTATCAGAATACATAATAGAACATCTTGTCAGAAAAGAGAAATTGATGAGGAACATAAGCAAATTCTGAGGTGATGAGAGACATTAACTAATTAAAAAATTGCTGAAACCCCATGCAAAAAAGGAACAGTTAATAATTTTGTAAAAACCTTTACCTTCTGTATTAGAATGCTTCCATTCTAAGGCAGAAGAGCAACAAGGGCTAGGCAACTGGGATTGTGAGTTGCCCAGAGGCACACAGCTAAAAAAGTGTCTGAGGCCAGATTTGAAGCCAAGATCTCTTGTCTTCAGACTCTATCCACTGAGACGTCTAGCCTGCCTCAGTAAGTATTTTCTTAGTGGTCCCCCCCCCTTTTTTTGGGTTCTGTGAACTTCTTTCAATAACCAAAAAATGTCATGAACCTCTAGGGTAATTTGACATACTATTCATACTATTCTTTTATATTTATTTATTAAGTGCTTGCTAGAACTACAATGACAACTTTGTCCCCAAAAGCTTTAAAATTACATAATGTAATTATAATTGTAAAACAAAATTCTATTATGTCTATAATTATGAAAATTTTGTAAAGCTATACAATTCTATTTTATAAAATAATTATGAATATTTTATTTGAGATATTGTATAAAAATCAAAAGGAGTAATTCAGCAACACCTCACATGCTTCATATTACTTGCAAGCTGTCATTCAGTTTGTTCATTTTATAAATTTTGTTTAATACAAATAACATTTTAATGAAATAACTTCAACATGGAAGTTGTTTAAGATAATAATTTCTAAACTTAATTTTGATGTTACACTTTCATATTTGAATGAAAATTTGTACATTTTTTTAGGATGAGCAATTACCATTTATTAGAAAATTTAGGAATCTCCCTAATACAGGAACACTGAGATCAATTTTGTTGAATTATACTATGAAAATGCAAGCAAATAGTAAGAAATTCTGATAGTCGTTTAAAATGCATGCAACTAAATCAACTTTATTTAGAAAAAAATACAGTATTTCATATGAAAAAGTAAAAATATAATCTGTCCACATAAAGGTGTTAAAATTTAACCAAGTCCCCCCCAACAATTTACTTCACACAAAGTTGTGGATATCAATATAACAAACATTGTATGGCACTTGTGTACTCTGAAAATTTGGTTCAAGTGTTTGAAGTATTTTGGCAATCAGTTCATCATACATCTTGTTAAGTTCTTTTTCTTTATTCTTTTGTTCCCACATGTACCTCCAGCTGCTCTTTCTGGAGACTGGCCTGGTATGTAGCTTGTTCCTGCTGAGCCTTTCCTAGGACTTGTGCAATCTCATCATTGACTCTTTCCAGTTTTCTATGAATGTACTTTGATTGCTGGGTACCTTTGTTCTTATTTTTTTTTCATATGGAACAGAACTTCTAAGCACATTTCTTTAGCACTTCATTCTTGCGAAACCCCTCCAGGGCCTCTTTCATTTTTTCATGTCTCTTAAAAAGATCAGCTAAAGATTTTTTTTTCACTGACTTCAAGTTCATAAAGTCTTACTCCTTCCCCTCAATCAGCTGCTGGACAGTATGGTGGGAGATCCACTTTTCTTCCTTTATTATTTGAGAAATGGTCTTTTCATACTCTCCCACTATTTTTCTCATTTCCATCATTTCCTAACTACTTTCTTCTCATTTGTCTTTTGTTCTGAGACTTTTCTTTCCTTGATATTATGTTCTTTAGATATTAGGAGTGATGCATCTAAATTTGGCTGTTGAGAAAAAAGGGCTGGAGATTTTTCTGACTCAGCGATCCCAAGGCAGTTCTAGAGATGGGCATATCTTGAATATAAATCTTGACCGTGTCTTCTTTAATGTAGTGCATGCCAAAATCTAGCTCTTCAACACTGAAAGAAGCAAACAGGTTCCCGTTTTCATCTGACTTTGTACTCCTAGAAACACTTAGGCCACAGCACCAGAAACACTTTAGCCACAAGTCAGAGCAGCTGCACCAAGAGACCAGGGCAGTCAAACTGGTCCAGGGTCAAGTCTCACATCTCAGAGAGCATCTCTTCTCAGTTCCAATAGGTAAGCTTTGAATGTCAATGCCTCCATAGTCAGGGCCAATGCCAAAGAAAAGGAGGGGGGAAAGGGGAAGGAGAGGAGTGAAGGGACACAACCAGAGCAACAGCATGGAGCTCTGGTCAGTTTGCAATTTTTGGCTCAACACTAAATCAATGGACTCAAATCTAGTTATTCGTTGATTGTAGTTCTATGTTTTTAATTAAAATAAGTAAATTGAAATTGTTCTCTCATATGACTACATGATAGTATATTCCACAGGATAATTTTACAAGTTATATAAGAGATAAAAACTAATTAATAAAAAATTAGCTACCTAACCAATCAAAATTAATTATCATATAAAATTTTTACTTTTCTATTGGATAGTGACAAATCCTATATTAATTGTCTACATATAAAATAGCCATTTTAAGAGGGAAAATGTCTTTAGATTTGACTGTTTTCTTCTGCCACTGGCATGTTAGTTATACTGTTAGACAGAAATTCTAGTGAATGACTGACCAGTGTTGCCAATGCTTTCATTTGAAAATATGCTACGCAGAAAACTAATGAGTAGAGGTTAAGCTTAAATGAGGAAATTCTTAATATTGAAATAAGAGGCAATATAATGCTTCTTTCTGTAGAACATTTGTAATAATTTCAAGGTGGCTTATAATACACATGCCCAAGTCATGATGGTTTTCAGATAGCGACATTTGTGCTATAAGAATGAAAATGTTTGGAACACCATGATAATGTTACACTAATGGGGTCTGGTTACAGGTTAACAGAAAAAGAAAATGAACATAATTTGGTGCAAATTGGGGTATGTGCCATCTGACCATCTGTTGAGAACTGACTTATACATAAAAGCATAATTCTTATAATAATTTGGAAGCAATTTGATGGCAGGTTAAGTAACTGCAATAACATATTGCACTTAATCATAAATCAATTAGATGTTATTGTATGAATACCAAAATGTTGTACATATGATCATTACAGTTTTAAATTGCTCTGGAAACCAACTTAGAGCATTTCATACATACTCATGATTGTTGTCAGAGGGAAAAATATATTTGAAACATAATTAGACACTTATTTACTGTTGCATGTGCTATTTAAAATAGAATTACTCCTTTAGATCATTGTTACAAATCCATAAGAGTTTTGAAATCAACAAAATGGGAATCATGGTCCTAGTTTACCTTGATGATAAATTTGTCCTTAAAAAAGGAGGAGGAACTCATTCAGAGGAACTATTATTCCAGAACTGATTCTTATGTACAACTAAGAATTAGTTGTTAAAAACTTACAGAGCTTTGGGGAAAAGTGCTCACTCCATCTTGGAATTTATGGTAGAGGAGGAGAAAGGTGAACAAAGAATGATCTGCACCTTAGATTTATGGAAAGTAGGCACAGAGTTCAGAGAAAATGTAGGTAAGATCCTATGAGGGGCATGATAACTTTTTATGTATTTGAAAATCTGTCTTTTGAAAGATGGAATAGACTTTTCTTCTTGTTCACAAAAAACATTCCTATGAGCAATGGGTAAAAGTTGGATAAAACAGATGGAATATAAGGATACTTTAAATATATACTTTCAATAAAATCATATTTTAACTGTAAGAGCTATCTAGAATTGGAATTGGGTATATTAGATGGGATGGGGAGTTTGGATTTCTTACAAATAGAAGTTTTAAAGCAATATCTAGATGATCAATCATAAAGGATCTTGTAGAATGGATTTTATTTAAAAATCACTGGAATAGGGGGCAGGCAAGGTGACTCAGTGGATTGAGAGCTAGGCCTGAGATGGGAGGTTGTGAATTCAAATCTGGTCTCATATACTTCCTAGCTGTGTGACCCTGAGTAAGTCACTTGACCCCCATTGTCTAGCTCTTAAGACTCTTCTGCCTTGGAACCTATACCCAGTATTGATTCTAAGATGGAAGGTAAGGGTTTAAAAAATCATTGTATTAGATGGCTTCTAAGATTCCTTCAACCCTGACACTATGTAATACTTTGAAATGAAAGGATCCAGGAAGGCTCTAGAGAAGAGGAGATATTTATAATTATTCTTGAAGTTAGATAAGAGAGGAATCCATTTTAATCTTCAACTTCAGAAGGTAGAATATTGAGATCAGGGAACATTGAATAGTCCAATTTTGGACCAAGAATACATGAAGGGTTTGTGTTTTGGAAATAAAGCTGGAAAAGTAAATAGTAGTTAGACTGGAGGGACTAGGACCTGGATTTTCTTTTATTGACAATAGGGAGTCACTGAAGATTCTTGCAAAGAGCTACTTGTTCAGAATCATGTTTGAGGAATATTACTTTATCAGTTATGTGGAAGATAGAATTGGAGATGGGAGAGAATTGAGGCAGAAAAGCCAGTCAGAGGGTTATTATCTTAAGTGAGGCAAAAGGTGATTAGAACTTGGACTATTGTGATGGCAGGCCAAGATATGTTGAAGAAGAATCAACAAGACGTTACCTAGATATAGAAAACAAATGATAAAAATTAAATATGGCTTCAAGATCATAGGCCTAAGTGACCATAAAAATACTATCTACTTATTTATCTTATTTCATTTTATTTAAAGCAATGTCTAAATGATCAATCATAAAGGACCAAAAGAGTCATAACTATATACCACTACACCTAACAGGCCCCCTCATTATAACATATTTAGAGAAAAAAAAACAAGATGTGGGGGATAGTTGAAGATGAAAGAGAGAGAAGAGATAACAGGGTTGGAGAACAAGGAAGCAAATGATATCAAGGGTACCTCTAAGGGTACAAAGACTGACTTTGTCAACAAAAAGGGTAATCGGATATTAATTATTTTTTAAATAATGCATCTTCCTGTCTCACTCAGGTCAGAATACAGGATTCACTCTTAGCCTGATCCCAATCCTGATCAGCATGGTAGTCGTGACTTAATTTTCTTTCTTTTTTTTAAACCCTTACCTTCCGTCTTGGAGTCAATACTGTGTATTGGCTCTAAGGCAGAAGAGTGGTAAGGACTAGGCAATGGGGGTCAAGTGACTTGCCCAGGGTCACACAGCTAGGAAGTGGCTGAGGCCACATTTGAACCTAGGACCTCCCGTCTCTAGGACTGGCTCTTAATCCACTGAGCTACCCAGCTGCCCCCGTGACTTAATTTTCTAACTGAGTGAGTTCACTTTTCCTAAGGCATGCTGGTGATCTGCTTCTGGAGGCCCACCATGTTGATGCTAAACTTGGTGGGTTTACCTGATCAATATAGCCCATTGAAGCTCAGAGTCCTTTCCCTTTCAAGCTCCTTGGGAGCAGGAATTATACCTGTATGCCACTATACCTAACAGGCCCCCTCATTATAAAAGATTGTAGGAAAAGAGGAGGGCATGATGTCAGAGGACTTTAAAGTGATGAGAAAGGAAGAATAGGAACCTTATGTTGAAAGACTTCCATTTCCTCTGTAAAGTAAGAGCAAGGTCTTCAGCTGAGGGGTTGTAGGAAAGAGAAGGTATGGGATATTTGAGAAAAAAGAAAATAAATTTTGAGGAGTAAGATAAAGAGTCTGTGAGAAATAAGATAAAGAATCAATTAAGGAAGAGTAGAAAGATCACCTTGAAGTAACAATTTGGATAATACAATTTTTTTTCCATAACCAGTCAGTCCTACTGTAGCAAGAGCAGTATATGAATAAGAGAAGAGAGATGGTGAAAGTAATTCAGGATTTTACTTTGGCAAGACATAAGCAGTGATAGGACAAAGGAGTGCGTGATTAAAGAGTAGAGGACAATTTAAAGTCTAAGTGGTTAACTATAGGGTTGAGTTAGGAAAGCAGACAAGTCAGGGTAGGGGTAATACCCTGAGAAAGCATTGAGGGCTGGAGCCATCCTAGGTCTTGATAAAAAAAAAGAATATATTTAAGAATCTTAAAAAAATCTTTGAATCACATTACTGGCAAAAAGAAAAGATTTAAGAATTATGAGGCAAAAAGAGAGATACACTAATAAAAAGTTATGGACAGACAGAAAAATGTTATCTTTTGATCTGGGAAGTAGGATACTAGTAGGTAATGTTGAAATTGCAATGTGTGGCTAAGTGGAATGCAGGGTAAGTTATTCTATTTTCATAACTGGGATATTAGGGTATTTGATGAAATATAAATACAAATGTTAATTCCCTAATCAATCCATCAGTAAGCATTTGTTAAATTTTTATGATCAAGTCACTTAACCCATTTGACTTCAGTTTCATCATCTGTAAAATGAAATATAAATATAAAAGGAAATGGTGAACAGTCCTGGTATCTCTGCCAAGAAATCTCCAAATTGGGTCATGAAGAGTTGGATATGACTGAAAAATTACTGAAAAATAACAATCATCATCATCATCATTCTTAACTAAAATGTATATGCTACTTCGAAGTTTGCAAAGCACTTTATATATATTTCTAAAAGTGGAGATCACATTTACATAAATAGAGTCAAGTTAATCTTAGTGGGTAAGGAAGACACTGTTAACTGGGGTGGAAAGGGGCACCAGAAAAGGACCTCCTGAAGAAGCTGACATTTAAATAATCTTAATGGAACCCAGGAATTCTAAGAGGTAGAGGTGAGAATGGAGAGCATTCTAAGCACAAGGGGAGTTAGAGAAGTATTAATTAAGAGGTCATTGGTAAGGGGTAGCTAGGTGACTTAAAAGACAGAGAGCCATGTCTAGAGATAAGAAGTCCTAGGTTTGAATCTGGCTCTAGACACTTCATACCTTTGTGACCCTAGGCAAGTCACTTAGCTTCAATTGCCTATCCCTTACCACTCTTCTGACTTGGAACTAATAATTAGTACTGATTCTAAGGCAGAAGGTACTTGACAAGAACTTCAATACTTCCTTTTTTGGTGTGGATACTCTTTCCATTCACAGACCCAAACTGACATAGTAGATAAAAGGACTTTGTAAGTGCTCCAAACATTTCTCAATCCACAACCATTTAGGTGCAAAAGATCTCTGAATTTAACTTGATTCTTCTCCAAATGACCCACATCCAGCCCTTCTCTTTTCAAAGTCTTTCTAGAATGGTAGATGTTGCCAGAGTTTTAATTGTGCTATCATTGCCTGTGAAAACCCATAGGTTTGGAGGATGACTTTAGCAGGGTAATGATAAGAATAAAATATTATTTTTCTCTTTAAGGTCAGAGAAATAAAATATCAGAATGGTTAGGTCTCTTATTAGCCACTTCTTTTCAGGAACAGATCTCAAATCTTCTAACTGCTAGTCTCCTTTGCCCAAAAGGCCAGGATATTAAAATTCTCAATGGGAAGTAATCAGGTCAGCCTCAAGAAAGGCTAAATTAACTTCAGTGTCAGCATTTATTTTCATTCAGGTCCTGTTAGTGTGCAGCTCAATATCCTTGGCACCTCTCTCATTTTCTATTGTGGGCTCCTTATTGCCTCGAACATCAATTTAAAACCTTGAAAGACCCAAATTAATATACAAGGTAGAGCAAGATGACATCTTAAAAAATCATTATTATGCATATGCTGTACTTAGTAAAGCTTCAACACCAGAGTGAGAGAAAATGGAAAGGCTTGCATAAGCAGTCTTTCTATACCTGGGAAGTCTCAAGTCACTGATAAAGCCCAGACTTGTTTCGAAAGGATGAATTATGAAGTAAAATTGGCTTGGCAGATCACAAATCAATGACAAATGAGCTGCCTGGCCCCTTTTCCTGCACCCTTTCGTCAAAGCATTTTTGTTCAGTTGAAGACTTAGAGTTGCCTTTTCTATTCAGAAAGGGTCTAATTCTGTGACTGTTAGGAAAAAAATTCCTATGAAGTTCATGCATCATAAAAGGCAAGACGAAACTATGGAATAAATGTCATTATTGGAAAGGACTTTAGATTTTACTGCATTTATGCAGTTGAAATCCTTCATTTTATAGTCAAAGAACTCAAGGCCCAGAGATTTTAAATGATTAGCCCAAGGTCACACAGGCTTGTTAGTGGCTAAACTGATCTACCTCTCGGGTAACCTGAATCAGTGTTTTAAAACAACATTCTCAAATTGGTACATATCAACCAATCCTTTAAAAATGCAAGCTTCATTTTCCCATGTATATTTGGTTAAAATAACAATTAAATTATGTCAGTGTTTATAAGATTTTTCCTCCCTGGTTAAGGTGGTTGCAATAGCACCTTCAAGAAATTTTGTTCAACATTTAGTTACCTTAAAGGTATCTGGGGACTATTGATTCTCTCACTGTATTTTTATGCTAGTCTTAGTCCAATTAATTCTTATCTTACATCCTTTTGGATTCTGCTAACCGTACTGTAGTAGCAAGAGAAATACTGCAACCATTCTTTATCCTGCAATATAAGGGCACTTTTCAGGGTGTGAGATGTATGAGTTGCCTCTCCATGCATACATGTTGGCCATGTGCATTCCCTACATGCGTGACTATGTGTTTGCTCTGGTCACACCTATTTCCCATGGGTTACTCTCCACTGCGTAGTCTCTAGGCATATTTAATTTTCTTATTAGTGGAGAGTACATTTATGAGAAAGGACATTTGAGATTTGTGGGGAAAAGTTTTTATTATTAATTTTCCTACGATGCTGAATTTATGAATATGAGAGTATTTTTTGTACACAGATTAGGATAGGAGGAGAAATTGCAGAGCATCTTTATTTACTATTACTCCTTCTCCTGACTTAGAGAAGTAGAAATAGTTGGACATCATGAATTCATAGAGTTTCTTTCAATAAATTTAAAAAGAACAATATCATGATCCAGAAATCTTGCTAAATCTTGAGGTCAAAAGAAAGATCTAAAAAGTCTTCAACATACTAAAATATTTTAAATAGCACTTCTTGTGTGTGTGTGGTTGCAAAAAATTACATGCAAAGTGAATATCTATAGATTAAAGAGTATCTGAACAAACTGTAGTATGTGAATGTGATTACTGTCAGTATGAAATGAACAACATAAGCAATGTTATATTTATTTTCATTTCATAAATTGTGTAGTAGACAAGAGGATCAGAAAAAACCTAGAATGACTTCTATGAAGTGATGCAAAGTAAAGTGAGCAGAACCAGGGATGTTGTACACAGTAACAGCAATAAAGTATGATGATCAATTGTCATTCCTTAAGTATTATGAGAAATCAAGGATCCAGATAAAATCCAAGGAATGCATGATGAAAAAAGGCTATCTATGACTCTAATTTTTAAACGTTATTTTATTTGGTCGTTTCTATACATTATTCACTGGAAACAAAGATCATTTTCTTTTCCTCCCCTCCCCCCCGCCCCCACCTTTCCCTCTCCCATAGCCAACACATGATTCCACTGGTTATCACATGCGTTCTTGACTCGAACCCATTTCCCTGTTGTTGGAATTTGCATTATAGTGTTCATTTAGAGTCTCTCCTCAGTCTTATCTCCTCCAACCCTGTAGTCAAGCAGTTGCTTTTCAGCGGTGTTTTTACTCCCACAGTTTATCCTCTGCTTGTGGGTAGTATTTTTTTTTTAGATCCCTGCAGATTGTTCAGGGAAATTGCATTGATACTAATGGAGAAGTCCATCACCTTCGATTGTACCACAATGTATCAGTCTCTGCGTATAATGTTTTCCTGGTTCTGCTCCTTTCGCTCTGCATCACTTCCTGGAGGTTGTTCCAGTCTCCATGGAATTCCTCCACTTTATTATTCCTTTTAGCACAATAGTATTCCATCACCAACATATACCACAATTTGTTCAGCCATTCCCCAATTGATGGGCATCCCCTCATTTTCCAATTTTTGGCCACCACAAAGAGCGCAGCTATGAATATTCTTGTACAAGTCTTTTTGTCCATTATCTCTTTGGGGTACAAGCCCAGCAGTGCTATGGCTGGATCAAAGGGCAGACAGTCTTTTATCGCCCTTTGGGCATAGTTCCAAATTGCCCTCCAGAATGGTTGGATCAATTCACAACTCCACCAGCAATGAATTAGTGTCCCTACTTTTCCGCATCCCCTCCAGCATGCATTACTTTCCTTTGCTATCATGTTAGCCAATCTGCTAGGTGTGAGGTGATACCTCAGAGTTGTTTTGATTTGCATCTCTCTGATTATGAGAGATTTAGAGTACTTTTTCATGTGCTTATTAATAGTTTTGATTTCTTTGGCTGCAAACTGCCTGTTCATGTCCCTTGCCCATTTGTCAATTGGAGAATGGCTTGATTTTTTGTACAATTGATTTAGTTCTTTATAAATTTGAGTAATTAAACCTTTGTCAGAGGTTTTTATGAAGATTGTTTCCCAATTTGTTGCTACCCTTCTGATTTTAGTTACATTGGTTTTGTTTGTACAAAACCTTTTTAATTTGATGTAATCCAGATTATTTATTTTGCATTTTGTAACTCTTTCTAATTCTTGCTTGGTTTTGAAGTCTTTCCCTTCCCAAAGGTCTGACATGTATACTATTCTGTGTTCGCCTAATTTTCTTATAGTTTCCTTCTTTATGTTCAAGTCATTCACCCATTTTGAATTTATCTTGGTGTAGGGTGTGAGGTGTTGATCTAAGCCTAATCTTTCCCACACTGCTATCTATGACTCTAGAAGGAACTGGTGATGTCTGAATTCATATTGAAGCACATGCCATTTTTCACTTTATTTCCTCTATGAATTTTTCTCTACTGTAAATGACATGTGTCTTTTTCATAATATAATTAAGAAGTTTGACATTGTTATGTCATGAAATTAAATAGTAATGTTTATATTTATGTATATTTTAATGTTTTCAAAGTAATTTGCTCAATTTTGCTATAGAAATGAATGCTTGCCATTTGAATGACTTCATAGACTTGTGTTGCTTTATATACTTATATCTACCTACTATGCTTAGTGACCAGTTTATCAGTTCCAGTTTAAAATGGCAAATATATTTTAGAATATACAAAATAGAAAATCACAAAAGTTTGATTTCTGCATTAGAAGAACTGCCCACTAACACAAAATAATACTAGATTTGTTTTGTTTTTCTATTTTAAGTGTCTCTATTGGACAAACATGGTAGACACAGAATGCTACTGAAAAGATTGCAATTCTCCTTAGATGAAATTTATAAACAATCCTCAGAACTCCTTTTCTGAACTTTTAAAATTGGATTGAAATAATGAGGACATTTTTAAGGTAACATTTCTCTAGTTCTAGAATGATTTTTGCATTTGATTATAAAAATTGTCCTCCTCAAAGGCTCTGAGCCACGTAAATATATTTATACCTTAACTTGCTCCTGATAGTATATTCTTTGTGTTTTTATTCCTAAGGCCTACTACATACATATTAGATGTTAAATAAATACTTGATTTTGCTACCACTTGTACATTTGTGAAGTCTAATATATATATTTTCCTAAGTAGAGACAAAGATTTTATGAGACAATTATAGTATAATAGTTATTGTATTATAGTATCATTTAGACCAAGTACTGCAATGTTGTGTCTAACATAGAGAAGATGCTGAATAACTACATTTAGTGAATTACACAGAATACAGTTGTTCATTTTTTTCATTTTTCACTAGAATGATGATTGCTTCAGTGAGCTAAAAATGAAGTTAATTGATTGAAATATCAATAACTAAATTACCTAAACATACTTGTTGGGCTTTATTTATGCTGCATTAAAAAGGGAATTGAAGATTGTTTGTAGCTAGTTTTAAATTGACTTTGATTCTTACTATTGTGCTGCTTTCTCCTAGATTACTTTTTATCCTCTTTATACTTTTCCAGTCACTGTGGGTTTATTGGACACAAATCAGTTTCAAAATTATCTTTGGTGTGCTTCAATTTCCTGATTGGTTAATGGGAATTTAGGAAGGTAAATTTTCTGAAAAGAATGGCAATGCATTAAATAGATAGGGTTATATCAATTTCTTTTAGTTTTTCCATTATTTTCCATTACTATATTTCAGTTACATATTTATATACTATATTTATACACAAGCATATATTACATACATCTATATAGTTATTTCTCATGTGTATTTCATATGCTATATATACATATATTAGAGTCAAATACATCATCTAGTGTATTTTTAAATGAGTCATGTAAGATTTTACCTAGTATCAGTGAATAAATACAATTCTAACTTTTTTGCTTATCTAGTGATTCTTGCTTTTGAGGTAAGATACCATTTTGAATTAAGGAAAAAATTGTCTTTCTGAGAAAGAGAATGAATTTTAAAGATACTAACAAAAGAAGCACATCTAGTAGTAGTAGTAGTAGTTGTAGTAGTAGTAGTAGTAGTAGTAGTAGTAGTAGTAGTAGTAGTAGTAGTAGTAGTAGTAGTAGGAAATATAATATTTATCCAGGACTTCCAGGTAAACATGGTGGCAGTGTAGACCCAGGATTCTTCTTCTCCTCACTACCTACCGATAAAGACTACCTCAAAAGGCCAAAAAAAACCCCAAATTCATATTAACAAAGGGATTCTACAGTAGGGAACAGCATTGAAGGTATGAGGGATTTAGGTATTTCCACACTATAAGGGGATGAAATAGCTTCCACCAAAACACGAGTTGATCAACCATCTTCCACCTCACCTATGGAGCCAGAATCAGAGCCAATGTGCTAGAATCAGTTAGTGAGCAAAGTGGCACCTATAGAACAAGTGAGGGGGCACTTCTTGGCAGCTGACTAAGACCACCAAAGACATAAACCTGAGAGCAGCTAGACCTGAGACACCATCAAGCTGAAGAGCTCAGACTTTGGGTGCCCTCACAGAGATAGCACAGAGAAGGGCAATAAATAATAGAAGCTGCAGAGATGCAAGAGGTGGCCTCAGGCAAAAACCTCACTCCTTAACTCCATACAAAGAGAGCCTTCCCTCCTCACTCAGACTTCTGACTGGAAAGGGAAGTAAAAACCACCATAGTGAAGGCAAACAATGCTCAGAAAAAACAACTTCCCAACACCAAGAAAAAGAACAAGAAGGATTTGACCCTGATTAATATTTATGGAGAAAAAATTCAGACTACAGAGGAAATGGAAGAAGAGGATATACAAATAAATGCATCCAAATCTTCCAAAATAAAAAAAAAAGGAAATTGGACACAGGCTCTTGAATTTAAATTGGAACTTATCAAAAAAGATGGAAGGAGTTTGGCAAGAAAAGTGGGAAATAGTTCAAAAAGAAAATAACAGTTTAAAGGGTAGGAACTCCTAATTGCAGAAACAGCTTGAAGCCATGAAAAGCAGGATAGACCAAACTGAAAAGGAAAATCAAAAGAGGATAGTGGAAAACCAGTACTTAAAGACCAGAATTAGGCAATTGGAAGCCAATGATCTTGCAAAACAGCAAGAATTAATAAAGCAAAGTCAAAAGACAGACAAAAATAGAAGAAAACATAAAATATCTCACTGACAAGATGATAGATCAAGAAAACCAGTTTCAAAGAGACAATTTGAGAATCATTGGTCTACCTGAAAACCCAGAAATTAACAGAAATATTGACATCATACTACAAGAAATTATCCAAGAAAACTGCCCTGATGTACTTGAAAAAGGGGGCAAAATAGTCATTGAAAGAGATCATAGAACTCCCTCTACACAAAATTCTCAGAAGACAACACCCAGGGATATAATTGCCAAAATCCAGATCTTCCAAGCTAAGGAGAAAAATTTACAAGAAGCCAAAAAAGAGATAATTCAGATATCAAGGAGCACCAATCAGGATTACCCAGGCTCTGGCAGCTTCCACACTAAAGGACCACAAGGCTTGGAATATGATATTCAGAAAGGCAAGAGAATTGGGTCTACAACCAAGGATTACCAACCCATCAAAATGACTATATACTCCCAGGTGAAAGTATGGGCATTTAACAAAAGAGAAGATTTCTGAGTATTTGTAAAGAAAAGACCAGAGCTAAATGAAAATCTTGATATCCAAACAAAAAATCAAGAAAAACATGAAAACATAAATAAGAAAGAGAGGGGAAAGGGGGAAAAACTGTTTTTTTAATTTAAATTTTCTTCTTTATGGGCTTCAATAAGATCAAACTATTTATATTAGTATATGGAAAATTGTTCTTTGACCCTCTCAAAAAGTATATTTACTATTATAGTAATTAGAAGAATCATTCACAGGTAGAGATTGGGGCAATAAGTGGTATAAGATGATATGCAAATAAAGAAAAAAGGAGATGGGAATAGAAGATGGAACCAAGAGAAATTTGAAGGTGTAAGGTAAATAGGATAACCAATATCACACAAAGAGGTAAATGGGAATGAGAGGGGAAGAATACTATTATAAGAAGGAGAGGAAGAGAGTGCTAATAGGTAATACTTAAACCTCACTCTCAGTGAAACCAGTTCTGAAAGGGAAGAGCATCTAGATACATTGGGGTATAGAATTTTATCTTACCCTACAGGGAAAGTGAGGAGGGAAAACTAAGGGTGGGGGAGTGGAGTGGAGAGTACAAAAAGTGAGGGAGAGAGAGGGGGGGAGAGAACTTAACATAGCCTAAAACAAATTAAGAAGGAAACAAAAAAGGGAGGAGGTCTTTAAGGGAAACATAATAATGGTAGGGATTAGGGGGACTTATTAAAAACAAACCACTCATTTATGAGAATATAACAAAAGAAGAATGGGCAGAAATAGGAGAGGATATCAAAATGTTGGGGAATACACAAATGACAATCATAACTCTGAATGGGAATGGAATGAACTCACCCATAAAATGCAAGCAAATAGCAGAGTGGATTAGAAACCAAAATCCTACCATATGTTGTCTACAAGAAACACACATGAGGCAAATAGACACTCACAGAGTTAGAATTAAAGGTTGGAGCAAAGTCTATTGGGCCTCAACTGAGGAAAAAAAGGCAGGAATTACAATCATGATATCTGACAAAGCCAAAGTAAATATAGATCTGATTAAAATAAATAGGAAGGTATTTATATCCTGATAAAAGGTAGTATAGACAATGAGGAAATATCAGTACTCAACATGTATGCACCAAATGGTATAGCATTCAAATTTCTAAAGAAGAAACTAGTGTAGTTGAAGGAGGAAATAGATAGTAAAACTATATTAGTGGGAGACCTGAACTTTCCTCTATCAAATCTAGATAAGTCAATCAAAATGTAAATAAGAAAGAGGTAAGAGATGTGAACAAAATCTTAGAAAAAATAGAGTTAATAGATACATGAAGAAAAATAAATAGGGACAAAAAGGAATATGCTGTCTTTTCAGCAACACATGGTACATTCACAAAGATTGACTACGTACTAGGGCATAAAAATATGGCAAACAAGTGCAAAAATCAGAATAATAAATGCAACCTTTTCAGATCATAATGCAATAAAAATAATAATTAGTAAGGGTACATGGAGAGCCAAAACAAAAATTAATTACAAATTAAATAATATGATTCTCCAAAACTGGTTAGAGAAAAATTCATAGAAACAATTAATAATTTCATTGAAGAAAATGGTAATGATGAGACATTCTTTCAAAATTTATGGGATACAGCAAAGGCAATATTCATGGGGAAATTCATATCTTTGAGTTCATATATTAACAAATTAGGGAGAGCAGAGGTCAACAAATCAGACATGCAAATCAAAAATCCTGAAAGTGAACAAATTAAAAATCCCTAGATGAAAACTAAATTAGAGATCCTAAAATTTTAAGGAGAAATTAATAAAATTGAAAGTGAAAGAATTATTGGATTAATAAATAAGACTAGAGACTGGTATTTTGAAAAAAACAAACAAACAAAATAGACAAAGTACTGGTCAGTCTAATAAAAACAGGAAAGAAGAAAACCAAATTAACAGTATCAAAGATGAAAAGGGAAACCTTACCACTAATGATGAGGAAATTAAGGCAATCATTAAATATTTTGCCAAATTATATGGCAACAAATATGACAATTTAGGTGATATAGATGAATATTTACAAAAATATAAATTGCCTAGATTAACTGAAGAATGAATAGAATAGTTAAATAATTCCATATCAGAAAAAGAAATTGAGCAAGACATCAAAGAACTCCCTCAGAAATATTCTCCAGGTCCTGATGGATTCACAAGTGAATTCATAAGTTCTATCAAACATTCAAAGAACAATTAATCCCAATACTCATAATAAGCAAAGAAGGAGTTCTACCAAATTCCTTTTATGACACAATAATGGTACTGATTCCAAAACCAGACAGGTAAAAAACAGAGCACGAAAACTGTACATCAATCTCCTTAATGAACATAGATGCAAAAATCTTAAATGAGAATATTAGCAAAAAGACTCTAGAAGTGATCACAAGGGTTATTCATTACGATGAGGTGGGATTTATACCAGGAATGCAAGGATGGTTCAATATTAGGAAAACCATCCACATGCAAACTAACAAAAAAATGACATGATTATCTCAATAGATGCAGAAAAAGCCTTTGAAAAAAATACAACACTCATTCCTATTGAAAACACTAGAAATCATGGGAATAGAAGGTCCTTGACTAAAAAAATAAACAGTATTTATCTAAAACCATCAGCAAACATCATCTGCACTGGGGATAAACTAGAAGCCTTCCCAATAAGATCAGGAGTGAAACAAGGATGCTTATTATCACCTCTATTATTTAACATTGTACTAGAAACACTAGCAATAGCAATTAGAGAAGAAGAAGAAATTGAAGGTATTAAAATAGACATGAGGAGACCAAGTTATCACTCTTTGAGGATGATATGATGGTCTACTTAAAGAATCCTAGAAAATCAACTGAAAAGCTAGTAGAAATAATCAACAACTTTAGCAAAGTATAATATTTAAAATAGGTGTCTGCCATAAACTGTTATATTTAAAATAGTTGGAGACATAAACTGTAAGAGTTAAAATGGTTGATGTTGTAAACTGTAGTGAGTTAAAATGGTGTAAGATATAAATTGTCATAGATATAAGAGTGGGTGAGTAAATTGTGACCGCAGAAAATGTTTTCACTACAGTGTCTTGTTTTAAATCAAATATAAGGTGGTCGCCAGGGAATATATTCCCAATTATGAATATACCCAAGTCAACTGGGTTTTATAGAGATTTTAATTAATAATACAATGAGTAATCAAAGAAAGAGAGAGAGAGAGAGAAAAAAGTATACGTATGAAGGGCCTTAAGCCAACATGGCCTAGACCTGAGTCTTAAGAGAGAGAGAATCAGTCAGTCTTTTATCATTCACCACAAAGTCTGTCTAAGCAAGGATTCTAGTGACACCAGGCTAGCTCCATCTCAGCTGACTTCACTAGAGAGAGTTCCAGCCAGAGTCCTCCTCAAAGAGAGATCCAGCCAGAGACTGTTTCAAAGGGCCTCTCTCCAGAGCCTCCAGAGGGACAGAGACCCCTCAGAGGAGCTCCAGCGAGACCTCCTTAGAGATTGTCCTCCAAGAGCTTCCCTTCTCCAGAGCCTCTCTCAAGAGATTATTCCCAAGAGATCCTCATCAAAGATTTCTCCAAAAGGATTGTCTTCTCAAGAGATTCTGCTTTTTCTTATATAGGGGTTTTTCTCCTATGTCACCTCCCCTAAGTCCTTACATCTACCAATCACTGTAGCCGTTTTCCAAAGGACAACACATTCTAAAAATAATGCTGGGTCGACTTAATCCCTTTAGTAAAATTGAATCAGAAAAAACACTGCTGGGTCAACTAATCCCCTCAGTAAGTCTGAACCAGAGAAAACACAGCTGAGTCGACTAATCCCCTCAAGAGAAAACTGCTGAGTAAATTTTCACCTCTTTGCTCCTGGCAAGTTTACAAGTTGCCCAACCTTTATAGGTACCTAGTATCCCATTGTATCAATTCTAAAAACAGGCATGGCTCAAAGAACTCCTTGCCTCATTATAAGTATGGGTCTAAGTACTTTTATTGTTTAGCAAGGAGTTTTCTCCCTTAAAGCAGTCTTAAGTATGGGTGGAGTAGAGGTCCTCCCATTTCTGATCCTAGTGAGTTCTCACAGTCAAAATGGGGAATGTTCCCAGTAGGGAATTGTTCCAATTGAGAATTTCCCAATGGGGAAATTTTTAACATTCACAAGTCTGAGAAATTTCAAGACTTACAAAAGATTCAGTATACAAAATAATCCCACATAAGTCATCAGCATTTCTATATACTTCCAACAAATCTCAGCAGCAAGTATTAGAAAGTGAATTCCATTTAAAATCACCCTTAGACAATATAAAATACTTATTTATCCATCTACCAAGAAAAACACAGGATCTATATGAACACATCTATAAAACACTTTCCACAGAATTAAAACTTGATCTAAATAATTAGAAAAATATTAATTACTCATGGGTAGGATGAGCTAAACTGCACAGACTTATTTACTTATTTAGTGCCATACCCATCAAACTACCAAAAACATTTTTACTGAATTAGAAAAAAAAATAACAACGTTCATTTGGAAGAACAACATATCAAGAATATCCAGGGAAGTAATGAAAAAAAATATGAAGGAAGGTGGCCTAGCAGTACCAGATCTCAAACTATACTATAAAGCAGTGGTCATCAAAACAATATGGTATTGGCTAAGAGACAGAAAAGAAGATGGAATAGACTTGGGGTAAGTGACCTCAGCAAGACTATCTATGATAAACCCAAAATCCCAACTTTTGTATCAAAATCCACTATTTAACAAAAAGTGCTGGGAAAATTGGAAGACAATATGGGAGAGATTGGGTTTGGATCAACACCTCACATCCTACACCAAGATAAATTCACAATGGGTGAATGATTTGAATATAAAGAAGGAAACTATAAGTAAACTAGGTGAACACAGAATAGTATACTTGTCAGATCTTTGGGAAAGGAAAGATTTTAAGACCAATCAAGAGTTAGAAAAAATTACAAAATGTAAATTACATAATTTTTATTACATTAAATTAATAAGTTTTTGTACAAACAAACTCAGTGCAACCAAAATAAGAAGGGAGGCAACAAACTGTGCAAAAATCTTCATAACAAAAACCTCAGACAAAGGTCTAATTACTTAAATTTATAAAGAGCTAAATAAATTGCACAAAACATCAAGCCATTCCCCAAATGATAAATGGGCAAGGGACATAAATAGTCAATATTCAGATAAAGAAATCAAAACTATTAATAAGTCCATGTAAAAGTGTTCTAAATCTCTTATAATCAGAGAAATGCAAATCAAAACAACTCTCAGGTACCACCTCATACCTAGCAGATTGGCTAACATGATAACAAAGGGAAGTAATGAATGTTGGAGGGTTTGTGGCAAAATTGGGACATTAATACATTGCTGATAGAGTTATGAATTGATCCAGTCATTCTGGAGAGCAATTTAGAACTATGCCCAAAGGGCACTAAAAGTCTGTTTGACCTTTGATCCAGCCATATCACTGTTGGGTTTATACCCTAAAGAGATAATAAGGATAAAGACTTGTACAAGAATATTTATTGCTGTGCTCTTTGTGGTGTCAAAAAATCGGAAAATGAGGCTATGCCCTTCCATTGTGGAATGGCTGAACAAACTGTGGTATATGTTGGTGATGGAATACTATTGTGCTCAAAGGAATAATGAACTGGAGGAATTTCAGGTCAACTGTAATGATTTCCAGGAATTTATGCTGAGTGAAAGTAGCAGAACCAGGAGAACATTGTACACAAGAGACTGATACACTGCGGTACAATCAAATTTAATGGACTTCTCTAGTAGTTGCAATGCAATGATTCAGAACAATTTGGAGGTATTTATGAGAAAGAAATCAACATCCAGAGGAAGAACTGTGGAAGCTGAAATGCAGAAGAAAAACAACTGCTTGATCACATGGGTCGATGGGTAAATGATTGGGAATATAGACTCTAAATGATCACTGTAGTGCAAACATCAACAATATGGAAATAGGTTTTGATCAAGGACACATGTAAACCCAGTGGAATTGCGCATTGGCAACAGGAGGGGGTGGGAGCATGGGAGGGAAAGTATATGACTCTTGTAACTAAGGAAAAATATTCTAAATTAAATAATTAAATAAAATTTTCCCCCCACCAAAAACCCATTTATCCAATCCCTGAAATTAATACATGTGGTTTACAAAAAGTATTAGTCACTTCCCCATACCTTCCATTTATAACTGGGATAAACTAAACCTCAAAGGAGCTTAGAGAATTTATTGCCTAAAGGGAAGAAGTAATCTTCCCCAGGAAATATTGTGTGACAGTGTGCCTGATAGAAAACCTCAGCTAGCTCAGTTTTTAAAAAAATTTTGAATATTTTTGAGTAAGAGGAAGTAGGGTATGGTGGATAGAGAACTCTATCCAAAGAGACTAGATGTCCTACTTGATTCCAAAGTGCAGAACTATGAGCAATGGATATAAATGATAGAGAGGTGTATTTAAGTTCATTGAAAGGAAACATTTGCTATCAATTCTAGCTATCCAAAAGTAGAATGGTCTAACTTAAGTGGATAAAGGAGAGGTTACTTTTCAATTAATTGAATAACTATGTTTTAGGGATATTAGAGAAGAATTTCCTATTTGGGTACAGGTTGGGCTAGGTGTCCTCTAAGATTCTTTTGAATTGACATTCTTTGAAATACACTGATTTATTGGATATTTTTTCATTTTGTGGTCCATTTTGTGAACGTGAAATTATAAATGAGACTATGTTAAACTTGTCCTGTATACTAGTTATATGGCTTTTCTCTTGTCTTAGTATTTTATCCATTATTACCTTTTTTTTCCTCTTCTGGCTAGGTTAGTAGTGACTACTAGGCAGGAAACTTTGTACTCAACTTAATTGACACAATTAGCCAGATTCAGCACCCCAGATTGCCACTCCCCAATTTTTCTTCTTCAATTATCTGTTATCTTTGTTCCTCCTCAATTCCATTCCTTTTAAAGTAGAGCAAACATATGAAAAATTCTAATGGCTTAGAGACGTACAGAATAAAAATAAAGGCATCATAATCTCCTTTCAGATAACAATAACTGGTTATCTTAATCATATGGTATAGAATTTTTGTTTATTAATGTTTATTAATTATTTATTAATAAACTGATTTTTATTTATTAATAAATTGATGTTATTTTAGACTTTATTTTGTTTCAGGGTATTAATTAAGATCACTTTTTTTAACATTTATTAGCTGTATAACTCTCAATAAATCATTTAGCTTTTATGAGCCATAGGTAGCTCCTTTGGAATTTATTTATTAAGTGATAGATGGGTTGTGATATGCATTGGTAATACTTAAGGTTAAAAAATTTTCCATCCTTCTTATATTTTCATATTTATTCCTAGAATGCCAGAACAGTTTAGGTTATAGTATCTATGATCATTCAATCTTTCGTTGAGCATCAACCATGGGCAAGTTGCTATTTTAGGCTCTGGGGATACAAACACTAAGAACAAAACAATCCTTACTCTCAAGGAGCTTCTATTCAAATTCAGTTTTAATAAATGGTAAATCTACTGTTTTTAATATCCTTCTCTTGACATCATAGTCTGTGATATTTAGGCAAACATATCTTACTGTGCTTTCTTTCTTTAGCATTCATTTGTTTTTATTCCATCTTTCAACACATTGATTTTCAAGAGATAGATTATGGAGAAAGGCATGGTGAAGCTGGCAGTAAGAGAAATCTTTGTGGGTGTAGGCATAGAAAGGGGCCCACATAATTTATTGCTCTTCAGAGTTTGTTCCCATGAGTTTACTGTGTATCTTGCCAATGACCAAATGGCCAAAATCACTTCAGGGATAGTTAGAATATAATCTGTGGTTAACCTTTTATGAAGATAATGATAGATACATAAATGTGGTCTTGAGATTTTTGCTAGGCAAAGCTAGTCATAATTTGTAAACATATACTAACTAAACATGACATTATTGTTTTAGGTAAAAAGATTTAAAAATGCTATTTTTCACTATGGTCTACTCTTGGCTCCTGTCTATTCCTCTGTATAGAAGTGGACCCTTCAGCAGGCACAATCAAATCTCAGCTTGGAATATGATTGCAAGAATCAGTTGGATAGTTTTTATCTGAGGATGAGAAGAAAATTCAGGCTGGTAATAAAAGCTCTTATTCCCTCTGCATGTGAGGAATATTTGTTGCTAGATAGGTAAAATATCTAGAACTTCTTTTTTCTATATCATTTAATTACAGAATTCATTTTATAAACATTTATCCAAAGGTTCAAAACTTTGGAAGTCTTTTCTTTTCTATATTTAACATAAATAATATAAATACACACACATATACACATATACATCCATATTTAAATGATTCAGAATGTTAGAAGTAGTAGTACAGGGCGCAGCTGGGTGGATCAGTGGATTGAGATCCACTTCTAGAGGTCCTAGGTTCATGTATGGCCTCAAATATTTTCGAGCTGAATGATCCTGGACAAGTCACTTAACCCCCACTGCCTAGCCTTTATCATTCTTCTGCCTTGGAACCAATACATAATATTTCTTCTAAGAGGGAAGGTAAAGACTTAAGTAAAAGTAGTAACAAAAAAGCATTGACTGTAAGTTAGTATCTTAGAAGCCTTAAAGTTTGTATTCAAGTTCTGGCTCTGCTTAAATGATGAACTTATCTTTATTCTCAAAGATCTTACTTCATAATAGAATTTAAGTAAACATATCTACTGCTTTAAGAATCTTTTTCTTGATATTGTAAAGAGCTTTTGATATACATATGACTTGTGATGATATAATAATAATAATAATAATAATAATAATAATAAATATTTGAAGAATGTTTACTGTGTGCCAGCACTATACTAAACACTTTACAGGTATTATCTTATATGAACTTCACAACAGTCTGATCAGGTAGATTGTATTATTTCTTCTATTTTACACATGAAAAAACTGAAACAAATAGGTTAAGGAACTTTGCCAGTATTGTACCATGAGCGTTTGAGGATAGATTTGAACTCAGAACTTTCTGAATCTAGGCCCAGCTCTTTATTCTCTGTGTGACCTTGCTATATTTTCCTTCAGCACTTTGGAAAATAATTTTACCTCTCTGAACTTCAGTTTCATTATTTCAAAAATGAAGATGATATTTGCATTGCCTACTTCAGAGAATTGTTGCAATCATCCAATGACATTATGGACATTATGTGAATTTCCTGCATCTTAGTACATCTAATAAAACACATGGTAAATTAAAAACAATAAAAACAATCCTTTATGGTCTATCAAAAATCAAATGTCACATAAATATTATTGAAGAGACTATTTTTCCAATAATTTTAATCTTTTCTCTTCCAAATGAGAAAATTATATATTCTTGTATTCTAATTTTTAAAAGACTGTCTTGGTCTAGAAATTGGTTTGTCCAATTTAAGGAAATTTTACATTGGGTCCAACTATATATTTATAAAAAAGGCAGATATATGAAAAATATATACAGAACTCTACATTGATAAGTTTTCTTACCTGACTCCCAGAAAAAAATCTATACAATGAGAACCACATGTGATTTCCCCCGTAATTATACATAGTCTGAGATTCATAGAAACTAGAGATAAGATCTGTTAAAGTATTTTGTTCCTTCCCCACAGTGTTATTACCAATATTTTGTGTAGTCAAATTTAAGAGGCCTAACTACTTCCTTATAAAATACATTCTGCAGAGTGAAAGCTTACAATGTTAAGGAATTTCATCATCTCTCAAAAAGTCCCAAATAAAAGCTCCCATTGTACTTTTGTTTGTTATGTTTCTTTGTTACAGACCCTTTTGTGGCTTGGTCAGGACCATATAAATGGCAGCTTCCATTTATACGTGCACATGTGCACATGAAGGGCTATGAGTGGGCACCAGGCACAGCATGAATTGCAGCATCATCTTTGAACAATATGACTGAGGTCTCCAGGTGCTAGTTTACTAGGAGAATAGAACCTGATATTTACACCTGAAGTTAAGATATAAATCATTTACAGCCATATAAGGCTTATCAGGATATTGCCCATGACTGTACTTCTATGATTAGTTTTTATAAATGACTCCAACAGTGACAAATCTCAAATAGGTGCAGTAAAAAGAAGGGAAACTAATTTTCCACTTGAATTCCCAGTTTTCTGGAGGAATGGTGTAAGTTTAAACAGCTAATGGGAAAAATTGAGTGTTTTTGTAAAATAGTATTTGCTATCATGCTGTTCTTTAAAATATGTTTTATTGATGCTTTTTGATTTTATCTCTTAGACATTATTTTTCAAAAGCCCTTTCTCCTTTTAATTAAGAAAGTGTTAAACAGAACAGAAACTAAGCCAAACCAAACCAAAAAGTCTGATCAATATTTGTTTCTAACAGCTTACGCAACATGCCACACCTGTAGTACTACAGCTCCTTACCAAAAGGATGAAATTATTTTAACTCATTGGTCTTCAGGAACCATAACAAATCTTTGCATTTAATTCAAGTTTGGATTTTTAAAGTGTTGTTTTCATTTGATTTATTGAAAGGAATGCATATGTTGTTCTCTTGATTCTGCTTTTTCTCCTCCCTCATATCAAAATATTCAGAATAGTCATTTTTTTAGAGTAGAAAAAAAGCAAAAAAAACCTAAACAAACAATGGGTGTCATTAATTTTAGAATGATAATGACTGCATCATTTGTTTTTATTTAATGTTTTTTGAGATTATGTGTCAGTACAATTTTCAACAATCATTATCTCCCATTTTGCAACCCATGTTCTCTCCCTCCCTTCCCATCCTCCCCTTTTCCCAAGATGGCAGGTAATGTAATATAGGTAATATATGTTATTATACAGTATATATTTCCATGTTCTTCATGTTATAAAAGAAGACATCACTTACACTAGAGAATTCATGTAGGAAATAAAGTGAAGAATAGCACACTTCAGTCTTCATTCAGACTTCATCAGTTCTTTCTATAGTAGTAGCCTTTTTCATCATGAGTCTCATGGAGTTGTTTTAGATCTTTGAATTTCTGATAACTTAAGCCATTCACAGTTGCTCATCATATTTTATTGCTGTTTCTGTGTACAATGTTCTTTGGTTCTGTTCACTTCACTCTTCATCACTTCAAAAAAGTCTTTCTGAGTTTTTTGGTGATCATCTTGTTGACTATACAGTTTGTGAGATGAAAACGAATATAACATTACTTATGTTGCTCATTTCATGCTATTAGTAATATTCCATCACATTCACATACTACAATTTGTTCAGCTACTCTCTGATCAATGGGTATCCAAATTGTTTGTAGTTTTTTGCTAACATACTCACAAGAAGTTCTATTTAAAATATTTTGGTATGTAAAGGACTTTTATGATTCTTGCCATTAGCCTCTGGAGTTGATGAGATTTCTGGGTTATGATGCTGTTCTTTTTAAAGTTATCAAATGAAACTATATAAATTCATAATACCTAATTCCTTCTACTTCTCTAAACCTTGAGAAGAGATAACAATAAATAAAGATTCTCTGCAATTTCTCCTCACATCCTAATCTGCAGGCAAAATATACTCTCACATTCATGAATGCAGCTGTGTGGTAGGGTTTGGAAAGAGTTTGTGACCCACATGTGAATGGGTTCAGTTTAGGATTAAAGAAGAATTGGAAGCTACAGGGATGTAATAATTCTCCCTGTCATTTCTTCAGTTAAATTGTAACTTGCTCACTTTCAGTCTAGTTCAGGACTTGGATTTTTTTCTTTCCATTTCAGGAATAGTTCCACCTACAAAGGGAAAACTGAAAGATTTGGAAGCTTCTGTTTCTTTTTCACCCAGGAGTATATAGAACACGGCTAGTTTTTCACAACTTGATGGGGAAAAGACTGAGCCAGCTGCTATGTCAGACAGCGGACCTCACAGCATTAGCAAGGAGTGAAATGAATGACTTAAGATTTTAATTTCCTAAATCCAATAATTCTATTTTTACTGACTAATCTCATATTTTAACATTCACTGAAATGACTAAATTAAATCTTAAATACATAGATGAATCTAAACTAAAACAATTCACACAGTATAAATATGTTTGTCATGGATCTAAATATATGTCTAAAAGTTAGTTACATTATTTAAAAAGAAAGTACACTCAAGTTCTTCCATTTCTGCAGTCCTTCAACATTCAAAAGGATTTTTCCCATTGTCTTTTCCTGTCGTCTGGCTTTCTTTAGTAACCCAGTTAAAAGCAAAAGTAGTTGCTCAGAGATGAAACTTCCCTTAGAAGTTTATAGAGATGTGCCAGAATGATGTGCTGGTCTCTGTTTTCTTCTTTGTTCTGAGACAAGCTTGACAACTTTTTTTGTTAAATTAAAAAGAATTTAGTCAGTATTTAGCTTTCAAGCTGCAACAAGTCTCAGACACAATGTCAATTAAAAAAAAACTGTTTGACAGGACCTGACTTTAAGAAAATAAAAGGGGAAAAATACACTGGCAGACGGGAAATGATATACCACAATAAAAACTTTCTGTGTGTAATGACACCACAGACAATTTAGGGTGTGCATTTCCCAGAGAAAACAAGGACTAATGCTGTAGTCACATTGAGTAACCCTTGGGAAAACATTATGAGTTACTCCCATACAAGGTGGAGAGAACTAAGCTACTTGATTTTATGGCTTCTAAGGAAGTAAAAGCAAAATATATGGACCATCTCATTTCTCCTCAGACTAAGTTAGGAAGGTAGAAAGCAGAAAAATAAATTTCACTTCATTTAAAAAATTTGGGAATTAATTCTAAAGTTAATAATAATTAGGACATCGAGGAAAAAAAAAGAAAAAATTGGCCAATCAGAAAAAATATATTAATTTCTCATATAAGGGTTTAGTATCCAATATATGTATGAATGTGTAAATATACGTGTATACCCCCACACATATATACATGGGATATATTATATTTATTTCTACATCTCTATGTGTATATGAATATATAAACATATAAATGTATATTACCTGAGTGTGTACATATTCAAAAGCAATTCTCCAAGATGTAATTGGTCAAAGGATATGAACCTCAAAAGAATAATTGTAAATTATTACTAATTAGAGGAAAAATATATCTAATTATTAATAATAAGGGAAATGAAAATAAAATTCAATCTAAGTTTTTGCCATACTCTCTGGAAATTATCAAAGATGACAAAAATGAGAATAGTTCATTAGTGGTTATGAGATGTACATTTTTGGTGGAGCTCTGAATTAGTGCAATTATTTTGGAAAGCAATCTGGAAAAATGTAAATAAAATTATTAATTTATTCATATTTTTTGCCCTAATGTTCCACCATTAGGCATACACCCCAAGGAAGTTGTTAATAAAAGAAAGTTCATATGTGTGTGTGTGTGCATGCCAAAATATTTATGGGAACACAAAACTAGAAAAAAAAGTAAATGACCATTAATTGGAGGAATGGCTAAACAAATTATGGCATGTGAATATAATGGGATATTATTATGATATATGAAAGGATACACATGATGAACACAGAAAACATGAGATGACTTACATGAATGAATATAGGATAAAGTAAGCAGAGCCAAGAAAATTTGAATGTACAATGACCACAACAATGTGATCAAAAAGAACAATCACTACAAAATAGTAGAAAGGGAATGTTTCAAAATGACAAAAAACAAGCATGGCCCCTAAAAGAGAAACAATAAGATAACCTCATCCTCATCCTATGCAGGACTGAGAATTCTGCTGATATATATCAATGCAGATATTTTTTAAATTATTTATTAATTCAGTTTTTCTTTTTTATTTCTTTCAAAAATGATTCTTAGTTACATGAGAAGTATATCTAAAGTAGAAGAAGGACTATCTGGGAAAATTGAAGTGGAATGAAACCAAATAATAAGTTATTTTAAATGAATAATAATACTACTAAATTCCATTTTAAGGCATTATCAAACCAACTATGTTTTTTTTTCCCCCATGGCAACATTAAAGAAATGAAGTAAAAATATTATTTCCCTTTTACAGTCGAGGAAATTGAGTGACAGAGAATTAGTGAATGTTGGAATATGTACCATAAACACATATATGAGGTTTTTGAGATAAAAGGGTCTTTAGAAAACACCTAGTCTGATCTCATCTTTATAGAGATATGGCAATAGTGTTAAAGATATGTAAATGACTTGGTCAACTCTATTCAGGCAATAACCAGAAAAGCAAGATACAAAACTATATCTTCTCACTTTGGAAACATAGGACTTTGCATTTCATCTCAAATCTTCTTACTCTAAGAAGTGGAGGAGGAAAAAGAAATTGATGATGATGAAGAGGAAGACAAGGAGAAGAAAGAGAAAACAGGTGGAAGAGGAAAAGGAAGAGAAAGAGGAGAAAGAGGAAAAAAGGAGACAGATTAAAAGCATTTTGTAGAATGTATTTAGATGAAAGATAGAGCTAAAAGAAAATTTAGAGATTACCTAGTTCAATGCCCTCTTTTTTTCAGACATATATCAGTTATGTAGAGTAGTGAGATGACTGTCAGTGACACACAGTAAGTCAGTGGGAGAATTAATGCTAGATCCCAGACTTCTTGATTCCCCATCCATGAAGCATCGTTTAAGACAGATAAGTTTATACACTAAAATATTGGCTTGTAATTTGTTATTAATTTACTTTTTAGACCCTTACCTTCTGCTTTATAATCAAAACTAAGCATTGGCTTCAAGGTAGAAGAGAAGTAAGGGCTAGGTAATTGGAATTAAGTGACTTACCCAAGGAGAGACAGCTAGGAAGTTTCTGAGGTAGGATTTGAACTCAGGACACTCTTTCTCCAGACCTGACTCTCTGCCTACTGAGTCATTTAGATACCCCCTATAATTTATTTTAAGTTTCATCATTTAGCTTTAGTTTCTTGTTTTTGGGAAATACATTATGTAATATCACAATTTATTTTTGCTAATGAGACAATATTAAAATTCTTAGGTTCACAATTTTGCTTAGTTTTCCTTTTAAAAAGTGCCTCTGAGTAAACCCCACTTTTTATGTCATTACTTTCTATTAAAAATAGTAATACTTGTAAAACATGACAATGATCCAGAATAACCATTAATTTTGCAATTCCTATAGTACATTCTTTAGCTTCCCTTACTTGACCAGGCCAGTCATTTCAGTTGTTAGAATATAGAGCTAATGCGGTCAAGTTCATGGTTTCAGTCACTGTTGAAGTCATTTATCACAAAATAAATTTTTTCTTCTATCATCACAAGCTCCCCTTTCAACCCTGGCCATATCTGTTGGAAATGAGTGTTATTGGTGCAAGAGTGATTTAGATCTCCTGACAAAAGTCTTTGAATTTCTGAAGATCCATGTCTTGATAACAATGGATGTATGATGTCACTTTCATACAACAGATCACACCTTCATTCATACCAGTGACTGTAAAGGACTAGCAAGCTATGTTCTTCAAATGACATTTCTATGATTAAGATGTCAGAAGAGTCAGGAAACAGAGGCAGTCAGTGGAGAAATTTGACTTCAAAATCAGAATGACCAAAGTTCACATCTTGTTTCTAATACATACATACATGTTATGAGATCTTGGACAAGTAAGTTAACCTCCAAGAGCTCTAGGCAGCACATTAAGATGTTAGGTTGCAAAATGATTGCAGTTTTATATTGATAGAAGGAGATTGCTCTTCAGAAAGACCCCTGGACCAATGAAATCATAAGTCTGGACCTAAAGGAAACCAAAGGATCTTTGGATGTGGCAAATTGTAAAAGGTCACAGACCATCAAATCTGAACTAGCTCTAAAAAGCTGTTAAGTACAATTTTTGTAGCTATATATTATTGTAGAGTGTTTTAATATTATTGTATATACAATTATAAATTGTTATACTTATTTTTTTGTATCCTCATCACTTCCCAGTGATTTTCTCCCTAACAGTTGTTCCCTAATTTATAACAAGCGAAGTTAAGTAAAATATTGGTCAGATTTAACAATGTATAGTTGCTTTGTATAACACTTCTCCTGAGGCCAAAGCAAACTCTTATTTTTCAGATTAGGAAAATCAGTTTCAGATAGTTGAAATGACAATTATTAATACAATGGCATAGCCAAGAAAAGAAATTAATTTGCTTAATCTCTGAGTATAATCTTCACACTTTACCCTTTGCTACAACTGTCCCATTCTCTATTTGAAACAAAGACAGGTCAGTTTAATTGAGAATACAAAGCAGTGTGTTCTATGCTGGCTATATGGAAATTTATTTAATTGAAAGGAACATATATTTTACTTATTATACGTCATTTAATGGTGCATAAAATAATTCACATCTTTGATATATTAGCATGAAAAATGATACTGTACTCAAGTTTCTCAGGCCTTAGTAATATACCTCTGGCTTCTCTTAACTTCTCTAAGACTTTTCAACCCTTCTCCATTGAACCTTGGAGAATCACTTATTGGAGTCTTTCAGTAAGAATATTCAAGGTCCTCCATGATGCAGCTAGGACTTACTTTTCCAGCTTTATTTCATACTGTTCATCTCCACACACATTATGTTCCAGCCAAAATGGACTACTAGTTGTTCCTTGAACACAGCATTTCACTTCCTGCTCCCATGCATTCATTTAAGCCTGGAATGATTCTCCTCCTTTGAATCTCCAGTTCAATTTCTCTGAAACCATCTCTGGATTCTTACAATTGTGAATAAATTGTTCTTTCTAAATTACCTTTGATTTATTAATCTGTATACATGTTACTTTCCCTGGAAAAAATATAGGATCCTTGAGGGCAAGGTTTTTTTTTTTTCATTTTTGACCTTGTTTTTCTAGTAAAATACCTAGCATCATGTTTGTTAAATTGAAAAAAAAAATGTCTACATATACTATGTTATGCAGTAATTGATCAAAGATTTTTCTGTGTAAGCAAAATCAGTACTATACAAGGCTGACTTTATATATTACTGGCCACTCTATTGGCAGAATGGAACCCTTAAATCATATTGTAGATTAATATTTGACTTAGTTCACCCCATGGTACAGATAATTAGAGCCATTTTAGCACTTACATGAAATATATGGATAAAAACAGAAAGAAAACAACTTGAAGCTCAAATCCCAATTTATGTTTCTAACCAAATATGATGAAGTCCCTTACTCGGCAGTGTCTACCTTTCCAGGCAAGACCATGAACTTGATCATGATGACCACACTTTTAAGACCATTACAATTTTAAGGCATTTGGTTACACCAATGCTGCCAGCTCCAGCAGAAAAACTTTGTTTAACCCTCACTCGACCTGAATTACAAGGTTCAAACTAGCTGTATATGGGGAGGATTTCAGTAATTCTGGACCACAATTCCTGCCCCCATGTTTTTTGGGCTACCATGGGAGATTAACTCTCCATGTTTGGATCTTTGATCTCCTGTCTCCAATTCATTACACTCCTAGCCCTGGGCAGTCACCCCTAAAATTAAGCCACTGGGCTCAGCTAACCCTGAATGACCACAAGGAATGTTTACATAGCTAGTTTATCCTTGGACATTTTCCCACTGAAAATGTAGGATAAGAATCTGCATTCAAAATACTTAGCAGTTCAGTTGTGTGTCTTGCAAACTTTATTCATTATCCAGAGAGAAGTGAATGCTTCTCTCATTGCACATCACCTGGCAATAAGTCAAATTAGTATTGTTTCACTTCAAGAACCTCAGTGGAGGAAGGGTGCTGCTGGCTAGTTCTCCTGGCAGTGATGCCTAACATTTATCTGGCATTAGCTTTGCCGTTAGGAAGTAAATGACATTCATGAGGCAAGATCATATAAACCCTGGTTCCTAAACCTATATAACAAACTGTAAGGGTAAAGACAGATTGATTCTATGAGATTCACTGGTTTAGTCTTAGAATCTATTCTGAGTTTGTTCTTAACTATACACATCACTGCTTGGATGAAAATATTTTTTTCCCTTTCCCTCTTAGATGGAAGTGCCAGAATGACCCTTTGTAAACATGGCCATGGCACATGCATGGTTTTACTTAACTTCTTCAACTCTTTGTTTTCCTTTTCTTCACCTTGAAAGCTCCTGAATCTAGATTTCTTTACTGCAAATGATCTGAGAAACATAGATCAGTATGCATTCCCCAAGAATGAATAAATTAGATTTGAATGGAAGAGGGAGGAAATAAAGGGATATTATTATTTTTAAATAAAGGCTACCTTTCTACAAATGAAATAACACCAGGATTTGAAAGTATACCCTCTGGTTAAAGTCTTCTAAAAAGAAGATAAGGAGAAACCATAGAAATTTCTTAATATTTCAAGGTCAGCCTGAAATGATCATAAAAGTGTTTAAGTGATATTGACAGTAAACAATTCAGAATACATTGCAATACGGGTCAAAAATTGGTTTTGCTTCAAGCTGTTTCTTGGAATTTAATTTTAATATGGTTTCTCAATTGTGCCTTTTAAACTACTCATGAGAACGAGAACCTTTTTTTATATTTTTTCTATTGAGTTTTATGGTTGAAATTCTTAGTTCTGCTTCATACCTAGAATTTTATGAGCCCAGTAAAATATGCATCATGTAAAAAATACAATTTTTATTCCAAGTATTCATCACTTTCTAAAGCAATATATTGCATTAGGATATGACATATATTTTTCATTATCTATGATTTCCAGAAAATACAGGTTTAATCCAAGCATTTCCCACACTATGCAAGTACATATTACATCAGTATGTGCTTTCAGACTGCACATATATTATGTCTATTATTATTTAAACTTATAACACAAAAGATGATACATTTTAAGAGTTCAGAAGTGACATATACATTTAGATGATATGTTCAAGCAATGCTTGAGAAGCCTGCAATGAAATTTTGATTTTCTGATTTCCAATTTATACTAATAAAGCTGGTTTATTTTTTAGCCCTGGTAACCAACATCAAATCTGGGAGAAATAATGAAAAGATAATTCTGTATTAACAGGCTACACATACACATTAGACTAGTGTTTTCTTTGCTCTTTTGATAATGCAGTCCTTTTTTAAAAAGTAAAATCATAATAGGTAAAAACCAACCTAATTATTAGTGAAACATGGAATTTATCTAAATAGAGCAAAATTGGTACCAGCTTGAAAAGAAACATTGGAAAATATTATTCAATCTTGAATGTATCACATTTCTGACACTGCTAATGCCAACTACTAAGTGATTTGGGTATAATACCCCATCTTTAATATACTTCACATAAAGGAAATACTTGATTAACAAGACCTTTGGATGAAATAAGTAGACACTGAAATTTTCATTTTGCTGAGAAGTGAAGTGACCATGGAAGTAAAGTGCTTTTGCCCCAAGTTGCAGTGGGAAATTTAGGGAAACAAAGATCAAGAATAAGTGACTCCTGTCCTTTGGTCAGAATATTATATTTTATCTTTAAATGTATGAGATGGAATCATTGAATAGTCTTTACTGATATCACCTTTACTTCTGAATATCTCTTTTCTTTGGTTTCCAGTGAATCATCACTTGTGTGAATCATATGAATAAACATCAAAAGGAAAGCAATTCAGCAAAACCAAACATATAAATCTTGTAGGAGACAGTATTCAATGGAGTCATTAATTCATGATTAGAAAGCCTGCTAATCTAGCTTCTGAGTGAATGGATATCAGAGAGCTGGGTATCATCTACTAATCTTAACAAGATTGTTTCAGTTTGTGTGAAGTTTAGTCCAACAGAAGTTTAGTAGTCTACTTTCAGGTCAACTCAAAAGAAAATTAATAAAATACTGATTGGAGGACAGAGATGTTTAAAAAATTCATAGCATTGTGCCACCCGAGAAAAATTCAAAACAAGGTAATAAAAAGAAAGCTGATCTGTTTGGAACACTCCTCAGGAATTATGGGCTTTATGTGCTAGAAATAAGCTTCCTTGAGAAATGTCATCGCTGCTGGAAAATATGCACACAGATTTGGGAAGACAACACACAGATGCAGTTTCCTAACTTGGTCTTTTTATGTATTGGTTTCTCTTTTAGCCATTTTTCTTCAGAGAGGCAATATGAAAATTACAGGGCCCCAGGAAATTCATGCAATTTTTGGAGTTTTGTTTTCTGCATAGTTAGTTTCAGTCAATGTGGTTATTCCTTAAGCAGAGTGCTTCTGAGCTGAATCAATAGTCAATTTGGTAAGAAAAATATTTTTGTGGCTATGAAAAATTTTGCCATTTTCAATGTACATAAATATAACACTTTAATCTGCAACCAAACTGGGCCTCTGTCTTTGTTCTCTGAAGTTCTAAATCATAAATGGTTGTGAAATCAATGATATTTTACTTAAGAACAATGTGGAGATTGGCCCCAGAATCGGCTGAAGTTGAACATTTTGCTCTGCTCCCTCCTAGATGAGGTATTTCCAAGTGAACATAGACCAGATCTCACATAAATGTCATCTAGTGTGACTGTAGTGAGTAAAAAGTATCCATTAAGTAAATCTTAGACACTGTTAACATTTCCCTTTTTACAATATCCAATAAAAGATTCTAAAAAAAATATTTGTCTCCGGAAGAAAGATAGCTAAGGTTAGTGTGGCAGACAAGAAGTATGTTTCCTTGTAGTCTGTAATATTTTCCTAGATTAATATTCAGCTGGATGTTAGAAACAGGCGGTCCAAAAACAGTTGGCATTGTTACAGTCCAGTCATGAAATATAAAAATGAGTTTATGACAGGCTTTCCCTATCGTGTGTTCAAAATGTGGTACTTATACTTATGCATACATAGAATCACTCAATACCCTTTGAACTATCTCCCTATCCCAGAATTTTCTTCTAGTATACTATCAAAAAGGTCAGAAAAATGTTCAATTTAGTTAAGCAGCATGAAATTGAATATGATTAATAACTTCTCATCACTGCTTTTCTGGGTTGTTATACTTGCTTATTTTGAGATTGGGGAGGACAACAGGATTCAGACTCCCTTCCATACTTCTTCCTAAAAGCTCAACACATTGTCTGGGTTAGCCAACTCCATATTTTCTCTGGAACTAACCATCTCAACTTACTCTTTCTCTTTTTGATCCCACTGACTTAATCTTCTCAAGGTGAATTGACTCATTCTTGGGATACTATTCCTCCTTTCCTTTTTACCTTTTAAACCTCACTGACTCATGAACTCCCAAACTCTTAGCAGAAATATGCTCTAAGCCAATCAAAGGGTTTCAGCTCATTTTGCCATAACAATAGCTTCCTATTCACCCCCATTCCTTTTCCACATCTGAGTCAGCTTGGAAAAGGAAAAAAAAAAGTGGGACATAGAACTCTCTTGGTGGAGTTCTCAGGTCAGAAGTTCTGAGTTTATATCTTACTTCAGATGCTATCCATAGCAGCTTGGTCATGTCATTTAATTTCTTAAAGGAAAAAAAAAGAAGAGAAAAAATCATATGATTATATCAGTTGATACAGAAAAAGCCTTTGATAAAGTACAACACTTATTCCTATTAAAAACACTTGAAAGTATCAGTGGATTTTTACTTAATGACAAGAAGCATCAACCTAAATCCATCAGTAATAGTGTATGACAATCAAATGAGAAAGATTTAACTATTATTAACAAGGCAGGGATGCAGAAAAACTCCAAGGGACTCAAGAAGAAAATGGATATCCACTGCCATAAAAGGAATAAGCCAAGTCAGAATGAAGATGGAAACATGCCATTCTTCATTTTATTTCCTCTATGAGTTTTTTCTCTAGTGTGTACAACATATATCTTATTTTACAACATGACAAACAGGGAAATGTGCATTATATGATAATTTATGTACAACCTATATCATATTACCTGCCTTTTTAGAAATGTCATAATAATAAAAAATAAATAAACAGTAAAAAATAAAACTTTTAGTAAGCATGATCTATAATGGGGATAAAGTAGATACTTTCCCAATAAGATCAGGAATGAAACAAGGATGCTCATTAACACCACTATTACTTAATATTGCACTAGAAATACTAGCAGTTGCAGAAAGAGAAAAAAAGTTTAATAGGTAATGAGGAAATAAAAGTGTCTCATTTTACACATAATATGATTGTGTATATGGAAAATCCAAATGAATCAACTAAAAATTAGTTAAAATATTTGAGAATTTTAGCAAAATAGAAGGATATCAAGTAAACACATGTAAATGATCAGCATTTCCTTGTATTACCAACAAAGCAAGAAAAGATAGTAAGAGATATTTTATTCAAAACAATCAAAGACAATATAAAATACCTGGGAGTACATATTGGTCAAAACAAACCCGTGGGTTATATAAACATAATTATGAAATAATTTTCATGCATATAAAACCACTTAAATAATTGGAGAAACATTAATTGTTCACCAGTGGGCTGAGCCCATATTGAAAAATAGAGTTCTATCTAAACTAGTTTACTTATTCAGTGCCTTTCCAAAAACTATGCTATTGATCTAGAAAAAAAATAATAAAGAAAATTCATTTGGAAGAAAAAAAGATCAAAAATATCAAAGGAATTACTGAAAAAAAAATGTAAAGGAAGAAAGTTTAACAGTTCCAGATGTTAAAACTGTATTTAAAATTAGTAATTAATGGAACTATGTGACAATGACTAAGACATAGAAAGGTGTCTCACTGGTATAGATTAATTCTATAACACACAGCAGTAAATGACTAGACTAACCTCCTGTTTGATAAACATAAAGATCTAAGCTTTTGGGATAAGAACTCAGTATCTGGAAAAAATTGTTGGGAAACCTGGAAAGTAGTCTGGCAGTAACTAAGTATAGACCAACATCTTACACTGTTTATCAAGATGAGGTCAAAATGATTACACGACCTAGACATAAAGAGAAACAACCATGAATAAATTAGAGGAGCATGGAACATAATACCTTTCATATTTGTGGATAAGAGAAGAATTTATGAATAAACAGGAGAGAAAGCATTGTGTGGCATAAAATGTATACTTTTGATTAGATTAAATTAAAAAGTTCTTGTTCAAAAATAATGTAGCCAAGATTAGCAGGAAAGCAAAAAAATGGGAGAAAATTAAATCCAGTTTCTCAGATAAAGGCCTCACATTTCAAATACATAGAGAATTAAGTAAAATTATAAGAATATGAACAGTTCCCCATTTGATAGTAGGCCAGAGACTAAGAATAGGCAGTTTTTGGAAGAGGAAATCAAAGCCATATATACATAGTTGTATGAAAAAATGCTCCAAATTATTAATTAGAGAAATGCAGATTAAAATGACAATACTATCTAACACACATCAAATTGGATAAAATGATGGAAATGGAAAATGATAAATGTTGAAGGAGATAAGGAAAAATTGGAAAACTTGTGTACTTTGTGAAGTATTCAATTGATCCAAACATTTTAGAAAGTAATTTGGAATGATGCCCAAAGGGTTACAAAATTGGATTTATATTCTTTTGACCCAGCAATACCAATATTAGATCTGTCTTGTTTCAGTCAGGATAAATAGAACAGAATTCATATGTTCCAAAAAGTTTTTAGCAGCCCCTTTTGTGGTGGCAAAGAATTATAAATTGAGGTGTTACCCATCAATTGGAGAATGAATGAATAAATTATAGTAAATAATTCTGATGCAATATTGCTGTGCTGTAAGAAATGATAAGCAGGTTGATTTTAGGAATACATGGAAAGACAGGTGAAATAATGCTGTGAAGTGAGCAGAACCAATAGAATGTTGAATATAACAATGGAAATATTATTTGAAGAGTGTGAATGACAGCTATTCTGACTAATATTTTCATTCATATCAACTATGAAGTACTTGGAAATACATGATGTTTAAGTTTAAGTCTAAAAAAATTTAACTTGAATTTTAGTTTTAATTTTATTTTTCAGACTTAAACTTATGTACACACACACACACACACACACACACACACACAGAGCTAGTCTTTTCTAATGTGGGGCTGGGCAAAAAGGGAGGAGAAAACTTTTACCTCAAAATATGATAAAAAATAAATTAATTTAAAAGGAAAATAACTCCCCACTGACCAGTAAGAGCACTAAGGCTACTTCCTGATCCACTTAACAAGGCTTGGGGAATAAAAGGGTAGCTGCATGTGGAGCCATTTTCTCTGATGTGGCACATTAGCCCTAACTTCTTATAATTATATCTAAAATTTTTCAATTAATAGGCCTCACTAAGACATTTTATTTGTATTATCACTTAGAAAAAACAGAGACAGAGAGAAATACAGATTGATATAAATGTAGATGAAGAGTCCTATCTATATACATATAGAACTCTCTCTTTCACACACACACACACAAAGACACACATACACATGCTCTCAGGGGAAAAATTTAACTTCAATTTTAGTTTTAATTTTATTTTTCAGACTTAAAGATTTAATTTTCATTTCAAGGTCTATTCAGTCCATTTGTTTGCTGATGGCTCACTGACAGAATGAGCTGGAATATTTCATTTAAATTCAAGAAGACTTAGTGAAATCTTAGGAGTGAGGAAGGAAGGGGGAAATTTCTCCTTGCATGTGGATGACTTACTTTGTTCTTCCAAAGGTTCAACTTGGAACACTGGAGAATTGTGGTAATGATTTCCTTCTAAAGAATATTTCATTTTCCTCACTGAGGTTATTTGCCTAAGAAAGGAAAGTTTTTCAGAATTCCTGCCACTGTGGAATTAGTGAGAAAGATAATACTGAATCTGCCTTCTAATTTTCTCTGACCTTAGTTCAATGTCGGTTCTTTCAGTGTCTGAATTGACTTTTCTAGGGTTAGCCCAAGTTTCACAAAGTTCAGAGGAGTCAGCTAACTACAGGGCCATATGAGACATGGGAAAAAATCCATCTCTAATGCTGATTCACATTCAAAGCCTCTGAGGAGAAATGACACAAGAGCTATTTACATTGAGTCTTTAGTGCAGTTATTAGCCAATGTTTGATGACTATTAGGAATTGTAGTTTTTAGTGATTTTGGATCAAATTAACTGAGTGGACAAGGTGCTTAGGAACAACCTTTTTATATATACACTTATTTTTTTTTCTATTTTACTTTTGAGGAAAAATATTGTCATGGTGATGATAATGATTATATAATGATAACAATATAAAAAGCTCTAAATTTTGAGAGACAGAAAGGACTTTATGTATTTGTTCTAAACACAAATGAATGAAACATCATTTATTAACAACTATGAGCAAGTCACTCTGCTTGGCATTGACAGTACAAATAGGAAAGGTGTTCTTGTCAAGTAGCTTACATTCTAAATGGGACAGAGAGCACATGTAGAACATTTTAACTTCAAGGCAAATCGAAAGGCCCAGTGTCTTTCCATGCAGGGAGAAAGCAGATGGTAAAAGATCTTTTAAAATATTATTTCCATTGAGAAAACATATTAATTTTAAATGATCATTTATTTTTACTTTTATGCATAACATAATTATAATATATAAATTAATCTAATATATAATATAATAATTATTCAAATTTGATTTTGATATTGAATCATTTAACAGTGCCCAAATCACTCTAGATGATTGAATTTTCTTTTCTAGATCATCAGTAATTGTGGCTACAGAAGTTCCAGATGCAGGTGCCAAATCACATTTCCAGCTTGAAATGAGTATTAGTTATCCATTTAATAGAATTACTTAATTGGTTAAATATGGATGCTAATCATCCATTTGACATTGTTCAACTAATGAAAGGCACCATGAGCCTCTGGAACGAAGGACCTTGGTTTTCAAGTGGATTTTGCCTTTGATTTCCTCCTTGGCACTGATGAACAAATCAATATTGTTGTAGCAGAAAGAACAATGTACTGGGGCCAAGTGATCTAGCTTATATCTTACTAGTTATACAAATAACTAGACATGTGACATATTTAACTCATTGTTTCCTCACTTAAAAGGAGAGGATTGGATCAGGTGAAGTGCATACAGTGGTAGGCTTGAGGTCATGAAGACATGAGTTTAAATCTGGTCTCAGATACTTATTGGCTGTGTGACCCTGGGTAAGTCATCCAACCTCAGTTTTGTCAACTGTAAAATGGGAATAATAATAGCACCTACCTCCCAGGGTTATTGTGAGGATCAAATAATATTTGTAAAGTGTCTAGAATTATATAAATGTGATCATTATTATTATCCTTTGTTAGCTCCTTCCACTTCTGTAATGACAATGGCAGGGCGGATTGGTAAAAAATGTATAAAGGTCTTAAGAAAATATAGATTATATATAAGTATAAACTTACTTTTGAATCTACAATGTGATGTTCTTATCTAAAAATCAGAGAGTTGTTATGCTATTGCACCTAAATTGTCCTTCTTGCAATAATGGAAATTGAAAGTCATAACAAAGTTAAAGCAAAAAAGAGCTTCATCAGCCTTCCACAAGCTGGAGTTGATTTAACTGTGCATCTTAAAGCAATAAGAAATAGTATTTTCTGAGATACTTGATCAATTCACTTTATAGTACTAGTGCTGAGCATAAGCTAACAGATGTTTTGAAGTTAATTCTAGCTGATGCTCCAACATCTGTTGGAGGGGGATCAATTAGAGAAATTCTATGAATAATTTGATGTTTCCCCCAAACCAAGTCAATTTATGACTGGATACTTGGTAACCTCAATAAGAAGATAGACATTGGTAAAAATAGTAAATAAAATGTTGGAATATATAGCTTAAGATTAAAAAAAATGAAATTACCTTAAAAGCCTTGCAACTGTATACTATAATTATGGTCTTCAAGAAGAAAGCTAGAAAATTTTAGATATTATAGACATCAAGCAATGATTCTAAAATCAAAATTGACTAGCTTCATCAATAAGAAATGAATGATTCTCAACATTTATGAGTCATAGAATCAGTTTTCTTTGTGCAGTGTAAAAGTCAAGATCAACACTGACAAAAGGATAAAATTGAAAAGTAGACATGGCATGCAATTAAAAAACTCCAATCTAATCTACTTAAACAAGTTGTAACCTTGGAAAGATCAGAAAAGGTTAAAGACATTAGCTTGATTCCTACAAAAAGTTAGCCAATATTAAAGTTTTACTATAGTCAGGAGGCCAAAAGATGACGAACTGTTTAAGCTGGTAGTTTCTTAACTTCCTTAAGAAACAGAGACCTGAACTCAAACAGTTGTTTTTCTTCTGTGTTTCTACTTCTACAGTACTTTCCCCAGAATGTCAATAGCATACTTTCTAATAAGTCCCTCAGAATTGTCCTGGGTGATTACATTGCTGCTTAGTAGAGAAGTCCATTATGTTCAATTGTGCCACAGTATATCCGTCTCTGTGTAAAATGTTCTCCTGGTTCTGCTCCTCTCACTCTGTAACAATTCCTGGAGGTCATTCCAGTTCACATGAAATACCTCCAGTTTATTATTCCTTTTACCAAAAAAGTATTCCATCACCAACAGATTCCACAATTTTTCAGCCATTCTCCAATTGGAGGGCATTCCTTCATTTTCCAATTTTGTGCCACCACAAAGAGAGAGGCTATAAATATTTTTGTACAAGTCTTTTCATTATTATATCTTTGGGGTATAAACCTAGTGGTGGTATGACTGGATCAAAGGGCAGGCAGTCTTTTAAAATCCTTTGGCATAGCTCCAAATTGCCTTCCAGAATGGTTGGTTCGATTCACAACTCTACTAGCAATGCATTAGTATCCCAATTTTGCCACATCCCCTCCAACATGTATTACTTTCATTTGCTGTCATATTAGCCAATCTGCTATGTGTGAGGTGGTAACTCAGAGTTGTTTTGATTTGCATTTATCTAATTATAAAAGATTTAGAACAGTTTTTCATGTGCTTATTGATGGTTTTAATTTCTATATCTAAAATTGCCTATTCATATCCTTTGCTCATTTATCAATTGGAGAATAGCCTAATTTTTGTACAATTGATTTAGTTCTTTATAAATATGAGTAATTAGGCCTTTGTCAGGAGTTTTCATTATAAAGATTTTTTCCCCAATTTTTTGCTTCTCTTCTAATTCTGGTTGCAATGGTTTTGATTGTATAAAACCTTTCTAATGTAATGAAATAAAAATTATTCACTTTACATTTTGTAATATTCTCTATCTGTTGTTTGGTATTAAAATCTTTCCTACCCCATGATTTAACATGTATACTATTCTATGTTCACTTAATTTACTTACAGTTTCCTTCTTTAAATTTAAGTCATTCAACTATTCTGAATTTATCTAGGTATAGGGTGTGAGATGTTGATCTAAAACTCATCTCCCCTCTACTGTTCTCCAGGTTTCCAAGCAGTTTTTGTCAGATAGTGGGTTTTTGTCCCAAAAGCTGAGATCTTTGGGTTTATTGTATATCTTTCTGAGATCATTTGCCCAAAGTCTATCCCACTGATACTTCCTTCTGTCTCTTAGCTAGTAATATTGTTTTGATGACCACTGCTTTAGAGTACAGTTTAAGATCTGGTACTGCTTTACATTTTTTTTCATTATTTCTTTTGATATTCTTGATCTTTTCTCCTTTCAAATGAACTTTGTTATTGCTTTTTCTGTATTAGTAAAAAAACATTTCTTGATAGTTTGATAGGCATGGCACTAAATAAGTAAATTAATTTAGTTAGGATTGTCATTTTTATTATGTTAGGTCATCCAATCCATGAGCAATTAGTGTTTTTCCAATGGTTTAGATCTAGTTTTAATAATGTCTAAAATTGTTCTTTAAAAATTAATTAATTAATTAATTTAGTCAATTTAGAACATTATTCCTTGGTTACAAGAATCATATTCTGTCCCTCCCTTCTGTGAATCTTAAAAATACTCAGACTCTACTTTAGAAGATTTGATTAAGCTATTCCCCATTTTTAACAGTGGAGGTACTTTATTAGGAATGTATTGAGAATTTTAAAAATTATTCCACCCTACTCAGACAATGCCTTAGGGGAAGATAAAATTGCAAACTCCTGATTGAACAATGAAAGTCCCCAACTCATATCTTATAGTAAAGCAAGAACCTTGAGCTAGGTCTATTTTTAGATCTAATACAAAAAAGGTGCTAAGTACCTATAAAGGTTAGATTAGTACCTAAAAGGTCAAGCAACTTACAAAAGGCAAGCTTAAAAAAGAGGTGTCAAGTACTCAGTAGATTTTATCTAACCAAAGAAGGTGAGAACAAAAGAAGATGAGAACTAAGAATGGGCAGTCCTGGGAAAAAGCATCTACTGTGATTGGTAGATGTAAAGATTTAGGGGAGGTGAGATAAGAGAAAATTTCTTTAAAAGGAAGGGATAAAAGGTAATTTAGTTGGAGTTTTGGATTGGAAGTCGGTTTAAGTTAGAGTTGGTTGGAGTTCGGAGTTGAAGTGAGGGACATTTTGAATTGAGTCACTTTGGAGATGATCTTGTGGTGAGTGATAAAGACTGACTCGCTCTCCCTTAGGCTTAGGCCTAGGCCATTTTGGCCTGTCTCTCTCTCTCTCCTTCCCTTAATTCCTTCATTAATATAAATGTATAAATTAAAATCTCCATAAATCCCCAGCTGATTTGGGTATTTTTCATATTTGGGAATTTCCCATGGTGACCACTTATTTTAGATTTTAAGTCAAAACACTAAAACCTATCCTTTACAGTTTGGCCAAAACCTTTACAAAGTTTGGTATTTACAGTTTCTAACATTCACAGTTTTGGCAACCACGTTTGTTTTGGCCTTTACAGTTTTGGCTGACTATGTCGGTTGTGACAAAAACCCTCAAATTTCTGTGAAATCTCTTTCCTTTCTCTCTTTATTACTTTCTCAAATCAGTCAGTCTTTTTAAATGTGCTAACTCAGCTTCAAAACACAGCTGCAAGAGTGGGTGAGTAAAAAAATTTTAATTTCTCCTTAAACTAAACAGAACACAGCTGTTTTAAATCTTAGCAATAGGGCACTAAGGTCCTGGCTAAGAGAGCTGTTTTAAATCTCCTTTCCTTTAGGGAACAACTGCCTAGATTAGGATTAAAGGAAACCTGGAGAAAGTTTTTGGCCTTGTCCTTCTCCCCACCTGTTTACTTTAGAAATATGTGGCTACAGCCAGTTCACAACTTATTTAACAACTGGCTTTTCAGGCTTTTCACTAAATACATTGTTCCTTTTACAGCACAATTATTGTTCTTTGTCTGTTTCATACTCCCAGACTATGTATGGCAATGGATATACTACTCCACACTGCTCTTGGTTGGGATTTTAATTGTTGTAGCTGTAATACTGTATTTCCTTAAAAAAACTCATTTCTCAGTCAAACTAATCTATTGCTCCTTCTAATATGCAACAAAATGCAGAATTAAATACTTGGCTTGAGTTTTTAGAGAAAAGTATGGGAGAGCTCATAGCTTTTATGAAAAACACTAACCCTCCTAACGAACCAACTACTCCACCTGAACTTTGTTATTGTTTTTTCTATTTTAGTAAAAAAAGTTTCTTGGTACTTTGATATATATGGAACTAAATAAGTAAATTAATTTGGGTAGTTTTCGTTTTTATTATATTAGCTTGTCCAACCCTTGAGCAATTAGTGTTTTTCCAATTGTTTAGATATAGTTTTGATTGTGTGGAAAGTGTTTTATAGTTGTGTTCATATAATTCCTATGTTTGTTTTGGCAAATAGATTCCTAAAAGTTTTATATTGTCTAGGGTGATTTTAAATGGAATTTCTCTTTTTAACTCTTGCTGCTGGGATGTGTTGGTAATACATAGAAATGCTGATGATTTATCTCGGTTTATTTTGTATCCTACAACCTTGCTAAAGTTGTTGATTATTTCCACTAGTTTCTTAGTTGATACTCTAGGATTCTTTAAGTAGATCATCATATCATTTGCAGAAAGTGATAGCTTGGTCTCCTCATTGTCTATTTTAATCCCTTCAATTTCTTTTTCTTCTCTAATAGGTACTTCTTGTGTTTCCAGTAGAATGTTAAATAATAGCGGTGATAATGGGCATCCTTGTTTCATTCCTGATCTTATTGGGAATCCCCATTGCAGATGATGCTTGTTGATGGTTTTAAATATATACTGTTTATTATTTTTAGGAAGGACCTTCTATTCCTATACTTTTTGGTGTTTTTAATAGGAATGATTGTTGTATTTTTTCAAAGGCTTTTTCTGCATCTATTGAGATAATCATGTGATTTCTGTTGGTTTAGTTGTTCATATGGTCAATTATGTGAATGGTTTTCCTAATATTAAGCCATTTTTGCATTCCTGGTATAAATCCCACCCTGATCATAGTGAATAACCCTCATGATCACTTGCTGAAATCTTTTTACTAGTATTCTCTTTAAGATTTTTGCATCTTTGTTCATTAAGGATATTAGTCTATTGTATTTTTTCTCTGTTTTTGGTCTCTTGGCTTTGGAATCAGTACCATATTTATGTCATAAAAGGGATTTGGTAGAACTCCTTATTTGCTTATTTTGCCAAATAGTTTGCATAATATTGGTATTATTTTTTTTAAATGTTTGATAGAATTCACTTGTGAATCCATCTGGCCTTGAGGATTTTTTTCTTAGGGAATTCCTTGATGGCTTGTTTGATTTATATCTCTGATATGGGATTATTTAAGTATTCCATTTCTGCTTCTGTTAATCTAGGCAATTTATATTTTTGTAAATATTCAATCATATCACCTAGATTGATGTGTTTGTTGCCATGTAATTGGGCAAATTAGTTCTTAATAATTACCTTAATTTCCTCTTCATTAGAAGTGACATGGTCCTTCTCATCTTTGATACTGTTAATTTGGTTTCTACTTTTCTTTTTTAAATTAGATTAACCAGTTAATTATCTATTTAATTTGTTTTTTCAAAGTACCAGCTCTAAGTCTTATTTATTAATTAAATAGATCTTTCACTTTCAATTTCATTAATTTCTCCCTTAATTTTTAGGATTTCCAATTTAGTTTTTATCTGAAGATTTTTAATTTGTTCTCTTTCTAGTTTTTTAATTTGCATGCCCAATTCATTGACCTTTTCTCTATGATATATTGATATATGCAGTAAGGGATAGAAATTATCCCCCTGAGAACTGATTTGGCTGCATCCCATAGATTTTGAAAGGATGTCTAATTATTGTCATTCCCTTCAATGAAATTATTGTTTCTATGATTTGTTCTTCAACCAATTTTGGAGAATCACCTTATTTAATTACCAATTAATTTTTGTCTTGCCTCTTCATGTACCCTTACTAATCATTATTTTATTGTATTATGATCTGAAAAGATTGCATTTATTATTTCTCCTTTTTTGCAATTGTTTCCATCATTTTTATGCCCTAGTATATAGTCAATCATTGTGACTGAACCATGTGCTACTAAGAAGAAAGTGTATTCCTTTTTGTCCCAATTAATTTTTCTTTATATATCAATTAACTCTAGTTTTTCTAGGATTTTCTTAAAATCTCTTACCTCTTTCTTCATTAATTTTTCATTTGATTTATCTAGATCTGATAGAGAAACTTTCAGGTCTCTCAGTAGTATAGTTTTAATGTCTATTTTCTCCTTAAGCTCCAATTGTTTCTCCTTTAAAAATTTGGATGCTCTACATTTGGTGCATTCATGTTGAGTACTACTAATTCTTAATTGTCTATTCTTCCTTTTATCAGGATGTATTATTTTTGGTATCACTTTTAATCAGATCTATTTTTACTTTGGCTTTGTCAGATAACATGATTGTGACTCCTGACTTCTTTTTCTCAGTTGATGCTCAATATATTTTGCTCCAGCCTTTACCTTTACCCTGTGTGTCTACATGCCTCATGTGCATTTCTTGTAGAAAACATATGGTTGGATTTTGGTTTCTAATCCACTCTGGTATTTGCTTCCATTTTATGGGTGAGTTCATCCCATTCACATTCAGAGTTATGATTACCATCTGTGTATTTCCCATCATTTTGATTTTTCTCTCCTGGTTCTGCTCATATTCTTTCACTGTTTCCTTCTACACCAGTTTTTGCTTTTAATCAATCCCCCTAATTCTCACCCTAATTTTTTTCCTTTTCTAGCCCCTCCCATCTTATTCTCCTCTTATTTTTCTTTAGAGTCTATTAAATTCCCTACACCCTCTCTTTCCCTCCCTTTTGGTACTCCCCACTCCACTGCTCCCCTTGTTTTTCCCCCTCACAACTTCCCTAAAGGATAAGATAGAATTTGATATACCTATAGATCTAGATGCTCTTCCCTGTCAGAATTTATTCCACTGAGAATAAGGTTTAAGTATTACCTATTAGCACTCTCTTCCTCTCCTTCTTATAATGGTATTCTTTTCCTCCCCTTCCATGTTCCTCTTTATGTGGTATAAATTATCCTATTTTTTCTTCCTTTAAGTTTCTCTTGGTGCCATCTTCTTTCCTTGCATTTTTTCCACATCATTTTAAACCACTTAATACCCCAGTCTATATCTATGAATAATTCTAACTACTATGATAGTGAATGCAGTTCAATTTTCCATATATGAACATAAACAATTTGACTTTACTGAAGCCCTTAAAATTCCCTCCCCTCTTTATTATTTACTTTTTCATGTTTCTTTGAACTTTGTACTTCTACATCAAATTTTCCATTTAGTTCTAGTCTTTTCTTTATAAATATTTGGAAATCTTCTCTTTTGTTAAATGCCCCTACTTTCCCCTGGAATTATATAGTCAGTTTTGATGGGTAGGTGATCCTTGGTTGTAGACCTAATTCTCTTGTCTTTCTGAATATCATCTTCCAAGTCTTGTGGTCCTTTAGAGTGGAGGCTGCCAGATCCTTTGTAATCCTGATTGGTGTTCCTTGATACTTGAATTGTTCTGTCTGATTTCTTGCAATATTTTCCTGTTAACTCAGAAACTCTTGAATTTGGCGATTACATTCCTGGGACTTGTCTTTTTGAGGATTTAGTTAGATGAGGACTCTTTCAATGTCTAATTTGCTCTCTTGTTCAAGAATATCAGGGCAGTTTTCTTGAATAATTTCTTGTAGTAGTATAGTATAGTGTAGTATAATGTCCAGGCCTCTATTTTTTTTTATAGGTTTTCCCAGTAGACAAATGATTCTCAAATTGTCACTTCAAATCTGTGCTCCAAGTCTGTCATCATCTTAATGAGATATTTCATGTTTCCCTCCATTTTGTCATTCTTTTGACTTTGCTTTATTCATTCTTACTGTCTTGTTAGATCATTAGCTGCTACTTGCATAATTTTAGTCTTTAAAGAATGGTTTTCAGCTATGATCTTTTCATTGTCATTTTTGGTTTGTTCTATCCTGCTTTTCATGACTTCCAGCAGGTCAATTCTGGTCTCCAATTTGCTTCTAAATTCATGTAATTTCTGGGCTTCTTTTTTTCCAAGTGGGAGATTCTGTTTTCTAAACTGTTATTTTCTTTTTGAACTATTTCCCACTTTTCTTGCTAAGTTTCTTCTATCTTTCTTACTTGGTTCTTGAACTCTATTTGAGTGCCTGGAGAGCTTTTGAAAAATTTCCATTTTTTTTGAAAGTTTGGATGTATTTCCTTGTTTGTTGCTCTCTGCTGCCTGCTCTATGGTCTGCTGTTTTTCACCACAGAAGTTATCTGGGGTCAGAGGCTTTTTCCTTTTTTTTTTTGGTAGTTGTAGATTATAGTTCTTGGGTGTTGGTGGCCATAGGGGCCATGGAGTATTAGTTTTTACTTCCCTTCCCAGGCAGAAGTCTGAGTGAGGAAGGTAGGTAGCTCTCTCTTTAACAAGCTACAGAGAGATTTTTACCCTGAGGCTATTTTTTCAGTTTCCACTTGTCTGCTGTGGGCAGCCCCTCTCTACTCTATCTCTGACCTCAAGATCTGCATTCCTCAGCCTCCTGGGGTCCCAAGTCTCACTGCCCTCATGGGTAAGTCTGTGGTGTCCTCAGCCAGCCTTCCACTCCTTCCCCAGATCCTTACTTGCTCTGACACTTCTGGAATAGGTGCAGTGAGGGAGTGGTGATCAGCTTGCACTTTGTTAGAAATCTTTTTAATCCCTTAGAGTGTGAAAATCCCCAAACCCTGACTGCCTTCAAGGCTGTGCTCTATGGTAAAGATCCTTCGTTTATCTGATTTTGTTTTTTGTCTTTTTGAGGCACTTTATATCAGTTGGTTGTGAGAAGAAGACCCTTGCTTGTATTCTGTGGCCATCTTAACCCAGAACCTAGTACCACAGTTTTAAAAACACAAAATGAATCAATAGCTCAGAAGGAAAGAATTAAAAAAGAATAAAAAGAAAAATTGTTTTGTGAGCTTCCAAACCTCGCCACCCCCATCAAATGACTGTGAAGACATTTACAATTATCATCTCATATGCCTCACTTCTCGTTTCTATAAAATCTTAATGATGCATATGTCAAGGGTATCCTTTATAAGAATATAAAAGGGAAATAAGAAGGTAGAACAGGCAGGCTTTTGGAAACTATATTCCCCAAGTGCCCACAACTTTATATCAGATAATTGATACAAAGATGTAGAAAATACAAAATCCAACTGGATATATTGTTTGTTGCTTTAAAAACAAAACAAAATAAATAAAAGCTATTGGTAGAGTACAATTTGTTCTTATAGGCTATCTCTTATATAGAATTGTCTCCTTTGTAAATGTTAAGATCATGCAAGAGGCCTTGACAATGTAGAAAGATCTTATATTTTTCAACCACCCTTTTAACATCAATATGAAGTGATGTACAAAATGGGCAAAGGCGTGCTTATCAAGTGCTTGCAAATGTTGTTATATTCAAATGGAAAAAAAGATATTTATAAATGTTGACATTCTGTGGTGTTTCTGTTTGTGTATGTGTATTCAACGTTGGAGGATCTCAACCATTAAGTTTAGTTAAAAAATTATTATGTTCTAGCTGTATGAAAGGATCTGGGCTAGGAAATAGAGATGCAAAGCCAAAACCTGAATAGTTCCTGCCCTCAAGGAGCTGACATTTCACCAAGATGATACAAGATGTTCACAGATAATACCTGATCATTTTAAAAGGAAGTCAGTTATTTGGATGGAATATTAGAGGAAAGAGAGAAAAATCTGTATTTATTTTTTAAAAGATAAGTCTTGAAATAAATAAAATAAAAAATAAACAAACAAAAAATGTGTGAATGAAGAATATGAATTACTTAGGTTATTCCATATAATTGAATGGTAAACCTAATGTCTGTATCCCTCAGAATATCTATTTTTTAGGGGTACTACAATCTGCAAAGATAAGCAGGGGCTGATTTGTAAGGGGCTTTAAATAATAAATAGAGGAGAATATTTGATCCTATAAGTAATAAAGAGGCATTGTATTTTATTGAATGGAAGTGTGTGTTGTATGTGACATGGTCTCACTTGTCTTTTGGTAAAATCCCCTTGGAAATTGCGTGGCACCTAGTTTAAGGAAAAGGATAGACTAGGCAGGAAGATCAAATAGGAAGCAATAATCCAGGTGAAAGGTAAGAAGAGTCTTAATTTAGATGGTGGCTATATAAATAATGAGATGAAAGCTTATCAGAGATCAGATAACTGCAACTAATCTATCCACTGGGCAGATTAAGTCTTCTGGATTCTTTCAATAGAACATGGTATACTTTAAATTTCTTTTCTACCTGTTCTAGCAGCAGACAGTTTGTGATATTGTCTGTACATATACTATATACATTATATGTGCTCTAACCTAAGTTTAGGTTTATAGGAGAGTCTTTTAGTTAGATAGGGACCAAGAATAAGTTCACTTGTGCTTACCTGGAATTATTCTAAGCCAGCTGATAGCAGAATTATTCTGTGTATGTGTGTGCATCTTCTTTCTAGTTTTGAAATGAACTTTTTCTTGTACTTGTTCTTTTGTAAAATATGATCTCCACTTTTTTTTTTGTTTTCATAATGCCTGAATTGAATTATAAGTTTCTAGAGGTCAGGGACTGTGTCCATACAACTCTGTTTACTTTGTGATTGTTGCCATTAACAAATAGGGAGTGAATACACACTTTCAGAGGATGTTACGTTAATGTGGTCCTAATACCTTTAACAGTAGTATGTATTAATAAGTGAGAAGCTTCAGAGAAATAAGGTGTTATGTGACTCTCCTTTCTTTACTGAGGCCCATTTAAAGGAAGAGTGGAAATATCTTTTTTCAAGGATATTTTAAGGATATTAATATAAATTATGGAAGTGGTTGCTCAATCTCAGCCCTACTCTGATCTTTGCCTGCCAAGGTCCGTCCAAAATGATCAGGTGAATGGTGTTGGTTGCTGCTTCAAAGACCTGAGACACATTGTTTTAGTAAGAGGGAAGATTCTTGTCTCCTCATAATCCTATTTGGCTCAGAGTCCTTCTGTTACATAAGACTATTACTGTTTATCGGCAACATATTTATACTCTGCTCAAGAGATTTTTTCAAGGTTTGGATGATAAGAAGGTCTTTTGGTTGTTTGTTTTCTTAAGCAAGTCTAGCAGTGGGTGAGATGTCAATTGAAATTTTTGGAGTATTTCTACATAACATTTAAATTGTAGCTAGATCTAGGTCATTTAGTTTATTGGTCATATTAAGTAAATTAAAATGAAAAGTGAATATTTGGTCAGGGATACATATTACACATTAATTACATTATTATAATTTGAAATAAAATAAATCAAAGGACATTTTATTGCATCATGAAATGTCACCAGTCAGAATCACTTACAAGGCCATACTGACATAAACTTTTCTAGGATTTCTAAAACATCACAATTCTTAGAGAAACATCTTTGAACTGTTATCTTCCTTCCTATTTACTCAGATTCCTTAGTATCTATTTCTTCATTGTATCCTTTTCTTTTTAAAAAATTATTTATATCTTCTGTTTTTTACCTCAAACATATTTCTTTGTTTCCTTCTTTCCACAACCTCCCAGTTATAATAAATACATTTTTATAAGAGGAAGGAAACAAAAAGTTCTGCAAAACTAACCAATGTATAAAAAGTATCCTTTCAAATCTTGTCTGATATGTCTGAATGAGTTGGTCCATGAAGGTAAAGGACAATTGCTTTTAGAAATTAATTCTTTATTCTAATGCTATTAGTTTTCTAAATTACCTCACTGGACATTTATATTGAACAGCTAAGATATAAATCTGGCAATAAATAAAATGGAACTTTAAAACAAAAGAACAATTTCTCTGTATGTCTTCTTAAAATTAATTTAAAGACATCATTCTTTCTATTAACTTTGCCTCAAGTTTTTATAGGCTCAGGCATACACTTTATACTTATAAAGTTTTGGACTATGCTTCCATACAAAAGATGATATTATTTTAGGCAAGTTAATTTAAATCACTACTGTCCAGACAGGATTAAGCATCTTAAAAATAAAAAGTAGCAATACACTATTTTACAAAATGTCAGTGATTACATTTCGAGGAAGTTTTGCATCTTAAAATAAGCTTTCTGGAATTCCAATCAATTAGTCATCTTCTGTGCATGATAGACTCATCACCTAGGTATGATTTCTCTTTCGAGCTTGTCAGATAGCACTCGGCATTGAGAGACAGTCTGTGACAAGGAGATAAAACATTTTAACCTCACTTTATACAATAAATGTACTCACCAAATTGCTAGGCTACTATAATTAATAATAGCTGAAAATAAAAACTGGCTTTTATATAACACTTTAAGCTTTACAAAGCACTTACTTTTTATCTCATTCACGAATCCTGTTGTTCACTCTTTTTTCAGTTGTGTCTAACTCTTTGTGACCCCATTTGCGGTTTTCTTGGCAAAGATACAGGAGTAATTTACAATTTCCTTCTCCAGGTCATTTATGGATGAGGAAACTGAGGCAAATGGTGTTAAATGACTTGCATAGGGTCACACAGCTAATAAGTGTTTGAAGCTAGATTTGAACTCAGAAAGATGAGTCTTCTTGACTCCAGGTTTGGAGATCTTTCCACTGCCTCACTTGGCTTTCCTTGATAACCTTATGCCACACTTTATCAAACAATAATCCTGTGATAAAGGGGAATTATTTACTCCATTTTTCAGATAAGAAAATTGAGATAACAGCTTATTCAGTGTCACATAGCTTAGTATCTGAGGCAGGACATGAATACAGGTCTTTTTGACTCCAAGTCCAGCTCTCTCTCCACTGTACCACTTACTTTCATATTTTTTGTGGGGAAAGTAAATCTAAATAAATTTAAGAGTTCTAGAGAAGGCCATTCTTTAAGGAAACAGAAAGAATGTTTTTTTTTTTAAGGAAAAAAAAATTTTCTTGTATCCCTTCCAAATTCTGTAGGTTAGGGTCATGGTGACATAAAATTTTATAGACGAACTCTGAATTTTTTTTTTCTTTTATGGGGTGCTGACAATACCTTATTGTACATTTTGAGTTAAGTATGCATTTCTGAGTTTCTAAACTTTTTCTGTGTCATCTGCATCTTTTGCAAAATTCTCCCCCAAATTGTCACTTAGTTTCTTATGTGAACCTTTGATATATCAAAACCATAATGGGAAGAGTTGCAATGTGGAAAGGATAATTATAACTATCTATGTGTGTGCATATATGTATGTATCCACAAAGCCCTAAAGATAAGAAAATGAAAATATCCCTGCCTTTAAGGAGTTAACATTCAAAGAGTTGGAATAAAATGTGAATATCAATAAGCATGAATTAAGGCCAAAATGATAAAGTCAAGAGAGATCCAAAGTACTGTGGAAGAATTTGAGGAGGAGAAAACATTCCCTTTGGGAAGATCAAGGAAGACTTCCTGGAGGAAGAGACATCTAAACAAGGTCTTAAAAGAGACAATTTTAATTGATAATAACATTACATAGGGCAACTATATGGTGCTGTGGATAGAACGCCAGTCTTAGAGTCAGCAAGACTTCCTATCTCTGTGACACCAGAGAAATCACTGAACTTGTTTGCCTTAGTTTCCCCATCTGTAAAAGGAGCTGGAGAAGGAAATGCAAAGCACTCCAGTATCTTTGCCAAGAAAACCCCTAAAAGTATTACACACAATTAAGACAGGACTGAAAATAACTGAACAACAATAAAAAACAATAGCACACACTTACATGGTGCTTATTAGGTGGGTACTATGCTAAGCACTTTACAGTTATTTCATTGGATTCTCACAACAATCCTGGGATGTAGGTTCTGTTATTATCCCTATTTACACAGACTAGAAAAGTGAGACAAATAGAGGTTAAACAATTTTCTCAGGGTCACATAGCATCTAAGTACCTGAGGCTGAATTTGAATTCAAGTCTACTTAACTGTAGGCCTGGTGCTCTAACCACTGCCCCATCATCAAGTATATTGAAGGTAATCTAGGGAGGAAGAACAATCATCAAGCGATGAAATTGGAATATGTTTAAGGGAGGAGGAATGGTCTTCATGAATGCATGGAGGAGGAAAATGGCATCAGCTATCAGAATAATCTTTCTCCCAGCCCCAAGTCAGAATGAGTGACTTTCATTATCTATGGAAGCAATAGAGAAAAAAAGCATTTTAACCCCCTTTTGAATTTAATCCACTCACCAAGAAGCTGGTTAAACTTAGACTAGGACAATATATTTCAAAATGCTATTGCAATCTCCTGGAGCAAGCAGGGAAATTCCAAATAGATCACAGTCCAGAAGCACCAAATCTGGTTTTTAATAATGCTAAAGGAAATGTCATATTTGTGCGAGCCTCTCCCAATAATAGTATGTGAATCATACAATATTTCTCATTTTCTAGTAACTTTTGCTCTAGTTTCCAAAATCCTTTCATCATATTCACCAGGATGATTATTTTTCTTCCATTCACCATTATTTTTCCTTTTGTTGTTATCATTCAAGCTTTCAGTTATGTCTGACTCTGCCTGACACTATTTGGGATTTTCTTGGCAAAGATTTTGGAGTGATTTGCCATTTCCTTCTGAAACTCACTTTATAGATGAGGAACTGAGTCAAACAGGGTGAAAAGACTTTTTTTTAAACTCTCTAGAAGTTCCTGATTTCCTCTGGACTTCAAAACCATGCCCCACCTCAATTACTGACTCATCCTGGAGCTGACTCAGTCCCTGGGGATCCTTGCCACAGAACATTTTACCACAGTCCATTCACTATGGATTGTCCCTCCACAAAACATACCCCACTTCTTTCCCTCTCCCACTCTCCTCTTTCCTTCCTCTTTTCCTATAGAACTGCCTTACCTTCATTCTCTTCCAGGCTCTATTTTTGATTTTCTCTGGACTTCAGAACTATGCCCTGCCTCTAGTCTCTACCTTCCTCCTTGCTTCGCTTACTTTACAGTTCCTTTTTGACTTGCATTTCTATTTCAAATATTGAGGATAGTGTTTAGCACATAGTTAGTGCTAATTGAATATTGATTTCCTTCCTTTCTTTGTTCCTCATTCCTGTCCTAAAAAAAAACCAAAGATTTTTTTTTAGATCACCTTCTCAGTAGAGTAAATATCCTTTCTGTTCCTTGACAAAAGGTTAGTATAATTCTATATTTTTTCCTTAAAATTTTCCCTGAAATTGAGCAATTAAAATTTTTTGTTAAAATACATAAAGATATTTTAATTCTTTAAATATAACAATTTCTTATTTTTAATTTAATTTTATAACATATTACATTATATTTATTTTAAAAATAAAATTAAAATTTATTAAAATTAAAAATTTAAATTTAGGATTTTAAAAACATAAGATAAAAATGTAAAGATTGTAAGGTCTTTGATGACACAGAATATTTTGTTTTTGGCTATAGCCCTACCACCTAGAATAGTGCATAAATTTTAGAATATATTTAATAAATGATTGCTAAATTAAAAGGGAATTTCCAACATTTCACTTGGCATATGATTTGCCTAGGAAGGTTTTTCATGCCATAGTGAAATTAGTTTTATAAAAAAATATTAGCAAAAGAGATAAAATTGCAAAAAAAAATTTTTTTTTTGGTTTAATTTCATTGTTTTTAAGCATAGCCCAATTACCAAATTCTGAGCCAGTAGACCAGAAATAATTTGCATGCCTTGCCTGAACTAAAGTGACAAGAAATAATCACATGGTTGAATGTCCAAACGGGAATTCATTAAATTGGACAAAGGACTAAAGCTAAATCTTGAAAAATATCATGTGTTCTTGGAGGTAGTAATGAGACATGAGAGATAGCAGCATAAAGTAATGGGAAAGGGAAGAGTGATACTATATGCATGGACTATCAAATAAGCTAATATGGTACAACATGCAGGTTATTACCTGGACACTTCTTTTTTCTTTATATGTATTGAAATATGCTGTATTTAAAACATAAGGTGAATTTCTCCATAATTCACTCATTGAATACTGTGAATTTTTATAAAAAATATGCAATATGATGACAATAAAGTATGGGTTGGGTGAAGGGTCAAGAAGGTAGAGAGGTAGGAAAAATTACTATTTGGCTTATTTTGGAAAATTTTGGCAAAATTTTGGCAAAATTTGGCAAACCAAGGAAAGTAACTGAGTTGTTTAGGTAGCACCATAGACTGGAGTCAGGAAAACTGGAGTTTAAATCTATCTCTAGACACTTACTATCTGTATGAACCTGGGCAAGTCACTTAACAATCCTATTTGCTTCAGTTTTCTTATCTGTAAATTGAGGTGGAGAAGGAAATGGCATAACACTTAGGTATTTTTGTCAAGAAAACCCCATGGATAGCATAATCCATGGGGTACTGAAGAGTTGAACATGACTGAAAGACTGAACAAAACAAAGAAATATCCCTTTACATGCTCTGAGTTAAGAAAAGCTCAGAAACACAACCAGATCCTGACTAAAACAAATAAGGAATGCCATGAAATGGTTGCATTATTCAAATTCACACTACCTATTTCCAATGGGTTGGAACCAAAGACCATACCATATAAAATTATACCATTGGATAATGTATTTGAATACATGCACCACTTCATGAATTTTATTATTCCCACAAATCTGCACCCAGCTGTGCTTGCCTGACTTCCTAACATTATCAGTTGTGAGATGATCATTATTGAATATCATTGTTGCTAATCCTATTTTCTAAAACATCTTATGTTGGGTACCAATTGGTGTACATTACTCAAATTCTAAGTATGTCTAATAAGTGTGTCATTTATGAGAAGAGTGGAGAGTAGTGAGATGCCTCTGTAAGTTGTCACAGGCTGCTTGTGAGCCTTTGTTCTTGTATAGGGCTACGATGGAGGCATCTCTGAGTTCTGGGGGCATGTCTTCCTCTTCCCATATGCTGGTCAGCACTATGTGGAATGCCTGTAGTGCCTTTCATTTAAGGCCTTGTACACCTCGATTGGGATCCCGTCTTTACTGGGTGCCTTGCCTGCACTCATTTGTTTAATGGCTTTTTGGACTTCCTCTCTTGAAGGAGGGAGTTCAAGTTGTTCAATGGTGCGGTTTTGGGAGATCTGGTCAAGGGCGCTTTGGTCGACTGAAGAGGGTAGGTTGAGAAGCTGACTGAAGTGTTCTTTCCACCTGTTGCTGATGCCTTTTTTATCTTTTATAAGAGTGTCACCGTCAGAGGATAGCAAGGGAGTGGTGGTGGGTTTTAATGGCCCATAGACAGTCTTGAGGGCACTGAAAAATTGTTTGTAATTTTTCGTATCAGCAAACCGCTGGATTTCTTCTGCCTTTTTTCCCCACCATCGGTCTTGCCTCTTCCTGATCTCACGCTGCGCCGTGGCTTGGAGAGACTTGAATCTGTCCTTTTTAGGAGCAGAGTTTGGGTTATTTTGCCACTCCATAAAGGCTTTGTTCTTTTTGCTCAATAAGTCTTTAATAGCAGTGTTGTTCTCATCGAACCAGTCCTGGTGGTTGCATTGTTTTGGGCCTAGGACTGTCTTTGATGTTTCCTTCTCTGTGTCTCTGAACTGTTTCCATTTCTCAGTTGAGCTTCCAGTGAGTGATTCCTTGGCAGACAGCTTGTTGTCCAGGCAGGACTGGAATGATTGCAAATAAGATGGATCTCTAAGACGACTCACGTTGTAAAATGCGCGAACTGTCTGGGCTCATGAGCAGCCTGTGACAACTACAAAGGCATCTCTCTACTCTCCACTGCTGGAAAGATCCTTGCCCGTGTTATACTCAATAGACTCCTGTCATCTGTTTCAGAGCAGAACCTGCCTGAATCACAATGTGGCTTCTGACCAGATCGCAGCACCATTGACATGGTCTTCTCGGTGAGGCAAATGCAAGAAAAATGCCTTGAGCAGAACCTAAGTCTCTACATTGTCTTCATAGACCTGACAAAGGCGTTCGACACAGTGAACAGGGACGCATTGTGGGTGATCCTCAGCAAGCTTGGTTGCCCAGCAAAATTTGTCAAACCAATCCAGCTCTTTCATGTCGACATGACAGGGGAAATCCTATCTGGTGGAGAGACTTCCGATCGCTTCAACATCTCTAATGGCGTGAAACAAGGCTGTGACCTCACTCCGGTACTATTCAACCTATACTTCACCCAAGTATTACAACATGCTGTGATGGATCTAGACCTGGGCGTCTACATCAAATACCAACTGGATGGCTCACTATTCGACCTTCACTGCCTGACTGCAAAAACAAAGACAACAGAAAGACTCATCCTGGAAGCTCTCTTTGCAGATGACTGTGCTCTCATGGCCCACCAAGAAAATCATCTCCAAACCATTGTGGACAGATTCTCCACCGCAACAAAACTGTTTGGCCTGACTATCAGCCCTAGCAAAACAGAGGTGCTGTTCCAACCTGCACCAGGGAGGCCAACTAACCAGCCATGCATTACAATCGACTGCACGCAGCTTTCTAATGCCAACACTTTCAAGTACCTGGGCAGCACCATCGCCAACGACGGGTGCCTAGACCATGAGATCAATGCCAGGATCCAAAGACCAGCCAGGCACTCGGGCGGCTGTGCTGCAAAGTCCTCCAACACAGCAGTGTAAGCACTGCGACAAAGCTCAAAGTGTACAACGCAGTGGTCCTCAGCTCGCTCCTGTATGGTTGTGAGACATGGACACTGTACCGGAAGCACATGAAGCAGTTGGAGCAATTCCACCAATGCTCCCTTCGGTCAATCATGAGGATCCGATGGCAGGACCGAATCACCAATCAGGAAGTCCTCAACAGAGCCAACTCCACCAGCATCGAAGTCATGGTCCTCAAAACCCAGCTACGATGGTCTGGACACGTCATCCACATGGACCCACAGTGAATACCAAGACAGGTATTCTATGGTGAACTGTCAGCTGGACTCAGGAAACAAGGTCGAGCAAAGAGAAGATTCAAGGATCAGCTAAAGTCAAACCTGAAGTGGGCTGGCATTACACCAAAGCAACTAGAACTTTCTGCCTCTGATAAAAGCAGCTGGCGAATCCACATTCACCATGCCGCCACCACCTTTGAAGATGAACGACGACATCTCACCACTGCGCGTAAACGCCGACACCAGGCCACAACTGTACCTCCCGTAACAACTGGCGTCCCATGCCCCCTGTGCCACAAACTCTGCGCCTCAGCCTTTGGACTCCAAAGCCACATGAGGGTACATCAATAGATGATAATGCACAAAGACAGTAGTCATTCTCGGTAACCGAGAGACTACCACTATATGAGAAGAGTTTTTTATGTGAGGTGAGGTAATCTTTTACTCCCAGAGATAAAACTTTGATCCTCCAATTAAGAAAGTGTTGACCTCTACTTTGGTTGTAAAATAGGTGATCAGGATAAGGCTTGAGGTAGTCAATTTTGGTATATCAGTTGATTGAGAATGTTCACCAACATTGCACACAAATCTCCTCACATGGCTTTTAATGTTTCTTCTGATTTTGAGGGAAAATATAAAACACCCAACATTACTCTTTTTGTTTTACAATAAATTGGGAATTGCTTCCAAATGTAAACATAATGTGTACCTTCCAAATTAACTCTAATACCTATTTTGTGCCAGGATTCCTTGAGAAACTTGGACAGTGGATGAGACTGAATATTCATATTGTTAAAAAACAAAGCAAACTAAAAACCCCAAAGCTCAACCTGACAATAGACTGTAAGAGAAAGTGATCTTTTATTCAAAGTGATTTTTGCATCCCAGGTCCTCATTAAATAATTTAATAAGACCTGAATGACCTTGTTTATTATTTTGTTCTTTCCATAATTCAAAATTCTAGGATGAAATGATGGAAACTTGTTTGAAATAGTGCCAGTACGTCCAATATCTGGGCTTGCTCTCCTGATGCTTACTTGAACTAGCAGGTTAGGTTGACAGAAGACTGTAGGAGTAACCTTGAGGGTTTAGAGGACTATATTTACCAAGCCTCATAATAGTTTTCTTCTTACTGATTGTCAGCCAACCAGACTTAATTAACTTTAATTTAGGAGTATTTCCTAATGTGGTACAGTAAGAGAAAGAAGTACAAAAATACCCTGCAAACGTCTAGAATAAACTTCCTCACAAGTACACATAGAGACCAGGGAGAGCTTTGAGAGTACATGTGAGAAAGGAGGCACTCACAGATTCTTTGGAAAGTGTGTAGAACAGTGACTGATGCATCATAAGCTCTTCATCAATATCTTCAGCATTATTTTGTAGAACTCCTTTTAGTGTGGGGATAAACTCTGGTTGTGTGAATGGGAGATGCTATTTCTAGTGGTTCAATTGTTGAGGATAGCAGCAAGGTTTAAGTTGTACTTGTAGAGCAAAACATATGATTGGAGGTTACATTCATGTTTGGGTTAAAAAACATATGACTAATATTAGGAGCAAGAGGGAACTACAAGGGAAGAAGCTTTTATAGATAAAACTCTGGGCTTGGAGTCAAGAAGACTTGAGTTCAAATCACATCTATGATGCTTTCTCAGTGTGTGTGTGACCCTGTATAAATCATTCACCATCTGTGAAATTCAGGGAACTCCCTAGTACTTAAGTACTAAGTTTTAGATAGGGGTAAAAGGTAACCAAAAAAGTCTTTGAAGTTTCTGGATTTTTTTTTTATACTTTAATCATTGGGCTGACTAAGATTCCCAAATGATGCAAGACTTCACCACTAAAGGTTTAATTTCTACCTAAAATGTTCCCATTATCTTGAGTAATGATATATAATTAAGTCCACCAACTGTGTTCTCATTCTTTCTATCACTGGTTCACAGCCATATTTAGAAAGGAGCAGCTATCAGTAGTCTTAGTTGTTAAAGCTTTCATTTGGGGGAGGGGAACCCAAAACAATAACTCCACTAGGCATTAATTATAAATTTCACCAAAGCACAGGGTTCCCTCTGTTTGCCTGATGCTTATGATAGCACATGTTGTCATGGGAAAGCTGAGGCCATCTTTTCCATTCTTCAACTTTCCCAGAAGGTATCTTATAATAATAGTGAAAAATTCACAGCTTGCCTGTTCGCCAAGATCTGTTTTATCAAATGTACCAAAGAAGGAACTATAATGAGTATTTTACTTATCTCAGCATTTTCTCTCCAAAGTTGTTTGTTGCTTTCTTTGGTTTGTTGTTGCATTCAGTTTTCTAAGACATCAGAGTTGAGTTTCAGGGTCAAGAATGATTATAGTTCTTATCTAAAGAAAATAAGATGGGTAATTTTATAACTTGGTAATTGATGTCCAATAATTAGGTAGATAGCCAATGCTTTTAGCTTCAGATTAAAAGGTAGAGGAAATTTTCCAAATTTTAGAAAACAGAACTTTTTTACCTATAAGTGGTCAAAAAATTAGAATCAAAGGATATGTACTTCTCACAAGAAGGAATGAGAAGTAGAATGAATAGAATGACAAAACGAAGTCAGAAATAATCTCTTCTTCTCTTATTTAATCTGCAATGCCCAATGCTTAACATGTGGTAAATGTTTAATGAATGTTTATTGACTATTAGAAAGGCTTGATTTCAGCTACTTAATAATTGTATGAACCTGTACCAGGCACTTAAACCTCTTTAGTTCTCAGTTACCTCATCTAAAATGAAGGAGTTGAATTTGAAGTTGTTATCCCCATTTTATAAATGAGGAAACTGAGACCCAGAGAGATAAGTGGTTTGCTCTCAGTATCACCTTAATGGCAATACTGTACTATTACTACTGAAGTAAATGATACCAAATGGTATATGAATTTTTTCTCTTATTCATTCTTTCTTTTTTTAAAAAAAAGAAAACATGTTATTTCTGGTTTTGGAATGTGTTGTTCACAAAACATGATGACTTTAAAAATTTTAATACATCACTGTAAGGGAAAAATAGAAGCATTTTCACTCATCTAAAAGCAGGAAGGTAACTGAACAATAATCTATTCACTCCATTTTTCTGGGAAAAAAGAATAGAAATCAACCATGAGGGAAAGTCTGTCATCTTCACATTAAGAGTGATTTCTGGAAGCTTTGGCCTGATTTTCATAATAGATAGTTTAATATCCAAATTGCAAATTTAAATTAAGTGCTTTTAATCTGATCCCAGTTTTAGTCACACCAAGAGGTAATTTTAGTGCTGCCTCAATTACCAGATATATTTTATTATGTTTAATCATAGCTACTTGGAACGGAGAGATTACAATTGATTCTCCCTTTGCTCAGCTCAAAGGTTTGAGCCCTAGGCTTCACACAATTCAGTTCTCTCTAATTATTGAATCATGGGGACAGAGACCTGAAGACCTAGGCAGGCCAGGGCAGCTCTCTATGTGGGGTTTTTTCCAATCAATTTAATAGTATTGTAAACCATAACTCCTCATTAACAGTCAGATGGGCTAAGATATTTTAAATGTTGACAGTTTTGTGTCAGCAAGAGTATATTATGAGCATAATTGCTATGAACTGAAATGCAGGTAACAGCATGTGGGAAAAGAAGATGAGCTTGGGTAAATTGGATTCTAGTCCTGGCTTTTACTACTCACTAGAAGCGAAGACATGGGAAGTATCTCACAGTCCATCTAATTCAGTCTCTTATTTTGTGAATGTAGAAATAGAAGTTCAAAGAAATGAAGTGATAGGAATGAAGGAGGGAAGGAGTAAGCATCGATACATTGCCTACTATATGCCAGGCACTATATTAAGCAATTTTTACAAATATTATCTGAATTAATTGTGCAACTTGCTCAAGGTCCAAGAGCTTGTTAATAGTAAAGTTGAGGATCAAATCTAGGTGAGTGCTCTTTGAACTATAGAGTATTATATGGATAGTTTATATCATATCCCTACACTTTACTTATGTTATTGTTATTTAGAAGGCATTATTCTTTTACTATTTTATTTTTCTTAGTTAAATACTTACTTAAGCCAGCTAAGTAGTGCAGTGGATAGAACAATTGAGCTAGAGTCAATTTCAAATTCAGCCTTAGAAAATTGTTAGATGTGCAATCTTAAGAGGTTCACTTAACCCTGTTTGCCTTAATTTCCTCAACTGTAAAATGAGCTGGAGAAGGAAATGTCATGTTACTCCAGTATCTCTGCCAAAAAAATCCCAAATGGGGTCATGAAGAGTTTGACATCACTGAAACAACTAAATAACAAAGTGCCTTTTATTAAAACTTTAGAATAATTTCTTTCTATTCTAAACCTCCCTAGAATTTGCCCTCATAATAAATAAGTAAAATTAACAGAAATAATCAGGGCAATTCCTTGATCTGTTGGACTATTGTCCATGAAGCTTGGTGGTCCTACTTTGGCCTTTTCCTTGAGAGGAGACCTAAATGAGATTAGAGGATTCCCTTGATTATCCCTAAAACCCAACCAAAAAAAAAAGTTGCATTAGGCAATGTATGTGCCATTCCACATGATTACTTGTGTCAACATGGAATTTAGGAATCCCAAACTTGTGGCCTAGTGGGATCTGATGAACCCCAATTTTAGATTTAGCTTGTAGATTGGAGACCCCAAAACTTGTCCTTGTTCCCCATTCCCAAGAGAAATCTACCCTGAAGGGAAATGATGACCCTGGGTGAGATAAGCATATGCTAAGGACATTCTTTGCTTTAGGTAGCATCCATCCCCTATTGTATTAGAACCTTTCTCAGGAAGGTCAGACCTGGTCATGAACCATCCTTTAGTAACTATTGTAAGCAGCCCCCTTCTCTTGCACCCTGCTATGATTCTTTCCCCTAGCTTAATTGTATCTTGTCAGTGTAGTTTGAACACTCCCATTTTCCTTGTAGCCATAGAAATGTCAATCTTCTTTCCCTGCCCCTGGATTTCCCAAAGGGTATATAGGTTCCCCAAGTTCTTTTGTTCCCCGGAGTCCATCCCGAGTCAGTGGCACTCCCAGGGGCTAGTGACCAGGGCGTCTTGACTCTGTGCAGTCTTGGGAAGCAGTTCTGTTGTCGTATTTAGTAGCGCTAACCCCTTTTCCCTTGATTAAAGAGTGATTTTGACTATTTAATAGTTCTGTGTTTTTTTTCTAGTTGACACTTGCTCCCTCCTTTTTATGGAAGGAGGGGAGTATTCTTGTTCCTTTGTTCTCTGGATGAAAGACTGGTGGCTGCCACTAACTTGAGTTCAAGAACATTTGAATGTTTCTTTTATGTACATTATTGGGATTGTATATATTGATTCTACTCTCCTTTGTATCAGTGAATAAATCTTCCAATACCTCTTCTACTACTATATTATAGATATAAATTTCAACATTCTCATTTATAGTTTAGGAAGCTGAGTATCAAGGTGGTTAAATGATTTGCCCAAGGTCACACATTCAGTGGGATTTGAATTCAAGTTCTCTTATTCTTAAGCATGTTTTTTTGATTCACCCAAATAATGCTTTATTATTTTCATTAGTGAGTCAGTGTGGTACCATTGTATGAACATTGCCTTTGGAGTCCCAAGACTCTGCTTTCAGATACTGCTTTTGTCCCTACCTGTGTGACCTTGCATTTTACAAATAAATTCATTTGTAAAATGAGTGGGCTAGATTAAATGGCCTCTGAGGTCCTTTCTAGTTCTAAATCTATGTTATTTCAAAATTTACTCACTCACCATAAAAATGATTATCCACTACTCTAGAAGGAACTAATGAGTCGGAATACAGATTGAATCATACTATTCTTCACTTTTTTCCTTCTGAATTTTTCTCTGGTGTAGGCAATATGCATCTTCTTTCATTTATGACAAATATGGAAATATGTATTGTATGAAAATACATATAAAGCCTATATTATGTTCTCTGCCATCTTGGGAAAGGGAGAGAGGTGGGAGGGCAGGAGAAAATGTAGCAAAATATCAGGGACTAATTATTAAATACTGTTTTTTGTATAAAAATAATAATTCAGCTAATAATTGTTCAATTTGATGGAAGTTGACTCTGTTTTCAGATTTCTGCTACCATTAGGAGTGTTACTATGAGTACTTTGTTATCTGTAGCAGATCATTTTTTGTTACTGACCATCTTGGGAGTGGGTTGACAACAGTCTGTCATTAGATTCCATTCTTTAATGCTAGATGGAATTGTGCCTACAGGATTAATTAATCACCATAGTTTGATCTGCTTAACATTTTCCCCTCTTACATCTTGTGGAGAGGAATCATGATGTAGTGATAATCCTGGATTGAAAAAGAAAAATAGAGGATATATCCCTCTACTAGTTGACCTGAAATCCACTACATATCTTTAGATCTATGTTCTTCCAGATGTATTCCTTCCCATTCACATGAAATATGTGTGAAATTAATTGATAGTTACTGACTGACATATCTCCTGAATTACTGAAGGTAAAGTTACTTGGATATTGAGAGAATTATGTGCTAGGAATAAATGAGATAATACTGACAAAGTGCCTCCCATACCTTTTTTGATGTTCATTCATATCAGTCCTGTCCAACTCTTCATGAACTCAATTGGAGTTTACTTGGTAGAAATAATAGAGCAGTTTGCCATTTTCCCCTCCATTTTATTTTATAAATGAGAAAACTGAGGCAAAAAGGGTTAAGTTGACTTGCCCAGGGTCACATAGCTAGTAAGAGTCTGAGGCTGTATTTGAAGTCAGGTTTTCCTGCCTCTAAGTCTATTGCTCTATCTACCTCATCATTTAGCTGCCCTACTAAGTGACTTGCCCATAGTCATTATTATCAGTAATTTTATGAGTTGAGGTGCAAACTTATTGTTTCTGACTTCTTTTTACTTTGCTAAATTGTCAAAATCAACAGTTTTATACCTTTAATGATAATATAATGGGGTGTTAGACTCTCAAGAGAATACATCTACTTTGTGTTACAAAACTAATGGAATTGCTTCTCAGCTCTGGGAGGGGGAGGGAAGAGGGTAGGAAAAATCATGAATCATGTGACCATAAAATATTCTAAATAGAACATTAATTATAGATTCAGAGATGAGGAATATGTGGTAGATCATATAATCTAGCCTTTTCATTTTTTAAGCTTTGCTTCTTTATTTTATTTTATTTTAAATTTTTATTTAGTCAATTTAGAACATTATTCCTTGGTTACAAGAATCATATTCTCTTCCTCCCTTCCCTTCCCCCACCCTCTCCCATAGTTGACACGCAATTCCACTGGATATTACGTGTGTCCTTGATCAGAACCTATTTCCAACAACCTAAGTTGTTGGTGTTTGCACTAGGATGATCATTTAGAGTCTACATCCTCAATCATATCTCCCTTGACCCATGTAATCAAGCAGTTTTTCTTCTGTGTTTCTACTCCCATGGTTCTTCCCCTGAATGTGGATAGTGTTCTTTCTCTAAGGTTTCTCCGGGTTGTTCAGGATCACTGCCTTGCCACTAATGGAGAAGTCCATTATATTTTATTGTACCACACTGTATTGTACACTCTGTGTACAATGTTTTCCTGGTTCTGCTCCTTTCACTCTGCATCACTTCTTGGAGGTTGTTCCAGTCTCCATGGAATTCCTCTACTTTATTATTCCTTTGAGCACAATAGTATCCCATCACCAACATATACCACAATTTGTTCAGCCATTCCCCAACTGAAGGGCATCCCCTCATTTTCCAATTTTTTTGCCACTACAAAGAGTGCAGCTATGAATATTCTTGTACAAGTCTTTTCCCTTATTATCTCTTTGGGTGCTGTTAGACTTTTCATTTTAGAAGTAAGAAATCTGAGGACCAATTAAGTTAAGTGATTTGCCCAAGGCTGGACAAGTAATAGGCATCAGAGGTGGGATTTGAACCCATTTTCCCTTTTCTCCTTAAATTTTCATTGTAAAATATTTTTTAATTCTTTTTTAACTTTTCAAATCTTTACCTTCTATCTTAGAATATATACTAATTTTTAGTTCCAAAACAGAAGAACAATAGGTCTAGGCAATTGGGGTTAAATGACTTGCTCAGGGTCACATAGCTAGGAAGCCTGAGGCAAAATGTCACAGAATGATTATTAAAAAAATATATCTACATGTAATTGGGAAGATTACCATAAAAAGAGAGATAACTGGACAGAGCCAAAAAGGGAAAAAAGAAAAGATTATGTATGATGAGGAAACAAAAATAGGTAGCTAAAAGCAATCAATGAATATAAGCAGTAGCAGGAAAACAATGCAATATTTGGTGCAGAAGGTCAAATTGGATTCAGTAATGGTAACTTTCTCTGGATTCCTGAAATCTTCATGATTGTATCAGCTGTTAACTAACCTGCATTTTGGCAGGACACTTCAAGAGGAAAGTAAACTGTGAGATAGAGTGCATAATATAAAGCATTGCAAATTGCCAGCATTACTGCCATTTTGGAAAGGAGATTTGATAGCACAAGTAGGTCACTGTGACTGTAATCTGAGACATGTAAAATGATACCTTTGGTTAATTTTAGGTCATTCAAGCCAAAGTTGGCAATAGACAAGTGATAACTATAACTAGCAATATCTTTTTGGCTTGAGACAGCATTGTACTTTATTGCTGGGGTAGAGACAACTGGGCTATTTAAAGAACAAAAAACCTTTGGTAAATGTTTCTTTCTAACTGAATGCTGTTAACTATATGTATATACACATAAACATATATATATATATATATATCTGAAACATCAAATAATTTATAACAAATCCCAATAATACTATTTTTACATATCTTTGGAAAAACTTGTGTTAAACTTCTGCATTTGCTTTAATTTGATGATGCATATTGAAATGCCATTAAGGTCATTCCTCAAAAGGAAAATTCCATCAACTAATGTCTGGCGTATTTCTACAAGGAGTAATAAACTTGCTGTTAGACTATATTTGAGTTTTTCTTTTAAGCATTAGAATAAAAATTATTAACTAGCTGAAAGACACATATAGAGACATAACAATCACCCTAGACAGATTTTGCAGAAGAATTTCCCTTGGACATTAAGAACCATCCTGATAGCCAGAAGTCTTTGCTCAGGAACTTCAGAAAGGAATGTCTAATAACACTTGAAAATATGAGCATGCTCCACAGATGTTTCAAAATGGAAAAATACTCTATTCCCTGGGAAAGAATGGGTTAGCAGAACTGAAAGCAGTCTCGGTAGCATCTTAATTCCTGGCAGGTTGCCTTCATTAGCCTGAAGGTAACAATGTTTATCTTTTACTGAATCGCTGATTACTTTTCAATCTTCAGTTCCAAATAAATTACCATTGAGTTTGTTTAAGGAATATCATGGGATAGTAGATTCTTGATTATAGAGTTTTTAGACCTGGAATGGGAGTATTGATACTACCATTGATTATCTTATTCAAACATCCTATTTTTTGAGGAGCACCCTGGCTGGGGCCACTGATAGTGACTTGCCCAGGATCAGATAGAAAATTTGTAACAGGAGATGCAACTTCTGCCTCCCATCTCAATCATCATTAAATTATTCCATACTTCTTTGAAAGAAAATATTTTTCTTTAAATAAATTTTATTGATGTCTTTTGATGTTACATTGCCTAAATTTCTTTCACTAAATATCTTTACCTTCCCTTTGCAGAGACATCCTATATAACAAAAATATCTTCTAAAGAGACGAAAAGAAAAATAATTAGTATAACTATTGAAAAAATCTTAAAATATATTCACATCTGTGGCTCTCACATACTTCCAAAGGAAGAAGTTGTAGATATCTTTTTATAGTTCTTCTTTGGGATCAAACTTATTCTTTATAATTTTTTTCAATGTAATCCTTCACTTCTGCATCAGTTCATAGAGGTCAAACACTGAGATTTAAGGAAAAATGAAATACTTTAAGTACTTTTTCTTGTTATTAAGTCATTTTTTGAGAAAAGGCTTTAAAATAAAAAAAATATTTTAAGACTCTAATATAAGAATTATGCCAATATTTTGTTCAAACTGAATAGTTCTATCATTGCAAAAAAAGAAAATAAAATGTTTTAGCACCATTGGTGAAGGGGACGAAAATTAAAGGGACCTAGATAGAGGTGTGGGCTATGTCCATGATGAACCTTCAAAGGATACAATGAATTATACTCACCAGTTGGAAGGGAACTATAATGTAACATTGTAAAAAATACCCAGGAAGGAAAGAATTTTGAGATGGAGCAACTGGTCAGTGGTGGCAGACAAGCCAAGAAGGAAGGACCAAAAAAGAGACAAAGATTTCACTGATATCCTTGCAAAGAGCAGTCAGTCAAGTGGTACAGAAGGAAGCCATATTGAAAGGGATTTTGAAATTAGTAGGAGTTAAGGAAGGGGAGGCAACAAGTGAGGATAAGTTTTTCTAGGAGTTTGGATATGAAGGGAAAAAGAGAATTATAGCCTGAGGGAATGTTAGAAATAAACGAAGGATTTTTTAAAAAGAATTAGAGATATACAGGAATATTTGTAGACAACAAGGAATATGTAATAGATAAGATGTTAAAAATTAGAGAGAGATAAAATTGGAGGACTGACATTTTGGAGAATATAAGATGAGACTAAGAGTATAAATAAAGGGACTGAAGAACCATTTCCAACTGGTCAAAAATATAAATAAACAGTTCTAAATATGAGAATTATAAGCTATTAATAAACATATGAAATATTGCTTGCAATTAATAAGATGGGAATTACAAATCAAAACAGCTCAGAGATTTCATGTCACAACCAGTAAATTGAAAAAGGTGACATTTTATAAACATAGTTAATGTTGAAGGGATTTTGGAATTATAGGCATAATGATATATTGTTGCTGAAGCTATGGATTGGCCATATCATTATGTGAAATGATTTGGAATTATGCTAAAAAAATGAGAAACTCATTCATCCCCATTGACACAGAAATTCCTCTGCTACATACATAGCCTGAAGAGGTCAAAGACAGAAAGAAAGTAATCATATTTACTAAAATATTCTAAGCATTACATTTTGTTCTAGTAAAGAAATAGAATCACAGTAGATTTTCATCTATTTGGGATAGAAATTGTGATAAATGAATGTAAGATGTGATAAATATTAGAAATTTGGGGGAGCTTAAAAGGCTTATAAAAGCATAACAAAGAATTGATGCTGGTTACAATAAAAACTATATGGATACACACACCCACACATATATAGTGACAATAACAATATAATTGCCAAGAACAATAATATGAAACTGAATGACACAAAATTATAATGATGCCTCTAGCACAGTTGAGAAAATGTAACTCTTCATAAGACATTATATAAGGTGGAGCAGTAGTGATGATGATGGCATTACCAGCAATGGAAATGATGGATCAGGCCATGATGGTGAAGTAAGAAATACTCAAAGCCCACTAACTGCCCTCGAAAAGACCACAGGAAAAAAAATGCCTCAAAATGAAAACTAGAATGGTGGAACCAACAGAAGAAGTGATGAAGCAGAGCTCTGACCCAGAACAAAATTGGAGAGACTGAAAGAAGGATTAATCTCACTGGGTTATGAGGAGAGTGCCCTGAAAAAAACTCAGAGGAACCAGGATGAGACACAGATCAAGTATCAGAGGAAAGAGTACAGTGGCTTGGTCCAACCTCAGCAGAGAAAGAGTAGAAATCAATGTAATAACAGGACAAACATCAGCGGGGAAAAAACAGCCTTATTTTTTTCCAGTCAGAAAATAATCCTCAAATGAGCAAAAGACAGAGCAAAAATTTGACACTAGAAAAATATTTCCCCAAGAGAAATGATCAAAATACAAGGTCTGAAGGGGACAGCAACAAAAAATTAAAAAAAAATTGTGAAGGAAAATATGAAAGGAAATCAAGTCCAAAATAAATGTATGGAAGAACTCCAAAAAAGAAAAACAAATATTTAAAAATTTAGAAGAAAAATTGGAAAAGATAATGATAGAATAAAATAAACATTTAAGTAGAAAAAGATTACCGATGAAAAGTTTCTTAAAAAAGGAAATATAATACCCCCAAACAGGAAAATAACTCCTTAAGAAAGCAAGTGCAAATCCTCAAAAAAGAAAATGACTCCCTAAAAATCTACACTTGGACAAATCAGTTAATGATTTCATAAGACAGCAGGAAATGATAAAACAAATTCATAAGAGTTAAAAAATAAAACAGTAGAAAACTTAAAAACTCTTAATGGGAAAACAATTGACATGGAAAATAGATCCAGTAGAGTAAGCTAAAAATGATTGGATTTCCTGAAAGCCATGATCTAAAAAAAGAACCTGGGCCCCATATTGAAATAAATTATCAGGGAATACTGTTCTAATGTTCTTAAAAAGAAGGATAAATAGAAATGAAAAGAATTCAATGATCACCTCCTAAAAGAAATCCAAAATTTAAAAATCCCAAGACTACTATAGCCAAATTCCAGAACTTCCAATTTAAAAAGAGAACACTACAAAACTTCTAAAAACACAAAATTCAAATGTTGTGGAGCCATAATAAGAATTACATAGGACCTAGAAACTTCTAAATTAAAACATGAGAAGGCATGGGATATGATACCTCAAGGAAAAAGATTTAGGCCTACAACCAAAAAAACACCTACGCCAAAAGACATAGAGACCATGATGAGATGTGCAATAGATAACTTTGCCTAGATTAAATTAAAATGTTTCTGCATAAATAAAAGTAATGAAAATATTAAAAGTCAAACTCTGAAATGTACTTATAGCATGTCTCTGATAAAGAGTTTATTTCTGAAATAGAGAACTGAGTCAAATTTGCAAGAACAGAAAGTATTTCCCCAGCTGAACAATGTTCAAAAGATTTAAACGGCAATTCTTAGATGAAGAAATTAAAAATATCTTTAAGTCATATGAAAAAATGCTACAAATAATTTTTGATTAGAGTAATGCAAATTAAAATAACTCTGAGATTCTAGTTTTTACCCATTGGATGGGTTAACTTGACCAAAAAGGAAAATGATAAAATTTGGAGGATATGTGGGAAAATATGGACACAATAGACTTCTGGCAGAGCTATGAACTGATGTAACCATTATGTAGAGAAATCTGCAACCATGTCCAAAGGCCATCAAAATATGTATACACTTTGATCTAACAATACAACTACTAGATCTTTATATAAAAGAGATTAAATATAGGGGAAAAGAACCTACTTTGTACAAAAATATTTATAGCAACTCTTTTTGTGGTGGCAAAGAATTGAATTCCAAGCAATATTCATCATTTGGGGAAAAGCTGAACAAATTGTGATATATACTTGTAATGGAATATTATTTGTGTGATCATAAAACAACCCTGAAAGACATATAGAATGATGCAAAGTGAAGTGTGCCAAATCAGACAAAATGATCACAGTAAAAAAAAAATAGTATATGACAATCAACTGTGCATGACTTAACTATTGTCAACTAGGTAAGTATCTGAGACAAACTCCCAGATACTCATCACAAAAAAATGTATATCCCGGGGAGAGGCTAAGAATGATATTGAGGTGATTTCAAATGTCAAGTTGGGGAGCTATTGATTTATTGTTAATGTGAGGATCAAGCATGTAGTAATGTAAAGATCAAGGAAACCACTTGACAACATGTAAAATGTTATCAAATTCTATTGAGGTGTTAATGTGTTATTGACATGTCTGAGTTGGAAGGGACCTTGGAAGACATTTTTTCTAATTCCATTTATATCTCTGCAAGAATCTACTCTACCATATATACAATAAGTAATGAATGAGATTTTTAAAAAAGTTTTCTAGAAAAGAAGAAGCTACCCTTTACTGACAGTACTTATTGTACTTTTACAGACTTTCAATGATTAGGACATTTTTATTGATATTAAGTCTAAATTTGTCTCTTTGTAGTTTCTGCCCATTGCTCCAAGTATTGCCCAGTGGTACCATGTAGAATGTCTACATCTTTCATATTGTAGACCTTCAAATATATTATGACAGTGATCATCCTCTACTATCCTACCTTAGCCTTCTTTTTCAAACTAAATATTCCCAGTTCCTTCAATTTATTCAATGATATAATGTTAAAGTTATTAAATACTAATTGACTTCCTCTGGGTGCTTGTACATTTATTAATACTTTCTTAAAATGTGAATTTTTAAAATGTGTTCACAATTGGACACAGCACTGTAAGTGGCTGAATAAAGAAAAAAACAGTAGTAATGACCCACTCATTCTCTAATTATTGACAGACTATAAGTCAATATAACCTAAGACTAGATTAACTTTCTTAGTTGTCTTGTCACACTGATAGATCATGAAAGTTCATGAAAAATCATGAAATCCTATGACTTTTTGTAGAATAAGTGTTTTCTAACTACACTCTTTCATCTCATACTTATACAGGTGATATTTTGGGAATCTAGTTGAAAGACTTGACATTTGTCCCTATTAAATTTCATCAGTTTAGATTTTACCTGATATTCCAACCTATTTGGCCACACATTGTTTCTGTTCCTGTTATCCTGTTGACCTCTGCAAAAGAATGCTATTTGTGTCTGCTTACAAGTCACTCTTAAAATATATTATATTGCACAGATCCAGAAGAGATCCCTAAGGTACAATCCTGGATACTTTCTTTTCAGCTGACACATTTTGTTAACTATATTTTGGATCTTGTTTAGCTCACATTTCTCTATTTTTTTTTTCACAAAAAAATAGCATGAGTGAATGTTAATGACTTGCAAAACACTAGGTAAATAATTTCTATAACATCCCCTTGATCTATCACTATAACCTTGTCAAAAAAGGAAATGAAGATAATTAGTCTGAAAGCATATATTCTAATGGAAGCTGCTCCAGTTCTTTATGGTCACTATTGACACTAACAGTCTCACATCTTGGAATCTCTTCTTTTCTACAGATATCTATTTAACACAATGACAACAAAAATAGCACAATGACAACAAAAAGCTCAACATTTTTAATTTCTTTAAGTTTCCTTGTCAGCTTTAACTTCATTTAGGAGATTTAGGACACACTTCCCTCTTTAAGTTAATTAGTGATATTTTTGTTTTAACACCATTATCATTTCACAATATACACTGACCACCCCATATCCTCCAAACTATCCATTATAACCAAAAATAAACTGTCAGGACAAAATAAATTAGTTAGGCAAAACTACTCAATAGAGCATCCATCTCCAAAATGATATTCAATGTCCCACATTCAGAGTTCCCACTACATGCAAAGAAATAATACAAGTTTCAATAATCCCTAAAGAACCATAACAAACTTTTTATTCTTTGTATCTTCTCCCCAAACTCCAACTCTTATATTAGGGATCTTCAAAATATATGTCAATGCCTCCTCAAAGACTACCTAATTGCTCAATCCCCTGAAACCTGTTACCTCCTATTCCTGCCCACTGAAGCCATATCCCAAGATTCCCACACTCTTTTTCTTTCAATCACCTGAAAATGTTCTCCTTCAGTGTTTAAAATAAACAACAACAAAAAAATCCAACACTATGAAATCCCTTCATTAAATCATAGCCATCTTTATTTTACTGCTGATTTACCTTTCCTAAAGTCAAACTTTATTCTTACCAGGACCACTAACCCCATCACCATTCAGTACTATCCTAGGCTGTCATCCCCATTCTAAACTCACTTTCTTTACCATGGCTATCAACTTTATAGTTAATAATTTTAAATCTATGCTTTAATGTTGGAAGAAGTCAGAAAACTGAACCTACTAGGATCATTATAAACTTATGCTGTATATTCTCCCTAAATCATTACATATCTCCCCCCCCATATAGAAGATTCCAAACTTTTTATTCTTTTTCTCAAATACCTCACATGATCTACCTCTGTCCTCCCTCCCAGATGAGGGTTTGTTTTCCTATTTTATTAGTAAAATCAAGGTTATTTGCTGTCACCTCTCTCTTCTCCTTGTCAATATATCTCAAGACCTTTTGACATCCCCTCTTCTCCTTCACTCTAGAATCTGATAAAGAGTTCCTGTTTAGACTTTTCTGGCAGATTGCATCAACAATCAACTTCCACTACTCTATATCTTTAATCTCTTTCTATTTACTGGAAACTTCTTGGAAGCTTACAAATAGGCCTGTCTCCTCATCATGAAGAAATGAATTAATTAGACCTTATCTTTCCTTAAAACTACCATCCTAAACCTCTCTCCTTCCTTTCACAGCCTAACTCCTAAAAAGATCTATTTATAATCCTTTCTTCCACTTCTCTCAATGACTTTTCACTCATTTGTAGTTAGGCCTTGGATGATATTATGTTATTTCAGTTGTTTTATCCAAAGAATTTACAAATTTGCTGAAATTCTCCCATTTTTCATCTTTTTTTATCTGCTGGTTAAATTTGAAACTGTTGTCTTCCCCCTTCTAGTCTGTCTTCTGTCTTCCCCTTTACTCTTTCCTTTCTAACTTTTTATGACACTATTCTCTTTTGATTTTTCTTCAACTTGATAATCCCCATTGCTGCTTCATCATCTATATTATATTTCCCAACTTTAGGTATTTTCCAAGACTTTTTGCCAGACCTTTTTAATTCTAAACTCAAAACCCTGCTACGCTAAGAATTTTTAGTGCCTGTACAGAAACATACTATCCCACTTGCCTTGTATCCTATATTATTATACTAACAAGAAAATCCTGAACTGACATCTATGAAAACATAGTGAAATGATGTTGATATTCAGAATTATCATTGGAGTGTGTTATGACTCCATTCAAATTTCATTATTCCCAAGAAGATATAAATAATATTTTTTCCTTTCTAAAAATTTTATTATTAGCATAGTTAGTGATATTGGGATTTTAAAAAAAATGATATGACTTTGGCATAAGTGTGAGTGAGTAGTTTTGTTTCTACTTGGATTAGAGTCTTGGAACTACCTCTACAAAATACTTTTGATTTTCATGGATTAATAAATAAAACTATGATTTTGTATAAATTTGGTGCAAAGAATAAAAGATATGTTCAATGCCTTTTCCATTACTAAAATAGTTATTTATAATTCTATGGTTCAGTGACTACAACAACACCATTTCAAAGCTTACCTCCATGCAGATGTTAGCAAGGAACAACCCAGGGTACTATTCCATGAAAGACTTAATAAAACAGTGTCCCATTTCTTTCCACTAATATGTCATTTATGAAGTTCTTCCCTCCTCCTCCCTTTCTGCTGTACTAATACTCAGTAAAGATGAAGAAAAGAAAATTCTTGGCACTGAAGTCCTTCAAACTATTAAGTGATTTAACATCAAGAAATAATACTGAAGAAGAAATATTATGATGTGCCTTGTTATTTGCACCCTAAACCCATTGGATCATTTATTAGTCTTTCAACTGGACCTTTCTATATATGTGGCCTCCCTTAGAAAGTGAACTCTCTGAAAGCAGGAAATGCTTGTTTTTCCATTGGTGTCCCCAGTATTTAACATAGTGTTTTTCATGTAATAAACATTTAAACTCTTGAATCTGAGTGTTGGTTCGGTTCCTGAAAAATAAAGGCCAAGTGAAGTTATATCAAGTGACTAGACCTTAACAAAATATTGCAACCTGATTCTAATCACCCCCCCCCCCCCAGGGATCTAGTAGTGTTTTATCTATCTATCTATCTATCTATCTATCTATCTATCTATCTATCTATCTATCTATCTATCTTTAATTTGTTCATTGATTCACTTTTTATGCAGGAAGACAAAAAGAGCTGCACTATTTGATGCATATATATGAATATATATATATATATACACACATACACATATTTGAGATAAGTATAACCCAGTCTCACCTTTAACATATGCAGATATTGGACATAACACAAAATGATAACTAAATGGACCTAACAATTTTTAAGGATAATGACATCTCTTACTTTTTACAGATTATATATATATTTCAGCTTATTTTAGTATAGGCATGTTAAAAATATGGAGCTAGAATTTAACATGCACATAAAATGATAACATTTTATGTTTGCTCGAGTGAATGAATGAAATGAATGTAAAATTTATTCCTTGCTTACTATAATATTTTTCAGTGCCTAGAATACAAATACAGAGGTGTGATAGCCTTTTCTCTTAAGGAGTTTAATGGAGAGAAGACAACAGATCTAGAAAGGAGTGGTAACTGTAGGGTGATTTAGAAAGTCACTGAGTGATAAATGGAATTAAAGAGTAAAAATAGTGAATGTAAAATACTGACCTAAAGAGTCTTTTATTAAGAACTTGTTAACAACACTTACATGGCATATTTTAATTAAAAATAGAAATAAGGAAGTTATTTTCTCATTTTTTTATTTAATTAGAAAAACAAAGTATGAAAAATTTATATTGTTGGAAATATAGAATGGTTGCACTGTGTAAATCTGTTAAATTTGTGTGGAAAATAATGTATCAGAAAATGTGCATGTAGTAGCAATAAGCTTCACTTTAAAGAATGCTTACTTTAAGAGTGAGAGAAACATCTTGAAATGTGCCAGGATTTGCCGCTGTGTATTTATATTTCTGCATCAGGTACATGTGAGGGCATAAGGGAAAAACTTAGTCATTGTGAATCATTTATAGTTTTTAAACTATCATATTGAGTTTAGATAATTACTTTCCTCAGAAATTAAATAACTTCAATTTAATAATTAGCTTTTTACTGAGAGGCTCATAGGCCTAGGAAAAGATAGGGTCATGGAGAATGATGTGTTATCATTCAGTGAGATAATGGCATCAGTGATGAATTTGGGTGTGGTTGTCCTACTCAGTGGTGCTTCTGGCACAGAGACAAATATTGAGAGGATCTCCAAGAGCAACTCAAATACACAATCCAAAAAAACAACACTGCTTTGGGGTAGTATAGAAACAAAATGTTAGAGCTAGAAGGTACCTTAGGGATCATTTAGTCCAATCTCCTCAATCCTCAAGAGGTTCAGACTCTCAAGACCACATACATGAGCAAGAACAGAGGTAGGATTAGAATTCTACTGTACAGTTTTCTAAACTATATCCTCTAAGTGAGTTTGTCATTGAGGTTAAATTTATACTTCATGAACCAAAGCACAAGGCAGAAAGAGAAAAGGGGAGGAACATTTGTCCTGGCTACTCATGGATCTGATAAACAATTAGAACTGTTTCTTTGTATGCCACATCCCATCTCTACAAGAAGACTCAAAATAATATTTAAATTTAATATTTTATTTTCAAATTCTAGAGCTCTTTCAGGGAAATTATGTAAAAAATTAGTATTATAAAATTTTTGAGTTAGCTTCAAAGAAGGTAACTTGAAATCATTTAATCCAGACTTTAACTAGATCAAAAATGCTGTTTATAATATTCTTCACAATTGATCAATTGGTCTTTGATTCCCACGTGCCTCATCCTTGTTTCCATTCCCCCAAACCACCCAGATAAATCACAGTAACAGAAAATTCAGTCTCTCTTTAAGATAGTTAATTCCAATTAATTTTTAAGAAGTTTCTGTTTATGTTGAGCCCAGATATGTTCCTTACAGACCTACCTTTTGATCCTGATTTTGATCTCTGGTATCAAGTTAAAAAAAAATCTAGCTATTAAAAAAAAAACTAAGCTCCTCTCTACTGCTGTGATTGGTCTCTTTTCTCTCGGTATGACCTCTTAAATGTCCAAAAGCTAACTTGTAGACCAATTCTCCTCTGAGGAAAGAGAGAGAAAGAGGATGAGAAAGATAATAGATTCCTTCATTCTTTGTCTTTTGGTACCTCTTGGACCCCATCTCCCCTGAGAATCCAGGGGAGAGCAATCAAACTCCTGTATCACCATAATCATTCCCTTAAGTCTGCTCATGTAAATGACATTCCTACCAATCATCTCACCTATTTCTAAGAGGCACAGGTTGTGTTCTGGGTCACACTTGACTTCTGAGTCCAGTTTGTTCCACACCCCTTACAACATATGTAAGTCTTAAATAATATTACTCTTCACTTTATTTCCTCCATGATTTATTCTCTAATATAAGCAATATGTGTCTTTCACAATTTGACAAACATGGAAATATGTATTGTGTGACAACACATGTACAACCTATATCATATTGCCTGCTATCATGGGGAACATGGAAGAGAAGAAGGAAGGGAGAGAACATGCATCACAAATATCAGAAAACAATGATTAAAAACTATATTGACACGCAATCTGCAAAAACAATTAAAAATACATGTGAGTCAAAAGGATTAGGGGAAAGCTCAGTTTGTGTTGCTAAAGGAAAAAAATACTATTACCCTGGCAAGCATGGTAGCATATAGTGGGAAAATTGTGTTCCTCATTCTGGCTACCCTGATTCTATTAATGCTCCCTAAAAGAGCATTTTATCTTTATGTTGCCAGGCCACATTGATTATTCAAAATAAGCTTTCAGTTTCCCAAACTCCTAGATCTTTTCTAAATCAATCAATCAATATTTATTACTATAGGCCAGGCCCTGTGCTAAATGATGAGTGTACAAAAGAGGGCAAAAATTTTTTTTGTTCTCAAGGAGCTTACAATTTAACTAGAAAAATGTAAATATTCATATATTCCCACACGTACATGCATATACATGTGTGTAAGCAAATCAAACTATATACAGGATTAATAGATAATAATTACAGAAGAAAAGCATTAGAATTAAGAAGTGTTGGGTAATGCTTCTAGTAAAGGATGGGTTTTAAGTTGGGACATAAAAGAAAATAAGAATTCAATAGTCAGAGCAGAAGAGGGAGAGTCAAGATTGGAATGGAAGAAAGTCAGAGAAAATGCTGAGAGTAAACAGATGAAGATGGAGAGTTTTGTTTGTGGAACAACGGAGGAGTTTAGTATCATTAGGTGGAAAAATATGTGGTAAGAAGGAAGGTGTAAGAAGACTGGACAGGGTTGGGGTAGAGTGCTAGATGGCCAGTAGATTACAAGCCAGACCTGGAGATGGGAGGTTCTAGGTTGAAATGTGGCCTCAGACATTTCCTAGCTATGTGACTTTGGCCAAGTCACTTAAATCCCATTGCCTATCCTTTACTGCTTTTCTGTTGTAAAAATGGACTGGAATCCAGGACTTCAATCCCCACAAGCCTTTGCTCCACTTCCCCAGAATGCTTTGTAATCTCACCTGGGCCGAGATCGAGAAGGTATTTAACCTGATGGCAAAGGTTTTTGGGTCTCTTTTTTGGACTTCCGTTTTGGGGCAGACGTGGCTCTTTCCATAATGTAGGTGAGGTCTTGTCTAGGCCTCTGTGGCCTAGACACATTTTTCTTATCCTGTATTTTCTTTCATTCTTAATCTTTAATAAACCTCTAAAAATATAATACTCCTTGCAGAGAGAAACTAATTTCTACTTGCCTCAGTCTCCCCTAAATTTTAATCTTTACACTGTCTTGGAACCAATACTCAATATTGTTTCTAAGACAGAAAGTAAGGGTTTTAAAAAGAGAAGACTGGAAAGAGAGGAAGGGGAAAGGTTAAGAAGTGTTTTGAAAACCAAAGAATATTTTGTATTTGATCCTGGAGTCAAAGAGGAGACAGTGGCATTGATAGAGAGACTTTCCTCCTTTGGGATTTTGCTATATCACTAAAATTAAGGGTTCAGTCCTTATCCTGAAGATAGATCTCACTATCTCTGTGAAACAAAGGCAATGGGTATTTATGTAGCTCATTAAAATTTACAAAATCATTTTTGAAATTATATATGTCTCTTTTGATGCCTATTATTAGTGATCATTTCTTTGGTTTGGACTTAGATTAGAAATCTTTGTCTGCCACTTAATATTTGGGTGACTTTGGGTAAGTCACTTAACCATTGTGATCTCAGTTTCCTCATGTGCAAACTAGAAGGGCTGGACTATATCAGTAGTCAAAATCAAATAGAAATTAATTCCTATAGGTTACATATTGACTTATAAAAACATAAATTAACATTACCTTTATTATATGGTATTTTTATTTACTTTGTTAATTATTTCCCAATTTTAGTTTGGCCCTGGAGAGTTTGGAGGCCACCACAGTCTGAGCTTTGAATTTGACAGCTTTGGATTAGATAACTCATATGGTTTCTTTGGGGGAAGTTAGGTGATGCACTGGATAGAGAGTTGGGTTGGGAGTCAGGAAAACTCATCTTCCTAAATTCAAGTCTGGTCTTAGACATTAGCTGTGGGAACCTTGGATAAGTCACTTAAGCTCTAAATTAATGATCCTATGTTCCTATGGTGTGGAATATTAGATGATCTAGACAACATAATTTTCTAGATCATTCCTGGTTAACTCTACAAGTACTTTAACTTTTTGTGACATTGTCACACTTAGTTGTATGAAATCCATAGGTCCTAAATAAGTGGTTCTTACCCTGAGGAACTGTGAGTTCATCAATATGGTCACTTAATTATAGGGATGGTGACTGGATCAAGTATAAGGGAAAATTCCAAGAGGTGTGATTTGCCTTGGGGTACACAGTCAATGTGTATTAGAGATGTGAGTAGAAGCAAGGTCTTTCTGGCTCTGAAGCCAGTTCTTTATCCACTATTTCACATTGCCTTAAGGTTTATACAATTCTTTACTTACATCATTTCATTTGATCCTCTTAACAAACCATGTGAGTTAAATATCATTATTATCCCTATTTGGCATATAAGAAAATAGGGCTCAGAGAGGTTAGGGGTGTGTAACCTACGTGATTTGATTTGAATCCACAGAAATATCTGCAATGTGCCATGTTGCTGTCTGTTTGCTTTTTTTTTTATTTTTCTGTACAAAAATAGAATAAAATAGACATCCCCTTCTTTAGATATTGATAATTTCATTTTCCAGTAAGTTCTGGGGCCATTTTTTACTAAATAACAACTATATCATAAGAAGGAAAACACATAAAGTATAGCCTCCTTGGAAGAGAAGAATGGCATATGTGTTTTGGTGATCACAATTAGAGAGGACAAATATACCGTACATGAGCCTAAACACTATAGAGTTTATCCTTCCCTAGTTCTATACTTCTAAAATTCTCTCTTCTCTTGTAATGTCTGAGAGAAAATTGGCTGTTGCAATCATCCATTACTACTCTATTGCCACATCCTGACATTTATTTATCTTCTAGCAAAAAAAATTAAAACAAAACAAAATAAAAAACCAACCAGATTATTTCCGCCCCCCCCCCCCAAATGCCTTACATTAGGGTTGTAAGAAAAAAAGTTAGGCATTGAATGGATCACCATTGCTTGTGTTAGTCATTGTGATGAAATACAAACAACAGCACTACACTCATATTGAGGATATTTCTAGGACTATCCTTGATTTTTTCCATGTCATTTTCTTTTTGTTTCAAAAACAAACAAACTAACTAAAGATTTGAACAGAAATGGACATCTTAATACTGGACCCAAATTTCAAGTCAAAAGACTTTAGATTTTCTTTTAAAATCAGGTAATATTATATTAATTTGGACTATATAGCTGTTAAAATAGCAACCTGAAATGGGAACAATTTTCCAAATCCCCAACCCAAAGTCTAAAAGTTTGACAAGGAAGTGAAACTCAGAATTTGAGTGTTTTGTCATTCTTCCTTGCCTCCAACACAGTATCAAAGTCCATTGGGCATCACCCTTTCTAGTTCTAAGAAAAATGGAAAGTTTGAGTAATTAATTCTTTTTTATTGAACCAGTGGTCAAACTTTAAAAGAAAAGTGACCTTAGAGAAATAAATCAATTAAAAAAACATTTATTAGGTTCTTATTATATGCGAGGCCCTGTATTAAATACTATAGATACAATAAGAACCCAAAGGCAGTATCTACTCTCAAGGAGTTTACATTGTAATGGGTGGAATTGTTTTTTAAATTCTGAAATTTAAAAAGACTTCAACTCTTTCCATTATTTTAGGTTTTCCTGATTTTTGCCTTTTCTTTTAAATTCATGAAAATATAGCAAATATGGAATTATCTATCTTCAATGGGATACATCAGGGTAGGCATCAAACTGTCATACACATTTCAGAGAAGCAAAGTGCATCATTTATACTTCAAGATATTATTAGAACTCTTCCTTTTTGGAAAGACTGGTTTAAAGTAGCATCTTCTACTTATGTATTCTAAGTTTTCAAAGATGAAATTAGGAATTATTACCAAGAAAAATATTGCATACTTTTAAGCCATGTCTGAGCTGTCAAGAACTGTCTCAGATAAGAGAGGAATTGGAGGAGACAGAGGAGGCAAAGCAGCATGTGGGAAGGACCTGATAGCTTTTTATGTTACTTTATTATTCTTGCTAGTTAGTGATCATTTCTGATATTTCTATAGCTATTAAAGGAGCATAATATCTGTCAAGACAATCTAACTTTAGCATTCTCAGGCAAATCCATTCTCCTCTTCTCCCTAGTTATTACTCTTTATCTTTTATAACAAGACATATAGGTTCAAATCCAACAATTCATGCCTTGTACATATATGACCTTGGACAAGCCACTTAACCTACTTGGACCTCAGTTTTCCCATCTGTAAAATGAGAAGATTGGACTAAATAGCTTTTGAGGTCCCTTTGAACAATAACTCCATTATCCTATGTTTTTATGACATTGTTGAGTTATGCTTAATTATCCAAATCCCTCTGTAACCAAAATTATTTGAAAACATGGCTTATCATAGTTCCTTTGTTTCCTACATTGAAGCACTTACAGTAATTTACTTTTGCTTTTCTTTTGCTGTACTTTTTTTTGTTTGTTTGTTTCATTTAATCATTGTGTAGGCTTTTCTCAGTCTTCTCTTGTTGGTAATTTGGTACATACATTTTTATTTAGAAATGCTCAATGATTGATTAACTGTGATATCCATTTAGTTTGTCTCCATATCTGAGTAGTGTATCAAGATGATTTTCTAATTGGTCTGAATTACATAGATAATTTGGGCCAATTGGGTTAGGGGCCAATTGTCTCAACAATTGTTTAAATTTCTACTTCACATTTGTTGTGTTAAACTAGCATTTGATCATTTCTTGATGGTGAAGTAAAAAGTATATTATTTCAATATCGTAATAAGACATATAGAGATCATGGCATCATGGTCAGAACTCTAGTCTTGGAGTAGGGAAGACCTAAATTCAAAGTCTACCTCTAATATCTGGTTGCATTGTGACTCTAGGACAATCACAACCACTATATTTCTCATGAAACTCCTTAGAATTTATCTATAAAGTAATAAGTTAAAATGTGCAATGATGAGAAGAGTTCCTATAATAGGACTTGTCTATACTTAAGATATTGACAATAAAAATAATAATAATAATAATAAACAAACATTTGAAAAATCCTCATTATATGCCAGTCTGTGTAGAGATAAAAAGATGATGTCCCCCCATACACATTTCCACTCTTTCCCCCATAAAAACAGAAGTAATCCCTCCTCTCAGGGAGTTTGCATATGTATTCATTTCTGTCTGACTGTCTGCCTGTCTCTTCCTCCCACTTTCTCTTTCTTTCACATCCATTTAAGTAAACATCTAAATATCTAATAAAGATATTCAACTTATCACTATTTAAAACTATAATTGTGCAAAATATTGTAATTTATTCTAACCTAGTGAAAATATACAGTATGGATTTGAATACTATAACATTTCATAGGAATCATTTTTGAAGTAATCAGACACTAGCTTTGCACAGATGTAGTGAATCTTTGGATTTATGTTTATGGTTATATATATATATATATATATATATCCCTCTCAGAGTCCTAGGAGTATCCATAAAGGGTTGGAATAATTTTTCTCATGCCATTGGCTAGAAATTCCTTCTGATATTTTCCCCAAATGAATGATAATTAAATTAGTATTACCTCTATATTACTGATTGATCCAGTGATTAGCATTCCACTATCATTTAATCATTAAACATCAATTGACTTTTTATAAAGGAATATTTACAGACATAGACAAGCAAGAATAGAAAATTATAAGGCACTTACTCAAGCTATGTTTAATATTTCAGCTGTGTCAAACTCTTCATGAACCATGGACCATGGCATGCCAATGCTGTTTGTGAGTTATTCTTGGCAAAAAAGTGGAATGGTTTGCCATTTCTTTCTCTGGTGGATTAAGGAAACAGAGGTTAAATGACTTATCCATTGTCACAGAGCTAGTAAGAGTCCGAATCTGATTTGGAACTCATGTTTTACTGACTCAAATTGACATATCTACTAAATAGTATTCATTATGTGACAGGCATTGTGCTCAGTGCTGGGGATACCCAAAAAAAAAAAGGATTTTATAATCAAATACAATGAAGCTAAAAAAAGATGTGTCATGTATTTATGACTACATAAGTTCAAATAAGGAGAATAATAATTATTATTATTGTATATCACTTACTATGTGCCAGGAATTGTACTAAGTGCACTAAGAACTTTATAATTATTATCTCATTTGCTCCTCACAACAACCTTGGGAAGTAGATGCTTTTATTAACCTTATTTTATTGTTTTTAATTTAAATGTATTTGTTGATTTATTTACATTAAAATACCCATTTAGCTCCCTCCTTCTTCCCTTCCCCCATTATAGAAGCCATAATTTGACAAAAAGTGTTTGCACTAGGATGTTCATTCAGAGTCTACATCCCCAACCATATCGTCTCGACCCATGTAATCAAGCAGTTGTTTTTCTTCTGTATTTCTACTCCCACAGCGTTTCCTCTGAATGTGGATAATGGTTTTTCTTATAGATCCCTCTGGGTTATTCAGGATCACTGCATTGCCACTAATGGAGAAGTCCATTACATTCAATTGTTCCACAGTGTATCGGTCTCTATGTACAATATTCTGGTTCTGCTCCTCTCACTCTGCATCAATTCCTGGATTTACTTATTTTTATCAATACATTGGGAAAATGAGTTGATCAGGGGTTAAGTGATTTCGTTAAATCATTGTTGTTCAATTGTTTCAGTCATATCTGACTCTTTGTGACTCCATTAGGAGTTTTATTCACAAAGATATTGGAGTGGTTTGCCATTTTCCCCCTACTCATTTTATAGATGAAGAAACTGAGGCAAAGAGAGATAAATGACTTGCTCAAGATCACAAAGCTAGTAAGTATCTGAGGTCAGATTTTCAATAGATAGATGACAATTGTGCTCCTTTTTCTCTTTATCTTGGAGCTTACAAAGGAAATTTGCTATTGGTCGCCACTAGAAAAACAATGAGGTTAAATAGTTGGAACTCTGAGGCATATTCATCATCATATTCACATCTAATTCTGCTCTAATAGTCAATCAAAAGGGTCCCTCTTTGCCATACAATAAATAATCAATAAATAGTCATGGAGGGCAGCTGAATTGCTCAGTGGATTGAGAGCTAGGCCTAGAGATGGGAGGTCATGGGTTCAAATATGGTCTCAGACACTTAATAATTGTGTGACCCTGGGCAAGTCACTTAACCCCTATTACCTAGCCCTTACTGCCTTTTTGCCTTGGAACTAATACATAGTATTCATTCTGAAATGGAAGATGTGTAATCTGAAATGAAAAGCAAAGATCTCTATATACACCTGGAAACAGACTTGCCATTACATTCACATGGATATGAAGTAGGCAGAACATTGCTCATGCTTGAAGAATGGGATTCCCTCCCACCTTATACAGAGTAAATGCATACAAGGTAATGAATTTAAAATATTTAGGGAAGGGGGACATTAGTAGTTGGAGATAAGGAAAAACTTCATATATGAAGGTGGTTCTTGAATTATATCTTTTTTTTAAACCCTTACCTTCTGTCTTGGAATCAATACTGTGCATTGTTTCCAAGGCAAAAGAGTGATAAGGGCTAGGCACTGGGGGTTAAGTGACTTGCCCAAGGTCACACAGCTAGGAAGTGTCTGAGGTCAGATTTGAACCTAGGATCTCCCATTTCTGAGCCTGGCTCTCAATCTTGAATTATATCTTGAAGGAAGGCAGGGATTCTGTAAAGTAGATGTGAGGAAGATATGGATTGCAAGAATGAGGATGGCTAATGACAAGGCATAAAGGTAGGAATGCACATTATATTATAATTTTTACAGAGACATCCAAATCATTGACTTTTTCTTAAACCAAGCATTTCAGAAATTGATATTCATTATTAAAAATAAAAAAATACTGAATTATCTTTAGCTTCAGCATCAACATTTCTATTCCTTCTGTCATAAAGTAAAAACAGAGTCTGGTTTTTGTAAATGTTTTTCTTAAAGAACAGGTAAGTTAGAAGAGCATCACAAAAATATATCTTCAAATAGCAAATGCTGATTTTCTTTACTGACATAGTTTGAAAGAAAGAAGCAATTGATTTTATAATCCATGTAAAATATGACACTGCTGATTGTATTCACTGCTATCTATTTTTCACATAGTTTTAGCTGCAGAGAACAAATGAAAGCCATTATCTGCCTGTAGCTGGAAATTCAACAACTTTTGGAAGCTGGAATTATTTGGGGGGGACCATTAATATGTGTCATGGACAAAATAATAATTTCACTATTTCCCTTGAAAATTTAGTTCATACAAAATGCCAAAACATTTATAATATGCTCAAATGAAGTTTAAAATTGTAAGAAGATCATATGTTTCAAAAGCTTGAATCCATATAAATTAAGCCATCCTTGCCAGGTATATCAAGTTTTTGAAGTACAGATGAAAAACAAGCAAATCCATGTCTAATAATAATAACAGCTAACTTAAAGAGGTTATACTTTGTACTAGATACTTTGCTAAGCATCTTACAATTTTTGTCTCATTTGATCTACACCACACACCTGGAAAGTAGATGCTATTAATAGCTCCATGCATTTGTAATATTATACCAGTAATGAAGTGATTCTCTAAATTCATTCAAAGAGATATATTCCCCCCGCCCCGCCCTCAGAAAATTCCATTTGTCTTTGGTTCAACAAACACTGGAAGCTGAAGGTAATTCAACCTTCCTTATTATGAATGACAGAAAAAGTATGTTAAATGTTTATTATATACAAAGTCCTCTGTTAGGGACCAGGTATTCGAAAAGAAAAGATAATCACAACTATGCCTTCTTTCAAGGAACTCATTCTAATAGGAGAGACAACACAGAGGAAAGTTTAAATGTAGGGAAGATGGAAGCACCCACTGTTTCTTGGGGTGTGTCTCTGCAGGAATTGACAAAATCTGGGATTTCAGAGAGGAAATTAGTTTCAGGGCAGGTGAAACAATTCAGCTTTCTGAATAGCAAAATTACAGGGTAGATGGTAAGACTTGGTCTAGATTGAGAGGTATTTAATTTGGCTGGAATGCAGAAGGGAAATAAGGCTGAAGTATAAACGTATCTTCTTTAGTGTCATTTTTCTTAATTAAACTATATCAGTTCCTGATAGCTATAGTTTTAATAATTCCATGGAACTGGTGGCAAAAAAGTGTCTTTTCTGGATATGTACCACATTTGTGGTTATCAGGAGTGGCAGTATACTCTGTAAATAGAGGCAACTGGTTAGACAGTTTTTTAATGGGAGTTGCTTTCATGTGTAACATTCTCAAGGAGTTAAAAATATTTTAAGGTGGAATACTAACCCCAAAGTAAGTTTCCTTTTGACCTGTAGCTAAAGATGCTAATATTTTGAGAAAGGAAACACTGTAAAATTTCTCTTAATTAAATTCTGGTTAGCTTCTGTATATTCATTTTCCACCTACTTCATATCTCTTGTATTTTCACATCCGCTCTCATGTATCCTTATCACATTTAATTTATGAAATACTTATTTGATTATGTATGTGATCTTCTCTGATGGATAGTTGTGGTTATATTCTGATACCCAAAATACAGGGTGGTATAAAAGACAAAAAAAATGGACCTTGGCTCCAGCTGGGACCTCAGTTTCCTTGGGTCAGAAGCTGATTTACAATTTCATATCAAACATTTATTCTGGGTGAATCATTTATCTTCTTTCTGCCTCAGTTTATTCATTGGTAAATTGGTGATAATAATAGCACCTATTTTACAGGGTAACTAGGAGGCTTGAAAAACATAATAGATGTAAAATGCTTTTCAAACCTTGCAATGCAATAGAAATTTGAGCCATTTTATTAGGGCACAAAGGAAACCCATAGATGTTGGTTGAGTTGTATTTAAATTAAAAGATCCAAATTTGTTGTCTTACCTTAAGCAGGAAAAATAATAACAGCATTTCTTTTTACACTTAAATTATCTGGCATTGCATTCTTATTATTTATGACTTTTTAATAAAATGATTTCTATAACTATATTTTATGCCTGAGGCTTAGCAATAAAGGAAATACAGCAGCTATCCTAGGCCTCAGCTTTAGGAAGAGATAAACTTCCTCATTCCTTCATCCTTTTCCAACTGTGGTCTCATCCTCCTGAAATTTCAAAGTAATGGTTTTTAGACCATTGATATCATCACACCACTAGCAGAAATCTTAGGCTCATGATTACCTTTTTAAAGGTAGAATGCCCTCCAATGCTAAGCATCATCAGAAATTCAATTACCTGGAGCTCCTAAACTGCATTTTGGAAGACTTCCCATTCTCTTAGTTTTCAATGAATAAATAACAAGGTCATTAAAAGTTGCCAGGTTAATATGGAGTCCTTGGAATTTTTTTCCCCAATATATTTTATTACATTGAATGTTTCAGAACTACATGGAAACATTTTTCATATTCATGTTTTAAAATGAGGTTTATTTATTTAATTAATTAATTTAGAATATTTTTCTATGGTTACATGATTCATGTTCTTTCCCTCCCACCACCATACAATAACTAATGAGCAATTCCACAGAGTTTTACATGTGTCATTGATCAAGAACTATTTCCATATTATTATATTTGCACTAGAATGATTGTTTAGAGTCAACATCCCCAACCATATCCCCATCAAACTGTTTGATCAAGCAGTTGTTTTTCTTCTGTGTTTCTACTCCCACAGTTCTTCCTCTGAATGTGGATGGTATTCTTTCTCATAAGTCCCTCAGAAATGTCCTGGATCATTGCATTGTTACTAATAAAGAAGTACATTACATTTGATTGTGCCACAGTGTATCAATCTCTGTGTATAATGTTCTCCTTGTTCTGCTCCTCTCACTCTTCATCAATTCCTGGAGGTCATTCCAGTTCACCTGGAATTCCTCCTATTCATCATTCCTTTTAGCATAATAACATTCCATCACCAACATACACCACAATTTATTCCGCAATTCCCCAATTCAAGAGCATCCCATCGTTTTCCACTTTTTTTTTTTGCCCCACAAAGAGAGCAGCTAAAAATATTTTTGCATAAATCTTTTTCCTTATTTTTTCTTTGGGATATATATATATATATATATATATATATATATATAAATTTTTAAAATTCTGAGTTTCAAATTCTTTTCCCCCCTTTTCTTTGAGAGAAAGCAATTTGATGTCAATAATACATGTGCATTCATGTAAAACACATCGCCATATTAGTCATGTTGCAAAAAAAAAGACAGAAAAAGGAAAATAATAAAGTTTTAAAAATATGCTTCAACTAGCATTCAAAGTTCATCAATTCTCTCTCTGGAGGTGGACAGTGTTTTTCACCATGGGTCCTTTCAAGTGATCTTAGATCATTGGCTGGATTAGAATAGATAAATCTTTCATAGTTAATTATTTTAAAAATATTGTTATTGAATAAGAAACTCTTCTGGTTCTGCTAACTTAACTTGCATGAATTCATACATTCTTTCCAGGTTTTTTTGAAAGCATCTTGTTCATCATTTCTTATAACACAATAGTATTCTATCAAAATTATATACCACAACTTGTTCAGCCATTCTCCAACTGATGGGCATTCCCTCAATTCTTTGCTACTACAAAAAGAGCTGCTATATTTTTGTATAGACTCTTTCCCCTTTTCTTTGATCCGTTTGGGATACAGCCTTTGAGTGCCATTGTTAGGTCAAATGGAATACACAATTTTATAGCACTTTGGATAGCATTGCAAGTTGTTTTTCAGAATGGTTGAACTAATTCACAATTCCACCAGTGTTACATCAGTGTCCCAATTTTTCCACATCTTCTCCAGCATTTGTAATTTTCCATTTCTTCTTTGCAAACAATATGATAGGTGTTTAGTGGTATCTCAGAATTGTTTTAATTTGCATTTCTCTTATTGTTAGTTATTTAGAGAATTTTAAAAATGTCATGATACTTTTGATTTATTCTCCTGAAAACTGTTCATTTATGTCCTTTGACCATTTAACACTAGGGAATGGCTTTTATTTTTGTAAATTTGGTTTACTTATATATATATATATATGTATATTTATGAAATGAGGTCTTTATTAGAGAAACATTGTAAAAAACATACCCAGGTCCTCATTTTCCTTCTAATTTTCATTGCATTTTGTGCAAAAAGTATTTTTAATTTCATATAATAAAGAATATCCATTTTCCTTCCCATAACCTTCCTATCTCATTTGGTCATAAATTCTTCCCTTCTATTGAGCTGATGGGAACATTTTCCCATTGTCCCCTAATTTATTTTTGATGTCATCTTTTATGTCTAAATCACTTAGTCATTTAGACTTATCACAGTACAGGATATAGATTTAAACCTGGTTTCTACCAAATGGCTTTCTAGTTTTCCCAAAAATTTCTGTCAAATGGCAAGTTCTTACCCCCAAATTTTGGATCTTTGGGTTTATCAAACATTAGGTTACTATAGTCATTTTTGACTATGTATTATGTACCTAATATATTCCACTGTTCCATCATTCTATTTCTTAGCCAATACATATCATTTTGATAATTATCACTTTATAATACAGTTAGAAATATGGTATGATTAGGCTACTTTCTTTCATATTTTCTCATTAATTCCTTTGACATTTTTGTCATTTATATTACATCAAATATATTATATAAAATATGTTATATTTGTTGTTCCTGCTGAATTTTGTTATTTTTCCTAGCTTTACAAAATAATTCTTTTGTAGCTTGATTGGTATGGCACTGAATAAGTAAATCAACAGTGTGGAATTACCATTTTTATTACATTGCTTCAGCCTATGCCCAAGCATTTAATGATTATTTATTTAGATGTGTTTTTATTTGTGTGAAAAGTAAGTTCTCTGTAATCTTTCTACCAGATGCCTTTACCATGTCTAGCTTGACAGTTGTCAATGGGCTGCTGGTGCTTCTGTTGCCTGGTCCTACCACACATGTTTCATCCATGGAGGCTCTGGTGCAGTCTCCACTTCTAAGTCACAGTTCTCTGTGACCTCTTAAGTTGTTTGACCAAGAAGAATGTCTCTGACCTTTTTGTTGATTCTGCCAGTCCAGAATTAGCCTTTATGTATTATTTTTTAATTGTTTGGAGGGAAACATTGGAAGAGTTGATTGAGTACTTTTTTTATTCTTCCACCTTGGCTCCACTTCCAGAAGATCAAATTTTATTTTCCATCAAACTTTAGCATTAGAAGGAGATAGAGGAGGCAGCTGGGTGGTTCAGTGGATTGAGAGCTAGGCCTAGAGATGGGAAGTCCTAGGTTCAAATCTGGCCTCAGACACTTCCTAGCTGTGTGACCCTGGGCAAGTCACTTAGCCCCCATTGCCTAGCCCTTACCACTCTTCTGCTTTGGAACCAATATACAGTATTGATTATAAGACAGAAGGTAAGGTTATTTTTTTAAAGGAGATAGAAACTCTTTTAATATGTATACTAGTATGGATTGAAAAGGTACTATTTCCTTGACAGTCTCTAACTATGACTCTATAGTAAATAGAGTGTAGTGTAAGTAGCAATAGGACAGGAATCAGACCCACGTTCAAGCCCCAGTTCCCATTTTTACTCTTCAGGTGACAAAAGCTTTGTCCCCTAATTTCTCTGAGTTTTATTTTTTTTCACCTGTAAAATGGAATTGGTTAATATTTGCAATACTTATTTCAGTGGTCTTAATGAAGAAAATGAGTACTTTGTAATGAATAGTAATAATCAACATTTATATAACTCCTGTTACATACCAGGCACTGTGCTAATAAGCAATTTATAAATATCTTATTTGATCCTCACAAGAACCCTGTTAGGTAGCTGTTGTTATCATTCCCATTTTATAGTTGGGGAAACTGAGAGAAATAGAGGTTATTTGGCTTGCCCAGTGTCACATAGTGAATATCTGAGGCTAAATTTGAACTAAGGTCTGCTTGATTCAAGGCCCAGCCCTCTGGCCACTATTCTGCCTAGCTGCTTCCTGAAAAATGAAAGTTTATCCTATTTCCTGGATCTGAGTTCCACTGTTCTGTACTCTGGCCACTCTCCTGCTCTGTTTCCCTTTGCCCTTCTGCTTTGTTCCTCTTGCTTTAGGAATAATAATAAAGTCTACATAGTTCTATATACTTGCAAATAATTTAATATTTGTTGAATGAAAAAAAAATCTTTTGACTATTTACTATATGCCAGACATTGGGTTAAATTCTAGGACATACCTCTTTTAAAGTAAGACAGTTCCTTTCCTCAAAAAGCTTTCATGCTAATGGAGAACACTATCTATCTATCTATCTATCTATCTATCTATCTATCTATCTATCTATCTATCCATCTATCTATCTATCCATCTATCTATCTATCCATCTGTCTGTCTGTCCGTCCATCCGTCTGTCCGTCCATCCGTCTGTCCGTCCATCCATCCATCCATCTATCTATCTATCCATCCATCTATCTATCTATCTATCTATCTAGCAATCTATCTGTTGGAGTGGTGGCCAGGAAGGAAAACTTTTGAACTCAAATTCATAGGCTGGTGAGTGGATTCGTAGGAAATTAGACTGAGACATCCTTTCTATAAATGGCAAAATAAATGCAATTACGCTTCCCAGAGCCTAATGTAGAAGAAAGAGTAATAAGGGGATATGTGATAGGAAAACTGCCAGAGTCCAGCATGGTGAAACTCAGGCCCAGGGGCTATGGCAAACTCTCCTAAATCACTAGTGCAATACTGTGGGGCTTCAACTGGAGTACCTGTCTGCTGCTGAGGGTGGGGAGCAGCCACATGGGAGGAAGCTGCCAGAGTGCCAGTGTTAATTATAAACCATGATCAAAGACTTGCCAGGAAACAGGGAGACAAAGAGAGGGCCAAAAGTTAATAAAACTTAAATATTTAGCTCATATTTTTATTTGAAGGCTGTGAACGTAACAATCCACGCTGAATCCCTCTGTCTTTCTCCTTGTTCTTAGAGATGGGGGCTGGGTTAGGGAATGAAGTCAATAAGAGTCAGGATTCGTTTTGGGTGGGGTGGGGGGGTAACCACTAGAGATTTAGATAGGGTGACTCATTTGTTCTGAGTAGCTTCAACTGTGTTGAGGAACGTGGCTTGAGTCACATTTTTGCCACAGCTTCTCAGTATTTGGTCAGCCTGTCTCAAAATGCTATTACCTCAGAGAATTGTCTAGAACACTGTCTAGTTCCTAAACTTCTAAGGAACATTATAGCTGATTAGTATGGACATTTAATATCATAAAAAGCCATTCCTTTACCAACAGTATGAAGCTTTGCATGGGCAACAGAGCAACTTAAACCAGAGTCACTTTATGAATGCAAATATCAGAAATTTCAACAGCCTGGATAAAATGAGCTTTGATGCTCAGGAAAAACTTAATTGTAGACATTAGCAGAACTGAGTTTTAATGAATAAAAAAAACCACCCATTTTGCAATAATTTCTCAAGAAAGCCAGAATCTTCTACTTTCAACTGAAATCTTTGTTAATTTCTTGAAGAACGCATATCCAATCTACATGGAATCTTATTCCATATAAACCCTCATTTTTCAAGGGTTGGAAAGCTTCAAAATAAAAAGATGACAACTTATTGTATGTCCGATAATGTTCTGGCTACATTGCTTTATTACATGATTCTGAGCTAATTCTTTCAAGTTTGGCCTCCCAAAAAAAGTGACATTAAATAGAAGCCATTATCACAGCGTGTGTCTTTCCATTTTCCTGTAATCTTCAACCCAAGTCTCTCAATTTCCAATAAAGTATAGTCTTGGCCTTACAGATTCTACCTTGAATAAAGAACGATATGTGGACTGTGTGCCCCAGTTCCCCATGAACAATTCTCCATATATTTGCTAATGTGATCACATCAAAATGTATTTAATCTTTATGCTTAAAATTAATATCAACCCCCTCAGGCTTGAACTATAGTGTTTTCTCTGAGGCTGAGAAGCTTCAAAGCACCTGAATAAGTGCTCACCAAATATAAAATGGTAACAATTTCTATATTATTTTCTTAGTGGAAATATTTTTAAAATAAAGATATTCAAGTTCTTTCCTATTCCATTCTAAGGCAAAACTCATTCTGAGTGTAGGAAGACCTGAGTTTGAATCTTGCATAGACACTTGCTATGTGACACAGACAAATCATTTAACCTCTCTTCTGTGAGGCTCAGTTTCTTTTCCAGTAAAATTTGGAAAATAATAGCACCATCTTCACAGTGTTGTTGTGAAGATCAACTGTGATAACATAAGTATTTTGCAAGCCTGACCCCCCCCCGAACTATGATGTTATTCTGTAGTTTCAGTCGTGTCCAGTTCTCCATGATGCAATTTGGGGTTTTCTTGGCAAAGATCTTGGAGTAGTTTACAATTTCCTCCTCTATCTCATTTCATAGATTAGGAAGCTGAGGCAAACAGGCAAAGGGACTTGTGCTGAGTCACACAGTTATTAAGTATGTGAGAAACTCAGGTCCTCCTGACTCCAGACCCAATGCTCTATCCCTTGTACCATGTAGCTGCCAAAAAGTACCGTATGAAAAACTGGCTCTTCTCAATTGGAAATATAAAAATGTGAGGTTTAAGTAATGGAAAATCCTCAGCTCTGAATATACCAAAATCTGTTTACTATGAATATCTTTCTTCAACATATTATGAAGCTATTTTATTCCCTTTTCCAAAAAAGTCATCTTCTGTGTAGAATATTGTTCTTAGAAGAAAGAGGATATTGAAGAGTTGTTCTCAGGTATTTTAGACCTTAAAGCTTGCTGTATCTATGGTATTATGGGACTCTAAAATCAAAGGAAGTGTAGGCCATATATCTCAACCCTCTTGAACTCTCTAAGCCTTACCCCTACCTGGGAGCCTTCATTCCCCCCCCCCAACCCCCATCTTGGAATGTTTTGGCATATGAACTGAGCATAAGGTCAGCCCAACCCCTATATATCTAATCACCATGTGATTTTTTTCCCTCACTATTAGAGTTTCTAGCCACAGTGAGTCAGAGAATATAGAAACTCAGTTCTGAAGGGGCTCTCATCTATGATGGGACTCACAGTCTAGACATTTGGGCTGCCAGAAAGCTTTCCACGAAGTTATGGTACCATATGCCTGTAGTCTTTACTAGTAGAGAAACTGAAGCTTGTAGATCACTTGAATTCAGGAGTTGCTAGCTGGATTAGGGCTAAATCCAATCAAATGTCTACACCAAGTATGATGGTGGTGGGGAGGGTACCAGGTCACTTAAGGAAGGACAATTTGATTCAGGGTGGAAAATGAGCAAATAAGAGCTTTTATCTCAATCAGACTAAGAAGGAATCTATGACTGGTTTCTGGAACAGTTTGAATGAGATAGAAGCCTAGAAAAAAAATTTTTTAATTCAAAAAGAGATGGAGTTGATTACTGAAACAGAATATTATATTTTATGGCTGTTTCCTGGAAGATAATAAAATAATTTATGGCATAAAATTTTAGTTTTTTAATAAAATATAGCATATTCACTTATCTGCTAAGGCAGGCTTTTTATTTTTCCTGAAATCAAATGGAATCGCAACTTTATTATGTGGTTCCTTTACCAAGAGATATGTGGTAACATTGTGGAGAATATTTTCAACTATAATTTTACAAAATAGATAAAACCAAACCCATAGAAACTCAATTTAAACTGATTTTTTTATTAATCTTACACAAGACCAAAGACATGACATTCAATTTTAATTCAGTGAAGATATCTCTGCATGACTGAGATGACATAATCTAGATGCTTTGCTTCAGATCATCTCAGTTAATAGAAGCAAAAAAATTTCAAACTATAGATGAAGAAAGAATGTGAACATGTATATCATATTAACCTGCATCAGCTATCTTTATTGAGCTTTTGACAGATGCTAAATGGTAATTGATTGATGACTGAATTATCTACAGTGGTGTGGATAATCTATTATTTTGGTTAAAGGAGAGCCACATACCTTAGATATGAGGCAATACTGCTGTCATTTGAATGTAGGGATTTCAGAAGAAAAGGAAGAATTTGAAAGCTGAAGATGAGCTAAAAATAATAAATATTAGAAGTGGGTTTTACTTGCAACAGTAGAACAAAATAAAACAATTTCTACTGCTTATGTATGACCTGTTTAGTGAGGGCTGGTAAAAATATGTTCATATATATGTATATATATGAAATTTCATTTATTAAGAGTTTTGAAGTGAATGAGAGACAAATATCATTTTAAGGCAAAGTGAATAGAGTTGGCCATAAAAACACAAAGACCTAGGTTCAAGTCCCAAATCTGATATGTGACTATGTGATCCTGGGAAAGTCATTTAACTTCTCTATGCTCTAGGTGACATTCTCTATATATTTTCAGAAAAGGTGCTGACCAATATTGACAGAAAGGGTTTCCTCACCTCCTTAAATAAGCATATTTATTCTAAATTTTTACATATTTATATACAATAACAACAGAGATGATGGAGAGAATAGGGTGCTTCCCACTTTCTAATTTGGATTCTGTTTTTTTTTTACCAGTTACTTTAGTGCAAAAGTACATCAGAATGAATGTAATATGGTGGAAAATATGAATCTGGAATAAGGAATGATAGAGGCCAAAGTGTCATAGATGTAATGAAATATCCTACCTCACTATAATGAATACATTCTTTCAGAAAAGAATCCAAAGTTTTTGTAAGTAGGGAACAATGATTAACATCAGAAAAATGAAATTGATTGTATTTTCACAATATTAAAGATTTTATTGATGTGGGCATTATTCTAGAATCAGATATTTGTGTATAGTATGACCATTGATATTACAACAAAGCTCAAATGTAGTACAAAACAAGAAGAAAACAATAAAGAAAAATAAAATGAATGAAAGATGTTTAATGAAAACAGCTCTATCCTGACATTTTTAATCATAATAAAATATGAAGTAAGGATAGAAAATTATATAGATACAAAATATAATATCTATATTTAGAATTCTAATGATTGTAAATCAACTATTTTAACAAGAAGACCAAAGAGGACTAAGAAACAACTTTGTCAGCAAGCATTTGACTTTCTAGCCCAGAAGAGAATTATGGCAGCCAAGGACAAACCAGTTTAGAATATCTGTAAAATGTTAAGAAGAAAGATGATATAATGATAATATCTAACAATTATTTAGATTTTTAAGACTAGTAATTGCCTGAGTCAAGATTCAAACCTGGGACTTCCTGACACCAAACATTCTCTCAATTATGCCACTTATCTTCTTCTTATCTCCCTACTATGTTCAAATTATGAATCATATTCCCTGATTAAATAGAGAGAATAAATAAAGGTAAAATTAGTTTAATGAAAACCTCAGAACTAAGGATCACACTAGGCCAAAGAAAACTTGGTCAGACTAAAATAAATAATCCTTGGCATTTACAGAAGCTAGGATGACAAAAATATACAGAAGAAAAATGGAAAAATCTGCAAAAAATTTTAAAATAACAACCTTTTTTATGATAAAGGAAGGTGAAACCATAACCTTTAGGTACTGACATCACAGTCCCAGATGTATGTAGAGGAGGGGGAAAATGGCATTAAAGAGAAAACAAAGGAAAGTATTTGTGATAAAGTATATATAGATGTGTCTGTTTTAGGTGAAAAAATTATGAAGTGTTTGGGAGATCGATTCATAAAGTGTTTGAGGAAGAGGAAGATAGCAATGCTATGATGTGGTGGAAAGGGGCCTTACTAATACTGAAAAAAATGATCAATCCATTAAAAAATCTGAAAATATAATCAATGTTCCATACCCATGGACCTCCTGCTTCTGTAAAAGAAAGTGATATGGAGATATCTTCTTTGTATTTTTTGAGTTCATCCTTGTTTTGTGTGATTTTAGAAGTCACTTTTGATGGTTTTGTCATTTTGTAGTATTTGTTCTAAGTAATTGTTTGGCATATCGTTTCCTTGGCTTAGAATGGTGTCACTATGCATCAGTTCATATAAATTTTTCTATGTTTCTTGCTTTTCATAATTTTTTAAAGCTTACAAATGTTCCATTATATTAATGTATCACAATTTTGTTAGCCATTCCCCTATCAATGAATATCCATTTTGTTTTCAGTACTTTGCTAGTACAAAAAGCAGGGCTATAAATATTTTAAGTTACATGAGTGCTTTCTTTTTATCAATGACCTCCGTGAGGTTATGTTCATAGTAAAAAGTTATTAAAATAGTTTTATCTTACTTTGAATTATTTTTAACCTCAGTTCCTTTTCAATCAACAATAAGACACAATGAACAGTAAAAGAAGCAGGCTAATTATTTGGCATGATTAAAGAAGTTTTCTTTTTGTTGATCAAAAAGGCACTGAGGTGGCTCAGTGGATTGAGAGCCAGGCTTAGGGGCAGGAGTTCCTAGTTTCAAATCTGGCCTCAGAAACTTCCTAGCTGTGTGACCCTGGGCAAATCACTTAACCCCCATTTCCTATGCCTTAGGACCAATTCACAGTATTGATTCTAAGATGAAAGGTAAGAGTTAAAAAAAAAAAAGACACTGAAGTACTGGTATCTACATGATATTAAAGAAAAAAACCTGAAGAAGTCTTTCTGGATTATTCCTTATTTATAGAATTGGATGGAGAAGAAAGAAGAGAAGATATGAAAAGGGTTGGTATCTCTACCACTGGGGAAGTACCCACAGTGATGAGATAATGAATTCATTAGTCCATCATAACAGGTCTTCAAGCTTTGAAGGGAGCTCTAATTCTTGAACCAGTACATTATGAATTACTATGTCTTAGTAGTAATTATGTAGTAATTCTTAGTAGTAATCATGATTATTTTGCACTGGAAAGATCAAAAAACAATTTGCTGAATTACTGCAAATTGACTAACCAAAAATAAATTTGAAGGAAGCTAAAACCCATGAATATTCTGAACCAAAAAGCTTTCCATTTTTAAACTTAGGGCTGGAAGCAATCTGGATATAGGAGTGAGTGTGCTTGTGTCTGAAAGCTCATGACTGCAACAAGCCATTCATACTCATGATCAACATGGACTTACTCTTTTTCATTCTCATTCCCACCCCATCCACGTCCTTCTTTACAATAATTTGTTCATTTCATAGTCATGATAGTTGAATTTTCTTACTAAAATTTCAACATCCATTATTTTTATGATCACAAAAGATTGTGCAAGTCAGTATTTAAAATATACAAGGAGATTCAATGACATCAGTAATTATTTTGAAGATTAAAGGACTAGAAGCAACTTTATTAAAAATAAAAATTTCTCAATTATTTTCCTTAGAAGCAAATGTAGGGTTAAGTGACCTACTGATTTACTTCTTAGATTACCATTGATGGGATTGTGTGTGTGTGTGTGTGTGTGTGTGTGTGTGTGTGTGTGTGTGATCCAGGTCATGTGCAATTCTAAATCTCTCTTGGTATGTCTAGATTTAAGACAATGTGATTTTGAACATTATTGTATAAATGAGGAAGTAAACCTAAAGCTGTATCACAATTTTGTTAGGCTTATTTTTAAAGATTATGGATTTTCCATAAGCCTTTCAAATCCCCTTAGGGGAATTTATAAAAGACCCTTCAGAGTTTTATATTATGGATTACCACTGTAAAAGTTGCATACTTTTCACAATTTTCACTCAGGGGAACATATTCAGATGTGAATTTAAAAGACTTTACATTTTCATGAGTCTAGTCTGAACTGATTTAAATATGCAGTTATTAATAGTAATCTTTTCTTGTTCATATAAAATCAACTCATTATGAGATAAGTTTTCCTTTAAACATTTACAAGAAAATGGTTTATTTTCCCTCTTTTTAAAGAAAATATTCATCCAGAATGAAATAGCATGAGAGTTAAGTATATGGCAGCTTCAAAGCACATTTGGTCACTGAGTCAAGCCTTCCTGATTTGAATTCATCAGACTACATTCATTTGCTCCTAAATTCATCAGATGTGTGTTTACTAGCTTTAAGTCCTGATTTTTGCTTATGATTTTACTCCAGTGAATTGCAAGGAATTGACAAGAAAGCCTATGTATTCTGTTCTATAGTAAACCCAAGTTAATGACTAGCTCTGAGTAAGCTCTGTACCTAGGCATTCCAATATAAGATTAGAATGTTATCATAAAGAAAGACAAAGTTGAGCTCAGATCCCATCTCTGCTATATACTCAAGGCTTGAACCTGCCCAAAATATAATCTCCCTCACCACATATTTAGTTCCAGCCTTCTGGTTAGTGTCTCTTCCACTTTATTCTCTCTACCATAACCCTTTTCCATACTCTAGTCCATCCTCTATTTAGCTGACATAGTGATCTTCCTAAAATGCAGATCTGACCATGTTGCTTGGTACACAACAAACTCCAATGACTCCATCTTAACTCCAGGATAAAATATAAAATCACATATGTGGCCTATTTGGCCCCTCATAATCTCCCCTTCACAGCTTTCCAGTCTTCCAACACTTTATTCTCCCTACATTCCCAACCCCCAACCCTGTACTCTGTGATCCAGAGACATTGACCTTATGATTCCTCAAACAACACATTCCACCTCCCAACTCTAGGCAATCTCACCAACTGCCTCCCATTGCTGGATTGCTTTCTCTTCTCATCTGCTCAAACATACTTCCTTGGCTTTCTTTAAATCTCAGTTAAAATCTTACCTTCTGAAGACAACCTTTCTGATCCCTTTTAATTTTAGTGCCTTTCCTCTGTTGATTATTTCCAATTTATCTTGCATTTGTTTGTTTATAGATAGTTGTTTGTGTGTTGTTTCCCATTCCCATCCTATGTGAACTTTTTGTTTTGCTTCTTGTATTCCCTGGGTGTAGCATAGTGCCTGGCACATAATAGACCCTTAATAAGCATTTATTGATTGATTAACTAGTCTAAGTAGCTCTCTAAGAAAAGTTTGAGAGGAAGCACATCCCTAGAGAGGGAGTTTCTTTACCTGGGAGTTCCCTATCTGGTGAAATCACAGATGTAGTACTTAGCACTAATTCTTTTGAAGTGATTATTTGAATAGAAAATATTTTTAGGGCTGACTTATACAGAGACAGTAGTGATGACACTCTTGCATTGACAGCACAGTTCAAGAAGGAATCCCTAGTCATAATATAAATGAGGAAGCTGAGTCTTAAGATTAATGATTTGTCCAAGGTTATAGATAGATTATGTATCAGGTAGAACTTAAATGTAAGACCTCTGGCTTCATAGTCAATGCATTTTCTATTGTACTATATTATCTTTGCCACTGAAGTTTCCATCTTTTATTTTGGGTTTCATGAACTAATCCAAATAACAAGCAACAGGTTCTGAATTAGTTAGGAAAAGGACTATGGCCAACCATTAGTTCATTAGGAACTATGTATCCTAGGAGGTTAAAAAACAAATGCTTTTTGAAATTATTATAAATGCCTCATATGACACTTTAACAACTGTTTATTTGGCATTAACCTTGATAATGAAGACATGAAATGTGAAATCTTTTTGTAAGAAAGCTTCAGTTTAATGCAATGGACACATTATTTGTCATATACATCAATATTAATGACTTATTGTCATGGTATTATATCTTAGACTTTCATAAAAATAGAACAATTATAATAATTTTTTGTTGACAAAAAACTTATTTGGTTTAAATGAATTGTTTTGTGAAATTTCTGGTCATCTCTGTTCAAGGTAATCACTGCAAGATACACATTTACACACATCCATACACATGTCCATTCCTGCTGTTATTCATTCATTTCAGTCATGTCTGATTTTTCTTGAACCTATTTGTGGTTTTCTTGGCAAGACATTTGAGTGGTTTGCCATTTCCTTGTCCATGTCAATTTACAGATGAAGAAACCAAGGCAAAGTAAGTTAAAAAGTGACTTGCCTAGGGTCACAGAGCTAGAATTAACTGAGGACAAATTTGAATTCAGGAAGATGAGACTTCCTTATTCCAGACTCAACTTTCTATCTGCAGTGCCACACCCCTGTTCCTCTAAGTTTCCCCAAAACATCTATATTTAGTTGATTATTTATGGTCTTCCCTGTTATAATTCAAGCTTTCTGACACCACAATACTTGGTATATATTTATTAAGCACCTACCATAAATATAGTAACTGCTTAATCAATGACTGATGACTGATTCCTGATGTGCCTCTAAATAGGTATTTATAATTTGATTATTATGCACTGAATATTATCACAAGAAGATGCACAAGAAGAGGTGGCTTATGTCTCAAGGATAACTCTGTCATCTGAACCCATCATTTTGTACTTTCTGTCCCATATCTTACTCTCTCCCTCCTTCATTGCTTTCTTTGTTCTACCAGGACTTCAAAAATTTATTCCCTCTCTGTTTTATTTCTGATATCTCTTTTTTCCTTTAACCCATTTCTCTCTCTGCCCCTTTTAGGTTTTTCTTTACCTTAAGAGGACAACAAACGACTCTTGTTTCTCATTGTCTCCCACTGATCTCCTCTACTTCCAAATTTCTAAAATTAATAATCCAACTACTAATGTAGTTTAGTAATGTAGTGATCAGTTAAATGCAAATTGAGCAGTCAAGCTACTCACCATTATAACTAAAGAATTTAACTTAATTAAGGAAAGCCTTAAGTAAAATTCAAAATTTGGGAAAAAAATTCAACTGAGAGTGGTGGAAGGGTGGTTTGTTTGTATAAAACTCCTTTTAGAGGGTGAGTTAAGTTTATGAGAAGGCTACAATCTGGGTGTCAAGTGTATTTGTAAGGACTCAAGATCTAGAGGTGATAGAAATAAGGATCTGGACATAATGAAGTGAACTTTAGTGTTCTGTGTTTTCCATCATGTTTGTACATCCCTCTTTCCAAACCTATGTTTTTTTTTTCTTCCTTTACTTCTACACTTCCCTTTCCCCCATCAGCCCTGTGCTTTCTTGCTTTCTCTCTTCTTTCACTCCTTTTTATCTTCTCAGTTCTATAATTTCTCCTTTCAGGTTTACTTTCAATCACTGAGACAGTCAACTAGCTAGTTGTTCCTCATGTGGATGGACCCAGCATTAACCTGGGTCATAGTTCTGATTGCCCTACATTGGTTCAGGTCTGGTGACAATTCTTAGTGGGTAAATTCCAATTGAGAACTCATTATGATTGAAATTTCATTTTTGCTAGTAAATAATGGATCTAAAATGGCCACATCAATCAACATCATCTGTTAAAGAGGTCAATTGTTACACTTGACTCATGATTAATTAATTAATTAATTAGAAATGTTTTATGACTTTTAAAAAGTCTGACAGCATAATAGCTTCTGTTTTTAATCTTCTAACCAAAGTAGTCCTTGATGAGAAAGAGTTGAAGTAGTCTATAGCAATAGGTCTTTGGTATATCTTGATAATATTTGCCAACTTATCTATTTAGCCTTAATTAATTTCCATTGGCAGTTTCAAATGGCTAAGGCATATTCAATAAATCTCATTTAGGTAACTTCTAGTTAGGGAAATCTTTGCTATCACATTAAGTAGAAATTATAAGTGATGAACTTTGAAAGATTGCAGAATCCCATTTAATTAGATTAGATGCTGAGTTCGTGGAAAATTTTCTGGATAGTAACTGATTTTATAACTCCAGTGTTCAAAGTAGGTGATGATAAATGTTCATTGAATTAAATTATGTTATAATTGGCATATTTTTGTTTATTTATGGAGAATATGGAAATGAGAAAATTAAAATGCCATATTTAATTTAAATTACTTCTTCATAAATCATTAGCAGTAAAATCAAATGGCAGCTAGTGATGCAGTGCATAGAGTGCTGGATGTGGAATCAGGGTAATATCACTAGTTGTATGGTCCTGGATAAGTCATCTAATCACTTTTAGTCTCAATACTCTCATTTAATAAATGGGGATCATAATAATACCTACTTCAGAGCATTATTATAAGAATAAAACTAAATAAGATGATATAATTGAATTGTTTTATAAACATTAAAGAATGATTGAAATGTTAATGATTATCATAGTAGTAGTTACAAATACTGTTACTGACTTGTGTTTTGAGCATACCATAACTATCTTCTTATAGCCAACAAAAAATAATTGTTAGTACAAAAAATTCAGGGGTGAAATAGGTTTACCCAGCAACCTTCCTATAGTATATAAGGGAAATAATGTTCAAATCACTGACATTGCTTTAAATTTCTCTTTGGACTGTATAGAATATGACTTGTGACAGTACAAAATGGCAATATAGAAGTAGGTGGCTCAATCCCATGATTTTTAACCAATTCACTTTTTCTTTAATAATTATATTGAGTGCAGTTAAGTGGAATGTGATAACCATGTCCATTTTTGCTATTATTTCTGGGTAATGCATTGCCACCTTTTTCTAGTAAAGTGATGAAAATCATTTAGAATAACTCTAAGAAAAAGCTTTCCCTCTAACTACTGGGTTATAAAATAAAGTTTAACAAATTTTCAGTAGAAATAATTGACATTTAGATAGTGTTTTAACATTTGCAGGGTATTTTCCATATGTAGCTGTGCCTGTATCCCATCCTAGATAGCTGTGTGACCTTGGGCAAGTTACCTAACCTCTGTCTGCCTTAGTTTCCTCATTCATAAAGGGGAGATAATGATAGCACAACCTTCGATGGTTGTTGTAAAGATAAATTGATTTGTATGTATGTATACACATACACATATACATGCATAATATATATCTTTGCAAATTTTAAAGTGCTATACAAATGCTATCTGCCATGATTATGATTATGACTATTATTTTTTTAAAACCCTTACCTTCTGTCTTGGAATCAATATTAGGCATTTGTTCCAAGCAGAAGAGCAATAAGGGCTAGGCAATGAGGGTCAAGTGACTTGTCCAGGGTCACACAGCTAGGAAGTGCCTGAGGCCATATTTGAATACAGGACCTCCCATCTCTGGGCCTGGCTTTCAATCCACTGAGCTACCCAGCTGCCCCTTTGACTATTATTTTTAAATCTCTTCAAAGTAATGTTTTCCTCTCAGCCTGGGAATGTCAGTGGCCTAATACATAACAGACAGTTAATATATGTTTGTAAAAATGCTTTTGATAGTAAAAGAAATTGAAATGAGAGCCTAAAAGAGACCTTTCAGTAAGATGATCAACATATGATAATTTTTACCTTCTTCACTATTTGAGGGTCTGTTGCTAATCTCTTAACAGGCAAGAGAATAATCAGGGGGAAATCCTAACTATATTTCAACTTTAATTTTGGGCACTGTTATTGCTTTGTCCTCCAAATTAGACCTTAGATTATATGTCCCTCCCTCCATGTTTTAAACTTATCTTTTTGAAATCTAATCTCATTAGGGAATTTTATGGTCAGTTAAATTGTTTTCTTTAGTATCACAGAATAGTGTGATTTAGTGGAAAGAAGAAACCAATAGGAAGGTTCAATGGCTGAGATGGCGACGCAGCAAAGCACTGTGGAGTGCTTAGGGCATGTTGGAGTACAAAGGACAACACGGCCATCCAATGCAGCTGAGGAAGTCTTCAGACATAACAATTTTTTGTGCCACTGGACCCAGGCTTCCAACGCCGAGAGAGTGGGACTGTCACTGTGCATCGGCTTTTCCACTTAAATCTCCTTCATGCACAAGTATCTTTGTGCACACTTATCTATCCTAACCCCGTCCATCCTCTTAAAGACCTGCGACGATGGGGGAGTGGCGACGCAACAGGTGGAGGTGACCACTGGCAGTTGTAGTCACGATCCTGCACGTAGGCGGCCCACGGACCAGTGGTCGCTCAGCCCTGTGGGCAGCAGGGATGTTCGGCAGCATCCTGGGCGACTGAGCACCCCTCTCTAGGACAGCACTGCTCACCCTAATCAAGGGAGGGGACTAGAAAAGGTGCCCCAAACATTGCCTGCCCTACAAACACCCGGTCAGCACAACGCAGCTGGTGGGTCATCCCTTTAAGTGGTCGAAATCAAAGAAAAAATACAAAGAAACTCCTACTAAGAGCATGGAACATCAGAACATTACTTGATAGAGAGAATCCCCCAAGACCTGAGAGAAGAACAGCTCTAATTGGTAAAGAACTGGCGCGATATAACAGAGACATTGCAGCCCTAAGTGAAACACACTTACCAGAAGAGGGATCACTCAGCGAAACCCTCCACTAGATACACCTTCTTCTGGAAAGGTAGAGACTCAAATGAAGACAGAATCCACGGTGTTGGCCTCGCCATCAAGACCAGTTTGCTCAAACAGCTGCCAGACTTGTCTGTGGGCATCAGCGAGAGGCTCATGAAGATCTGTTTGCCTCTCAGCAAAGACCGGTATGCCACAATCATCAGCGCATATGACCCTATACTGACCAGCACAGGAGACCATCGAGCAGTTCTACTCTGACCTGAGTGCCGTCCTGCACTCAGTGCCCACCAATGACAAGCTGATACTACTGGGAGACTTCAACGCCCGCGTTGGCCAGGACCATGAAAGATGGAAAGGAGTGCTCGGCAAACACAGCGTGGGCAAAATGAACAAAAACGGCTTACTGCTACTCAGCAAATGCTTAGAGTTCGAACTCACCATCATGAACACTGTGTTCAGAATGGCGAACAAAAATAAAACAACATGGATGCACCCAAGATCAAAACAGTGGCATCTCATTGACTACATCATTGTGCGCTGGCAAGACATCCAGGATGTAAAGATCGCCAGAGCCATGAGAGGAGCTGAATGCGGGACAGACCACTGATTGGTTAGAGCGACTCTTCAAATGCACATTGAGCCTCGCCATCCAAAACGCGCCCAGACAGTTCACGCATTTTACAATGTGAGTCGTCTTAGAGATTCATCTTATTTGCAAACATTCCAGTCCTGCCTGGACGACAAGCTGTCTGCCAAGGGACCATTCACTGGAAGCTCAACCGAGAAATGGAAACAGTTCAGAGATGCAGTGCAGGAAACATCAAAGACAGTCCTAGGCCCCAAACAACACAACCACCAGGACTGGTTCTTTGAGAACAACACTGCTATTGAAGACCTGTTGAGCAAAAAGAACAAAGCCTTTATGGAGTGGCAAAATAACCCAAACTCTGCTCCTAAAAAGGACAGATTCAAATCTCTCCAAGCCACGGCGCAGCGTGAGATCAGGAAGATGCAAGACCGATGGTGGGGGAAAAAGGCAGAAGTAATCCAGCAGTTTGCTGATATGAAAAACTACAAACAATTTTTCAGTGCCCTCAAGACTGTCTATGGGCCATTAAAACCCACCACCACTCTCTTGCTATCCTCTGATGGTGACACTCTCATAAAAGATAAAAAAGGCATCAGCAACAGGTGGAAAGAACACTTCAGTCAGCTTCTCAACCGACCCTCTTCAGTTGACCAAAGTGCCTTGACCAGATCCCCCAAAACCTCACCATTGAACAACTTGACGTCCCTCCTTCAATAGAGGAAGTCCAAAAAGCCATTCAACAAATGAGTGCAGGCAAGGCACCCAGTAAAGACGGGATCCCAACCGAGGTGTACAAGGCCTTAAATGGAAAGGCGCTCCAGGCTTTCCACATAGTGTTGACCAGCATATGGGAAGAGGAAGACATGCCCCCAGAACTCAGAGATGCCTCCATCATAGCCCTATACAAGAACAAAGGCTCACGAGCAGCCTGTGACAACTACAGAGGCATCTATCTCACTACTCTCCACTGCTGGAAAGATCCTTGCCCGTGTTATACTCAACAGACTCCTGTCATCTGTTTCGGAGCAGAACCTTCCTGAATCACAATGTGGCTTCCGACCAGATCGAAGCACCATCGGCATGGTCTTCTCGGTGAGGCAAATGCAGGAAAAATGCCTTGAGCAGAACCTAAGTCTCTATATTGTCTTCATAGACCTAACAAAGACTTTCAACACAGTGAACAGGGACACATTGTGGGTGATCCTCAGCAAGCTTGGTTGCCCAGCAAAATTCGTCGAACTGATCCAGCTCTTTCATGTCGACATGACAGGGGAAGTCCTATCTGGTGGAGAGACTTCCGATCGCTTCAACATCTCTAATGGCGTGAAACAAGGCTGTGTCCTTGCTCAGGTACTATTCAACCTATTTTTCACCCATGTATTACAACATGCTGTGATGGATCTAGACCTGGGCGTCAAATACAGACTGGATGGCTCACTATTCGACCTTCGCCGCCTGACTGCAAAAACTAAGACAACAGAGAGACTCATCCTGGAAGCTCTCTTTGCAGATGACTGTGCTCTCATGGCCCACCAAGAAAATCATCTCCAAACCATTGTGGACAGGTTCTCCACCGCAACAAAACTGTTTGGCCTGACTATCAGCCTCAGCAAAACAGAGGTGCTGTTCCAACCTGCACCAGGGAGGCCAACTAACCAGCCGTGCATTACAATCGACGGCACGCAGCTTTCTAATGTCAACACTTTCAAGTACCTGGGCAGCACCATCGCCAACAACAGGTCCCTAGACCACAAGATCAATGCCAGGATCCAAAAGGCCAGCCAGGCCCTGGGGTGGCTGTGCTGCAAAGTCCTCCAACACAGCGGTGTAAGCACTGCGACAAAGCTCAAAGTGTACAACGCAGTGGTCCTCAGCTCGCTCCTGTATGGTTGTGAGTCATGGACACTGTACCGGAAGCACATGAAGCAGTTGGAGCAATTCCACCAATGCTCCCTCCAGTCAATCATGAGGATCCGATGGCAGGACCGAATCACCAATCAGGAAGTCCTCGACAGAGCCAACTCCACCAGCATCGAAGTCCTGGTCCTCAAAACCCAGCTACGATGGTCTGGACACGTCATCCGCATGGACCCACAGTGAATACCAAGGCAGGTATTCTATGGTGAACTGTCAGCTGGACTCAGGAAACAAGGCCGACCAAAGAAAAGATTCAAGGATCAGCTAAAGTCCAACTTGAAGTGGGCTGGCATTACACCAAAGCAACTAGAACTCACTGCCTCTGACAGAAACAGCTGGTGAACCCACATTAGCCATGCTGCCATAACCTTTGAAGATGAACGATGTCGACATCTCGCCACTGTGTGTGCATGCTGACACCAGGCCACAACTGCACCTCCTGTAACAACTGGCGTCCCATGCTCCATGTGCCACAAACTCTGTGCCTCAGCCTTTGGATTTCAAAGCCACATGAGGGTACATCAGTAGATGATAATGCACAAAGACAATCATCATTCTCGGTCACGAGAGACTACCACTACTACTACTAGTGGAAAGAAGAGTGGACTTGAAATATGAAGACATGGGTTTGTGTCTATTGTATCCCATTGTCTACCATATGACACTTTCTTTCCACTTGTGAGGGACTGAGGAAACAGATCAACAAATACAATTAGATCAACAGGATTATTTATTATATTATAAAGCTTATCATTACAAAACTTCATCACTGCTCATAAGCCACAACCTTCAGCATAAGGGAGAAAAATCATCTCTTTTATAAGTATAATGAAGAAAGAAGGGGTGGTATGGTGGGAAATAGGAGCCCCAATATCATAGGTACTGCCCTCCTATTATTCCTCCCAGCTGCCTCAAATGACTTCTTGTCATACACTGTCCTCTCATACTCAGTGCAAGGTGGGCTAGTCTGATTAAGGATATACTTCTACTCTTCTTTCCCTTTGATTCTTCAAAGTAATATTAATAATTATTAGCATTTGTAATTTTTTATGCCTTGGAAAACACTTCCCATGTGTTATTTCTCTTATTTCTATAAAACATGTGCTATTGTTCTCCCTATTATACAGATAAGAAAAGTGAGGTATCTGCCCTACCAGGTATTTACATCTCAGGTGGGATTTGACCTCAGGTCTTCTGGACTATGAGTACAAAACTCCATCCACTCTTCTATCTAGATCCACATGGCAAATGCTTATAACCTCCTTTCGAAGGTCAATAGTATTAGTTCAGTTCAGCTGTTCCCTACAGCTTTTACTTTTCAATACTTTTCAGTATTTACTGGGGACCTTAAGTGGAATGGTTTTGTTATTGCTATAGTGAAGAGTCCCTTAATAAGAGTTAATAATTTAACAAATTCAAGAAAAGACTTAGTGCTTACTAAGTACAAGGTAGTTCTAGGGATAAAATTATAAAAATGCAAAGTTACTGACCTCAAGGAGTATACAGCATACTCACATATTTGTGAAAGACCTATGCTTTCATTCTGATTGGGGCACTCCCACTGTAGGAAATCCACTTACCAATGCAGACAAAAAACCCACAGCTGACAGAAATCCATTTTTAGCCATTGTTTGAGGCACCAAGAGCTCAGCTAAATGACCACCCACACAGACAATAAGTATCCAAGCTTGGTTTTCGATTTGAGTCTTTCTGACTAAAACTCAGTGTTCTACTGTGCTACCACACTTCCCCTCTCTGGACAGATGAATATAAAGAGAGGTAGGTAGTGATGGCAAAGAGGAGATCCAGGGAAATGGTTCTAGGAGATTTGAGAATAAAGAATACTCATTCATTTGGTACACCAAAGAAATTTACACAAAGTTAGTTGAACCTGAGCTAAGCTTTGAGAAAGTAAATGGCAGAAGGATATGGGGTGTCACATTTTGGGAAGAGTTGGTAGTACAACTGGGCTAGAGCATACATCTCCCCATAAAAGCAATAAAATGGAACAAGACTTAAAAGTTTCCAAATTGTGGAAGGTTTTATCTGTGACATTCAATTTAGAGAAACAATAATTTATAGAATATGGCTTTTGCTATGTTTTCCTCATTCCTCCTTTATGTAGTTGAACTTCAAGATTTTGGTTTGAACTTGCATCTCTACTTTTTTCTACATTCTTCACTTTAGTGCTATGTTCACCTTCAATGTTTCAATAAAATTCCCCTAAAATCTTAGTAACAGCTTTAATCTCTTTCTTGAATTTTACTTCACTATAACCAATTGACTTATGTACATTGCTACTCAAATGCCCCACAACATACATACTACCTGTTCATTGATATCAAAATCATGGTATTAAAAATGAATTTCCAAAACTGAATTCTCAAATATTTTCTGGTCACAGGTTTTCCCTTGTGTAAATTTGGGAAAGATGCCATTTTTTACAAGATAAAACATGGAAATTTTGCCTCATTGCTTCTGCCTCTCCTCTCCCCCTTTGAAAGTTATAATTTATTTGTTAAATCATTGGCATTAAAAATGAAGGGAGTCAGAGTTAATACATGTATGTTTGCATATATTGTATGTATGCAAACATATTACTGAAGGATACATTTTAATGACTTTCATCATAAAAATTATGGACTGTTTACAGTTAATATTTGTTTCTAAAGTCCTTATGTCTTTCAAGGTCAGCACTATCCTCTTTATATAGATTTATAAATTCAGTCATGATCAACTCTACAATCTTTCACTTTCTTATTCTCCAGATCCAACAAATCAGTTCAAAAGTTCTATTAATTTTACTTCCACAATATCTTTTTCATCAATCCCCTTCTACCTACTCATATTATCACCATTGTAGATTAGGCTCTAATCATTTCTTGACTATAGGCTTCTATTTGGTTTCTTGTCTCAGTCTTTCCAATCTATCCACATAGCTGTCAAGATTTTTTCTAAAGGTCAATCTTGTGACTTTATCTTTCTGTTCAATCTTCAGTTCTCCTTGGTCCCAGAAAGCAACTTCAGAGGCTCCTTATTGTTCCTAGGTTAAATGACAAACACTTTTGTTTGTCATTTAAAACTTTTCATGACTTGTATTTCCATATTCACTTCATATTACTCTTTACACTTTGTTCCAATTAAACTAGTCTATTTATTATCATTTATATAAAACAGCCTATCTTCTGGCTCTGCCTTTGTTCCAATGTGTGAAATGTACTCACTCCTTACTTCTCCATTTTATAATCTTCACCTTCCTCAAGGTCACAGTTCAAATGCCAGATTCTATATGTAACCTTTCCTGACCAACATGATCATGTTCCCTCAAATTAGTTTTCTTTTAAATTTATTTTGTCACATTTATTCATCTGTATACATGATGTTTCCTTCCCAGTAAAATGAAATTCTCTGGGGAGTGACTTTCATTTTTACTTTTTTCTCAGTATTTCTTGCACTGAGCTTATTTACTGACACATAATAGATTTTTAATGACTGCTGGTTGAATTGAATCAAACTGATGAAAGCTTTAACCAGGCAAGTGGCAGAATGAATAGAGAGAAGGGTATTCATATTTGAGGTGTAGCTTAAGAAGATGTAGAACTCAGTATCTAGTTTGATGTGAGAAATAAGGAGAGAGGAGATTAAAGAATAATCATAAAATTTTCAAGCAGGATGACTGAGAGGATGATGGTTCCCATCACAGAAGTGAGGAAACTTGAAGAAGGGACAGGTCCTCTACAGGAAGATTATAAGATCCATTCTGAACATATTGAGTGTGAAGTGGTGAGAAATTTGGGTAGAGATGGTAAAATGATACAAGAAATTGTCAGAATAGAGTTAATGATGCAAACTGTTGTTGTTCAGTCTAGTTTTGGAATCATCTATGTAGAGGTGAAAATAAGATCCCTAAGTTCAACAAGAAATTATGGAAAAATAAGAGAGGATTGTGCAGAAAAGTGCTTAGAGTAATGCCCATTTGAAAGGTGAAGGAATACAATGATAATTCCAGAAAAAGAGACTGAGAAAGAATGACTATAAAGATGGAAGGAGAAGAAAAGAGTATCATGGAAGTCAAGGGAGAAGAGTTTTTTTTTTTTTTCTGGGATGATAAAGGAAGGAGGGACAGAATAGAAACAATAGTGTTTTGAGTTGCAGAAATTTCAAAGAAGATAAATATGAAAAAAAGTCTTTTAGATTTAGCAATTGCACATATAGGTTGCCTTTGGTAGAATGATATCAGTAAATTATTAGGGTTAGAAGTCAGATTACAAAGAGCTGAAGAGAAAGTAAGTGGTGAAGAAGTGGAAGGAACTATTCTCATCTTTTCAGGAGTTGAACAGTGAAAGGAAAGATTTATAGTATGACAGCTTTAGGAAATAAAGTTGTATAGGAGGATTTGTAAGGAAACTTACACATATAGGTAGGCAGTAGAATGAGGAAGGACCTAGGAGAGAGAGAGAAATGACTGAAGTGAGATAGAGAAGAGAAATAGAGAGGAAGAGAGAAGGATACATAGCAACAGAGACAGAGACAAAGGAATGAAGAGCAAATTCTTGTACTTTGATCAAAGGTTGATTGGACCATATCTTGTCTTATGTTGAGTTATAGGAACAACATAGTTGTAAAGATATAGAGAAACTGGAGTCTATATTTAGGAAAGGGAGGTCAATATGGTGAGAAGTGAAGACATATAGCTTGAATATAACATATTTGAAGGATTGTCACATAAAGGATGAATTAGAACATTGTTTCAAATATTTCTTCCCCATTCTTTATTCCTCTCCCACCAAGAGATGTTCCCTTTTGAAGATAACTGAAATGGAAAATAAGGATAATTGCAGGTTTAAGATAAATCTTGGAATTGAAATGACCCCCAAACCCTCTTGTCTGTTATTATGCTATTCTTCTGTCCCCAAACAATAGCCACAGATTCATTAGTATGAAGAAATGTATGCTAAATGCAAAATAATTTAGATGAATGGCAGGAGAAAGAAGAACATTAACATAAATTTATATTAAAAGATTTTGAGAACTATTTAAGATAACTTGAAGGAGAAATATTAATAATTTAATATTTTTAGTGTCTTTCTCTTGGGGTTTGATTTTTTCTATATTTTTATGTTTTTTACAATTTAATTAAAATAGGGAAGAAGATTAGCTAGTACGGTGGAAAAATTACTTGTTAGGTCTTATATTTTCTTCTGAAAGACCTGTATTCAAATTCCAGATCTGCTATTCACTATCCATGTGATCTTTGGGGAGTCATTTTACCTTATAGTAACTTTTTTTTTCTTTTTCCACTAATTAAATTGATTGGAGTGTAATACCTTTAGGATTTCTTCCTGTTCTAGATCATTGATGTTGTTTCACTTGTGCCCAACTTTTTGTGACTCCATTTTGGGTTTTCTTGGCATGCTTTAGATTACAGGGGAAAAACAAAAACATCTTAATGCAAAACATCAATTATTACACTACTAGCACCTTGCTACAACTTGCTAAGTTATTGTATCATCTTCAACATTATTATAAGATATCTGTCTGCTAAGTTATGAGTAATTCTTTCCTGTTTATTTACTTTTTGCTCTTGTAAACATCTTTGCTCCTTTGAATATTTAATGTTTTGCTTTGGGGAAGTTGGCATCATGATTCAAATACCCTGTGTATTTCATTGTGCATGTATGCTTTTTCCAGAGCCTTCTACTTGATAAAACTGTCAATTACACTCATCATAGGATCATAAATTTAGGAACTGTAAGGGACCTTAGAAGTAATCTACTTCAACTTACTCATTTTGAATTTAAAGAAACTGAGGCCCTAAAAGACAAAGTGATTTACCCCATGAACACAGGTAGTAAGTAACACATCTGGGATTCAAATCTAGGGCCTCTAGCTCCAAATCCAATACATATTTTTATATATCATACATTATTGACTGACATTTTTGAGAAACTGTCATCCTTACCTCATTTCTCCTGGGAACTTTTCTACTGAATTAAACATTTGCTTTATTTCACTACTTCAATTGAAAACATGCTAACAAATTTTCCCTCTTATGTGGGAGGTACTATTGAAAGTAAAATCCTTGAAATATGGCTGTATCTTAGACACATTATTGGAAAGGACAATTACTCTGGAGCCTGTTTGACCATGGACAAGTTATTTGACCTCACTAGTCTTGGTTTCCTGTTCTATAAATTCTTAGTTGGATGAGTTAATCTCTATTGTCAATCTTAAATTCATGATTCTAACCCATAGTGGAACCCAACAAGCTTCATTTTTCTAGTGTAGAAATGGTGTTTGGCACTATTCTTGATTATAATCCAGCATATGATCCAGCCCCCACACTGGTAAAAAGCAGCACATGATGGGAAGAAAATCTGGGCTAGGAAGCTAATGATCAATGAGAGTGAGTTCCGGCTCTAAGACTTAACTATGATCTTACACAAATTAATTTTTTAGACTCCAATTTCTGGAATATAAAACGGAGATAATTTTATCTACCTTACAGAATACCTGTGAGTACCAAACAAAATAATGTATGTAAAAGTGTTTATAAATATGATTCATTTTTATTATTTTAATTTCAATGGTGCATTACATTACTGATGTAGGTATCGTCTCAACTGTCACAGGCCATATTGCCTTTTAACTTTAATAGGGGATCTTCAAAGTTGCCATGGCAAATGAAATTTATAACCTGGGTAGCTTTCTTTATTATGAATTTCTCCATAATTAGCTAGGTTAGTACTCAGATAAGAAATATTATGTGTTTAGAATCAAGAAGAAATAGATTTGCATTTTACCTCAGGCAGTTTCTAGCTATTAGTTATGAATAAGGGTTGCTTTAAGAATCAAATGGGATAAAGCATATAAACTGATTTGTAAGCCTTAAAGTGCTATGTGTTAGTTATCTTTATTAAAGAAATTTTAGCTTAGTAAAACCTACTGATACTTACAATTCTTATAACACAATCAACATCCCATGATACAATACCATAGTGGGACTTCTGTGGAGGATTTTTGCTTTTGCCAATGATAATGCCCCCCCCATTTATTCTAGTAAGTATAGCAATAGATAACATTTACAAAGTTTTTCAAATTTTCTAAAGTAATTTACATATAAAATTTAATATTATTAAACTATTTGAAACAATATCTTGAGTAGTTTTATATACTATTTATTTCAGTTTGAAGAAGATGGAAGGAAAAGTTATCCAAGTCAGTATATTCCTGAATGTCACTAGTATATCAATTTTTGGAAATCTTAAAAGCCTGGATTTCAAAGAAGAAAGACTGGCAATCCACCTTCCCTCTGAAAGATCTACCTCCACATAGGAAGGTCCTCATATTAGTAGAATAGCAATGGAAATAGTCCTCAGCTCCCAATTTTCTTGCTTATTATTATGGCTTTGCCTATGAGTTGTATTGTTGCATATGACAGTCTTGACATCCAATACGCAATAGAAACCTAAATGAGAATGTGGTCAATTCTCTTATGATTACCTAAAAATCTAATAACTGAGTTTTTAAGAGGGGACACTTCAAAATCTTTTACATAAGCTTTCTTGAATCAATTGTCTTTCTTTGCTTGAGCTTAAATATTAATTTTGTTGTTGTTTGGAAAAAAGAATTGGAGAAACTCCTTCTACTAATTCAGATTAGCAGTTCCTAGTTACCTAGGGCCTCTGAGAGGTTAATAGACTTGCCCAGGGTCCAAGAGTCAGTTTTTGTCTGAAGCAGGACTGGAAACCAGGTCTCTTTCATCCTGAGGATAGCTCTTAATCAACTAAACCATTGTCCTAAGAGGAGTTCCACCTCCAATGCAAAGGAATACTTGAGTCAGAGAGTTTGGATCAAAAATTCTTTTACTCTTAATGTGTTTACTTACCCCAGATAAAAGAACTCCACAAGGATATTCTAAGAGACCTTAGATGTCTTTTTGTTTAATACAAAGAATGGTCTTAATATCCTGTTTTCCCAAAAGGAAAAATCTGGGTTTCGGGGTCAAAGTAAACTCCAACTCTGTCAGTTCTATTTCATAGCATTTGGACTCATAAATGCTTCAGTGTGTGTGTGTGTATGTGTGTGTGTGTGTATGAGTAGGTGGGCGAGTGGATGGGTGGTGGTGGTGGTAGAGGATAATAAAAAGGAATAAAGGGTTATTAAACCAAGTTAGGTTTCCCTTAGTAGCACCTTGGCCTACAACCATCTATTTCATATCTCCTACCTTCCAGGGTCACAAATATCAGCTTCATGACACAACCACTTTCAATCCCTCATCCTTGTAATCAAATTAAGGGGACCTTAATAGAATACTCAAACAAACAAATGGCAATATACTAAGGACCTGCTTACATATTCCTTCCTGCTCACTCTGCTAAGGCCCAATGCCATAGCTCAAAGTGGGGTGCAGGGTGGATGTACCATTACCCTCCTCACTATTCACCACTATTGGTGCTATCTGAATTAGTCTCTTCAGGCATGGCATCTCTACTTCCTCCTGTTATTGTCTGACTTGCTAATTGAGGACCAGAACATTCCTGCACCCCTATGCTACCATTTTCTTTTTCTTAATGGAGGCCTCTTCATCAAGGTAATGCACCAAACATTTATTGAGCTACTTGCTATGTGCCAGACATTATGTTGAGTGCTATGGATGCAAATATAAACAGAAATAAAAATAATCCCTGTCCTCTAGAAGATTCTTTCTTAGGAGAGGAGACAGAACATAAAAGGATGTTGAAAAGCAAGAGGATAGAGAGAGGAAGGTGTCCTTAGGGAAATGATGAAGACTATCCTGAATGTCAGAAACACCAACAATAATAAAAAAAAGGAGGGTGGCCTGAGTAGTTTCCCTAAAACAGAGGTTCTAGGAGGGATTGACCAATCTTAAAAAAAAAAAAAAGTTTTTTGGGACAGCGAAGGATACTTTATCCTGTTCTCATTCTAAGGGTTCGGAAAGATAGTTTTCTATTTTGTGTCAGTATCCTCTCAGAAAAAAAGTAAAAGTAGGAAATGTGGCTTCATGAGGTTTCAGAAGACTCCATAGAATAGGATATATGTCTGCTTGTAAAAAGGGGCTGGGTCATAACTGAATTTCAAGTCATTTTGGGAGGAGAAGGATGAAAGGAGTAAATTCAAGCTGATCTAGGTCAGTATCAAAGAAACCTGGTCTGCAATACCATGCCGCCTCTAAAGAATATAATCTAAAATAATGCTAACTTGAATTAATCTCATTCTTCAAGGATGTCTTGAATGCTTCATTTTAGAAATTTGGTTCTCTCTGATAAAGTAAGTAGTAGTTTTGTACTCCTCCAAAACTGAGTAAAATAAACCTGACAGAATTTATGAGTTAATTGTAGCAGAAAACAATATATCAGGTGTCCAAGCTTTTTCCCTTAAAGGTCTTCAGTTAATCTTGCTCACAATTATGTTTTTGGAAACTATTTTTCCCTTTCCAAAAAATTACTCTCTTTTTTTACTGTGTTTTTTAAAAAGGATTTTAATGGGATAGAAAAACAGGCTGGGAACATTTAACTTCAGTCAGAGAGAGAGAGAGAGAGAGGGAAGAGAGAGAGAGAGGAAGAGAGAGAGAGAAGAGAAGAGAGAGAGAGAAGAGAGAGAGAGAGAAGAGAGAGAGAGAGAGAGAGAGAGAGAGAGAGAGAGAGAGAGAGAGAGAGAGAGAGAGAGAGAGAGAGAGAGAGAGAGAGAGAGAGAGAGAGAGAGAAGGGTTTAGGTAATTCTTTATTTCTGTTGGGCCAAATGCTTCCATGCTTGCCCCAATATCAAGAGTCTGGAGATTATAGGGATAATAAGGAGATTACCAAAGATGTTCTTTCTTGCGTTAACTTTAGAGTCAGAAATGGATTGTTAACATCTCATTGCACACAAATTCATGAGTCTTGGAATTGAAGTGGAGGGAGAAAAGGCAAAATAACAAATGAGGAATGCTGATGATAATCAACACACCTTCTTTGAATGTCTCTTAAAATTTTGGTTGCTGATCAGATAACACTGATGTTGCTAGGTGACCATTCATTAAGTAAATATACAGTAAAATGTTTTATGTACTATATGTTGCAACTCTTCTCTTGGGTGTGTATTTAGACAATATAATACTGACAGATCTGGAGGCATCCAAATTCATTATTTATTTCTCCAAATTGCTCCCTTATTATTCCAAATTTTATGTTTATGTTTATATAAGTGGATGGAAGAAGAAACATCTGTAGGACACTAATTTTATTAAACATTTTTTTCATTTATGGCATGGCATTTCATATTGAGTCTGAAATTATGATATTAAGTATCTCTCATGAAATACATCTCTGTCCTTATGATAGTCTCATTTTTAAGTTTATAATTTATTGACTTAATTTAAAAAATGAACAGTAAGATATAGACTAGCAAAATAAATTGCAACTGCGAACATAACTGATACCAATGTTTATAGGAGCTTTTCCGGTCTTCGGAACTGCCCAATTAGAAAAACTAATGAGGTGATTTGTGAGGGTTTATGACATCACTTTGCATAAATGGTTGTGTGGAGGAAATGATGGGGTCAGTAAAGATGGAAACATTTTAGTCATGTTTATTTTTAGCCAGATTGGGCAACACAGTAAAGTGACTGGAATGTGGGATTTTCAGTCATGGAGATCTAGGTTCAAATTATGCTTCCAAAGACTTATGAGTTATGTGAACAGAGGCAGTCAACTCATTTAGCCTTTCTTAATTTGTTTCTATTTGGTTTATTTTTTTCCTGAAAGACAATATACTTTTTACTGAAATGGTGGAATAAAAACAACTAATAGGAATTTGATTCCCAAGATAACTGAGGAGATAGCAAGAGATTAGTTAGCTGATCTTGATTAACATAACTTGATTCAGATGAACCATATTCTTGGATCCTGAAAGAAATGGCAGATATGATAGCTGAGTCACTGGTAGTGATATTTGAAAGGTGGTAGAAAATGAGAGAGGATCCACAGAATGTCCTGAACAGCTGATATTCTACTTAAAAACAAAAACAGCAACAATAGATAAAAGCAGAATCTTTAAACTATAGACCTAGACTACTTCTTGACTTAGATTTTTGGGAAAGTTCTAGAAAGGGTTATTAAAGAAATAATTTGCAAGCTTCTAGACAGGGAAGCAGTGATTACAAAGAATCAGCATTACTTCAATGACAGTATGCTGTGCAACTTAATCATCTGTCTTATTGAATTGGAGCTAGAAGAAAATGGGAATGCTGTGGTTATACTTGAACTAGATTTTAACAAAGTTTTTGAAAAGTTTCTTATATTTTTCTTGAGATGATGGAGAGATGTAGACTAGATAAAAATATAATCAGATGAATTTATAACTGGTTGGATGACCAGAGTTAAAGAATAGTTGTTAATATTAACATGACAAGAGGTTCAGTGTGAAGTTCCCGAAAGATATATTTTAAAAAATAAATGTACCATGCTGTTTAACATTTTTTTTTCAGTGATTTGAGTCAAGGTATAAATAGTATACTCATCAAATTTTCAAATGATACAAAGCTGGTAGGATAGATACACTATATGGCAGAAGCAAGATTCCAAAGAATCTGGACAAGCAAGAGCGTTCGACTGAATCTAATAAGATGGAACTTAATAAGGATAAATGTAAAATCTTGAAATTTTAATATAAAACAATATTTTCACAAATATAACACAAGGGAGGAATGGTTAAACAGCAATTATTCTGAAAAAAAAACCCAACAACTTGGGGTTTTGTTTGTTCAGTCATTTGGTTGTGTCTGACTCTTTGTTGACCCCATGGACCATCAGGTTTTCTTGGCAAAGATACTGAAGTGGTTTGCCATTCTCTTTGCCAGTAGATTTTAGTAAAGGTTTTAGTGGACTGAAAACTCCACATAAGTGAGCAGTATGATATGGCAGCCAAAAAAGCTAATTTTAACTTTTGCTGCATTGCTGGATGTTTAGAGAAGATTCACATGGGGCTCAAATGACATAATGCATTTAAATGGTTTTTTAAAACCTAAAGTGTTGTGTAAAATCATCATTATATTCCATATATATATATATATATGTATGTATATAAAAGGATTGCATGGCTACCTAAGAGAGTATATTGTTTATAAATTATTTGAGGGAAGAATATTGACTAAAATATTTCTTATTCTATATTTTTCTTCTATTTTTTCTTTGTCTCTTTGTTTCTTTATCTCTTCCTTCCTTCCTTCCTTCCTTCCTTCCTTCCTTCCTTCCTTCCTTCCTTCCTTTTCTTTCTTTCTTTCTTTCTTTCTTTCTTTCTTTCTTTCTTTCTTTCTTTCTTTCTTTCTTTCTTTCTTTCTTTCTTTCTTTCTTTCTTTCTTTCTTTCTTTCTTTCTTTCTTTCTTTCTTTCTTTCTTTCTTTCTTTCTTTCTTTCTTTCTTTCTTTCTTCCTTTCTTCCTTTCTTCCTTCCTTTCTTCCTTCCTTTCTTCCTTTCTTCCTTCTTTTATTTCTTTCTCTTTTTAGGTATCTTCAACTGAGGAAGTTCATTCAAGTAATGCGAATTGTCTTTTCATCCAGAATTGATTTTCTTAGAGTTTAATTAATTTTCCCAGGGTCACACAGAAATATGACAGCTTGTAAATATTACCTTTAGGAATTGAACTCAGGTCTATTTGACTAACTCCAAATACAAATTCTTCTCCAATATACTTTTCTCACATTCTTTCATTTCACTATATATATATTTCATTTGAAAGGCCTGGATTTTGACCTAGGACATAACTCTGACTCTAAACCATGCAAAAGTATATGATGTACATATGTTACAAATGTATGTTTGTGTGCATATACATACGCACATATTTTATCTATATCTATATCTATATCTATATCTATATCTATATCTATATCTATATCTATATCTATATCTATCTATATCTATATCTATATCTATATCTATATCTATATCTATATCTATATCTATATCTATGTCTATGTCTATATCTATGTCTGTCTATATCTATATCTATATCTATATCTATGTCTATATCTATATCTATATCTATATCTATATCTATATCTATATCTATATCTATATCTATATATTTTTCAAGTTAGGTGAGGTTAAAGACTCAGTATCTATTTAATTTCTACCCTAGCTTCCACCAGAGATATTATGGAGCAATTCAAAGAATATTGGGTTTGATACCAAAAGGTCTGAATCTGAATGTTAATTCTTTTAATATAGATGAGTTAGGGCAAATAAACTCTGAGCCTTGGTTTACTTATTTACAAAGTAAAGGGGTCAGATGAGATAATCTCCATTAATTCCTTCTATTCTAAATGATGCACAGAAAAGCACAGGGTAAAATACTTAGATTATAATTGAGACGCTTTTAAACAATTATTTTGAGATCAAATTCAGTCTTGGCTTCCACTATGATAATTAGAAAAGTCCTTCAGAGACTATTGATCCATTTGTGAAATAAACCAGTTTCATGACTCATGGGACTCAATGATACATTCCCATTGTATTTTAAAGCAGGCCAACTTTGGGTTTTCATTTTTTTGAATTTTTAAAAATTAATTATTTTCCAGGTTCCAGGTCCATAATATATTTAAAATTTCTGACATTTTGTAATCCATGTTCTCTTACTCCCACCTTTCCCCTTCCCAAGAAGGCAGGTAATATGATATAGGTTGTATAAACATTATCATATAATACATATTTCCATGTTTATCATGTGAAAGAAGACACATATTGCTTACCAGAGAAGGATTCAGAGAGGAAAAAAAGTGAAGAATGGTTTGTGCCAATCTTCATTCATACTCCATCATATCATATCCTAGGGCAGTAAATATGTTTTTTTCATCATGAGTAGCTTGGAGTTTCATACTCTGAAAATGCCTACTTTTATTAGTCTCATCATATGTACTTCATTTTTCATCCCTTCATATGTGCCTTTCTAGTTTTTTTTTTTTGCAATCATTATCATTTATTATGGCACAATAGACTTTTGCTATAAGAATATGCCATTTATCCAAATGAGAAGCACACATTTTGACTTTATTAAATCTGTTATAATTTGTCTTTCATATTATCTTATGTTTCTTCTCATACTTGTATATCAAATTTTCCATTCAGTTCTGGTCTTTTCGACAAGAATATTTGTGAGTCTGGGGGAATGGCTGAAGAAGTTGTGGTATATGCTTGTAATGGAATATTTCTGGATCAAAATTTTTATTAGAGGGTCTAAATAAGAGAATTCCATTATAAGCATATACCACAACTTATTCAGCTACTCCCAAGTTGATGGACATTCCTTCAGTTTCCAGTTCTTTGCCACTACAAAAAGCTGCTAAAATATTTTTGTACAGGAAGGTTCTTTTCTCCAATATTTGACCTCTTTGGGATTCTGGGTTTTCAGTTAAGAAAAACCCTATCAACTCAGCTGAAATTTCAGTATTATCTTTGTTATCTGGAGGTCATCTCTATAGCAACATTGATTATTTGGAAGATAGCTGAAGGCCTAGAAGAAAGAATAAAATTAAAAGGTCTTCTGAATACCTCAGACTTATGGAGCAAAAGCCTCATGCACTTTTATTGGAGGGCCTTAATCAGAACCTATTTTCTCTTTCTTGTTCATATAACTTCCTGGCTCCCAAAAGATTAGAAAGAGTAAATTAGAAGGACAAGGATAACAAAAGCAGGCATCTTCAGAGCATCAAGAGATAATAGCTGACAGTAATGGGAAATGCAGAAAAACTGTGAAAAGAAGACACAAATACTTGAAAGCATACTATTCTGGAAGCATGTAATGCAATGATAAATGATCCTTGAGGAAGTAATTGTATTTATAATGTATAGCACAATAATAAATGTCATAAAAAAGATGGTCATCAACAAAGCTTAAATATGTTGCATGTATTCTATTTGAAAAGGCATGGTGGTTTGTTTTGTATTTTAGATAAATTTATCTCAACTGAAAAATTCAATTATCTACAATATCTAATTTTCTTACAATGCCAGAGAAATTGAGAAAATACATATTTTTATTTAAATCAAACCATCTTTTTGAGTGAACAGGTAATATTACATATTATTTGCCAAACATTAAAATAGATTTGTTTGTCATGATAGATTTGGAATTTGAAATACTTTATTGTTAGTTGCATACAGTTAAGAAGAAATGATTTAATATAAATAAAATCATAAAAGCACAAACCCAAAATAAACAAAAAAGATAATTGATTTTTATAATAAAGCCCTAGCCAAATAAGGAGATGAGTTATTTTTGGTGTAGTTTTTCTTTTTAGAAAATGAAAACATCAGATATGTAGTAGTTTACTCTGTGAAATATAATGAAGGTAAATTAAACTAAATCAAAATGTATTTGTATTTTGTAATATATTAAATTAATCCAACATAAGTTGGCTGAATTTATTATACATATGAGATTAAAATAAGGAAATTCAATCACATAGTTGAAGTTTATCAAGTTTGTGGTAAAAGGTACCTTAAATGACCAATGTAATAAACATTACAGATGTTAGATCATTTATAATAATGGCAAATTATATCAAATACTTATGTCTTCAATCAGTAAGATACAAGTTTGAGCTATATAAAAACAATAGAAAAACCATTCTAACAGAAGTAAAGAAAAAGTTATACCCCCACTCCCATCCAATTCATATTCCAGTGCCTTATCATGGAGCATAAAGGTTTCAAGAATGGTCCTGGGTACAAGTCTTTTGCTTGAGTGTCAGCCTAGCAATCATCTCTCAATAGGCAGAATGCAAAGTAATGACATTTTTAAGTCATAGCAAAGCTCATGAAGAGTATCAGATTATAGGAGATTTCCCTTTTGTGTTAGGAAAGGAGATACTGGAATAGAAGACAGCTCAGATTCTTGAATATTAAAGTAAAGAAAAAACTAAACAATGAGAGAGGATCTCTAGTGACTATATCTATGTCAAACCAATAAAGAGAGCTAATAGATATAAAGTTATGCCAACTATATTATCAGTGACCAGATTTATAGAATTAAAGTGATTAAAAAGTTATATAGAAAAACAAATGCCAAAATTATCAAGGGAAACTATGAGGTGAGGGAATGAACAGCAATTCCCATTGCCAAATCATCAATTATACTATAAAGTGACAATAATGAAAGTTCACTGGTACTATATTTTAAAAACCAACAATTGAGGATATGAATCAAAGATAGTCAGCCAATGCGTATAGATAAGTCCAATATTAACTGGACAATTTGGGGAAATTTATTTAATAAAAACCATAAGGAAAATTTTGAATCAATATTTTGAAAAATGGGAACAAGCACTGATATCAGGCTACTAATTAAAATCAATTCAGGTAATTTGCCAAAATTCAGGTGAAAGAAAACAGAATGATGTGTTTATTCCAACATAAGCTGTAATAGGACTAATGATCTTGCCTACTGAATAAAGTGAAAAGAGGATTAGAGAAAATGCATGTAAAATTGAATATTAAAAATAGTTTTGAACAAAGAAAATAACACATCTAAAGACTGAAGGAAAAAAAATTGGGAAAATTTCTTGTCAAGAATATTTTCAAATAAAGCTTTGATATAAAAAAACTACAAAGAATTTACATAATTTGACAGTTAATAATCTTTCTGCATAGGATAGATGATGAAAAGAAATAGATAGTTCTTGAAAGAAGAACTATAAAATATAATAAACTAATGGAAAAAGTTCAAAAATCCCCAATAGTCAGAAAATTGAAAATTAAACTATCTTTTAATTTTATAAATTTCAAATTAGTGAAGATAACGAAAAATGATAACATTCAGGTTTTGTAGAACTGTGTAAAAATGACAGTATTTTACTTCTAGTGGAGCTATGAATTGGAGGGTTCATTGTTTTGGAATGCAACTTAGACTGATAAAATTAATTACAAAGTGTTCTATCCCAGTGATATTACTATGGGGACTACTGCCTTTGGATATATATTGCAAGAAATTCTTCCAGCATCAGTATTCATAGTAGCAAAAGCTAAACTCAATTTATGTAGTCGTTTTCTGGAGGCATTCAATAAATTGTGAATTATGTGTATAATGGAATATAATTAAAAATGAGTTGATAAATATGAAGAATACAAAGACATAGGATGCTAAATAAAGTGATAGTGAAGAAGTAAAATCAGATAAACACAACATATCCAGACTATAAATGTGCAGAAATAAATAAAAGTACAAAAAGTTTATACAAATAAATAAAAAGTTGTAAAAGCAGGCTTTCAGCCCAACTTTCTATTTATTATGAAAAGTAAACTGTCAATTACGAAGTTTGAAATTTCAGAAATAGCATTTATTCTGTGTTTATTCCAGAACTTATTTTCATAGATGACTTGTGTTTAAAACAAGGATTGTTGCTGAATTAATAGACTTGTTTGAAATACATTCCTAAAGTTGGATTTTGCAAATCATTTTGTTCTAATCCTTTTATTTTGGTTAGTTTTAAAGAAGAGAAAGTCTGGAAAAGGAAGCATGATTAATTGCATTTAAATATGTTTTTAAAATCATTGTTCTCAAAGAATTATTACTCGTGTTCCCATATCAAATAAATTATTTCATATTTCCTAGAATAAATAGATAAAATAATTTTGGAACAAGCATTTATAACACCACAAAATTTATGAATTAGGAATACAATCCAAAGCATAAATTTCATTTTGGTCATTCATAAGGGATTTCCTATATTTTGGAAGGGATTTTTCTGTACTTTAAAATACTAAGTCATATGAGAAGTTCTCTCTCTGTTCAACTATATGCAATTTTTATTTAAGTTATTTAAGAAATGTCAAAAAAATTATTCTTAGTGCATAGTTAGGGTCAGTAATCATAGGATCATGGTACTGAAAACTAGAAAGGTCTTTGGCAGACATCTAGCCCAATTTTTTTTCCTATAGTAGGGGTTATGAATTATTTCAAACACATTACATTATAATGTTTAATAAAGATTTATAAAAAAATCTTTAAAGATGTTAGTTAAAAAAAGAATGAATGGAATTGAAGAATATGGTGTGAATTTTGGCTCTGTAACTTAGCTAGATTGTCACCTTGGTCAAATTAAAGCCACTTAAGTTGACTCAGTAGATAAAGTGTTAGGCCTAAAGTCCTGAGTTTAAATCCAACCTCTGACAATAATGAGCTGTAAGGCCAAGATAAAGACATTTAACCTCTTTGCCTAATTTCTTATAAGAGGGAACGACAAATATCTTTGCTAAGAAAACTTCAAACAGGATCATGAAGAGTCAGAGACAAGTGAACAACAACAACAGAAACATGACTGTGACATATTTAAAAAAAATAGAGCTTGAAAGGACCATAGAAGTAATTTAGTTCATCTCTCCCATTTTACAGATGAGGAAACAGATGACTTCTCAGAGAAGTCAAATATGTACCCAAGACCACACAGAGCTAAGATTCAAAGCCAAGACATTTGAATCTAAAACCAATGCCCTTTCCACTAAACCACCCCATTTCCATTATCCATTTCCTTTTTTTGAAACTTTTACCTTTCTTCTTAGAATCTATACTGTATATTGATTCTAAGGCAAAAGAATTGTAAGGGGTAGGTAGGCAATGGGGGTTAAGTGACTTGCCCAAGGTCAAACAGCTAGGAAGTGTCTGAGGTCAGATTTGAACCCAAGACCTCCTGTCTATAAGCCTGGTTCTCAATCCACTGAGTCAACTAACTACCACCCAGCTGCTTCCCCCACCCATCCTATCCATTTCCAAGTGGGAGAGGCCTTGATTAGATGACTAGTTAGGTACATTCTAGACCTAAAACATATGAATGAGTTGTTAACAACTGCTTTATTGTTCTGAAAAGTTTAGAGGGAGTTGTCTTAAACCTGATTTTTAAGTTGTGTATGTGCAGCAAGCAAAGTAAGTGGATAAAACAAGATGCAATAAATTACAAAAATGGGTGTTTTTGAAAGAAAAAATGCACAATATTCCCAGCATTAATATTCTTAATAGCAAAAAGATGATATCAACTCATGTGGACAATGATATCTGAAATCAATCAGTCAATAAATTGCTCTTTATGAATATAAGGGGATATTATTAAACCCTAAGAATTGAGAAATATGAAGAACACAAAGATATGAGATATTAAATGAAGTGAGAGAAAAGTAAAATCAGATCAACATAATACACTCTATTAATGTATAGAAATAAATAAAAGTAGGAGAAGTTCAGAAGAAGACAAAGAGTCAAAAGAGATATTTTAGTTATATTAGTGTTGGGGGTGGGAAGAGAAATCTGATTTCATTGATAAATGGAACTTCCAGGTGAAAAAAGGTGTAATAAGTCATTAAAATGACTCACCATACTATTTTTATATTATATTAAATGCAAAATATATTGATGTTGTGCTACCTCCACTAGACTGTTAAGTTCATTGAGGCCAAGAATTGTGACCATTTTGTACTTATTTTGCATATACCAACAATGGATGTATTGCTTACAAAAGAGCACTCTGAGACCATCACCTTGTTTGGTAGAGATATAGGGCAAAAAAGAGTGGCATCAGATTGGACTGCTACAACCTCTCAATTCCTTTCTTTGCCTTGTTTGAGTAGACATATCTTTTAATGTTCCTTGAGAGTAGAGGCTCTTTAATTTTTCTTTGTATGCCCAGTGTCTGTCAGGGGGCTTGGTATATAATAGGGGCCTAATGAATGGATATAACCTGTCAAATAAATGCTTATTGATTGATTATTTTTAATGACTGGGTATCCATGACATAAATGGGGAAATTCAGAAGAGAGTAATTTTTTCCCAGTCACATGTTGATACAATTTTTAATAATCCTTTTCTGACACTTTACAATCTATGTCCTCTCCATCCATACCTAAATGGTTATAGTGAGAGAAGAAAATTACTATTTTCAATTTTCAAATTTACAATGATTATTGGACATCCACTTAGAAATATCTAATAGACAGTTGATGCAGGACTAGAGTTCATAGACTACATATGGATATCTGAGACACCTTTGCAGACAGATAAATCCATCTTTTACAGAAATAATTAGGTAATTCCTGGGGAAGAAAATTAAATATCTCATTTGTGTACTTTTAAAATTATTAATTCCTAATATTCCAAAAACATTTATGTTTTTAAACTAACCTAGAAATACAATATACTATAATATGAATAAGATAATGTAATGTATTATAATATAACATATTTAATATAATATACATTTTTAGGGTAGGAGCACTAGGTTTAGAATTAGAAAAATTCATTCCATCAGTTCAAATCCAGCATCAGGAACTTACTAGCTGTGTGACCCTGGGTGAGTTACTTAAGCCTATTTACCTCAGTTCCTCCTATGTAAAATGAACTGGAGAAGTAAATGGTAAGCCTATCCAGTATCTTTGCCAGTAACAAAATGGGGTTGTAAAAAGGCAGACAGAACCAAAATGGCTCAACAACAACAATGTAATATAAATTTGAGGCATCTATGAGCCTGCCAGTGGACTAGAAAGTAAATATGAATGTATTTTAGTGCAGGCATTCTAGTGAAAGATCACTCCACTGAAAGGTATTGTTAATGTTAGAGCTGTTTGTCAGGATAATTGGAAAGTTACACACCTTGCAAAATCCTCAAAAGCCTGAATATTTGTTTAGTCTCCATTCACCACAGTGAAATGGGGCAGAAATATAGACGCTGTATGAGTAAGAGTTGTTAGACTATGCTACATGAAATTAGGTAGGTACATTGGGTATTTGCCAAGATTTAGATCAGAGATTTGAAGAAAAGAGCAGTATGCAATAATTCTGATGATTCAGTAGTAGGATTAGTGCTGTGGATAACCCTATATAGGAGCTATGCAGGTACCAGAAGGCATTTCAACAAGAGTAATGTTTCAGCTAGCCAAGACTTCACCACCAGACCTTAAAAAGTTGTGTTGTTTTTATTCCCCTGCTTGTGTACAGGGACAGATTCAGATTTATACATATTACTTCCAGATATGATTTCCCAAGGACATGGAATACATTATGAGTTTCAATTGTGTTAATTGAATTGTATTAAAATGTTAGTGTAACTACACAAAGCTACAGTCTCACTATATTTTATTTAGAGACTGGGGAACCCACTTAAATAAGATTAGGTAGTTTTCATTGTGGTGATGCAGAAAGCTATCTAAACTTATAAGAGGTTAGATCTAAAGCTGGAGGGGATTTTAAAAGTTATTTAGAATAACCCCTTCATGACATATATAAGGAAATTGAGGCTTAGGGAGATTAAGAAATTTGACCATGGCCACTTAGGCAGTAAGCATCAGAAAGATTTGAACCTAGGTCCTCTTGACTCCAGAGATGGTGTTCTTTTATGTCTGATGTTTTTGTTGTTGTTCAGTAGGGTCTAACTCTTTCTGACCTCATTTAGGTCTTTTTTTTTTTGGCAAAAGTTACTGGAGTGGTTTGTTATTTTATTTTCTATTTGATTAAACCAAATAGAAGTTAAGTGACTTACTCAGGGTCACACAGCTAGCAAGTGTGAGAGAATGGATTTAAACTCAGGTCTTCCTTACTGCAAGATCTATCCACTGAGCCATGCATCTGCCTAGAAAAAATGTTGTTCAACTCATATTGTGTCCAACTCATGGTGACTCCAGTTGGGATTGTGTTGGCAAAGATACTGGAGTGATTTGACATTTCCTTCCCCAAGTCACTTTAGAGATGAAGAAACTAAAGGATATAAAGTTGAAGAACTTGCCTAGGGTAACACAGCTAATAAATGTCTGAGGCCAGATTTGAGTTCAGATCTTCCTGACTCTCCACCAAGTACTCTATCTGGGGAGCTATTTACCAGCCCTTTCTAATATTATACCTTATTGTTTGTCATCAACTACAGGGACCTAGGAAAGACTTGTAAATTTTAGAAGACCAAGGTCAATGTAGTAATTTAATTTAATTTTAATTAGTTTTTAAAATAAAAATTAGAATTCTAGAAATGAATAAAACACCAAAATCCAAACAATTTAAAAATAAAGTTTCTTGTGTATTTCTTCAAAGACCTCCCTATATTTCATAGCATTATTTTTTAAAATCCTGATTTATATTTAATATTTCCATATTTTTATAGCTCTCACTTCTAATGCATTCTGAGACAATTATCTTAGGTAAAAACATAGGGCAAGAAAAGGTGTGGCATTAGAACAGGCTCCTGCAAGCTTCCAATTGTATTCTGTGCCTAATATGAATGAGTGGCCAAATCAATATTAATGAAATAACTGTACTAACATGAAGTACTTTTCATATTACTAAAGGCAACTATAATTACTACTGTCTACTTCTTGGTTTATGAAACAAGGTAAATTCCCAGTTTTAATTTCCCTGTACACAGTGGCAAATTTGACCCTAGAAACACTTAGAAAGTATTATCTTAACACTTAGAAAGAGAAAGAATTTAAATATATATATATATATATATATATGGATTATGTTTATGCTTTTATTTAAATCATATTTTAAATTTCTTTTAACTATCAGGTCACAAGATTTAGAGCTAGAAGGGATATTATAGAATCTATAATCTAACCTTTTCATTTGACAGATGAGGAAATTGATGTCTAGAGAGAAATGACTTAAATTCTCTTCTTCTATTGTTCTATTAATTAAAAAAAAAGACTATTTGCTCTTATCCAGAACAGTCATCCAACCTTATTGTGAAGCCTCTATTTGTAAAGGATAATATTGAATTCTCATTCTCTTAAGGAAATCCATTGTATTTTTGCTGTAGTATTCTAATTGTTAGTTTTACCCTACACACTATAATTGTAATAATAATAACAGCTAGTATATTGTATAGTGTTGTAGAGTGTGCAAAACATTTTAATAAATATTATATAATTTCATTCTCACAATAACCCTAGGAGGTAGGTGGTAGTACATTCGCCTCATTTTATAGTTGAAGAATATGAGGCAAAAAGAGGTTAATTATTAGTCTAGGGTCACATGACTAGTAAATATCTGAGAATGGATTTGATCTCAGATCTATTCTAACTTCAGGTCCAGTACTTTATCCACTGAGCTATCAGCTACCTCATTTGAACTTTGAGATCCTGGAACCCTGCCACATTCACTCCTTGAATTCCCCAGCCCTGGAACCAGTCCATAGTGTGGTCTGGAAGTCCATAATACTTGGTCCTTTCAAGTCTTCAGTGAAGCCCCTAACCCCAGGGCAGTACAGAGTCCTGTAATCCATTAACAGAAAGAGAAAGAATCAGTAGCTTTCAGAACTCCCAGTCCACAGACAAAGAACAGGCTGGGAAAATGAGCAAACAATGAAACACCTAATCATAGAAAATTTCTATGCAAAGAAGAAAAAGGCAAAGATTCAGTAGGGGACAGTGAGATCATATACATATATGTGTATATAAGTGAGATACATATAAATCTTCAAAGAAAAATGGGAATTGGTCTCTGACACTTGAAGAACTCAAAAAGGAATTAAAAATCAAATAAAAGGTGAAAAAATGAAAAAAGTAATGAAAGTAATGCAAAAAGAAAATAACAGCTTAAAAAGCAAAATGGGTTAACTAAAAAAAAAGGCACAAAAATCCGATGAAAGAAAAGAGTTTTATAAAAAGTAGAATGGACCAAATGGAAAAGGAGGATCAAAAGGTCATGGAATGAAATCATTCTTCAAAAATTAGAATTGGCCAAATATAACCTATGACTTCCTGAGACATCAACAAAAAAAAAATAAAACAATAGAAGAAAATATGAAATATCTCAAAGAAAATACAACTGACCTGGAAAATAGATCAAGGAGACAATTTAATAATTATTAAACTACCTGAAAGTCTTGATTTAAAAAAATCCTAGATATCATACTTCAAGAAATTATCAAAGAAAACAGCACTATTATTCTTGAATAAGAGGATACAATAGAAATTAAAAGAATCCACAGATTACCTCCTGCAATAAATTCCCAAATGACAACTCTCAGGAATGCTATAGACAAATTTAAGAGCTCTCAGGTCATGGAGAAAATACTGTAAACAGCCAGATAGAAATAATTCAAATATCATAGAACTCCCAGTCAGGATTACATAGAATCTGGCAGCTTTTACATTGAAGGGTTTGGAGGCTTGATATATGACATTCCAGAAGGAACTAGGTTTACAACCAAGAAACCCCTACCCTCAAAACTGCCTATATTATCACAGGAGGAAAATGGTCATTTAATAAAATAGAATGTTTCCAAGTATTCCAGAAGAAAAGACCAGATCTAACTAAAAAATTTGATGTGCAAATACAGAATTCAAGAGAAGCATAAAAAGATAAATAAGAAAGAAAAATCTAAAGGACAATAAGGTAAAATTATTTATATTACTATATGGAAAGATGCTATTTTAACTTTTTTTCATTATCACTGTATTTAGAATAATTATACATAGATATAGGGTGTGGGAATAAGCTCTTTAGGAAGATATGGGGGAAAACATCAAGCAGCAAAAGAAAGGTTTGCACTGAAAGAAAGGGGAAGAAAAAGGTAAAATGGTATAAATTACATAAAAATAAAGAGATGTAGGGGGAAAAACCCTATAACACAAGAGAAGATGAGGGTGGAGACAAGCAATACTTATACCTGAATTTCATCAGAATTGGCTCAAAGAAGGAATAACAGCCAGACTCATTGGGATATAGAATCCCATCTTATTCTATAGATAAGTAGAAGGGGAATAAGAAGGGTGGTGGTGGAAGTGGAGTAATATAAGAGAGGAAGAATGGGGAGAGTGATGAAAAGGAAAATACTTGTGTGGAGGTACAGAATGAAAGGAGAAAGTGGATTAAAAGAGGAAAACAAGATGGAGGGGAATACAGAAGTGGTAATCATAACTGTGAATGCAATTGGGATGAACTCACCCATAAAATGGAAGCAGATCTAATTAAAAGAGATAAAGAATGTAATTATAAGATAGTATGGACAATATTAATCACTATTAAAAAACAAATTAATTCATTGTCATGACATTCTGAAGTAATGTAGATACTTTGTGATATTTGTGATCAATTCCTCATCTAGATGTTTACTCATGATTTACAATTGGCTCCATAATTTTGAAAATTATTTAAGTTAAGTTCATTGACCTATAGTTTGTAGAATTTACTTTTTCTCTGCTTTTGAATGAGAACTATATTTTCCCTTTCATAATTCTGCTGTTTCTCTATTCTTTACAATCTTTCAGATATCACTGGTAAAATAATGGCTTGGCAATCATATTTGCGGATCATTTCAGTCTGCTTGGATACAGTTCATGTATACTTAATAACTACAATTCATCAAAAATAAATAGATGATCACTTAACAGCTCCCTCACATTCATTTTCAGTTTCCTAGTAATAATTTTTGTTCTCTGTGGTCAGAAGAACATTTTTCTTGGCAGAGAAAATTAAAGGAAACAAGGTGAGTAACTCTGCCTTCCTTCAACCCATTATCATCAACCTATTCTCCCCCAAGCTGTTGTCCTATATCTTCTTTGATCCTTTCCTTTTCCCCAGTGAAGTGTTTAAAAAGAATCCTTTGTTGTCTTTATATCACCAGCCTCAGTTCACTTAGTCCTTTAGCAGCTTTGACACTATTTTAACTAGGGTATGCTGCATTTTAAATTTCTTCTTCCATTTACCTGCCCTTACTTCTGTCTTCGTTAAGTTTTCATAAGATCTAAACAATGGGGGCGGGGGGGGGGGCAGCTAGGTTTCTCAGTGGATTGAGAGCCAGGCCTAGAGATGGGAGGTACTGAGTTCAAATGTGACCTCAGACACTTTCTAGCTGTATGACCCTGGGCAAGTCACTTGATCCTCATTGCATAGTCCTTATTGCTCTTCTGCCTTGGAACCAATACACAGTATTGATTCCATGATGGAAGATAAGGGTGAAAAAAAAAAGATCTAAAGAATGACTTGCCTGTCTATACCCTCAATCCATTTACAATTTTCTTTATTTTAAAAAATATTTTATTCATCTTTATGGTAGCCACTTCTCAATCCCCATCCTTGCCCTCATGACATAATTCTCATTAAGAAAAACAATTAAACAGAAGCAACCAATATACCTATTATACATTACAATATATGAGTATCCCATTACATTTATATATCAACATTCCTTTAGCCCAGTGACTGGCCACAGGGCTAAGAAGTATATGAAGTCAGATTTAAACCCAGATCCTTCCTTCTCTAGGCCTGGTTCTAAATCCATTGGGCCTATCTACCTGCTCCAATTTCCTTCATTTTAAATTATATTTTATTTTAAATATCAATTTATGATTTATTATTCATAATATTTGGGCTCTTTAGACAGATTTCCTTCTTTCTTTTTTCTCCTTATTGTCATCTCAGAAAGATGGTCTTGTAAATTGTGCATCTAAAAGAATACATTAGAGTTATTAACATAGAGTCCATGATCTTAGATGAGAAAAATATATTTTGTTTTCAGTAACTGAACTTTAGCATTTCCTCTCTCTCTCTCTCTCTCTCTCTTTCTTTCACTCTCTCTTTTTCTCTCTCTCTTTCTCTGTCTCTCTCTCTCTATCTCTGTCTTTCTCTAACTCTCTCTCTCACACACACACACACACAATTAAGATCCCTAACAAATAATGACTTTGTAATTCCCAGCTCTTCAGGTAACTTTTGAAATAATAATAAAATTAATAAAATAAAATAATAAAATGAATTAAAAAGCTGCTTTTGTTAGATAAAGCCTTTTATATAAGGCTAAATATTTAATTAAAAGGTATTTATTTGTACCATCAAATTTTATTTTCTTGCCTCATTAGCTTTGTATTTCATGTTTTCTCTTATCCACTTTTGGTGAACAGTTTGACCCTGCTCAGTATATTTCATATTAAACAGAGAAAATATCATTAGATACTTTTGAGAATGACCCTCTGCTTATTTGTGCCTGAAACCCAAAAGAAAAAAATGAAAATTAAAACACACCCTTGGCCAATTACTTTCAAAAGGAAGGGTCATAGTCCACATTCCACATATGTACACACAAACTGAAAACAAAACAAGCCTTTTATTATTATTTGCGATACATGTAGAGATCAAACTACAGGGAAGAAAATAAATTTGCTTCAGGTGATTTCCAAATACTAAACATTTTTTCCAAAATTATTCTAAAACTTTAAGATAAAGGTAAAACCCCAGAAATAACCACTAAAATATGCTTTATTTAATATGTACTACCCAGCAGTATTGGACTACAATATTAATCATTTTCTATGAATGAAATAAAATTCAATGTCAACCCTGCAAAAGAATTCAAGTGGAGTAGCCTAGGGATCAGTTCCTCTGCTATTTAATATTTTTATTAATTATATATATAATATAATTATTAATTTCTTACACAAATACATAGATGGCACACATAATATTTGTAAATTATACAAAGTTGGGCATTATGGTTATCTGCAAATCTAATTATTTTCTCCTATAATATCCCTGTTTTTGCCAGTATATACTTATATATATATAACTTATAATTATAAGTTCCATTAATGTATATCTAATGCAGGTTAGGAATCCTCCATAGCACGTAGGTGGCTCTAAATGAACACTTGTTGCCCAGCATTCAATTTTATTAATTATTAATTAAACATCTATGGGTTGAATGCAAACTAACTAGAAAAGACAAAGTCTCATCAGAATATGTATGGGTTGGAAGGATGACAGAGTGTGTATGCATAAAGATCTTGACAAGTCAGAACATAGGTCAGAACATTAAGAAGGTGATATCCAATAAGGATACAGGCAAATACTTTTACTTGCCTTAAAAAATCAGTTTTAAACTTACAGATCGAGGGGCTAGATGGTTAGACCATAAAAATCATCTGTCAAAGATCTGACTGTGCTAGTGGAATGTGAGCTCATTGTGATTCAGCAGTTCCAGTACACTTTAATAGACAAAAAAAAGGCTGTGATGATCTACATTTACATAGTTTCTATGAATAAATAATGATCACTCTGTACTTTATCCTAATGGGTCCTATTTGGAATATTGTGTTTAGTTCTGGATTCCAAAGTTTAGGAATTACATTGATAAATTAGTTTCAAGATGACAACAAGGCTTTAAATCTCTATCACATGATGATTGGTTGAAGGAAGCAGAGATGATTTATTTGTGGAAGAGACATTTAGGAGAACTGAGGGAAGGGTATGTGGTAGCTTTGCTCAAATATCCGAATGGTTGTCATGTGGAAGAGAGTTAGATTTTTGAGCAGATGTAATTTGTAGAAATTCTGCTGCTCTAGGTTGGATTAGATGGTCATTAAGCTTCCATCTAACCCATACATTTTGTGATAGTTGGTCTTATTTTGTCTAGTCAATTTGCATTCACTCCATGAGATTATTTTTATTAATATTTATACTTTAAAAAGAGTGGGGCAACAGATCTCTATTGAGAGCCATGTAGGTATGATTGAAGATACCTAACAGGAAAAAGGCATACCTTAATGGAATTTATAATCTATTTACATAAACAGTATAATTATATGTAGAGGAAACAATCAAGGGTAACATTCACTATGAACTGCTAAAGAAGTTCAGAAATGGAAAGGATTGGCATGGTCTGGAAAAGACAGGATACAAATCCATGAAGACAGTTGTATTTGAAATGGGCATTGAAGGATGAACAGGACTCCAGTGGATGGGAAAAGGAAAATTTGGATTTAGGAAGACCTGGTGTTTAAATCTTGCCTTTGACACTTGCTAGTTGTGTGACACTGAGTCAGTTACTTACTCTTTCTCTGTTTCAGTTTCCTGATCTGTAAAGTGGGATACTATAGCACCCATCTTCCAAGGTTTTTGTAAGGGTCAAATGAGACAAATGTAAATTTCTTTACAAATATCAAAGTTTTGTGTAAATGTTAATTTATTATCATTAATATTGATATTATTGGCATAATCAGAATCATAAATGCTAATGAACAAGATGTCTTTGATAGTCTGTAGAGAAACTGCAAACTAGTTTTTGAAATATTTTGGGAGAATCAATGTGATCTACTCAAATGGAGTGAAATTATACAAAGTAACACATCAAAGATTGAATAACGTTGATCTATTCTATGAGGAAACATGATCTATGTGGATTTCTAAGTTATGAAGTTAAATGATGAAGATTAATTTGACTCTGAAGAAAAAGATATATAGGAGGAGTGAAAGCCTGAGGGAAGTTATTTGGAACTCCGGCAGACAATCTGGAAAGACTACTCAGGGTCCTTTCCCAGCATGAGGAAGGCAGAAAGGGAGGTAACAGAGGAGAGGCACTCCAGCGTGCATCCATATACTTTTGGATCTTCGGAAGTGATAAATCTTAGAGAGAAGTCTTTGAATGAACTTGAAAATCAATTTACAAAGCCAAATCATCTGTGAAAACTGAAGAACTATAAGGAATGGACAAGAAATATAATATTATATTTGAAATATATTTCAAAATCAATTATTTATGGTAAATAAAATATGTGAGCTTGTATTATTATCTAAATATAAGGTGCTATCTAGCTGATAGTATTTAACTAATCTCAAAAATTCATGAGTCAGGGGGAAAAGGTGAGAGAGGATAGAAAAAAAACTATCAAGATTATAAATGGGTAAAAAATAAAATTAGAAACAAGTTTTATCAAATCCCAAGAGAAAGAATCTAATGAACCAGATGAATCAAAAGTGATAACCCCAGATTATATTTATTAATTTAGATTTCTATTTCAGAATAAGTGATCTGAATTAATGAAAAAAAACTTAAGGAAATTGCAAAGTAATTTTGCAAATTCCTATTCTGATCTTTTCTGGGTTATGTGGAATGATGTAATGCTATTACTTACTATCTTATAGTCACCTATTAAAATAATTTTCAAATCAATTTTCTTCCTTTTTTTCCTTTTGTTTCTACTTTTCTAATACCTTTTCTATGTTTTCTACATATTCTCAAATGACATTATGGGGAGATGGCTGAACAAGTTGTGATATGTAACTGTAATGTAATTCTATTATGCCATGAGTAATGACAAAAAAAATGATCTCAAAAAATCTGAAAATACCTATATGAAGTGATGCAGAACCAGGAGAATGTGGTACAGAGTAACAACAATAGTATATAATGATTGGCTGTGTATGACTTAAATATTATCAACAAGGAAAGGATCAGTATAACTCCAAGTTACTCATTATAAAAAAATATAACCACCACCATAAAAGGATCAGATTCTAATTGCTGATTGGAATATACCATTCTTCACTTTATTTCCTCCATGAATTTTTCTCTAGTGTAGGCAATATGTGTTTTGTTCCATAACATGACAAACATGGAAATATGTATTGGATAATAATATTTGCATAATATATCATATTACCTTCCATCTTGGGAAAGAGGAAGGTAGGAAAAGAGAATGAGAACATGCATTACAAAATGTCAGAAAATAAATATTAAAAAATTATATTGACATGTAATCTGGAAAAAATAAAAACAAATCATATTATAGAAAGCTACTGTTTTGATAGCAAAACTTTGGGTGAAACAGAAAATTTAAAATAACAGTTAAGGTATTAGACAAACAAAGTGCCATTGGCCCCTCAAAGCCTATAATTCTTTACTTTCAAAGGATGTTGCTAAAAAGGAAGGGGGTATTTGAAATGACCTTATAAGCTGTATCATCAAAAATGTTGGGCAGGAGTTAGGAGAACTGTATTCAAATCTCACCTGTTCCATTATCTAGCTATGTTTCTTCAGATAAGTCACTTCAGGACCATGAAAGTCAATGTTTCACATATATATTTTGGATAAAGCTAGAGCAGATGACCTTTATGGTCCCTTTCAATTCTAAAATGTAATATATTCTGTATTATGCAAATAAAAATTATAAATATTTTAGATAAATCTTACTTATTGAGTTTAGGACCTATGATTTATCCTAAGAAAAGTATGAAAGCAAAATTGTTGGCTATGGTATTTCCAGGGAACAGCTTAATAATACTATATTATTTTACTTAATTTAAGATTCAAAGACCTGGCAACAACTTTTGCTGCTCACCTGTGCAATACTACCTGTGAGGAGCAGCTGTGTAGCTCAGTGGATTAAAAGTCATGCCCAGAGATGGGAAGTCCTGAGTTCAAATCTGGTCTCAGACACTTCCTAGCTGTGTGACCCTGGGCAAGTCACTTGACCCCCATTGCCTAGCCCTTACCACTCTTCTGCCTTAGAACCAATATCCAGTATTGATTCTAAGACAGAAGGTAAGGATTAATAAAAATACCACCTATGTAATAATGGCTATGTTGTTTGATTTATCTGTGTATCATATTCCTTATTTCTAAAATGGAAATTCACATATTTGCCCTATCTAATTCATAGTGGTAGTGGGATTGAATATGCATATGTAAAACAGTTTATAAACCTTTAAAGGGTCCACGTATGGAAGCCATCCAGGAACTTATTTGTACATGCTGGTACTGAAAAGGGTGAATTTCTAAACAGATAATTTAGATTTCAACAAGGACATCATTTTTTCCTTTTTTTTAACCATTGCATGAATGTGTAGTCTATGACCAAGGGCCTTTCCCAAAGTTTTGTTCTTGGTGCTTGAGCCAGTCACTGAAAAGCACTGAGAACTTTTGTGTGTCATGTCAGCTTTTCAAAGATTGACATATAAAATCTTTCCATAGAGAAGTTTTGTGTGTTTTTTTTTTCTGATGCCAGACTAAACTCATGGCCTCTAGATTCAGGAAGTTGATTGAAGAACTATCAAGTTTATCCTTCAATCAAACTCCTTTTCAAATGAATATGAGTAGATGAATGAATATTTGGGAGGATGAACTAAACAAAAATATATTTTACTAGTCAGCTTGAAAAATTATTTGGATTTCCATAGAAAAAAGAAAGGGAAATTATTATCATCTATTCCCAAAGAAGTATCTGTTGTCCTATGAGAAGACATTTTAGAGTCAGAAATATCTAATACATGGGGAGGAGGATCTAAATTTAATTTCCCTTAGGCCTATTGCTTCTACTTCTCTTGTTAGTAGCATACTATTTCCCACAGCTCTGTGTGATTCTAGAATGGGCAGACTATCAAAATAGATTTTCAGTTATTTGTCATAGTGGTGCTTTTTGTACCACTACATTTAGACTTATTCCCTACTTAAATGAACCCCCGAATTGAGGGTGGTTTTACTAAGCCATGAACATTTTCTGTGGGGATAAAACATGGCCTCTGAGGTTTGAGCACGGGAACAATTTATTTTACTAAGTGAACAAGAATTTGTCTGGACATGTGTAAGTCATAAGATGACCAAAAACAAACAAACAAAGAAGATGATAAAAGAGGTCAGTTTGGTGGCAGTGGTTCTTTGTACTCAAGTAATACCAAAGTGAAAATGTAAGATGAAAAAAAAAGATTAAATCTTCATGAAAATATTTCTTTGGAGGAAAGTCATTAAAAGGACATGATTACTTTCCAAGAAGTTTTGTGGCAGCCAATACCTGGGGTTATTTCACTTCTTCTGAAGCAAAGTACTAAATTCATAACTTACATGACTTAAAGAGGATCTATGAAAATGAAAACCTTTGTAGCAACATAAATACATTAGATGAATGTATCTGTGGGCACTCTCTGAGCTCTCTTCCATTATTTATTGTCTACTTCTCACTTTTATGATAGTATTTTTAAAAATAGTCCTGACATGGGTATTTGTTATTTTTTGCTTTTTATATGAATGTTCCGAGTTTTGTAACTTTTTAAAAAAATAACACATATTAATTGGAAACCACAATGTCCATGAAGTAAATCCCAAATCAAGATGTCTAAAGTTTTCCTTCAACTTTGAGTATCATGTGAATAGTCTGACTATGGCTTTGATTCTTAGGGAATTTACATCCAAGTTTGTGGGTTTTTTCCTACCTAAATTTTTCTCTTTTTGACTCAATTCCAGGGTCTTCATGGCAAGAAATGAAACAGCAAGAGAAGTGAGTAAATGTATTTGTCTGCTTAAAAGTATGCAGAGGAGTACGCTTATGAAAATGCCACACTTCCCCTTGCACCAGTTTGAAAGAATAACATAAAATCTCAGAGTTGGAAGGAACCTCAGAGTCTATTGGGTTCAGTCTGATCAGGTATCTCAATACAAAATCTTGGACAAGTGACCATCCAAGCTCTGAATGAGGACTTCTATTGATGAGAAAACTCTCAATTCTGAGGCACCCTATTCTACTTTATGGCAACTTTAGTTATTAGGAACTTTGTATTATGCTCCACTATGGCTCTCTCTATTACTCAAAAATGATTATCAGCTCTTTTTTTCATGCCCAAGTTATCTCTTCTCCAGGTTTTATCCAATTCCTTCACTTGGTTCTTATATACTCTGATTTGAGTGCTCTTAACCTTCCTGAGTATGCATCAACTTTTCAGTCATCTATTCTTATAATGTACCTCTTAGATCTACACCCAATATTCCAGATGTGATCTGACAGGACAGAATACACTACAAACTACTTTCTGGAGACAATTCTTCTATTGACTTAGCTTCAGATCACATTGTCTGTTTTGGAAGTCATATCACACTCCTTTAAAGCTTACATTCAACTAAAACCCTCTTGTTGTTTTCAATTGGCCAAGTCTTACACACTGCTACTTATTCAATCTGATTTTAAAATCACAGTTGTAGGATTTTACATTTATTTCTTTTAGACTCCATTTGATTAGATTTGGCCTACTATTCCAGTCTATTAAGTTTTTTGGGAGGGGTTAGGGAAGGTATCTCTATTTTGTGTTACAAAATTTTTATTGTTGTTCTCAGTTGTATGTCCTTCACAAACTCAATAAGCATGGTTTTGATCAAATGTGTTATAAATGTATTGATCACTGTAGGACTCAAGACAGAGCCATTTCACGTATTAATCAATTTCACTTCACTAGACCTAAAATCGCTATATGAATCAATCTTTTAATCATATTTAGGGTTGGTCAGTCAACCAGTTCTGAACTCTCCTAATTTGATTTATTCATTTTATATCTCTCCAGCTAATCCATGTCTATCATTAAAAAATATTGTTACATACTTTACTGTAATAATGATATAAAATGATATATTATTATTACAGTATACATATATGTTTTTATATATGTACATATATATGTATATATATATATATAGAAGGATATATACACACATATGAAAGAGAGAGAGAATTCCACTGACTTGTCTGTCTCGTATCCCTGTTAAAAATAGAAGAAAATGAAATTCATCTGGCATGACTTGTTATTGATCAAAGTGGTCTGACTCATGGCAATCACCATTTTCATTTCCAAGTGTTCACAAACCATTCCTTTAATAATGTGTTCTAGAATTTTGTCAGGGATTAAAGATCAGCTTCCTATCTCATAATTTAAAGCACCCAATTTATTTTTCAGATATCAAGGCATTTATCTATCTCATAATTCTTTTCCTGTTGTTTATCTTAGATTCTCCATGTTTTTTTTTCAAAAACATGGAAAATAAATCAACTGCTTCTTTTAGAATCCTGAGCTATAGTTAATTCATACCTGATGAACTATATTATAAATACCAGTTACATACTCTCTTAACCATCTCCTCTCTTACTATGGATATCAATTTCTTGTTATCTATTATCTATTCTATCCTTCATTTCTTTGAAGATCCTTCTTTTTGGCAAATAGAATTTAAATAAAAGATAATTCTTTCTCTTCATTTTCAGCATCAATGTTCCATTTTCCCAAATGGAAGTCCTATTTGTTTGTCCCTCATGTAGCTAAAAAGAGATTTCTATTATCTTTAGCATTTATACATTCCATTTTGATTTGGGTTTAGCATTTTGGATATTCTTATAGGCCTATGCTATTATTTCATGTTCATGCTAAATGATCAGATCTTCTTAACAATCTGAGCTCATTTGTGGTTTACTTGTGGTTCATGTCCTCATATATCTTTTCTTTTTCTTCAACATCAAAACCCTTTGTTTGTATTATTGACCTTTTGCTAATGCATTGTTCATCTCCTTTGATTTCCCCTATGTAAACTCTTAGATCCAGTGATGTTGCATTTTGTTGAACTCTGAGATCTGTTCCATCGAGGCCTATATGAATCTGTCTATCACACTATGGAAAAAAATACCTTCTTTATCTAAAATGAAGTCAAAGATATTATATAAGGTCCCTTCTTTGTAAGGAGATTCAAGATCTACTTTTTACTTGTGATACTAGTTTTTCTTTGTGCTTTAGAATCACATAAAGACTCTTGGTTACTCCCATAATTTTCTATATAACATAAAGGGTAAAATAGGCAGTGAGAGAAGTTGAGAATTTCTCAGCTGCTCTTCTAATCAAAGATCTCCAGTAGAAATCTGAGAGCTAAAGTTCTCTTGCATTGGTTTCCAAGACTGTTTTGTGTTTTGCTTCCAAAACTCATTGCCTGGTTCTTTCTCCTATATGGGTTTCCTGTAATATATTCCCACTACAATATCATTTATGTTTTCCTTTTGAGATTCACCACAAAATTTTCCATGATATACCCTCTTTGATCTTCTTCTCCCTTTTACTATTTTGATTTAAACTATATACTATATTCTTTGATTACCAAAATAGGATAGTCATTAAGATAAACCCAAAGTCTCAAAGATGCCTGTGAAAATGTAAATAATGTTTTTCTATTAATTCATACATTTCTGCTTATTATGCTCAATATTCAAATTCATTTGCCAGTGTTGGAAAGAATTAATAATATCATTTTTAAGAAACTTCTGAGCTGAACTCCTTTCCTTAGTGCTGCCCTTCTCTCATAGGGATTTTCTCCTCCCCTTTACCAAGTGACTTCATTGACTGTTTTGGCAGTTGTAACTAGGAGGTTTACTTCCTTCTCCTTTCTCATTTAACCCCATCTTGATCAGTGTGTTAGTATGAAGTGGAGGAGACTTTTAAAATGCATACTATTCAACACAAAGTTTGGTGTAACCAGGGGTAAACCTGTTGTATATTGGAAAGAGCTCTGGGCATAGAATCAGAAGACCTGGGTCTGAGTAAAGCTTGACACTCCCTAGCTGTCTGAACATGGAAAAATCATTTAATTTTTCTGAGCCTCGACTTCCTCATGTCTTTAAGGTGGAATTTGGGGCAATAATACAGGTATTGCAATTCTCATAGGATTGTTGAAAGGACAACATGAAATTTGTATGTGAATCACAATGTAAATATAAAATTCCAATTGTACTATTCTTATATATGAATTTATTATTTTTATATATTCTTATATATGCATAGATATATAAACATACAAGCACACACATATATTCGCTTCATAACAAGAAATTACAGAGAATATGTCATTCTGAGTGCATAGGATGTCTGCTCTTCTGCCCATTAGTGTTAGAAATCAAATCCTAAAAGCTGCCCATCTTTTCTATGTAGGCGCCAAGAGTAAACCAAAAGAGTTCTAATTTCCTTTAGGGATAGGTATATCTTGCTTGCAGTTTTGTTTATTTCTCTATTGACTTACCTTGAGTCCTACCTCTTGAGTATGTCCTGAAATGATCTGTAACAGACATGGATGGAGAAAGAGAAGAAGAAGCAGTTTTCACTCCATACATGAGGATTATTAGAATACTTAATCATTCAGTAAGAATTTACTAAGGACCTATTATGTGCCAGGCATTGTGCTAGACCCTGTGAATATAAGTACAAAGAATGGCATAATCCCTACTCTCAAGGAATTTATAGTCAAAAGTGGAATATATATGTCTTTACAGTTACACCAATCAAAAAATGTTGTGGTCATTCTTATTTATAAACTTTTTAAAGAAGTGGACAGATGTCACTTTAAAAAGTAAAAGGTGATAGTTTTATCCACTGGCAACTGTATTCTTCTTATCTAAAATAAAACCAACTTTAACATGAACTTTAGAGAGATAATGAAGTACAGGGGAGAGCACGATGGACTTATAGTTGAGAATAATAAATTCATGAATAATCATTAACATTACTTACATGTAACATCACTTACATTACATGTGACCATCAACAAGTCACTTAAAGTCTTGGAGTCCAAGTTTGTTCATCTATATAAACGGGATAGTTACAGTTAGAATCTGTACCCCATTGGGGTATTGTGAGACTCAAATGAAATACATGCAGAGTATTTTTCAATCTTTAAAGCTCTATATAAATTCATGACCTTTATTAAACTATTATTTTCATGACTTTTTTATTAAATACTTTGCAAGATTATTTGAACCCAATCTAAAGTTTTTGCAGTAAAGACTTGGAAAAAGTTCTTAAGCCATTAACTTCAGGATTATTAATATCCTATCTTACAGACTTATTTATCCCACATGCCTTCTTTGCTCCCCTTAAGGCCAAGTGGAATACAAAAATGCATATCTCACTGCTGAATGACTCTGCTAAGGGAATTCTAAGGGCCATCATTTTTGACAATTCTCCAGTATGCATCACTCTTGATTTACTTTCAAAAATGAGTCATGGGTTTAGAAGCTTTGGAAGGGTGGCAGCTGTTTCTTTGACACCTCCTCAACCGTGTGACAGCACTGGACCTGAATGCTACATGAAAGCTATTATTTTAAGTGAATGATTGTTAGTTGGAAAAAAAAAATCCCAGTTTTAGATATTGCATCATGAGAAACTCTCAACAAAGATGGCTTTATTTTTTTCCATTAAAATGGAGACATCTTATTAAACTCATAGTTTCTAGTATGCAAGAACCCTAACAAGGAAATTACAATGTAGAAAATGAAAGTTTAAATTAGAGTAATGAAAGATTGATCTGAAGCAGTGTGAAGTTTGCATCATTTAATATTTTAAAAGAAATGTAATATAAAACTGTGAAACAACATAGTAACTTAAACAGGGTTTTTTAAATAGAGGCAATTCTGGACAAATTTAATTAATGAAAATAAACCCTCTGATATTAATAGCACAGGATTCATTGATTCATTCAACAAACATTGATTTGAGGCTTATGGATAAGGCACTATTATAGATATTTGGGAGGAATATGACTATAAACAGGATATGGTTGTGAGCCATTAGGAATTTATAATGTTGTAAGGAAAACGCTCAATTTACAAAAGACTACAATTCAAGGCAGAATATGTTAAGGGCTGTCAGACAAGAACAAAGAAAGCTGTATATGAGCTCAAAATAATTAGATATAATTTGTAGGTGGAATGACAAAGGAAAGTGTCATGAAGAATGTAGAATTCAACTTAAACTTTGAATAAGGATATTTCAAGGAGAAATAAAAGGGAATTATTTTGTCAGAGAAAAAAGTATAATTGAATGCAAGGAGAGAAGAAAGCACAGGAAATGTACAATGGGCAGCAAGAATTATAGTTAATGTAAAGAATATGGTACATGCAAGGGAGTATTGAAGGTGACAAAAAAGGAAGGTTGAGGTCGGAATGTTATAAGGCCTTGAGTGCAAGCTTAATGAGCCTTGTTGGTTTGGCAACAGTGAGCCATTGAAAGTTTTTGACCATAACAGTAATGATTCTATTAGGAAGGAAAGAATTGAAAACCAGTTAAGAGGTTTTTGACTAGTAAAAACATAATCTAGAAGTATTTAAGTGCTTAGGGTTACCACTCTGAATGAACTCTTTAGAGTAAATGACACCCAAAAGAGTAGAAGCACTTCATGAAAAAAAAAACAAAACTGGAAAAAATGCCCATGGAGTGGGCAAAGATTGTAGAAGAAAAGGAATTTTACTTGATAACTTGAGAAGGAAAAAAATAGGGTAACAAATAAATAAGTTAAAAATGGAAGGAAAAAATGAACTAATATATTAATCAAAATTCCAGAACTTGAAAAAGAAGAAATAAAAGGGGAAGAGTTGAGGTAAGAGGAGTTAGTGGGAATAAGGTTGTTTAAAAGAAGGTTAGCATTAAAAAATAAAGACACAGTTCTATGTTTTTAGAGAAAGGGGGGAAATCTTAATCTAAAAAAATATGAACAAATGAAAAGCATGTTAAACTTAATTCACATGACTTTAAATATGAGTGTATTGAATAATCCAATAAAATGAAAAATTGACAGACATCTAAGTATCCCCACTCTCCCTCCCACCAAACTGTTGGCTACAAAAAAAAAACACACCTTAAAAACAAAGATATACACCAAATATAAATGAGGGTGTGGAAAAATTATTATGCATCACATGTATAAAAAAACAGAAGTGTAATCATGCTGTTGGAAAAAGCAAGAACAAATATTTGCTATATGAAAAAGGATTAAAAAGTTAATATTATGCTAAAAGAAACCACAAGTAATAAATTTCTATAGTCTAAATGCCTGAGTATCTAAATTCACAGAGGAAAAAAACCTTCAGAAATCCATGAAAAAACAGAAAATGATATGATAATTGTGGGATACTTAAATGCCTTCTAAGCTTTAAGTAAGACTAAAAGAAAGATAAACTATCTATCTATACCTATCTATCTATCTATATATAGATAGATTTTTTTCACAAATTGCTGGAGAAACTAGAGCTAAACATGGCATTTTAGAAAATATATGCATATTTTAACACAGTATGTAGTTGTATATACACATTCTGACAATTATACTCATTTCCTCTTCATGAAAAAGTAATTCTTATTTTCAATTCATATATTAGCAATTTTGTTTCCCTATTTGTTTCTATCTCTCTCATCAAATTAGTGAAAGAGCTATGGAGTTTATTAGTTTCACAAAGAGCCATTTGCTTTGTTCATCAGAACCATAGTTGTTTTAATCTCTTTCTCTTTTTTCTTTTCAAATTTTCAAATTTTGTGCATATGTGAGAGTTTTAAAAACTGAACTTTTTAGTTGTTGTTATTGTATTTGGTAGCATATTCAATTTATCTGGCCCCTAATTCATTTTTTTGCAAATGTGTAAAGATCATTGTTTCCTCTATTGACTACTTTTTTACTTTTTTTATGAGTTTAGGGATGTTGTTTCATCCTTATTATTATTATTTAATATAATCGTTGATTATTTCTAACATTTTTTCTTTTTGACATTCATTTAATAATTAACAATAATGAATTATATATTTAGTTCATTTTTATCTTATTATTTGTACTATATATTTATTATTTCTGCTATTTGGCATTTATTTTTCAGTTCTGAATGCCAGAGAGAATTATCCATTTTTATAAAAGTAACATGAAATGCTAAATGTATATTTATAATTTTCAATAACTATTTCCATAAGTTAGTTGTATGCATTTTTCTAATAATATATTCATATCTATAATTCTTCATGATTATTTTTCTTATATATTCAAGTCTGAAAGATTACTACATCCACCTTTTATCATTACCTATCTGTCTAGCTATGTTTTGTAATTTAGTTATATTTTTCTTAATATATTTAGATCCTGTAGCTTATGGTGAATTTATATGAATATATGTATATGTTTAATATTTATTTTGTTTTTTCTTTGGTACTTTCAAAGATAGCCTAGTTTTTTTTGTTTCTTTCAACAGTAATTATTTTTCTCTTACCTCATGTAAAATCATATATAATATTTCTTTTTATGATAAGCATGATAAATTTTTCTCCAGTCCTTCATTTTAATGGTAAATAATTATCTTTACTATTTAAAAAAAACACAATTATTAAAATTTTTTCTAATCAATTTGTCAGTTTTCCTCCATTTTATAAAAAGCTTATTCTCTTCATGTGTATAATTATCAGTTTTGCTTCTTCCTTTTATAAAATCCTATTATAATGCATATTAAATTATATGATATTATGTTCTCTTAATGTGGTCAATGTATATTAAAATTTAAGAAACAATCATTAGTTACAAATAAAAGCATACACACTCACATATATATGTGTGTGTACACACAGCAAAACACCTTTAGTTGAACTGAATTTATAATAGCAAAGGCCCGTCTTTTCAATTAAACATACACATGTACCCCACCCCATTTTATACTTATTTAATTATATAACAGAAGTAAAACTGTTCATGAAATAAGACTATAGATAACAGGGAGACAGAGAGAAGTTTTCACTGGTACTCTCATGTTGTTAGGAGAAAGTGAAGAACACCTCTAGCACATTGGGCATAAACCCTGCAAGTCTAATCACTCAAATTTATGAAGAGCTAAATCAGTTATACAAAAAAATCAAGCCATTCCCCAATTGATAAATGGGCAAGGGGAATGAATAGGCAATTTTCAGTTAAAGAAATCAAAACATTTAATAAGCACATGAAAAAGTATTCTAAATCTCTTATAATCAGAGAGATGCAAATCAAAACAACTCTGAGGTATCACCTCACACCTAGCAGATTGACTAATATGACAGCAATGGAAAAAAATGAATGCTGGGGGGGATGTGGCAAAATTGGGATATTAATGCATTGCTGGTGGAGTTGTGAATTGATCCAGCCATTCTGGAGGGTAATTTGGAACTATGCCCAAAGGGCACTTAAAGACTGCTTGCTCTTTGATCCAGCCATAGCACTGCTGGGTTAGTACCCAAAGAGATAATAAGGAAAAAGACTTGTACAAAAATATTTATAGCTGTGCTCTTTGTGGTGGCAAAAAATTGGAAAATGAGGGGATGCCCTTCAATAGGGGAATGACTGAACAATTTGTGTTATATATTGATAATGGGACAATATTGTGCTCAAAGGAATAATAAACTGTAGGAATTCCATAGAGACTGGAACAACCTCCAGGAATTGATGCAGAGCGAGAGGAGCAGAACCAGGAGAACATTGTATATAGAGACTGATACACTGTGGTACAATCTAACGTAATGAATGGACTTCTCCATTAGTGACAATGCAGTGATCCTGAACAACCGGGAGGGATCTATGAGAAAGAACTCTATCCACATTCAGAGGAAAAACTTTTGGGAGGAGAAACACAGAAGAAAAACAACTGCTTGATTACATGGGTTGAGGAGGATATGACTGGGGATGTTGACTCTAAATGATCACCCTACTGGAAACATCAGCAACATGGAAATAGGTTCTGATCAAGGACACATGTAAAACCTAGTGGAATCACACCTTGGCTACCAGAAGGGGAGGGGAAGGGGAAGGAGGGAATGAATATGATTCTCATAACCACAGAATAATGTTCTAAATAGACTAAATGCAATTTTCAAGAAAAAATAAAATAAAAAAATAAATCAGAAAAAAATTTTTAAAATTTTGGGAGGACATTCAGTCATGAGCAGGTTATACTCTGAATCCTTGGAGAGACCTACTGAATTAATGAGATCACAGATTCATCTGAGCATTTGAGTATATTAAATAAATAATATATATTTGCAGTTTACTTTGTTTTGGTAGGAAAAAAAAAAAACTTGATCCTACTGTTTTTACTTTCTCCATTCTTCTAAACCAAGACCCAAATGACTGGAACTTCTTTTCTATTCCTTTAAAAAAATCAGGCTAGTATCCTTTGCTAAAATACTTCTCCAAGTGAATCATAAAATTCAGACACCTTATTTAGCCCTCCCTTCCCTAGTGTAGTTTCCTTCATTTTTATTTTCCTTCTTTTGTTCAGATTTGATAACTATACTTTATTACTTCGCAGCTTTTTCCTACACCCAACATTAAGATTAAGTTATTTTCACCTGTAGCATCCCAATTTCAAGAAATATTGTTTCTGCTTACCTTTCTACCATTCATTTGATATCTCTTTTGAACAACAATACCAGAGATTGTCCCTTTGTTTATTCAGTGACTTTTAGAAAAGATGTGATTACAGGATCTTTAGATCATAGATTTAGAGATAGAAGCGACTTTAGAGGCCATTGAATCAAAAGTTTTTGTTTTACAGATGATGAAACTGAAGAGGCCTTGGGATGATATTTTTATTTCCCTGTCCCTTCCTTCAGGAGATAGTCACTAGACCGACATCTATCATTTTCAAGATAATTGCACTTAATTGCATTTGTAAAATTCTATATATTATGTGTGAATTTTAAAGTCTCTTTTAAATTACTTTTTCATTAATTCTATTCAAAACAAATTTCTACATCTGGTTTAATATTCATCTTTGTAGAAAACTTATTTTGGATTTTAGGCCATTTCCTCATTTCAATTCTCATAGGCTAGTCTTAGGTGACATAAATTGTCTCAGCCTGGTTGCTTTCAACATTATCTTTTTGATATGCAAGATATAGAGTTCTCTATATTTCTTGCTAAGTTAAACCTATGAATATTCTTTGCCAGCAGTTTATAGGTTATATTTTTCTACAAATTGCCTCTGCCAACTGTAGCCCTGGACAATTTTCTTAAATGATTTCCTGATAAATATATAAATATTTTGATCATGATGTTTTTGGGAAAGCACAGTGCTATACTGATTATCACTTTTAAGTATAACTTAGAGAACTATTGTCTTTATAGAAGCCTCCCATACTCTTCTAATTTTACTTCTTTTAGTCTTTAATCAAAAACCAAATATTATGTCATTTGTCATTTTGAGTTCTATCTCTAATTGTTTTTCAAATGTCCATTGTTTTGCTAAAGTTTTCTAGTCTATATTCTAAACTATCAATCATCCTTTAGTGTTTATTTTAACAAAAATATATATTTTCACTCTATCTGTCCATTTATTATTCAAGAACACTAGGAGTTATTTGTTCATTCAGTTTCCCTATTTAGGGATCTAGTTGGAGAGATGTGAAAATTAAAATGTTGTTCTGGAGACCTCTTTCTGTATTCTTTAAAACTCTACCACTTACCTTTTTATTTATTTGTTTATTTGTATATCCATTTCCTTATGTATTTTTGCTTATTCATTTTAAATTTATTTGATAATGTTCCTATGGTAATATACTTTTTATTAAAAGGCATTTTATTTTCATAATTACATGTAATAATAATTTTCAACTACTTATGCCAAAATTATAATTTTGAGACCATCTCTCTCCCTCCTTTTTTTTCTCCCACTTGGAGGCATTAAGCAATTTTATCTGGGCCATACATATATTATCAGGCAAAACCTACCTCCATATTAGTCATTGTTATAAGAACACATTTATACAAAACAACCCCCCCAAAATTAATCCATAAGTACACTTATGTGAAAAATAGTATGCTTTGATCCTCATCCATCTGACTCCAATGGTTCTTTCTCTAGAGGTGGAGAGCATTCTCCATCATAAGTTCTTCAGAATTATCCCAGATCAGGCAATATACTTATGTGGAAATTTTTCATATTTTGTTGTAATTCTTTTTTTAGATTTTACATAACACATTTTTGCTGTTTTTAAGGATCTGGAGTTAGACTTTAAATAAAACCTTTCTCTGAACTATCTTCTAAGAGCAATGTCTTCCTGTAGCACTGGGAAGGTTGTTGTCAACAAAGGAGTTGTTTGAAAATTTAATCCATGATGTGCTTTATTTTTCAATTTGAGCTTTTAATATATCCTTGGCAATTTTTCCAAGAAAAGAATAGCAAATGACCGTGGTAAACTAGTGTTTGACAGACCCCCAAATCCAAGATTTCAGAAGAACTTCAACAAAAATTGCTGAGAAAACTATAAAATAGCATGGCAGAAACTAGGCACAGATCAGAATCTCATGCCTTATACCAACACAAAAGTCTGACTCTATAACACCATTTGAAGTTTTCCTGGCAAAGACAATGGAGTGTTTTGCTGTTTCTTCCTCCAGAAGACAGAGGTAAACAGAAGCTAATTGACTTGCACAGAGTCATATGCGTAGTTTTGAACTTGGGTCTTCCTGACTCCAGCACCAGTGCTCTAATCATTTAGCCATCTTGCTGTCTCTGTTCTTCATTACCTCCTCAAAGTCTAACCTTCTGGCTTTGAAGACCTGTCACAATCTGGTTCCAAATTGCTGCTATATCTTCATCTTGCTTTTTTCTACTTTGGGTGCTACTTTATAGAAAAATGAACTGATTTCCTTTGACTTTTTGCCCCAAGGACGGGAATTATGCTACCAGTGCCAAACTTCATCTCTTCTTAAGCTTCCTCCAGAAAGTCATCTCTGATTCCATCAAAGCAAATTACAACTGGCAAGTCTGATGCTGAGGGGAGGTTATGAAAAATTTACTTGAGTGTGCATAGGTGCAAGGTGAGACCTCAGATCTAGGGACAGAAGATCCTGTGTATCTAGACCTTAGAATCCTGTGAGACTGCTTCTGAGGTGGTCACCATTTGTCAAAGGAGGAATCAGAGCTGGGTCAGGGAAAATCTCACCAAATGTATGAGCACAAGAGGAAGGATTCATGCCATCTAGTAATGTCTTAACTTCTTTTTCTTATTAATTAGATGATGATTTCAATGATTTCTACCCTATGAAGGAATGCAAATGCTATTAGCACCTTTTAAACTTACTTGAACAAGGGAAAAAAAACCCAACTGGTCATAATACCTTAGCAAGAACTCTACCAATAGGTAAAAGTGGTCACTTCTTTCTCAAGCATCTTATAAATGATGGCTAGACTTCTTTTGTAAATTAAGCTACTTAACAAGACAAAAAAACTTTCATAAAATAATAGTATCTTTTAGGGATTTTTTAGATTTAAAAAATTCTGTCCTTATAGTAGTCCTGTCAGGTAGATCATACAAGTATTATAATGTTTGTGTGTGTGAAGAAACCCAGACTATGATGTTACTTACATACATAAATTATTATGTGACAGGACAATAGTTATATATATTCATGTGTTTTCCTGATGTTAAACTATAACCAGTCAGTGTCCCTAGTGCCTTGCATATAAATCAAAATTATTAATTTGAATAAAAATTCTCTCCAATTCTTAGAATTTCGTTAACATGTACAATAATGCATAATTTAGGACTTAAAATTTTCCAATTGCTTTAGGTATGAAAAAGTTAAGTGACATTTCCATAGGTAGCTAGTTATACCCATATGTTCACAAGATAAAAGATCCAAGAAAGGAGCCAGTGTGAAAACTCATCACTATAAAAATCTCTACATGTAGATTTATAAACTTCCAAAGTATGGAAGGCAAGCAAGAAACATTTGTGGCCCTTATATTAGAAGGAAAATATGACTTCCTTGATATCATTGAGAATCCATAGAAGTATGTTCATGACTAGAATATGACTCTAGAGATGTGTATCTTTTTTTAGAAAAATGGTAGCATTGGAGTAGCATAACATATTAAGAATCAATATTGAGACAAGGAAAATAAGGAAACAGGGAGAGAGATTAATAAAGAGCATTCAGATGAAGATCTATAGAGAAAGAAAAAGAATTCTGTCAATTAAGTATACTACTGACTACCTTCACTGAAAGAAAATATAGAAAAAGAGTCTAGGAAACAGTCCTAAAAGCATGTAACTTAGCAAAGTAGTGTAATATTAATTGGGAAAGGAGACTTCCGGGTAAACATGGCTGCAATCTAGACGCCAATCGCTTCCTCTCCCTGGTACCAAACGAAATAGACTACCTCAAAAGAGCATAAAAATCATCTTTGGAAGAATGGAGGGACTCTCCAGTACCCCACATAAACAAAGGTACGTGGGGTCTGAACATTGCCACACTTTAAGAATTAGGAAAAGCTTGCACAAAAAAGTGAACTGAGCCGCCCTTCCCTGTCCCTCCTGCCCCACAGCACCAGAGTAGGGAATCAGAGCACTCACCGGGACAGTGAATGAGTGAGGAACATCTCTATCTGGCAGGGGCACACCAGGGTCCTAGGGATTTAAAGACTGCTAGGAAACGACCTCTCAGGGTGGTTTCACGGGAGTACCCTGCGCACTGCAGAGCAGGAGCGGGAACGCTCAGACAGCGGGGTCCCTGCAAACTGCAAACAGTGAGGAGTCCTGAGTGTCTGTAAAAACTGCCTAAGGCCAAAGCATTGCCCCTCGCTCTAGAGGGGGGGGCACCAGACTCCCTGGAAACTGACTGAGATCACCAGAGATCCACCCCTCAGAGTGGTTTTACAGGAGATTCCTGCACACCAGTGAGAAGAGGTCACAGAGCACCGGGGCAGGCTTGCTCAGCACAGGGGGTGGGCCCACAAACAAACTGCAGAGGCTGTGAAGAACTAGTCTGAGGCAACCTAAATCCACAGAAAATCCGCCCATATCACCCAGACCTCAGACCAAAAAGGAAAGGGGAAAAAAAAAACAACGAAGGGATGGCTCACATGGCCCAAAATCAAGCCTCCAAGAAAAAAGGGAAAAAAAGTGACCATTGAAAACTTTTATGGTGAGAATACCCAAGGAAAAGAAGAGAAACAGGATGAAATTCAAACAAAATCAAAACAAAAAATGACCCCCAAAATGGAAATTATTCCCAATCTCTGGAAGAACTCAAATTGGAGATAATCCAAAAGACGGAAACCTTTTGGAAAGAAAAATGGGGAAAAAAAAACCCAGAAAGAAGTCAGCAGCTTAAAACACAAGACCTCACAAAATTGGAGAAAGAGCTAAAAGACTCTAAAGGAAGGGCAGAACAAACTGAAAAACAAATCCAGTCCCTAAAGACCAGAAATAAGCATCTGGAAGACAGTGAGCTTGCAAAACAACAAGAATTAATAAAGCAAAGCCAAAAAATTAATGAATTAGAAGAAAACATAAAATATCTCACTGACAAGGTGACAGACCAGGAAAACAGAGGAAGAAGAGACAACTTAAGAATTATTGGTCTGCCCAAAAGATGAGAGATAAACAAAAACCTCAATGGTATACTACAGGAGATTATAAAAGAAAATTGCCCACATGTTCTGGAGCAATGGGGTAAAATAGAAATAGAAAGGGTTCATAGAACACCCTCTATACTAAATCCCCAAAAGACAACCCCCAGGAATGAGATTGTCAAATTCAAGAGCTTCCAAGCTAAGGAGAAAATCTTACAAGAAGCCAAGAAGAGGAGCTTCTGATATAGAGGGGCCCCCATAAGGATCACACATGACTTAGCCGCTAACACTCTAAGAGACCACAAAGCATGGAACACAATATTTAGAAAGGCAAGAGAACTGGGTCTCCAACCAAGAATCAACTACCCAGCGAAGCTGACTATATACATCCAGGGGAAGGTATGGGCATTCAACAAAATAGAAGATTTCCAAGTATTTGCTAAGAAAAGACCAGAACTTAGTGGAAAATTTGACATCCAATCTCAGAAAGCAAGAGAAACATGAAAAGGTAAATATGAAAGAAAAGGAAAAGGAGATAAATCTTATCTTTTTCTTTAAGTCAAACTCTCTTCTATAAGGACTACATTTATATCAAATTAAATACATCAATATGTGGGGAAAATGTATTGTGTAACTCAAAAATTGTATGCATCATAAGAGTAGTTAGAAGAATCACGCATAGGGAAAGATTGGGGCATTGAAAACCTTAAAATTTCTTAGACTTGTGAATGTTGGAAATTTCACCATTGGAAGGTTTCATGCTTGTAGGGAAATTCCTACTGATAGTGGGAACTCTATTGGAATGTGAACCCCATTGGCATGGGAGGTTCCTCCTCCTCCCTTCTTAAGATTACTTTAGGACAGAAACCTTTTGCTGAACAATGGAAAGGGCTTTGACCTATGCTTAAGCATAGAACAGGAAGTTCTTTGAGTCATGATTGATTTTAGAATTTATACAATAGAGATACTTGGAATGACAGAACCAGGTCTTGGGAACTTCCAATCTCCACCCTGCTTAGGGTAACAGGATTTAGGAAGGGCTGCAGCAAAGGATCAAGATTTAATTATTTGAGAATATGACCTTCAACAGATATGTGCAAAGCCACAGACCTCTGGGCAGTCCTGGCTTAAGCTAGAGCCACCATTGGCACAGGGAAGACATGGACAGTGATTGGTAGATGTGAGAACTGAGGGGAGGGAACTTGGATGGTTTCCTTAAAGATAGCGGGGTCTGAGGACTGAAGGTGGTTGGAGAGGTTTTGCTCTGAGAGGCTGTGCTCTGAGAAGCTTGCTCTGAAGGAAGCTGAAGGTGGAGGCCCCTGAGACTGTTTCTCCATTTTGGTCACATGAGTGATAGGGACTGATCTCTTTTCTTTGCCTCAGCTATCTAAGGGCTTGGGCCTTTTGGCCCAGCCTAAACAGAGGGGGTATTTAAGCCCTATTCTATTCCCTTCTCTCCCCTTTCTCTCTCTCTCTCTCTCTCTCTCTCTCTCTCTCTCTCTCTCTCTCTCTCTCTCTCTCTCTCTCTCTTTTTCTCTAATACCTTTCTTCCTCCTGTTTGTAATTAAAAACTCCATAAAAGGTTGACTGCTGACTTGAGTTTCATTTAGGAATTACATAGCTGAATTCCTTGGCGACCTTAAATTAATATACATTAGTCTTTTAAAGTGATTTCCATGTCACAGGCATCAAGAAGATTTGGTGAAAAGGGGGGGAAAGAAAGAAAAAGTGAGGGGGGAATCAATGATACTAAGATTTACTTCAAGAAATAGAGGGGGGGAGAAAAAAACTAAATAGGATAATTGTTCCCACACAAAGATACACTAAGGAAGAGGAGGGGAAGAATTCTCATATGAGAAGGAGAGGAAGAGAGCACGAAGTGGTATTACTTAAACCTTACTCTCAGTGAAATCAACTCTGAGAGGGAAGAACGTCTAGATCCATTGGGATCCTGAATTCTATCTTTTCCAACAGGGGAAGAGAGAAAGGAAAATTAAGGAGGGGGAGGGTGGAGGGAGTATAAAAAGGGAGGGAAGAAGAGGGGGGAGGGGAAGGGAACAAAAAAAGAGAGGGGCCAGAAAGAGAAGCATATCAAGGGAGGGAACTATGGGGACTGACCTAAAGTAAATTGCTGGTATAAAAGGCAAAACTAAAGAAGAAAGGTCAGAATTAGGGGAGGATATCAAAATGACAGGGAATCCACAAGTGACAATCATAACTTTGAACATGAATGGGATGAACTCACCCATAAAGCATAGACAAATAGCAGATTGGTTTAGAACCCCAAACCCCACAATATGTTGTCTTCATGAAACACATATGAGGTGGGTTGATATTCACAAGATTAGAATTAAAGGACGGAGTAAGAACTTTTGGGCCTCAACTGATAGAAAGAAAGCAGGAGTTGCAATCATGATATCTGACAAAGCCAAAGCAAAAATAGACCTGATCAAAAGGGATAGGGTAGGTAAATATAATGTTAAAAGGGAGTATAGACAATCAGGATTTATCACTAATCAACATGTATGCACCAAATTGTATAGCATCCAAATTTCTAATGGAGAAACTAGGAGAATTGAAGGAGGAAATAGACAGTAAAACCATATTAGTGGGAGATTTGAACCAACCACTATCAAATTTAGATAAATCAAACCAAAAAATAAATAAGAAAGAGATAAAAGATGTGAATGAAATCTTAGAAAAATTGGAGCTAATATACCTATGGAGAAAAATAAATAGGGACCAAAAGGAATACACCTTCTTCTCAGCACCACATGGCACATTCAAAAAGATAGATCATACACTAGGTCACAGAAATATGGCACTCAAATGCAGAAAAGCAGAAATAATAAGTGCAGCCTTTTCAGATCACAAGGCAAAAAAAAAATAATCAGTAAGGGTACATGGAGAGCCAAATCAAAAATTAATTGGAAATTAAATAATATGATACTCCAAAACCAGTTAGTTAGAGAAGAAATCATAGAAACAATTAATTATTTCATTGAGGAAAATGACAGTGGTGAGACATCCTTTCAAACCTTATGGGATGCAGCCAAAGCAGTAATTAGAGGAAAATTCATATCCCTGAGTGCATATATTAATAAACTAGGGAGGGCAGAGATCAATGAATTGGAAATATAAATCAAAAAACTTGAAAGTGAACAAATTAAAAACCCCCAGAAGAAAACACAACTAGAGATCCTAAAAATTAAGGGAGAAATTAACAAAATCGAAAGTGATAGAACTAATAAACTAATAAACAAGACTAGAAGCTGGTACTTTGGAAAAACAGACAAAATAGACCAAGTACTGGTTAATCTAATTAAAAAAGGAAAGAAGAAAGGCAAATTAACAGCATCAAAGATGAAAAGGGGGACCTCACCTCCAATGAAGAGGAAATTAAGGAAATCATTAAAAACTACTTTGCCCAACTATATGGCAATAAATATACCAACCTAGGTGATATGGATGAATATTTACAAAAATATAAATTGCCTAGACTAACAGAAGAAGAAATAGAATTCTTAAATAATCCCATATCAGAAAATGAAATCCAACAGGCCACCAAAGAACTCCTTACGAAAAAAATCCCCAGGACCTGATGGATTCACAAATGAATTCTATCAAACATTCAAAGAATAGCTAAACCCAATACTATGCAAACTATTTGATATAATAAGCAAAGAGGGAGTTCTACCAAATTCCTTTTATGACACAAACATGGTACTGATCCAAAGTCAGGCAGGCCAAAAACAGAGAAAGAAAATTATAGGCTAATCTCCGTAATGAATATAGATGCAAATATCTTAAATAGGATACTAGCAAAAAGACTCCAGCAAGTGATCAGAAGAGTCATTCACCATGATCTAGTAGGATTTATACCAGGGATGCAGGGCTGGTTCAATTTTAGGAAAACCATCCACATAATCAACCATATCAACAAGTAAACCAACAAAAATCACATGATTATTTCAATAGACACAGAAAAAGCCTTTGATAAAGTACAACACCCATTCCTATTAAAAACACTAGAAAGCGTAGGAATAGAAGGGTCATTCCTAAAAATAATAAACCATCAACTAATATCATCTGCAATGGGGATAAACTAGACGCATTCCCAATGAGATCAGGAGTGAAACAAGGATGCCCATTATCACCTTTATTATTTGGCATTGTACTAGAAACACTAGCAGTAGCAGTTAGAGAAGAAAAAGAAATTGAAGGCATTAAAATAGGCAAGGAGGAGACCAAGTTATCATTCGTTGAGGATGACATGATGGTCTACTTAAAGAATCCTAGAGATTCAACCAAAAAGCTAATTGAAATAATCAACAACTTCAGCAAAGTTGCAGGATACAAAATAAACCCACATAAGTCATCAGCATTTCTACATATTTCCAACACAGTTCAGCAGCAAGAACTAGAAAGAGAAATCCAATTCAAAATCACCTTAGACAAAATAAAATACCTAGGAATCTATCTCCCGAGACAAACACAGGAACTATATGAACACAACTACAAAACACTCTCCACACAACTAAAACTAGACTTGAACAATTGGAAAAAAACATTAACTGCTCATGGGTAGGATGAGCCAGTATAATAAAAATGACCATCATACCCAACCTTATTTATCTATTTAGTGCCATACCCATTGAACATCCAATTTTTTTTTATTACTGATTTAGAAAAAACCATAACAAAGTTCATTTGGAAGAACAAAGGATCAAGGGTATCCAGGGAAATAATGAAAAAAAAATACAAAGGAAGGGGGCCTTGTACTCCCAGATCTCAGACTATATTATAAAGCAGTGGTCATCCAAACAATTTGGTACTGGCTAAGAGACAGAAAGGAAGATCAGTGGAATAGACTCGGGATAAGTGACCTCAGCAAGACAGTATATGACAAACCCAATGATCCCAGCTTTTGGGACAAAAATCCACTATTTCATAAAAACTGCTGGGAAAATCAGAAGACAGTGTAGAAAAATTAGGTTTAAATCAACACCTCACACCCTACACCAAGATAAATTCAAAATGGATGAATGACTTGAACATAAAGAAGGAAACTATAAGAAAATTAGGTGAACACAGAATAGTATACATGTCAGACCTTTGAGAAGGGAAAGACTTTAAAACCAAGCAAGACTTAGAAAGAGTCACAAAATGCAAAACCAATAATTTTGATTACATCAAATTAAAAAGTTTTTGTACAAACAAAACCAATGTAACTAAAATCAGAAGGGAAGCAACAAATTGGGAAACAATCCTCATAAAACCCTCAGACAAATGTTTAATTACTCAAATTTACAAAGGGCTAAATCAATTGTACAAAAAATCAAGCCATTCTCCAATTGATAAATGGGCAAGGGATATGAATAGGCAGTTTTCAGATAAAGAAATCAAAACTATTAATAAGCACATGAGAAAGTGTTCTACATCTCTCATAATCAGAGAGATGCAAATCAAAACAGCTCTGAAGTATCACCTCACACCTAGAAGATTGGCTAACATGACAGCAAAGGAAAGAAATGAATGCTGGAGGGGGGATGTGGCAAAGTAGGGACACTACTTCACTGCTGGTGGGGTTGTGAACTGATCTAATCATTCTGAGGGTAATTTAGAATTATGCCCAAAGGGTGATAAAAGACTGTCTGCCCTTTGATCCAGCCATAGCACTGCTGGGTTTGTACTCCAAAGAAATAATAAGGAAAAAGACATGTACAAGAATATTCATAGCTGTGCTCTTTGTGGTGGCCAAAAATTGGAAAATGAGGGGATGCCCTTCAATTGAGGAATGGCTGAACAAATTGTGGTATCTGTTGGTGATGGAATACTATTGTGCTAAAAGGAATAATAAAGTGAATAAATTCCATGGAGACTGGAAAAACCTCCAAGAAGTAATGCAGAGCAAAAGGAGCAGAACCAGGAAAACATTATACACAGAGACTGACACACTGTGGTACAATTGAACGTAATGGACTTCTCCATTAGTGGCAATGTAATGTCCCTGAACAATCTACAGGGATCTAGGAGAAAAAAAAAACACTATCCACAAGCAAAGGACAAACTGTGGGAGTAAAAACAGTGAGGAAAAGCAACTGCTTGACTACAGGGGTTGAGGGGATATGACTGAGAAGAGACTCTAAATGAACACTCTAATGCAAATACCAACAACATGGAAATGGGTCGAATCAAGATTACATATGATACCCAGTGGAATCGCGAGTTGGCTATGGGATAGATTGGGGGGATCTAGGGGAGAGAAAATGATCTTTGTATCCAATAAATAATGCTCAGAAATGACCAAATAAAATAATGTCAATTAAAAAATATTTATTGGGAAAGGATGGGAGTATAGGAAAAACTGGGGATAATGGGAGGTTTGTATGGGGGTAAGGAGGAGTTGAGGAGAGAGAGGGAAAATTGCTTGGTGAGGCAAAGGAGAGAGATGCCCCCTGCAGAGAGGAAGCAGCAGGGGTCCAATTAAGTTTGTTTGTCGTTGAATGACTGAACTGATGTTCAGCTCCCTCTATGCCCAGAAAAAATAGTCCACTTATCTGACTGCGAATTCAAATAATATAAAGTTTAATAACCAGTTGGGATTGGAGTTTTTCTTCAGCTTCAGAGCTGAGGCCAGGCCCCAGAGGCTGGCAGAGGGTTTTTCCCACTCCCATCTACTCTATATCAGTCCTTGCTTTGTCTAATTCAGAATCTTAGCAGTAGACAGAAAGCAAACAAGACAGTTCTGACTTTCAGAAGTGATTGGGCCTGACTCTTCAGGCTGAACCAAGAAGAGGCACACCACACCAGACTGAGCTGAACAAGCTCTTCCCTCCTCCAACACCAGGAAGGAAGTCCAAAAACCCACCAGGAAGGAAGTGATAGTCACAAGACCCAACTGCCACTCCCAGTTGCCCCTTCCTCCACCAAATGTCAGTCTTGTTTCCTTTCCACAGTAGAAATAGAGGACTCCACTTAGAATTTGCTGGATTAGAGGAGCTTTTAATTTCATGATTTTTCTTAATAAAGACTTCTTTCTTCACGAAGTGGAAAACACAAGGGGAAGGGATGTCTTCTGCAATGATTCCTCACTAACAGAGATGAAATGGTTATTGGATAAAAGTTATGGTAACTTGGGGAGAAATATTCCTTCTCTCCAAAAGTTCATTGTATTAGTTAGAAATCATCCAGGATCCTAGTGTTCAGTTCTAGGAATCACAGTTTAAGGAGAGCATTAAGAGATCACATTTTGCACAACTAAAATCTCTGTAAATGCTAGCTATTATTAATTATTATATTGAGGAGAACAAAGAGAATGATCAAAGTCTTTGAGTCTTTATCAAATGAAAGTACTTGGAAGAAAGTGAATTTTTTTGCTCAGAGAAGAAAAGCCTAAATACAGGTACATACTTGCTGTCCTTAAATATTTGAAGAGCTGTCACATGGAAGAGAAATTAAATTTGTTCTTATGGTTTCCAGAAGGCAAAATCAGGAGCAAAGGGTAGAAGTTATAAAGAGGAAAATTCAGGCTTAATATAAAGAAAAAACTTCCTAATGAGTAGAGTTGTCTAAAAAATGGAATGCACTCCCTGTTGCAGTAATCTATACTCTTCAAGCAGAGTATAGATTACTACTTGTTAAGGAGTTTTTAGTGTGCTTGGTGTGTTTATATGAAACTAAATGAATATTTAGTCTCTTCAAACTCCAAAAATTTCCTGTGCTTCTGTAAGATTTGAACCCTTCTCTGATTGAACATCTAGTGCTCTTACAACTATAGTGTGTAATCTCTTCTCAAAGTTTATCAGTGCTTATAAATGTTTGCTGAATTATGCATTGTAGAAAGGGCATTGTGTTTTGATTCAGAAGACCTGGGTTTGAATACAAGTTCCAGGATTTAAACTTATATATCTTTGGACAAGTTGTTGAACCTCATTTCTCCCCAACTATATAATGGGGATGATAATTTCTTCACTACTTGCTTTGTAATTGTTTTGAAGATATTGCTTAGTATGTATTAAAAGGACTATAGGGATATATTTGATGGTGGTGGTGGTAGTGGTGGTGGTAGTGATTGAATTGGAATAAATCATTTGATTCCAATATTTGGGGGAAAGTGAGTCTCACTTATAGGGAAAATCCACATATATTTAAAATTAAAATCAAGGCTATATAACATTTAATAATTTGGATCTGAAGATAATATAGGAAGATATGGGAATTGTTTTTTACTCTTAGATGACTTGGTAGAATTATCTTCTCAGGATTTATATTGTGGCATTTAATTTAGCTGTAAGAAAATTTTATTGGGTTGTTGATGTCTTCGTGCTTTTGTTTTGATTGTCCTCTCCCTTTTGCCCTCTTTTCTTTAAGATTAATTATTAATCAATAGCTGCTCTGTGTAATTTCCAAGTTACCTGGAGGAAACATGAAATATAAACTAATGAAAAGCAAATGTTAGCTTGAATAAAAAGACTCATTGAATGTAAATATATTTAAAAATTTAAGTCTTCATTGATAGACACATACACTTCAAGGAACCTATCATAACAATGCTATAATATTGCTTAGCATTTCTTTTATGCTCTATAGGTTGCAAAGTACCTGTGAATAGTCTCATTTTATCTTCACTACAGTTTCAGAGCAGAGAAAGGAATGGTTGCTATTACTGACTTCATTTAAAGATGAGAAACCTGAGGTAAAAAGCAGTTAAGTGACTTGTTCATGGTCACTTGGTTTGTAAGTATCAGAGGCAGGATTTGAACTTAGGTCTTTCTAATTCCATGTCTCATGTTCTATTCATTGTGCTGGCAATATCCAAATAGGTCTGCAAGTCTAGATCTTGTCAGTCATCCTATAAAACTATCTATCTATACAACATATCAATGATCAATCAATGAAGTATTATTGATATTATTAACAAAATCAGAAATTTACCTACAGGTGAAATCAGGCTATTTTATAATGAATGATAAAGAATTGAGAATTGAAATGAAGGATGTAATATTTGTTCCAATGAGTTTCAGCAACTTTTTCATACTATGTCTGTTTTGTACATATGAAAAACTACCTGAATATGTCTTACAAATATTTGTAAAAAATCTATTTGGACCAATAATTTCTTGCTATTTTGGAACAGTTGTTAAACCTCCATCCACTAGAGATGGTAAGAGTCACCTGGAGGAGAAGGAAAACAACTGCCATGCTTTAATAAACTCCATAAACTACAATGAAATACAAACTTGAATTTTGTACACAGTTTGCTACTATTTGTTCCAGATAGACATTTGTTTAGTAACTGTTTATTAGGAAATATTTTATATCAAACATGTGGTTGGTCTTTATAACAAAGTTGAAGCTAATGGGTGTCCAAGTATCTTTGTTAAGAGTGACATAAACTGTTGCTACTTGTGAAGTCAAAGTGGGAAATTATGCTCTGGACATAAAAGTAAGGGAGACCTAAATTCAAATATGACTTTGGATACTTACTAGCTATGTGATTCTGGGAAGCTCAGGTCACCTCTCAGCCTCAGTTTTCTCTTCTCTAAATTGAGGTTAATATTATGTCTCAGAGTTGCAGGGGGAGTCTGGAGGGGAGGGGTAAGGGGCAGCTAAGTGACTCAATAGATTGAGAGCCAGGTCTAGAGACCAGAAATCCTAGGTTCAAATCAGACACTTCCTAGTTGTGTGGCCCTGAGTAAGTCACTTAACCCCCATTGCCTAGATCTTACCACTCTTCTGCCTTGGTACTAATACACAGTATTAATTGTAAGGGAGAAGGCAAGGATTTATATATATATATATATATTATATATATGTATGTATGTATATATATTATACCTCATAATTTTATAACATACATAAGAAATATTGTAAAAATAGACTTGAATCCAGATCTTCAATCCCCAGAAGTCCTTGCTCCACTTCCCCAGAATGCTTTGTAATCTCACTGAATTCTCACTTGGGTAGAGAGCAAAATCATTATTTAAAGGGTCTCCGCCCACGGTAGGCTCTCTTCTCTTCCTGGCTCCGCTGGCAAACAGACGATTGTGAGTAAAATTTGGGTGGGCCTCATGGCCCACCTAGCACGTGCTTCTCTTGCTTGTATTTTCTTTAAACCTTGACCTTTAATAAACCTCATAAAAATAATACTCCTTGCAGAGAGAAACAAATTTCTACCTCTATCAGTATCTCCTAAATTTTAATCTTTACATTATCAATTATCAATATTTTAAGTATAATTATACCCTAAATTAATCAGATATATGAGAAAAATACTTTTAGTCAGAATTATCTCAAAAACATTATTAATTTATGTTTTTTGTTTAAGAATCCATTTTTTTACATTGTTTTATCTACAATGTAGAACTAGCTGTCCTCTATAACTACCCACAGATAAAATAATTGTCAAAATGGTCTAGTGGGTTATCCAATCAATGTACCTGTAAGTCCTTATCTACTTTCTGCAAAATCTGTCTGCATGGGTGCTATTTACATTACTCTCAGCATGGTAAAAGATATTAAAAGTATTACTATAAAAAAGTCTTCCTAGAATCTCTGAGTATAAAGAGAATATGCCTTTTTTAATTTATTATACTTAACACATTAAATATCTAATTCAATCCACTCTGATTTAGTTTTGTTCTTTAAAAGATAAGAAAAACTCCTTATATAATATAAAGTGACTTGTAGAAACATAGCTTTTTATTATTAAGAATGAGAGGTAGTTTGGCATGGTGGTTGGTGGCTTAGCCTTGAGTCCAGAAGACCTGTATTCCTATGTGGTAGCTGACATATACTAACTGTGTGAACATCGTCATCTCTTATTACCCAGGAAATTCACTAAGGTTAAAAATTATAGACAAGTTGCTTAAATACATCGATTGTAGTACAGTTTCAACAGTGGAGTTCCTTCCTGTAATGAGATCACAGAGAGGAACAGAACTGAACTTCCTTTCTCACCCGTTCCTCAACAAATAAAACAGTAAAATAAACCTGGAATAACAATTTATGACTTCATGGTAACATATAATACAATATCAAAAGTTGATAAGGTGGTGAGGACAATGAGGTTTAAATTCTTATTTACATCAACATAAGGAATCTCTCTGGGGAACTTAAGAAATATTGGTACATCTCTCTTAGTTTTTTATCTATAAAATGAATATTGGGTTACATGATGCTTAAAGCCCTCTCCAGCACTAATGATTTCCAAGGATATATAAAAGAAGAAGTTACCACATGAACTTTGTAGACAGAGAATCTGATATTATGCAGAAAAATGCATAATAATTTTAACATTAATCCAAGTATTTATTTATATGTAGGTAAAGCTTTTTATTGCATGTATTATACATATTTGTATTCACAATAAATTGAATATATAACTTTTATTAAGAACAATACACTGGATTGAGTACAATTCTAAATTGAAACCAAATTTTGAAAATCTAAATCATAAGTTGGCCTCTTGCAGATTCTTAGCACATTTCTAATATTTCTCATTTATTTGCTATTGTTTGCTTAGGGAAAAAATAAAGATTCATTTTATTATTCTTCTCCTGGTATTCCTTCATGATTTCTTATGCTACTGATTTTATCACCATGCTTCAGAAGCTCTTCAATAGGAAACATCATTCCACCAGGTGAACTCCTTCCCACATTGGTTAGATATTTCCAATTCCTCAATTTTGGGGAAGGGAATTTTCTAACCATCTTTCATTCTCTTCCTGGCTCAGTTTCTGATTCCTAGGACTTTAGCATCCTCATTCCTTTTTGAGTCTTCCCCTCACCTACCACATTCATTTTCCACTGTTTTTTGTATGTTGTCTTCCCCTATTAGATCATAAATTTCTTGAGGGCTGGGACTATATTTCATTTTACTAGTACTTCTATCTGCAACACTTAGCAATTTCCATTACAAAGTAAATTCTTTTTAATTTTTAAAAATATTTTTACATGATACATTTTCTTTCCCTCTCTTCTTCCCTCTCCCCTCCCAGAGCTGACAAACAATTCCACTGGGTTTTACAAATGTTATAATTTGATCCCTATTTCCATATTATTCATTTTTGCAATAGAGATGCTTTTTAAAACCAAAACCCCAAATCATGCACCCATATAAACAAGTGATAAGTCATATATTCTTCTTCTGTGTTTCTACTCTCACAGTTCTTTCTCTTGATGTAGATAGCATTTTTTTCTTCTAAGTCCCTAATGATTGTCCTGGATCATTGCACTGCGGCTAGTAGCAAAAGAAATTCTTAATAAGCACTTGTAATCTTGCCTTTTTTAATAGATCTTAAGGAAAATGCAAGAAGAGTAATAGGAGTAATTCACTTCCAATCCAAATTAAATTTATATCTTCATTTTTCATGGTTATGTATAATCTACAATCTGAACTATCTCAACATTCTAGTGAAATGGATAGCTAAACGTTGACTGCATTAAATAATTTTATTCTGTTATTTCCAGTAAGAAACTGGAGATATGTCATATTATAAATTATTACAAGGTCCTTACAATATGGTAAAAAAATTATAAGACCCTTTGCCTAAAATGTCATGATTTTATGGGAATCCTTAGTCAAGACTAGACTTCCCTGTTGTAAGAAACAATATAAAATAAAAATCTTAAAAAAGAAGTTACATTGCTCATTTTAGGAAAGAAACAGAATGCAAAGAGAATTACGTGGCAATGGTAGTAAGCCTGAAAATGGCATAGCAGACTCAGGGTCTGCCTAATAAAATCTCTTTTCTTCCGTAAGCAAATGATTCATCTCACATCCTTTCTCTTATCTTCCCCAAAGAAAATAATGAATCTGAACCTCTCTGCTATACTATTTAGGTAAAACACTGCTTCTTTCTTGATACTTGTTATCTTCAATGAAAATTTTAAGCATATTGTGGGGGTCCAAGAGAAATAACAACAGGAACAGCATCAGTAGCAACAATCACAAGAGTGAAAGGAAAATTTGACCAAAATCAGAGCAATTGGTTGGATCCACACAGGATTTTTTCCTCTGAGATATTAGGAGATTGTGTGTATATGTATGCATGAGAGAGAATGTCTACATGTATGTAATTTTTTACTGATATTCCATGAAATCACCTGAAAAAATTCAGTACATACCTTGAATGTATGTTCCCTTTGGTGCAAAGGCATTAAGAGCAATAAAAAGAGACTAATTCATTCCCAGGAAGATGAATACAGACAAGATTTTTGTGGTTTTTAAAATAAGAACATGACAAAAAAAGACAGAGGAATGTTCATTCAACCGAGTCCTTTTCTTTTAGTGCTTTTGAGCACCACATTATAATAATAGGTAGCATTTATATAGTGCTTGAATAGTGCTATTATCTCATTTTATCCATACAGCAATCTTTGGAAATAGTTACTTTTATTATCCCCATTTTATAAATGAGGAAATAGAGTTAGAGGTTGACTTGCTCCCATTAACACAGCTAGTGAGTATCTGAGACCAAATTTGAGCATAGGTCTGCCTGACAGGTTCTCTGGAGTGCCGCCTAGTTGCATGTCCTCAAGTTGGTTGAATGTGCAGAGCAGGCGGTCAGTTCATCAGAAAGAGAACTTCCCCTTTACAGCTGATTACATCCTCATTCCTGGCCCACAGGTTGTGGTCACACTGATTAGTGTTTAAAGAACCCAATGAGAAATTTCCTGAAAAATCTTTAGGCTTCTCCATTTGATTAACGCTTCTCATAAAACAGTCTCTATCTAGCCTTGCTTTGTTTTTATTTTTTTGCCTCAGGGCCAATTTGCTCTCCCCCAAGAACACTGCCTTAACATGGAAGTCATCAACTACCAATTAAGGGAGTGCCAAGGGAGAGGAAGGAAAGCAGAACAAAGCTCCCAGCAGGCAGGTTGTGTGCTGATAACTAGAGAGCACCAAATTAAGGCTAATTCACAGAACTCTGGAGGTTGACTCAGATTGCTAGACATGAGTCATGGCCCTTCACTGAGATTGGGCAGACTACCCATGTGTAGAACCTTAGGAGGTGGGACAAGCCAGTTTAAAATGTTTAAATCAGCAACAGCTAAATGATAAGAGTTTCCAAGAAGCACATCTCAAGTTAGACTAATAAGGGCTCTAATTTTCATTTTCAGAGAGGAGAAAATATTTGGAGCAGGGAATCTCATAGCATACAGATCAGAAAATGTTAGGTGGAAAAAAGAAGTTGGGTCTTTAAGAGTACATTAATATTGATTATCTCCCTTTGTGTCAGGAAAGTCATTTCATGAAGCCGTTAAATAATAGTTACGGATAGAATGATGGGGATAAATTAATTTTTTTCTGCCTGAAATCACTTCTTATTGAGGATTTTTTCAACATAAATAGTTTGGCTTCGTTAGGCTTATTCCTAATATCTTACTGCTAATCTGATTGGCTTCAGAAATCAGGTTTTTCTCCCGCTGCTGTGGTACCCGTGACAATATCCTTGGCATCTGACAAAGTATTCACCATCTCTACTCCCCTTTTCCATTTCCTACTGCCTTATAAACTTCATTCTTTTGTTACATTCTTCATCCCAGTGAAGGAAAGACTTAGGGATGACAAGACAGTCATATGTAAGTATATGACACAGGGAAAAACAGGCTTGTTCATCTTGGTTCTTCAAATCAGAAGCAGGTCCAAAGGGCCCATGTTGAAAATGGGCAAATGAGGCTTGATATCAAGGAAAAATCAATGAAATGTCCTCACAACTACAGCCACCTCAAAGTGGGATGTTCTATCACAGCTTCCCTTCATCCCCCCAAAACCATAGCATTCAAGAACTATGAAATTTTTTTGGTGCTAGAATATTGATTGGAAATTGGCAATAGCTAAAAACTTAAGGCTTGATTTATTGTTTAATTGATTGTTTTGGCTCAAGAAAATAGGGAGAAAATGTTTATAAGGCATATTAAACTTAAAAGTATGCCATTTTTATGTATTTTCCCACCCTAGTTGATTGTTAAACATTAACAAGAACATTCCTACCAATATATTACTGTTAAACCAATGTCTTTGTGATCTCTTTCTCTTCCTGCCTTTCAAAGCCAATTCTCAGGAAAGGATTCTACCTTTAATCCAATACAATGTGAGCTTTTTGAAGGCAGAGACTATTTTTGTTTTCATAAGTCTGGTGTTTTAAATGTCTGCATTGGTTAGAGAAAATTTCCTAAATCAAAGAGGTCTTTATAACTAATGAAATAACAAGGCCAGTCTCTATTCAGTCCATATCTCCTCTATACTTTTTGATCCATTGATTAATAAATGTTGTCAATGACCCAGGGGATATTTACATTTTAAGGGAAGATGATCTCAATGTGATCACCAGAGATTTTGCATTTCAGCCAGGGGAAATGAAAAAGGAGCTAGAACTTCAAAGATCAGTTAAAAAAAGATAGCAGAGTAATTAAAAATATGCGAAAATAAAGACCCCTAAATCCTCTCAGTCAGTTCTTCCCTTTGATCTTATACCTTGAATTTCTCCTTTCAATGACCTGTTACTTAACACTAAGGCCCTAATTTGCTTAGCCAATCTCTAAACATGTCTGCTACTTGGGAACAATTTTATTTATAAGACGAAGGACAAGGTCCTCTCACTCCATCAGATGTTTGTTGATCTCTGGTCCTTTTGGCCTATGATATATGGTGACAAGTCTTTTCCTATTGGTATATATCTCCCTTTCTCTCTCTTCACACCAGTCTCCTCTCTGCCCCCTGCCTTCCTGCTCATGCCCTTTTCTAGGGTCCAGATAAGTGGAATAGGGCAGATAGTAGTCTTAAGTCAAAAGAATGAATCTCTAATTATAGAATTTTAAGCATCACTGAGCTTGGAGAAAGTATTTTAGAGAGAGGGAAACAAAGAAGCCTTTCTAGTATCTTTGAAGTTATACCCCATAGACTGTGACTTGCTTCCACCTACTGAAAAGGATAACCCTGAGTGCTAGGAGGGAGGATATTTGAGCCAAAAAACACAAAATAGATTTAAATACTTCTTTTATGTAAAACTGTCCAGAGGGAATTGGAATTCAGCTCTTTTAGAAAAAGCAGACCTTAAGTTTGACACTGTGCTTGCTATGAAATAAAATGATTTGTGTGATAGTTAACAAAAGAGACCAAAAATAAAAGTTCAGTTGGGAATTATGTACATCTGTTAAATGAACATCTTCTTAGGAATATATATTTCCACTGTCTTTTGGCCTCAAAGACTGACTACTTGACTGAATCCATTAAAATTTATACCAAGATTGCAGCCATAACCTTATTGTGACAGGTAAATGAATTTAAACAACTCCTGGGTTCACTCTAACTAACAGTAACATTATAATCACTTAAAAAGTTTAGTGATCCAAATGGGGTGATATGCTCTAATATAAGGGAAGCCAAATTAGATGCATAAAAAAGTTCAAAAGAAATTATTGACGGAAGAAACATATCACTAGAGGGTTTTTAAAAAGCGTATTTTTTAAAAGAAGTTATTCTTAAACTTCTACTGTCATTTGTTTTTACCTCACAAGCATTTCTGAATATACCTCTTTACCCCACCCCCACATACTGCGCCCAAAATTCCACATCTCACCAAGGAAATGAGGGAGGCACATTTCTTTATCTTTTCTCAGGGGCCAAAATCCATCACTATAATTGCACAATGTTCAGCTTTATTTTCCTGTTCATTTTGTTTAAAGTTTTTTTTAATTATTGTGTAATTATTTTCCTGCTTCTAAATTTGTGTGATAAAATCACCATCCCCTGTCATCCTTTTATTCCTCTCTACCTTCAATGTAGTTGATATTCTTTTCCTAAAAGAAACAAAACTGTCTCTAAGACCTGTTTGTCCCCAGGGCCTAAGGTTTAAGCCACATACAGCTTCTTGGTGGGCTCAGAATCCATTGCTATGGCTTCTTGATCACTTAAGGACTTTAAAAAGCCTCTTCAGGAGAATCGGGATAATTGAGACATAGAAGAAAATCTAAGACTGTTGAAATCATCCAATCTTGCCTTCCTGACCAGAAAGGTTTCCATATAGGGCAAAGTATGTCTACTCAAGCTAAGTGTTATGTCTTTGTTGAATTAGTATCCTTTCTACATTACAGGTTAGTAAATCTTTTTTTTTTCCTTCCTTCCTTCCTTCCTTCCTTCCTTCCTTCCTTCCTTCCTTCCTTCCTTCCTTCCTTCCTTCCTTCCTTCCTTCCTTCCTTCCTTCCTTCCTTCCTTCCTTCCTTCCTTCCTTCCTTCCTTCCTTCCTTCCTTCCTTCCTTCCTTCCTCCCTCCCTCCCTCCCTCCCTCCCTTCCTTCTTTCTTTCTTTCTTTCTTTCTTTCTTTCTTTCTTTCTTTCTTTCTTTCTTTCTTTCTTTCTTTCTTTCTTTCTTTCTTTCTTTCTTTTCTTTCTTTCTTTCTTTCTTTCTTTCTTTCTTTCTTTCTTTCTTTCTTTCTTTCTTTCTTTCTTTCTTTTTCTTTCTTTCTTTCTTTCTCTTTCTTTCTTTCTTTCTTTCTTTCTTTCTTTCTTTCTTTCTTTCTTTCTTTCTTTCTTTCTTTCTTTCTTTCTTTCTTTCTTTCTTTCTTTCTTTCTTTCTTTCTTTCTTTCTTTCTTTCTTTCTTTCTTTCTTTCTTTCTTTCTTTCTTTCTTTCTTTCTTTCCTCTCCTTGTTTGTTTGTTTCTTTCCTTGGAGGAAAATGCCAATCATTAACATTTTCATGGCCCAGGTATAAGATGACTAATGGCTGTTCTCTCATAATTGCATGTTGTTTACCAAAATGATTAGACCAAAATTCAGTCCATAGTTTTACCAATTGTACATCATAAAAACCTCTAAGAACTCTTTTATCCTTACTGAGGAGAGTGATAACTTTTCTTTTCAACATATACAAAGAATATTAATGCATCTCTCTTATCCTAGCTCATTTGATATTACCTATTTCTGTTTTATTTTTCCTTATTTCAATTTTCTGATTGTCAATTAAAGTCTCAGAGTTAGTTTAATTGATTGTCTTTCATTAATACTTACTTAGATGGGTCATATGGGTAGCTCTGTGGATAAAGAACCAGATTTGGAGTTGGGAGGGCCTGGATTCAAACAATTCATAGCCCTGTGACCCTGGAAATGTCACTTAATGCACTTTTCCTACCTCTTGCCCTCTCTCTTAAGAATTGGTAATAAGAAAGAGAGTTTAAAGTAAAAAGAAAGGTTATTAGGAACTATTTTTCATATGGTTATATCAATTTACATAATTCTTTAAAAATTTTGTTTGTATCTATTTAATTTTAAATATATATTTTACATATAATGTAATATATTATATAGCATAAAACAATACATATGATTTGTTATAAATATGTAAGAAATTATAATAAATATGCTTATCCAAGAGAAACAAATTCTCCCATTAGCTATGTCCCAAAATCTATGCCATTCTTTTTCCCTTCCTCTCCCTTTCCTCATCTCTCATCAAGAAGACAAGCAATATTATTTAGGTTGATCATATATTACCATATCACATATACTTTCCTGTTTATCAAATTGTGAAATAAGAAACCTATTGATTACACTAGAGAAAAATTCATGTAGGAAATAAAGTGAAAATGGTATGCTTCAATTTGCTTTTAGAATTGAGGAATGTTCATGGTATAAATATCTCTGTTAATTTTATATTAAAATGAACTTTTATCAGAGATAACTGATAGAAAAAAATTATACTCCTTGACAGCTGTTTTTTTTTTTAAACCATTACCTTCCATCTTGGAGTCAATACTGTGTATTGGCTCCAAGGTAGAAGAGTGGTAATGGCCAGGCAATGGGGGTTAAGTGACTTGTCCAGAGTCGCACATCTGGGAAGTGTCTGAGGTCAGATTTGAACCTGCGTCCTCCTGTCTCTAGGCCTGGTTCTCAATCCACTGAGCCACCCAGCTGCCCCCTGACAGTTTTCTTTTTATTTTTCTAGCTGCATTGATTTTTGTAAAATCTTTCTAATTTTTTGTGGTTCAATTTTCTGTTTTCTTTTTTTTTTTGTCTGTACCACCATGTTAAAATTCTAAATTTTGCTTCATAGTCCATGGTCAGTGGTTCCCATTGTTCAGTAGATACCCTCTCCCAATCCCCTGTCCTTTGTATATGAAAGTAATATTACTAACTTATTTTATATGAAATCTGGTTGGGATATGGGAGCAGAGACAAATTGTTTAATCAGTGATAGATGTAATCAAGCAGTTGTTTTTCTTCTGTATTTCTACTCCCAGAGTTCTTTCTCTGGATGTGGATAGCATTCATTCCCATAAGTCCATCAGAATTGTCCTGGATCATTGCATTGCTGCTAGTAGAGAAGTTCATTACATTCAATTGTGCCATAGTTTATCTTTCTCTGTGTACAATGTTGTCCTGGTTCTGATCCTTTCACTCTGCATCAATTACTGAAGGTCACTCCAGTTGACATGGAATTCCTCTAGTTCATTATTCCTTTGAGCACAATAGTATTGCATCACCAACATATACCACAATTTGTTCAACCATTCCCCAATTGAAGGGGAATTCAGTTTCCCTTCAGTTTCCAATTTTTGTCCACCACAAAGAGCATGGCTATGAATATTTTGGTACAAGTGTTTTTCCTTAATATCTCTTTGGGGTACAAACCCAGCAGTTCTATGGCTGAATCAAAGGGCAGGTAATCTTTTAATGCCTTTTGGGCATTTTTCCAAATTGCCTCACAGAATGTTTGGATCAATTCACAACTCTACTAGCAATGCATTAGTGTCCCAATTTTGCTGCACCCCCACAACATTTATTACTTTCATTTGCTGTTATATTAGCCAACCTGCTAAGTATGAGGTGATACCTCAGAGTTGTTTTGATTTGTATTTCTCTAATTATAAGAGATTTAGAACACTTTTTCATGTATTTATTGTTAATTTGATTTATTTATCTGAAATTGCCTATTCATGTCCCTTGCCCATTTGTTGACTGGGTAATGACTTGATTTTTTGTGCAGTTCATTTATCTCTTTATAAATTTGAGTAATTAGACCTTTGTCAGAGGTTTTTATTAAAAATATTTCCCCCAATTTGTTGCTCGCCTTTTAATTCTGGTTGCATTGGTTTTGTTTGTACAAAACCTTTTTAATTTAATTTAATCAAAATTATTCATTTTTCATTTTGTAATATTCTCTATCCCTTGCTTGGTATTATAATCTTTCCTTTCCCATAGACCTGACACATATACTACTCTATGTTCACCTAATTTACTTATAGTTTCCTTCCTTATATTTCAGTCATTTATCCATTCTGAATTTATCTTGTTGTAGGGTGTGAGATGCTGATATAAACCTAATCTTTCCCATACTGTTTTCCAATTTTCCCAGCAGTTTTTGTCAAATAATGGGGTTTTGTCCCAAAACCTGACATCTTTGGGTTTATTGTGTACTATCTTTCTGAGGGCATTAACCCGAAGTCTATCCCATTGATCCTCCCTACTGTTTCTTAGCCAGCACCATATTGTTTTGATGACTACTGCTTTATAGTATGGCTTAAGGTCTGGTGCTGCTAGGCCCCCAATATTCTTGATCTTTTGTTCTTCCAAATGAACTTTGTTATAATTTTTTCTAATTCAATAAAAAAATGTCCTGGTAGTTTGATAGGTATGGGACTGAATAAGTAGATTAATTTGGGTAGGATTGTCATTTTTATTATTTTGGCTCATCCTATCCATGAGCAATTAATGTTTTTCCAGTTGTTTAGATCTAGTTTTAATTGTGTGGAAAGTGTTCAAATAATCCTTTCTCGAGAACTTCATAGTTAATAAAATATTTGTTTTTATTTATTCATTCATTTATTTAATAAGAATGTTAATTATTTAATCATGTCTGACTCTTCATGACTCTGTATGGGGTTTTATTGGCAAAGATACTGGAATGGATTGTCATTTTCTCCTTTAGGGGATGAAAGCAAATAGAGGTTGAGTAACTTGCCCAGGATCACACAGATACTATGTGTCTGACTCCAGATTTGAACTTGAGTCTCCCCAATTCTAGACCCAATAATCTATCCAGTGAGAAACCCACCTTTTTGCTACTAGACTAAAGAACTAGTGTCAGGTACAAGCAGTAAGATGATTATATTTCAAATAAAAAATCTTTTATTTACTGGTTCTTCAGCCTTATATCTAAACTTAAAACATTTTTATCATAAAAAGAAAGAATGAAAAGACATCAATTCTATTTTACTTAGTTGACAATCATCTTTTAATCTAGTCTTTAACCAGTTAATTAATCAACATGTATTCAGTAACTACTATGCACTGATAAATGGCCCAAAGTTTAAATGTCATCTCAACAAAATCTTTACCCTTACAATACTAACCATTTTAGGTTATCTCCTCTTCAAATAACAGCAAACTATTCCTAACATTATTTAATATTTGATGTTTTTTTAGAAGATGCTATTTTTGGAACTTTTTTTTTCAAACCAGGCTGTTGGTACTTCATCAATCATATCACAATCCATTTAACAACTCAATATATAAATTATATAAAGAGGGAGCTTTGTAGTACATAACTATTTTAGCCAGGACTAGCTGATCTTATAGGAGTCATATTTTAAAATAGAAGCAGGAGTAATGTGACAAATGAAATGAACTATACAGAGAGCTAGTGGGAATTTTTTTAATGAAAAGGGGAAAACTGAGATAAACCAGAGGAAAGAAGCATCACCAGTAGTTTCTATTGAGCAATCATGACCTTAAATGAGAGAAAAAAAATGAAGATGTGTTGAATGACAGAGGAGAAAAGCATGATATTTATTGAGACCGTGGCATCATATTGGCTGACATTATAACAATCTAGCCTCATAATTTCCCAAATGATTCATCTACCATTGCACAATGATCAGGATATTTCAGAACAAAAGTACAATTCCAAATCACGGAATAGAGTTGATTTCATTCACTTCAAATGTACTGTATACTTTACCCATCTTGTTCCCTGAAGCAATTGTTTCAAATGCTTTCTTCTCTCCTTTTGGCTTTTGCTGCAACCCAACTCAAATAATCGTTAACTTACTCTCCTATTTTATTTACCTGTTTTATGCTCTTTCAATTCCCCTCCACCATTCTTTAAGACTTCTCAACAGCATTACTTGTTGTCTCTTCCTTTTCTCTCTTACAGAAGACTCCCTTATCGAGAATCCTTCTACATGGATTCTTGATCCAGTGATTCTCCTGTACTTTCTCCAAGACTACTTTTCATCTGTGGTGGCTGTTCAGTCATTTTAGTCATGTTTGATTCTTCAGGACCCCATTTAAGTTTTTCTTGGCAAAAATACTGGAAATGTTTTGTCATGTCCTTCTCCAGCTCATTTTACAGTTGAGAAAAATGAGGCAAACAGGGTTAAGAGACTTGCCTAGGGTCAGAGCTAGTGTCTGAAACTGGGTTTAAACTCAGGTTATCTGACTGCAGGCCTGGTGCTCTCTCCACTGCATCACCTTAGATACCTTTATAGTGCAGCTATCATCTCCTATTTCCCATGCAGCTTCCATTCCACATACTACTTCTTACACTATCTCATCTTTGGGCTTTAGGGCTATAGTATTCTCATCTTATTTTTCTCTCATTAGACTGTTACAACTATGACAATAGGTGTAGTGACCTGTCTAAACTTTGAATCTTCTCAGAGAATCACATAGGCCTCCGTGCATAGAAAATTATGCTGAATAAATATATGAGAAAGTAATAAAAGAAAAAATGTAATATTTAAAATATAACAATATTTATAGCAGCACTTTTTCCTAATAGATAGCAAAGAACTGGCAACCAAGTGGATCTCCATCATTTGGGAAATGGCTGAAAAAATTTTTTGTGTAAAAATGCAATGGAATAGTATTGGTCTGTGATGAATTACAAATGTTTAAAAAATCAGAGAACCTTCAGGATTGATATGAATTGATACAGAATCCAAAGAGCAGCATACATAGTCATTGAGACAAAGTAAATGGAAAGGTCACAAGTTTAGAGCCAAATACTGAATAATTGAAAAGCCAGGAAATAATCCCAGGAAATAAGCAATGGGACATACTTGTAGCACTTAGCTAAGAGGCAGTATAGACCACTGAAAATATATTGTCAGATTCAATGAGCACGTTTGTTTTTTCTGCTTAACTGTTTTTCATTGTCTCAAAGAAAGATTCATTTAGGTCATAGATTAAATATAGAAATGCCTGGTATAGTAAGTACAATTTACTGTACTTGAAAAAATAACATCATAAAAAGGAGTAATAAATTCATGGTGTATCTCAAAATGATATCTTGAGTTTTGTAAGATACTTAATAAATATTGGCTGACTGATTGATTGGTAAAGAGTTTCTTTAGATAACCAGTTTATGCTCAGTTATCAGTATGGCTACTCCTCTATAGCATTTGTTAGATTTTACCCAATGTCAGCCTCTTTAGAGGCATTTCAAAAGCACTTCTCCACCGACATATCTTGTTTTCCTCTTTAATCTAAATAGCAGCAGAAGCCTCAGCCACAATTCCCTTTGGAGTTTCCTGTTTTATTTTGAGCTGCTTCAAAAGACCAGTCTTTTTGGTCATGTGCTGAAAATAATTTTCAGCCAAGTAATTAGTCCTCTTTCTGGAAGAGACTGAAAGTATGGTGGAAATTTGTAAAAAAAAAAAAGACCAAAGTTGCTGTAATCCTCCCCAAAGGCAAAAGGAAAGAGGATGCCTTTTCAATTTGCAGTATAAAAACAACCTTGAAAAAATAAACATCATGGCTTAGACAAGTTTCCATCACCAAAATTTGCTCTTTAGTAAGAAAACCAAACCACAGATATATACAAGAAGTGATGGATATAGGGTTGAGAAGGAAGAGCGGGAACTATTCCTAAAATGTATTTGTTTGACCGGATGATCCAGTGTTTTCATTCACCTACCTCACAAATGCTTTTATCAGGAGCAAAAAGAAAATGACTATTAAATGACTCCATACATCCTCAAAAAGGTCAGGATTTTTCACTTAGTAATATGCCACATCATCAATAGATATTGCTAAATTTATAGTTTAAGGCTAGAAGGGAAAGTATCAGTCATACACGTCATGACTGAACCCCATTTTGGGTCACCCTCGGGCTATTTATGCCTTGGATCATTTTGCTCGGCAATGTGAATAAACTTTAGGAAGTTGCCACTTAGGAGGAAGTGTTTAGTTTGATAACAGTACTCTGGGAAATAAACTGTTTGGACAGAGTTGTTGGGTTTCTTTTTTTTTTTTAATGATGTCATAGGCAAACATTTCATAAACTGGCAAGAACAGGAATAGCTTTGGAATTAGGATGACTTATTTCCTGCTGGAAAAGGATTATAACTTTATTCTCAGATTCAGTGACTATTGATTTTAAGAAGTTATAATTCTTAATTTTAATTAAATTAATTTTAATTGATCTTCATAGGCTATATATTATAGTTGTAGAAACCCCTTAAATGCCTATGAAGTAAAGGTGGGAAATGGTTTTGTTAGGGAGACATTTAAAATCCATTATATAACAGCAGCCATGCCTTTCTGATAGAGATTCCCCAATCTTTTTTTTTTTTGCTAATCTGACCAACTCACTTTTAGAATCCTCCAATTCTAAAGGTTTAGAGCACCAGGACAACTTTATCCTCATGTGTCCAAGGTAAAACTATGGAATGAGTTACTCATGCAGAGAAGGCAGCCAAGAGGACCCAGGAAATCTGTGCCATGTATTTCTCAGCAAAGTTTGTGACATATTCCTTGGAAAACCACCCACCCTTTCTGAATTACAAACTTTATTAAGACTCATTCTCCTTTGTAAACTTGTCCTTCGGTTCCCTTTTCTTTCCATAAAAATGAGTCCAACAGTTTCTGGGAACATAGATTTAGAACTATACTGTAACATCCTTGAAGGCAGGGGTGGTTGATACTTTTTAATTTTGTATTGCTAGTGCTTACTACAATGCCTAAAACAGAGTTTTATTGGTAGACTGATGGATTGGAGAACCTCTCTTCCAACAAAGAGGACAGTGGATTCTAGTGAGGGGAAGTGATTTCAACAAACTGGTAGAAAACAGCTTAGTTGGGATCCAAACCCAGTTTCTCTGACTTCATTTCCAGTGCCATCTCTATTAATAAATCCCAACTATTAACAATATTTTCCAAGAAATAAAATATAGGTCAAAAGGAGAACTTTGTACCCAGTAACATCAGTTATCGTATGATCATCAAGTGTGAATGACTTAACTATTATCAATAATGTAAGGATCTAAGACAAGTCCAAGGACTCATGATGAAAAAGGCAATTCACCACCATAAAAGAAACCAATGGAATCTGAATATAGATTGTAGTATAACATTTTTCATTTCATTTCTTTCATTAGTTTTTTTTTTTCCCAACATAAGTCATATGTGTCTTCTTTCATGGCATGGCAAACACAGAAATATATATCACGTGATAGCAAACACATAAACCATTATCATATTAGTCTGTCATCCCAGGGAGGTGGGTAGAGTGGAGGGAGGGAAAGAACATGGATCACAAAATGTCATAAAATGATCATTAAAATTATATCTATGTGTAATCAGGAACAAATATATTTTAAAGGTCATCACTCCCAAGTACGAGCCATGTCTTCTTCTTGAATGTCTTTATAGACAGATTTATTTCATGAAAAACTTATTATTGTGCTTGCTTAACTCCAACCATGTTTCTCCCTAGACAACTCTGTGAGAACCCTGGCCAGCATTGTTTCTTTACTGACTAAAGGAGTTGAGAGCCAAAAGGTTTTTTATGAACTTCAAAAAGGTGTGAGGGCCAATTGTTGAGACTCCCGTGAGAGAATTCTCCCAAGCCTTCTCAGAACACAGTGTTGTGATGTTAGGGAAGGAGAATGCTTTTCCACACCGGATGTTAGGACAGGCACAGAGGCCTCTGCTGAGGGGAGGGAAGTACAGGTTGGGAGTAAACAGGATGCACTTTAACAGTGAAGGACACAGCTCTCTTCAGAGAGAAAGAAGATTGTGAAGGTATTCATTGCAGGACAAACAAAAGGGGGAAAATACTTTCAAGATCTTTCCAAAATGTATCTGATACCTTCTACTTAATCCCCATTCATCACCCCTATTGCAGGACCTGGTAATCAATGATATTTTAGAGTATATATGATGGATTTTAAAACACACACTCAGGAGCCTCAGTTTTGTGCTGGAAGAACATTAGAGTTCCCATAATCTTAGTCAGAGTGGAAGGGAATTTTAGTCAACCCACTTTTTTATCATTTTGTTGTGTCTGACTCTTCAAGACCCCATGGACCATAGCTATCCTTGAGGTTGTTTTTTGGCAAGGATATTGGAGTGGTTTAATATTTCCTTCTCCATGGGATCCAATACATCCTTTGGTCATGCAATCAGAAGTGACTTGTCAAAGGTCACACAGTTAGGAAGTGTCCAAGGCTTGATTTGAACTCATGTCTTTTTGACTCTATCCAGTAAGCCATAGATAAGGAAAATAAAGAACAAAAGATGCAGTGCCTTTCTGAAGGATATACAGGGAGGAAATTCCAGTGCTAGAGTTTTTCCCCCAAGTCTTCAAACTAAATATATCACTCTATGGTACATACAACTGTGCCTTTGGTTTAATGTGCCCCTAAGTTATCTAGTCTAATATTCTGGGGAACCCTAGTCTCAGGTGATTTGTGATTTGGCCACAACTACATATTTTATAAATATTAGTGCTATTTGAGCCCAAGTCTTCTCTTGCCAGCATTGCTGCTTTATTTCATGTTGCTTTCCTAATAATAAAGGTTTTTTTTCTTGAAAGAGCTTAATTTTAAAATTAACATGTTAAAAATAATTTTTCTATTTCCTTTCCAAGCCTCAGTTTCCCTACATATAAGATGAGAGGGTTAGACTAAATGATTTCCAAGGTCCAATGATCTCCCATCTCTAATGTTATGTTTCCATGTATCTAGCAAAAACTTTTTCACTAAAGCATTCGTACAGTCCTCTGATGATCATTTTTATGAGAAATAAACTGGAGCCCATTAGAAGAGGTGCAATTATTTTGTGCATAGTACCTGAACTGTCCCAGAATACATCCACTCTCAGTGCTGGATTGATAAGATACATTAAGGGCTGACTTTTTAACACCTTTTTGAGCAGGAACAAGTCAGATAACACATTAGTAATTGCCTTTTGACTACTTAGTAGTCGCCTTGGCAACCAAAGGCAAGACATGTTTTAGAAATGAGACATATTTCTTATGAGCAGTTTCTTCCTTTAAGATTCTTAATTAGCAATCTATTGTGGTCTCCATGCATTCTCCTTGAAAGGAAGCATCAGTGTGATGAATGGAGGGAAATGTTATTGTAGAACCTGGCTCTTTTTCACAGCTGGGAACAGGGAAAACAGTTTTAAAATTTCTCTATTTCCAGACTTTTTTCATGACCCTATTGTAGGCATTTGGAATCACATATCCCAGCATCCTTTATGACTCATCTACGAATCTGATGCAGAGCTTCATATTCTGAATGCTCTGTAGAATAGATCTGACCTAAATGGCACATGTATGAAAGTAGTTTCCATGATGGATTTGAATTAGAAGGTGAAACCTACTGTTTGCTATTCAGAGAAGTTAATCAGATTATTTCTGTTTTGCATCAGAAAGGTAAAAGGTTGTTTTTTTTTTCTCATCCTAGCTCTGAGTTTCCTATTTCTCATCTTTTAATGGCTGCTGGAAGACCTGGGAAGGGAAGGCTATAACTAGTCTCTTTGTCACTTATCTGGATAAATTAACTGAGGACTGTGATGCCATCTTGGCCTCCATTATCTATAACTTGCTTTTGCTCTGTTCATTCTTTTTTTTTACACCTTGAAGCAATCAGATATGTATATTTTCATCTAGGAAATAAAATCATAGGTCATAGATTGAGAATTGGGAGGGATCTCAGAATCATCATCTGTAGTCCAACCCTCATTTTATAGATGGAATACTGAGATATAGAGAGGTTGATTGAGTTGCCCAACATCACATAGCCACTAAGTAATAGATATAGGACTCTAACTCAAGTCATGTGAAATTCAGCACTTCAGTTTAGCAGTCTTTCTGTTGTATCACACAACGCCACTAGAAGGGAATGAATGTTGTGTTTGGGGTGAGAATACATGTGGATCTATCTCAGTTCTGCCACTTTCTTGTCCTAGGTCACTGAACCCTTTTGGGTTTCAGTTTCCTCATCTGTAAAAAGAAGGAGGTGGATTAAGTGACCTCTAAAGTGGCTTCCAAATCTAAATATATTCTTTTTTTTTAATCCTCAACATCTGTCTTAAAATTGATATTATTGGTTCTAAGGCAGAAGCATGGGAAGGGTTAAGCAATGGGGGTTAAGTGTCTTTCCAAGGGTCACAGAGATAGGAAATGTCTGAGGATAGACTTGAACCCAGATCCCCCCATCTTGAGGCCTGGCACTCTATCTTCTGAGCCACCTAGTTGCCCCTTAAAAATATTCTACTGATACTGAATAAATAGAATGGTTCATGTCCTTCAGGTAGCTGGTACGTCTTCTCTGAGAATGCTGAGAAGTAAGTATATGTTTCCCAGATTTTTAGTACTAATATAAGTGCCTGGAATTCATTCAAGTGTGACTTGAAGGACCCAACATAATCTCTTTTCTTGGAAAAAATATCTTTTCAACAAGCTTCCCGGGGAACGATTTACCTGTTCACATTATATGTCTAGAAAGCCTTACTCTCTTAAAGTTAATTTCCTTCTTAAGCAAGACAATAAAGTCAGAGATATTGTCTCCACATGTCTTCTTTTAAATGTATGCTATGTGGGAGATGAGGGAAAACATTTGAATAAAGCATTCACACCCATTTGCCACCTACATGCACAAATGATCCCATTCCATCCTGTCTTATCTATAGATTGCCTCCTCTATCATCCCTACTTTGTCCCTAATCTTCCATCATCCCCAGTCTCCTACCACCTACACACATGCCAATGTCTCCCTCATCTAAACAAACAAAAATTCCAGGATATATCTATTCCTGCTACCTCTTAGCTTCTGTTTCTCCTATTTATAGCTATAGTTCTTGAGAAAACCAATTGTAATCAGTTCTCACTTTATTTTCTCTCTCTATTTTCTTTAGACTCTGCAATCTAGAATATGATTGCACCTTGCAAGTGAACCTGCTCTCTCTCTACAATTATCCATGATATCTTAATCTACAAATTTAATGGCCTTTCTTTTCTCAGTCTGTGCTTCATAGGCATAGTTCTTACAGTGTTTCAACCTCTGTCCCTCTGTTTGAATATACGTTTGATAAAACTGTGAGGATTACCTTGTAAAGATTAAAATTAATATCCAGTACTCCAAGTATTATATTTAATAATATTTATTAAATATTTATCTTGAAGTATAAGGAAGTAAGACTAGCAAAAACCAAAATCCGCTCCTCCCTCTTCCACCATGGAACCAAAGAGACTCTGTGGGTGGAAACAGAAACTCAAAACTCCCTCCATATAAGGAGATGCACAACCAGGAAAAGGAAAGGGAGATTGTGGGAAATGTAGTTTCTAGGGTTCAAGATTCTAAATCAATACAAACCTCCTTGTGATCCTTTGGAAGACCAGTCTCCCCAATGGATCATGAAAACACAACTAACATAACTTTAACTAGAGGTATATACAAATGTTACAATTTTTAAAGGGAAATTACAATAATTTGGGGATAAGAGGAAAATAAAAGGGAAAAAGAACAAAACCAATAATAAGTGCATTGACAAGCTTCTCCTCCCTCTTCCACCATGGAACCAGAGAGACCCTATGGGAAGAAACAGAAACTCAAAATTCCTTCCATGTAAGGAGATGCAAAAACAGGAAAAGGAAAAGGGGGTTGTGGGAAATGTAGTCTTAGGGTTCAAGATTCTAAATCAATACAACCTGGTTATTTCTCAAAATGGCTATATACCAGAGAGCTCTTGTAGGGATCATTTAGCATGACAGTATTCCAGCCCTTAGGAAAGGAGGAGAGAACAAATATTTATTAAATATTTACCATATGCCAAGAACTATGCTAAGCACTTCACAAATATTGTCACAGTTGATTCTCTCACAACAACCCTAGGAAATTGGTTCTATTATTAACCCCATTTTACAGATGAAAACAGAGCCAGACAAATGTTACCACACCAGCCCAAATATAATACAACCCTGAATATAGTGCCATCTGAAGTATTTTGAAGGGTAACTTAAAGGGGAAATAGCCATTTTATTTTCTCCTTTTAAATGACAACTTTCTCTTAACTCATGAATAATGCAGGCACTTTTTATTCAAAGTTTTCTCAAGATCCTAAAAACAAGTTAAAGAAGTTTTAATGGCAACACTTTTATTGATACTTGTGAGAAACTACCTTCCAATATTTAATCATGTTCTCCTTCCTCTTCTATTTCCTCATGTCCTGATGTGGAAACATCAATCTAGTCATCGCCAGTACCCTCTTCTTCCCACAAAATACCTTCTTCACTACCATCCATACTGTTTGATATACAACATTTTTTAAATCCAAGCACAGTAGACTCAGTGGAGATTTTGTCCCAAGTGGTTTTGATCCAGTTTCCCAAAACAGTGACTGATGGTTTCTTTATTTTTCCAGATAGTGTAAATTCATGGTTTCTGGCCAACATCCACTTGCTATATCCTTTCCTCAAATGATTTTTGAATGTCTTATTAATGACTGCATCTAACACTTGTAATTCCAACATCATTCATCCCACAATGACAACTATGGAGGTCTGTGTTCATTTCTGCAATTCTCTTCTTCACAGTTTCAGTCAGGTGATCCTAGAACAGATCGAGTCCGAGTGTTCCTCTCTGACCCAGTAATGGACTCCAACGCCTATCTCAGACCACATTCAACCAACCTGACACAAGTTCTTCATCCATCCATCCCTTTTCCTGCACACTCCTGATGGTAACTTTTCTTTAGGTAATGTTTTACACCTTAAAATTATATAAGGAGTCCATTTTTGCCCATCAGCGGTGACTGCAAGCATCACGGTCATTCTAGTTTTCTCATTTCCAGTAGTTTTAATCTACACTGATTTGGTGCCTTTGGTATTAACAGTGACATTTGACAGAATATCAAAACAAACAAGTGTTTGGTAGACATTTCCCATCTGCCCCAGGAGACAGCCATGCTTTTTATGTATGCTGAGGCACACAATGCACAACTTCTGGTTTCAAAGCTGGAAGTGCTTGATTATAGTACAAATGCAACTTTCAAAAGTATATTTTTGGGAAAAAAGCCGCACTATATTTGGGATAATATAGTAAGTGACTTACCCAGGGTCACACAGATAGAAATATCTATGGCTACATTTAAACTCAGGTCTTTCTGAATCCAGGTCTAGTGCTCTATTTTATTGGTTCTTCTAATTGCCCGAGCTTCTGGCTAGCTGGTCAAAGTTGGGCATTTCTCTGTGAAATGAACTTCTAGGATGCAATTCCAGCAATTGATACTGACATAAAGTATGCCCACCTTCAGATTAGGGACATCTTGGATCCTCACGTCATTTATCTGAGTTCTAATTACCATGGCTGTCTTGTTTTTCCCCATTGGGCAGCTTCATCTTCCATATCAGGTGGGAGAAGGATAGCAACTAGTTGGTTCAGCTCATGAATAGCTTCTTCAGCATTACCTTTTTCAAAATAGAGTTAATTCAATGGTCCAGGAGCCAGTAGAGCTCCAGCAGAAATGACAGGGAGATGTTCTGGCTCTTAGTGTCCTTATGCCATACATTCTAATCCTTATTGTGGTGAATATGGACTCCCATGATGGCACTGACTTCCTCAACAATCCAACCTGTAAAGTTTATTAATTTGTTTTTTCATTTGAAGAAACTGGGGATTATTAAAGACCAATGACTCAAATAAAGGCTGGCAGGTAGATTTGAAATCCAGGTGAAGGAGCCTCAATGTTTCATTATTTCCTCTCCACCATCTTTCTGTCTTCTGAAATCCTTTAGCATTTAGAGTGGTTTGCACACAGAAGTCATTCAATTATCCATTGAACTGGCACTAAATCTTTACTTTCTGTTATATTGCTGTCCCCATAGCTAGACTGAAAACCCCTTATTGGCAAGAGCCAACTCTAATCCCTTCTTATATTCGTTTGTATATAATAAGAGCTTAAGGAATGCTGCTGCTGATTATAAAAACAAACCCCAACTGCAGGGATTCTCTTTCCTTCCTTTCCCTTTGCACAACCATCAGTAAACTTATATTAAAGCCTATAATATTTTTGTCAGGGGAAGAGGCTTGGAAACTTCAATTACAGGTCTCAGTTAACCACAAGTTCTCTGGGAAAAAAGCAGACCACAGTGGTATGGTGGCAAGACTTTTGCAGTTCTGTGGAGTAAACTTAGACATGCAGGGTCTCTTCAGACCATGAAGGCCTGTTACCCCATCTAACCTTTCACCATATTTCTTGATGAGAAAGAAGATGAACGGGGGAGATATTATCCTTTCAGAAAAAGTGAATCTAAAGATTGAAAAGAATCATATTTCAAAACGAAGTAAACAACTTTCTTTAATAGAGGGCCGAAAAGAATAATGCAAACAAACAAACCAAAGAATCCTTCCAGATCAGATCTTTGAGGTACTATCTCGCATCTGTACTCCAAACCAGACTCACTTGTAGCTGGCTTAAGTTCTCTTCCTCACCCACTCAAAAATGTTTACAGCTCTTATGTTAACTGAAAAAAACTCATTGGAAGCAAGTTTTACCAATCATTTGTCATTTTATGCAGAACTCAACAGGATTATTTTTTCCTCAAAAATACATTTTCCCTTTATTCAAGGAAAATTGTGGAAGTTCTTATTTGCATGTACTTCAATAAAATAATAAACCTCAAAATAAATGTATCACTCCATCTTAAAAGTATATTCAATGTAAGCATATAGCATAAAATAAATTGAATTTGAGTATTGCTTTTCAAGTTCTGCAATGTGGCACTTTAAGAGATGATTTTAAGAAGACTTCATTGGTAGGGCAGAGCTCTTAGAACCTGTGTATATTACAATAAGAAAAATAAGAACAAAAGCAGTAATAGTAATGAAACCATTGCAGTAACACTGACTGGCATTTGTCTTTCCATGATCAGATTCCATACTTAACACCAGCGTTACTAGGGGTAAGGCATTTTGCTATTCTAAATCTAATCTATTATTTTCAAATGAGATATTTCTCAGATGGTGAATGGGGAGGTCAAATAAAATGAGGTAATAATATAATATAAATTAAATCTAATAATATATTAATATTAATTATTTTATTGTATTTATTATTATATATTATTAATTACATTAATAATGAAATATAAATATAATAAAAAGAGCTCTAGACATCATAAATGAATTATTGTGGTTATTATTATTTCAATGGTTATCAATCAGCCAATCAGCACATATTTATTTATTCCAAGTACTAAGGCTACAAAGATAAATACATAATCATCTCTCCTTGCCATCATGAACCTTGTGGTCTGAAAAGGTCAATAATATGTACATATTGAACAAATAATATATCTCCCAGATCTACCACTCTAACCATTATAATCTATTATCTAGAACTATGGCTGCTTCCCTAGAGCTCTATAGATTTTTGAGAGGTTACTATGTATATTGCTATCTGACTACACCATCTTCCAACCACATTGTCCAAACCTACCACCTCTGCCCCACTTTGCTAACTAAAGCCTCTAGTTCCTGCCCTGACACTGTACCAAGTGGTACATTAATTGTCATTAAATGTCACCTAATCATATCGTCTTCTTTCCACGCTCCCATTCTCACTCCTCTTAGAAAAACTGTACTCACCCAGATCTCTACTCTCAGAGAATCAACAAGGCACAAAAACTAGAAAACAGAGGTAGAAAAGAATCATTTTGCCCTATTCTATTAATATACATTTTTTGAAAATGAAACTTTAATGGAAGAGTATTAGTACTCTAGCAATCTCAAGTGACCTCTAAGAGGAGAATCTAAAACATTAACACCATGAATCTTAGGAACAATACGGGGCACTGGGAAAAGAGTTATCAAAGAGGAAGAGGATTGGCAATGACTTGTCTTTTGGAGTACTGTGATTCTTTTGTGTTTTCTGCATTTTGTGAGGTCAAATAAAGTCTGTTCTGTACCTGACATGTATTATTATCTTGAACGCTTGAGTGTTCCTGGCATATTAACAAGAGCTCTTAAAAAGGAGCTATATTTATTTGTCTTATATGCTGAAAATTTCCAGAAGCAATTCTTTATGGGAACAGAAATGACCCAATGAGAGAATAATCTTTAAATAAGGCCCTGAAATTGATTGTTGTCTATGTAAGTCTAGATTCTAGGATGCATCAATAAAGAAAGTGGGATTGAAACTTAGATATCTTCTGTTGCCACTTCTAGAACTTGTTCCATTTTATCATATTGCCTCAGGCACGAGGAATAGGGCCTAGGTTTAGGATTATTAAGACTTTTTCACCTTCTTTTTAGCCATCTGATTCTCTCATCTTTTGTATTTCCTTCTGATAAATAAATTCCTTAATGAAGAGGCAATGTGGAACAAGAGAACATACAGTTAGAGTAAGAGAAAGGAGAGATGGCAAATGGGCTCCAAATATAGTTCAATAAAATCCAAATCAAATTCTCTTAATTTTTCAAACTCTGTATAGTTTAAGGAAATTTAATCCACTTGTGTCTTATTCACTTAAAATGAAATGATGATTTAAAAAAGCTACTTAATGTCCAACAAGTTATTTCAAAATTTTAGCTTCCTCCTTCCAATTTTGAAAACCAGAGTTTGCATTTCTTTATTAGAAACCGACTTGAAGATTAAAAGATTCAAGTTCAGTTTGAAACTTTAAACCTGGGAGCCTGAGATAAATGCTTAAGCTGCAGCCAAAGCATTGGCTCTCTCAGTGAATCCATGTTAAATTGAGAAGACATTCTTATAACTTGAGGCTATTCACCAATAGATATGAGATTTGTGGGATAGCTATGTTGAGGGCACTAAAAGGTCAAATTCATTCTATTTTTCCAAAGTGAAGGTGATGGAAACCTGTTTTTTTTAGACACTGACATGATATTCTTATGAAATTATTATATACAGAAGAGAAAGTTAGGATTTGGGCAGAGATAGGAAAAAAGAGGAACTACCACAGAAGTGGATCCTGGGTGCAGATCTCTCTTGGAGGAGAAAATTAAATATAAGACAGAAGTGAACTTGGGGTTTTATTGGAGAGAGTAGGAAATGTGCCTAGGTCCTGTGTAAGTAAATTAGAAAAAAAAAACCAACTCAACAGTTTTATCCAGTAGATTTTAAAACTGACATCTTTTGCTTTAACATCAACTACACTTTATATTTTCACTGTATCCCCCCACCTTCCTATCTATCCCTTCTCTGAAAGCTACCTTTTACAAAGATTTAAAAAAGAAAACAAAAACATGAAAGAATAAAAAGCAAAACCCAATCAATGGCCCCCAAAAGGGAATTTTACACGTAACTGCATGGGTAGGGGTCATCCTAGATAATTCCCTCTCTCAACTTAAAAAAGGTGAGAAATGCAATACCCTCATTTATCAGGTGAGAACACATCTTCTCCCCTTAACCTGATAACACTTATCGTGTGAGAACACTTCTTGAGTTTTCACTAGGTATTAAAAAACCCAGGACACCTGGAAAATGAAAACAAGAAAGAAGGTCTTAGCTGTAAAAGTGAAGGCATTGAATGAAAAAGCCTTTGAACTCACAGACCTCTTAGAGAAGAAGATAAAGGTTGATGTCACCAGTTGTAATCATCTCTTCAAAGTTCCAAGAAATGGTCTGCTCTTTTCTCAGCTATTCTTCTTGGTGCTGGTCTATTAGCTTAAACTGCAATATACATGTTATTTCTTTACTCAAATGTTTCTGATAACACAGATTTTGCCTCAATTAAAAATGTCTATTAGCTAGTTAAAAATAAAAATATAAATAAAGGCAGAGAACCAACCCTAGGCCTAAATGTTAGCAATTTATCTTAATGCTGGCATGGAGAAAGTGAGATTATCATTCTAATTTTTTAATACCAACCCCCAAAAGCATCTGCAGAGGAAACTACATGGATCTGAATAGTCATTACATTGCTTTGAGGCTCAAAAGTAGCTTATTATTATAATAGCATTTTCACCTACCATCATAGAACCTAATCTCTGCAAAAACCCCAAAAAACCCCAAAAGAAAGAAAACCTATTTTTATCACCTTCAATTTTAATTTTTTTGTCGTAGTTCTTTCAATTTGCCTTATTTTAATGATTTTGTATATTGTCACCCTAGCTCTGTTTATTTTATTTGCACCAGTTCATACAAGTTTTTCCATGCTTTTCTGTATTTTAAATCTAACTGTGGGTTTGGCTTTTATCTCTATTACATTCCATCTGCTGAATGCAACATTATTGTCTAGTGTAGCAAAATATATTTTGGATCCTAATTCAGCCATCTGATATGTTAACTTTTTCTATAAACTTCTTATTCTCAGAGAATCAGTGTGTCTTGGTGAAAAGAATACTGGATTAGGAATCAAGAAGACCTAGAGAATTTTGTAATTAGTAAATTTTGGAATTAATTTTGCCAACCTCCAGTCTTGTTGCATCTCTTCTGTCACATTTTTTGAAGGTCTTGAATAGTGGCTCAGAAATCACTTGCATGTCCCAGCATGTAGTTTGCCCAGCAATGATGAGTGGAATTCTTTGAGTACAGATCAGTTTCATTGCTTACTTTCTTATCTCGAATTTCTACTTCATTTAAATATTTTGGTACTATCCCTTTGATTTAGAGTCCTGTTCCTCCTGGTAACAGTAGAACAACATTAGAATTGAGTAGTTTTGCCTTCTTTCTTCTTAAATCAATTTCTAAATCACTGTGAACCATGTTCCTATCCCTACTTTGATCTTGTTTTTGACTCTACTATAGTTTAAAAAGAAACAAAACAACAGTAGACCTTCTGTTGTCTTTAGCAGTCATTACTAGCCTTAGTTTGTTCTGAAGTTAAACAGTCCTATATTAATCTTAGGATTCTGTGCTTCTCTTTTGCATTGATCCTCAGTTACCTGCCATTGCATTTATTTTCTCTAAATGTATTTTAAAGATATTTTTATTACTACATTTTATGCTTCCTAAATTTCTCCCTGTGTCCCACCTCTTGCCCCACCTAACAGGCTATATATATATATTTTTTTAATCTACTTTGTCCAAGGAGTTTCTTTCTCAATAAAATCATTTGTGTTTGTCATAAAGTTTCAATTCATCCCATTGAATTTTTCTAGTAGAATTTGCGGTCATAGCAGCCCATTTCTCCTTTTTAACAAGCTAGTTATGCCCAAATGTATGATATATGTTAGATAACATTTTTCCCTCCTCATATATTATAAATTTGGATACAAAGTGGTCACTCTCCTCTAAAATTTGTATGGTTTCCACTTCATAAAGTGGTTCCTCTTAAGTAGTTAAAAATAAACTTCTAAATTGCAAATAAATCCTAATATTTCAAAAATAACAATAAATAAAATATAAAATAAAACTTAATACATTGAATTCATGCAGTGTTCTAGACTTACCTTGATTGTACCCCATAAATCTCCCATTATATGGAGAGTAAAGATTATTATCTTCATTTTATAGATAGGAAACTGGAAACTCAGAAAGATAAAGTGACTGGGCCTCTTGAGTCAGTGGAAGTTTGTTTAATTTATTAAGTTATTTCCACTATCTGAGAAGCCTTGAACAAAGGTTTGCACATTGGGAATAGCCAATACATTAACTATGAACTAGAGCTCTAGATAAATCGCTGCAGATTTGAAATGAAAGCAAGGTATAAATTCCCAATCAGTTTTTCATCTTAGTTTTTTCATTCTTTTTTTTCTATGAAGTGGTGATATTAATCACACCCTTACCATCACAAGGTATTTCACTATCCTATCATTCCCCTAGCCTAAACCTAAAGTATTGCATTTTTTTGGTAAAGGGCTCAATTCTTGGTACTTACAGAATGCTATGAATTGAGTCAACAAATTATTTTAGTTTTTTAGTATGGGAAATACATATCTACATACATACAGAAAGAGCAACAGTCAAAGAATGATTTGATCAGAAATTTTTCATGATAGCTGAAAACAGTGCATTGGCCATGTCCCAGTCCTTAAGAAAGCCTTCCCTACCCCAGCCACGATTTTTTAAAAATCACTTAAATAGCACCAGTGTTCCTTTTGCTTCTTGTATGTGCTTGAATCAATGGGAAATTCATACTAGAATAAAATAGGACCCTTTGTGGAGAAGATTTTAACTTTATTTTGTGAAACCAAGTTCCTTGAAGGTGATCTCTTATTCACCAAGTGCAAGGGCAAAGAGATATTCAGGAAATAAATAACTTTTAAAATAATATCCTTTAAGTTTCCTCATATCATATTGATGATCTCAAAAGCTGGCTTGATTCTAAGATAGGTGAAAGTTTAAAATAATAATAGACAAAAAAATCTTAAAGATATGAAATACTTTTGAAGAATTAAAATAAATAGGTATGTTATCATACAAATTATGAGAATAACTAGTGAAATTAGGGAAGGGAATAGTTAGGTTATTAAAACAACCCCCAAACAGGTTCATGAGAAAATCTCATGAAGAAAACTTGCTATTACAGGGACAATGAGTGCTGTATTAAAGGTCTTCAAGGAATGTAATGGACTTCACCATCATTGGCAATGCAGTGATCCTGAACAACTTGGAGGGATTTACAAGAAAGAACACTATCCACATTCAGAAGAAAAACTGTGGGAGTAAAAACACTGAAGAAAAACAACTGCTTGATTACATGGGTCGAGGGGATATGGTTGGGGATATAAACTCTAAATGAACATCCTAGTGCAAACACCAACAACATGGAAATAGGTTCTGATCAAGAACACACGTAAAACCCAGTGGAATTTTGTGTGGGATATAGGATGGGGGGCAGGGAAAGAATAAGATTCTTGTAACCAAGGAATAATATTCTAAAATGGCTAATTAAATAAAATTATAAAAAAATAAAGGTCTTCAAGGAGTCTCCTAATGGTTGTTATGGATGTTGTCTTGTTATTTTCAGTTGTGTCTGACTCTGTGATCCCATTTGGAGTAGTTTACCAATTCTTTCTCCAGCACATTTTACAGTTGAGGAAACTGAGGAAAACATGGTTAAATGAGTTGCCCAGGGTTAGACATCTAGTCATTTTTAAGCACAGAGTTGAACTTAGAAATATGTGTTTTCCAGCACTCTCTCCACTGAGCCACCTAGATGCCTATTTCTGTAATGGAGAGATAGCTTTTTAGACTAAAAGTGTGTTTTGACTGCTGCTCAAAGAATACCAACAATGGAATAAGGAGACTAATTGGGTGAATTTAATGGAATGAGTTACCAGATTAATTTGAGGAATGTAAGAGCCTAGATGAGTAAAGTACCTCCTTCTGAGAATATGTCATGCTCACTGGCCCCTTGAGAAGGCACTGCAGTTCTTGATTGACTTTAAGTGACTGAGATTTCAGTTAATATTCAGAAATATAGGATCTTGTCAGTGAAGCTCCTTCTGTCTCCTTTGGATAACTAATAAAAGAGAGTAACATAGTTTTATTATCATATGGCCTTTTTCCTTTTACTCTTACCTCTTCCTCCTCCCCCCACACCCATTGAGTTCCACTGGAATGGTGATGAGAGTCAGGGGATGCTTCCTTTCCCATTTCCTTTCCTCCAAACACCTGAATCAGTTCATAGCAACTTTTGGAAGATAATTGCCAAGATAGACATGAACTTGCCCTCTTGAACACTGATCTCAGTGTTTAGAGGAAGTGTGGGATTGATTTAATGGTCATAAAGCTCAAAGTAAAATTATTGAGACCATATTTTCTCAAACCTAAAGTTTATAGGATGTTTATAGGATGGCAGGAGACAAGACTTTGATAAAATTTCTAGACAAGCACGTGGTTGAAGCAAACATGTACATGCTCATGTCCATGTACTAATCTCACTCTTTACAAGAAGGGAGGTTTGATTCCTAGGCAGCATCATTTAATATCTAGCATTCTATTAAAAGAAGAGAGATTCTTGGGATAGTGCCATTCATTGGGAATTTCCTCATGGATAATCCCATTTTGAGAATTTGTGGAGTGGATACTCAATGGAAAGAGTGGAATTCCCTGAGCAATGGAGTGTCTTGGGGGGGGGAAAGGGAAATGCTTTGTGATTTCTGCATTTGAAGAGTAGAGCCACAAATGAGGAATGGGAGGGGGGGTGGAGATTGAGAATTTATCAGCAAGTGATTGAGACTATGCAGATTCATACAGAAAAAAAAGATTATACATTTAGTAACCACCAGGAAATACTGGCATTGAAAAAGTTTCCAGATCACCGGGAGCACTATGAGTCTTGGGAAAATTGGGGAAACTTCCTTTTGTAAAAGCTTGGGATCTACCAGAATGTCAAAAATTTGCTCCAACGACTGCCTCAAATTCAATTATCTTCCAGTGGAAGCTTAGGGTCTACCTGTGTGCCTTTTGTACTATGTATCAGTTTATGGACTCTTGTGAGTCTTTCTTTAACATGCATGTTTTTTAGGGTAAAACAAAGGCAGACTTTAAACCAATATGCATTTGTTATCTTGACTGCTTATATAGTAATTGGGAACTTCCTAACTCACAACTGGACAACCAAGAAACAGTTTATACCTGAGTTGCATTTGGAGATTCTCCTATAATATACTCTCTCTGTGAGCAAATTAAGTAAAAGTCAGTCTCCCATATTAGACTGAATCTGTGTTATCCCAGAATCCTGGAATATTTATGTCATGTGACAATGAGAAACAAATAACCACTTTTCCCTCAGTACCCTAATGGGATGTCAGAGATTTAGCTCTGTGTCACGTAGAGATGGGGAGAAGCCACTAGGTATACTACTAGAGATCACTAGGCATGGCATCAGTAGATATAATTTTGCCTCCTTGTACTGATATTTACTGACTCTATACCAGGGCAAATCAGTCAACTTTTATGTGCTTCAGATCCCTTATTTGTAAAAACTAGATTATTATACTTGCATGATCTACAATATCTTATAGAAATGTTTGCAGAAAAGTATTTTATGGACCTTTAAGCATTATGGAAATTAAAATTGTTATTATTATTAGTCTTGAACATTAATGCTACTGTGATTTTAAATTACACGACTTTTAAATAACATGTTATCAGACATAGACTCTTTGTGTTCTAAAAAGAACTTTGGATTTTGCATCAGATGGTTTGGGTTCTAATCCCCAGTCTGCTACTCACTATCTGTATGACTTTGGGTAAGTTACTCTACTCTCCTGGAACCTGATTCCCTCTTCTATTAAACAGTGGTTGAATTAAAAATTCAAGCCCTAAATCTTTGATGCATTCTGATCATCACAATATTCACTAATTTTTTATGTTTGACATTGTGCAAAGCAAGTTAAACTGGCATGGTTCCTTACTTATATCTGCTTCTAAACTATGTTTAGAGAACCATGACTGAGTCAAGGGCACACCACAAAAATCTGATGTTCCATTATGTCCCATCTGTGCTATCCCTCCCTCCTTTTAGTTGAGGAGGGGAGGAACCATTTGAATGGGACTCTCATGCCTCAAAGGGAAAGAAAGTGAAAGCCTGAAGGGCATGGGAGGTCTCTGGTTCAGTTCAAAATAAATCTGATTGAAGGAGAGACTTAAAGAAAAGGAACAGTTGAATTATTTTCCCCTCCGCGTTTGGGTAGCTAAATGATAAGCACCTTCTTGTGCTCATTGCAGGAAGAATCAGAGTCCAAGATATTAGAATCAATACTGTGTATTGGTTCCAAGGCATAAAAGTGGGAAGGGTTAGGCAATGGGGAGTTAAGTGACTTGCCTAGGGTCTCATAGGTAGGAAGGGTCTGAGGCCAGATTTGAACCTAGAATCCCCCATCTCTGGGCTTGACTCTCAATCCATTGAGCCACCCAGCTGTCTCCTGCCTATGTATTCTCATAACTGAAGTGGGTAATGTTTTATATGTGCTGCATAACTTGAAACAAGCTGTAGATAGTTTTTGAAAGTTTGCATGTTTTGATAAATGGGAACAAAAGGGAGTATCTTCAAATTAGGGAAAGAATTAGAGATAAAATTGTTCATTATATTTCTATTTTCCTCCAAGACCAAGAGCAGCATTGCTTTAAGGAGAAGTAACATTACTTTCCTGTCTTCTGTAAACTCAGAAGTGAAAGGTTCTGTGTCAATGACCTTCAAAGGAGAGGCAGGTACTTAAGATAAAGTTGGGTTTTTGCAGCTGCCTGAAGAATATGTCTACACATTTAATACAAAGGGATATATGACCCTGGTAGAGCAAAAAGCTCTGTCAGATGCCATTATTTATGAACCTTTGTATATATCTATCTTTTCAAACAGATAGAAAATTAATGTAGTTGCCAGGCCATTCTTAGCTCTATTTACTACATAGTAGGAGGAGAAAAGTGTGAATTATTTTCTTTCACTGGTATATTTCTCAGCAAGTCAGAAAGAACTACTTTCTCCTTCATAAAAATCACAGCAAGGGATATAGTTTATGTGAAATAACTACTTTTAATTTACTGCCTTTTCTATAATTATTTGGGGGCAGCACAAAACACATTTGCTAGAGACTTGTTCAACTTGACTTTTTCCTCTGGACCTCAAAGCTTATGAGTTGAAGGGCTTTTCTTGGTTTTAAGGGGCTGGTATAGTTGTCTTCAAAATTCTTTCCCTTAAGCTGAAAATTCTGGTGGCCTGGCTTCTTGGGTTAGTGATATCTATAATAACTCTAAGTCATATATATGTAGTTTTTTGGGACCAAAAACATTTTATTCAGAACTTAGTGACATAATGTTCACTTATTCAACAAATATTTTTCAGTTATAATGTTTTTGATCTCTCGGTGATACATCTGTAGCTTTCAAAAAGATTAATGAAATATAACACATTCAAATCTAAACAGATATTTTTCTCTTCTTTTTTGTTAGAATCAAATAAATTAAAAATCAAAAGTGATGAAAGTGTTACCATAAATGTCATGCTTTATTATGACTGATCTATCTATGATTGATGAACTTTAGAAGAGAAATGAAGGATGCTATGTTTTAAATGAAAATGTATTTCTCATAGAAATATCATAAGGAAAAGCATTAAGTAATTCCATATTCCTAACTGTTACAAAAATACAGTGGATAAGAAGAACTAAGCAAAGTAGATATTCCAGTATTAAACAGTTAACAGTATAACAAAGGGGAAAATAATAACTTTACAAAATGTTTTCACTTAAAAGTTTATGCATATGACTTTCAAATTTTTAGTACCCATTTAAGTATTAGTACTTTGAAAATTCTTTACTTAAATTTTTTCCCTATAAGTTTTTTAATAACTGGTTCCTTGAAATGCAAAAATATCTTTACTGCAAAATTATACTTTATAGAAGATTTGGGAGATAGCACAAGGCTCTGAGAGTTAGAGACTTGCCCAAGGTCATACAACTTGAATGTGTAATATTTGAGATTTGAATTTCACTCATAAGTTTAGTAGTTTGGTAGAAAGAAATCTGACTGTCTAGGCTTTGATTGTAAAGTCTAGTTCTGTGATCTAGGGCAAGTCACCTAGGAATCTAGGTCTCTGTCTCTTCTTTTGTAAAACATAAGGTGGTTGGACAAAATGACTTCTAAGGTCCCTTTTATATCTGTGTTTATGATCCTATAATGTTAATAACTAGATACCCAGTACTCTGTCTACTTTGCTACATTTCTAGTCATAGAGATCAAAGTGATAAATTTTGTTTAATAAAAGAATGAATGAATGAATGAAACTAAATTATTGGAACTGTCAGGAGCATTATCACATGATGGCAAGCTTAGTCTTGAATCTTTATAATTTTTCTATTTTTATGTGTTTTAATATTTACTATATATGTGATACATTTTCTGTATTTTATATTTTTATTGCACAATTACATTTAAATACCTGTCCTATCTATTGTTTTCTTCATTCTGAATTGAGGGAAAAGGGGACAGTGTGCTTCCTGAAAGAGTTGAGAGTATGGTGTCAGAGGAACTTTGTTCAAACCCTAAATGCCACTCTTCCTGCATGACCTTCAGGAAATCTCTTAACTAACAGTTTGTCATCTGAAGAGTGAGGGGGGGGGTGAGGAGGGAAAGGAGAGGGGGGGAGATAGAGAGAGAGAGAAAGAATGAGAGGGAGGGAGAGAGAGAGAGAGAGAGAGAGAGAGAGAGAGAGAGAGAGAGAGAGAGAGAGAGAGAGAGAGAGGAAGGGAGGGAGGGAGAGAGAGAGAGAGAGGAAGGGAGGGAGGGAGAGAGAGAGAGAGAGAGAGAGAGAGAGAGAGAGAGAGAAGGAAGGGAGGGAGGGAGGGAGGAAGGAAGAGAAGGGAGAGGGAGGGGGAGTGGGAATTGAACTAGTTGACCTCTAAGGTTTCTTCTACCCCAAATTTATGAGTCTATAAGTGAAGTCATGTTTGGGGTTCAGTACAAATCATGTTTATCCAGGTGAAACCAGGCTAAATAAACATGTAATTGTAGCCTTGACAGAACAATAAGATGAGAAAATTTCCCAGCCACAACAGGGCATCATAAAATCTGTAAGTTGTGTGAAAGGGGGAAGGTGGCATTCTTGGCAGTCAGACAGGCTCAATACTCACCACTTATACATGCTGAATGAGTCTAATACACCTTTGGGTGATTTTTAGCATCAGCCAGAGGAACCACCCTGGGAATTGGGACTCTAAGTAGTGTGAGCTCATCCAAATATATCAGGCTTGACATAATGATCTCAATCTGCTATTGCCTAAATCTGGTTTTATATTTTGGATTGACTCTTTAGATTTAAATAATGCAGAGAGAGTCATTTATGCTATTCTTGAAAAAGAATACTGTCCCATGGTTACAAGCTTTGTTTGTTACAGGGAGGGAAAGGACACCAAGGACTTGAGGTCCAAGACAAACAGTAGTCCCAATCCTGGCTATCAATTAGAGAAACAGAGTTCCTTTCTCTTGAGACACCAAGTTCCTAACCCCAGCCCTTGCTCCTATGCACCCTAAGAGGAATCTTGAGCAGTAGGGATGGCTGCTGGAAGTTTTAAACCTCTGTTATACTAAAGGATCCTGAAAAAGTGCAAAGGTCAAACATGTCAAAGAGAATTCCCATAAGCAGCAAGAATTGAGGAATCAGGAAGTGGACAAAGCAGGCAGATTTATTAGGTACATACCATCAGAAACAACTTGAGTTGGGAAGGGATAACATCAGGAAGTGACGTCCTTAGGTAGAAAATAGTGCCAGGAATTTGATCATTTGATAGGGAGAGGATTTATTTAGGAGCCAAAATGAGGTCAGGCTAGAGTTCTCTTTGGCCAAACCTTAGTCCAGGGAGTTAGGCTTCTCAAATCAGCCTCCCCTAGTCAGGTTAATACCAGAAAAAGAACTCAAGCCCTGATATGCTAATTAGGCAACTTTAAAATGGTAAAATCCTGTTAGTCAAGGAGCAGAGTAAGTTAACCAAAGAGCTATGAAGATTGTGACAGTCACATAATTTCAGTTAAAAACAATATATCAGTTTTTTTTAAAGCTCACCTTGAAAGCTCTTAACTTCAACCTTTCCTTTGTTTTTTTTTTACTTCAGCTAAGAATAACAAAAAAATAAAATCCTCTCTACCTCCAAATTTCTCTGCTCTGAATTCTCTAACTCTAGTTTCTGCTTTTCAAACATCCTAACATTCCTAAACGGTTAGCCAGACAACCAGTGACCTGGCATCACAATAAAACAAAACAATTTTCTATTACTCAAGGCCAAAACAAAGAAATGACAAATGTAGGAGATTGCAAAATGAAAATGTTATGCTTTCAGTTCTAAATGTTTTGCCAAGGCAATGTGGGTATACCACTGGTCATGGAATCAGAAAGATCTGAGTTTGAATTCTACCTCAGACATTTGTTAATTACATGACCCTGAACAAGTCACCTTATCTTTCCTCTTCTACTTTTTCTCTCTAAAAATGATAATAATAATAATAATAATAATAATAATAAAAGTATCTACCTCACAGGGTTGTTAAGAATCAAATGAAATAATAGCTGTTAAGTGATTTAGTAATCCTTAAAGCACCATTTAATTGTTAGCTACTATTTCTATCCTTGATTTTTAAAAATTTAATTTATTTTTTGTTGTAACAACCCTTTGAAACATTTCATTGTAATAGAAAGAGTAGTTAATACAGATTCAAAAGATTTAGCAATTGGGTGGTGCAGTGGCTAGAGCACCAGATCTTGGGTCTGGAATACCTAAGCTCAAATCTGGCTTTAAAACCTAGTAGCTATGTAATCCTAAGCAAGTCACTTAACTCATCTGCCTCAGTTTCTTAGTCTATTAAAAGGGGATGGTAGCACCTATCTCTCAGGGTTGTTATGAGAATAAAATGAAATAATGTTTGTAAATTGTTTTACAAGCCTTAAAGTATTATTTAAATGCTATTAATTTTATATTCAAAATTTTGCTTTGTCATATCTTGCCTGGTTGACTGTCCTCTTAAACTGAATTTTCCAGTTTTATTTTGTTGTGTTGGTAAGTCACAGGTTGACTGGTTGACTGTTTAGCTTATGTTATAGAAAGCAGGAAGAACAGTGAGAGCATTAGAGAAGTGAGATTGGAGGTGGGGATAATAATTTGTTTTTCTGTTGCTGTTGTCTTAAGTAAAATAAATGGAGTAGGAGTGGCCTGAATGATCTCAAAGTTGCATGTTCCAAAATGGGCATAATAAGTAATTTCCTGCTTTTAATAGAAGATGAATTATTTAGGCGTGGATTCCTATTCACTTGAGAGCAAAGTATTAAATGGTTATTTCAGTGATGTGGTCAAGAATGTGAAAAGTGTAAGAAATCTTCAGTATTAGGGATATTTTTTGCAATAAAATGTTGAAATGATAAGTGTTATCTTGGAAAAGGGGCTTATTTTATTGTAATGATAATGGATTAAAAAATAAAGTATGACTTCTTGTCTAAGTTTGATGGGTAGGTCCAGTTTTATGCAGGTAGCAAGGATAGATTTCAAAACAGGAGATTAGAAGAGCTTAATCTAGATTCACTGTTAAAGGTGACAAACTGCCCAATATAAAGCAGAGCTTAAGTCCTGAGCCATGGGAATATAATCACAGGAAAAATGGGCCCCGGAATGTGGGCTATTAAGCCCTCTCACAAATCACTATGAAGAGAGGAGTTTGAGGGGTGCAAGAAGGACTACAATTTATAGCTTCTAGATTTAGAGTACTATTATCCTTCAAAGGACCTTGAATCTACTTTAAAACTAATTCTGGATCAGCCTCAGTGGAAAGACACATTGAGAGCCAATGTCCCTTCTAAATAAGGAAATGCATAGAGTTTGGGGAATAAGGTGTACAATATTGTCTGAATCTTTCTGTTCTTCCATGACTTTTTTAATATTAAAAAAGAGATTATAAAAAATTAAAAAGCAACTGTATGAGATAAATTGCCATGAGTTGTTTTCTTAAAACGTTTGGGGGAATTTTTTGGCTTGTATTTTTTGCCAAAAGAAATGAGGAACTGGTGAGTATTAGAAGGTATATAGTGGAGTATGGTAGAGAGAAGATAAGAGGAATGATGGAATTAGTAGTATAGGTAAGCATAAAGTGTCATGAAGACATTCATTTGTTAAGGTTTTCCCAGATCAAGTAAATCATACTTCCTCAAGCCACATGCCACACACACACACACACACACACACACACACACACACACACACACACACACACAGAAAAAGAAAAAAGAAAGTGCTACAATTTAAAGCTGTATTATATAATCCCTGCTTTTATTTTATTCTTTCCCTATTTCTGTCTCTTCTCTCTCTTCTCTTCTCACTTTTCTCTCTCTCCTTCTCTCTCTCTCTTTCTTCCCCCCTCTCTCTTTCTTCCCCCCTCTCTCTCTTCCTTCTTCTCTCCCTCCCTCTGTCACTTTGTCTCTCTCTCCATCTGTCTGTCTTTCTCCTTAAGTAACACCATCAGAACAGTCCTGTGGTTTCCATTAAAACTGGAAGTTAGAACCATAGCTAATCTGCAATGTAAGCATACAGAATCAGGAAAGTTAATGGATTCCATAGTAATCATTCTTTCTCCTAGTTTGGATCACAGATAAAGAAGTGCAGCTTTAACATGTGAAATAAAAGCAGGGATTATATAATACAGCTTTAAATTGTAGCACTTTCTGAAAAAATACTTTTTAAATAAAACTCTCTCTCTCTCTCTCTCTCTCTCTCTCTCTCTCTCTCTCTCTCTCTCTCTCTCTCTCTCTCTCTGTGTGTGTGTGTGTGTGTGTGTGTGTGTGTGTGTGTGTGGCATGTGGCTTGAGGAAGTATGATTTACTTGATCTGGGAAAACCTTAACAAATGAATTCCATACCTCACTATCAAGGAAATAGCCTGATTGTAGAAACTACCTGCTTTAGCTGTATTCTATTACTGGTCTCTGATTAGTATCACTGTACTGCATGCCTTGTGTGCCAGGGCAGTAAATAATAACAGGAAGCCATTAAAATGAACATTTGTACTTAAATCTTTGTTGGTCAGCCAACAGTCTTTTTTGATCTGTTGTACAAAAAGATTTGTTTCTATTACACACTTTCAATAGGCTCATAGCTTTTAAAAGGCTTCTATGTTGAGTGCAACCTTATGTCATGTGGGGTAGATTGCCCTCCTCCCCCTTGGCATTTTAGATTTGAAAGAAAGGTTGTTGGAATGATCCCGTATCTGAATTCATGTTAACTTTTCTTGGGAATTTCTCCCATGATGCTAGAGAAGATTTTAGGGATTCACTGAACCTGTCAGAAATTCAGTTCCAGAAGAAGCCATATCAAAGTAGTATGAAAGTAGGTCAAATAGCAGATTGATAGCTGACATTTACAAAGCACTTTAATAAATTATAGCCCCATAAATCAAGAGCTGGAAGGGACCTTAAGAATCATCTAGTTCAAATCCCTCATTTGTAATATGAGGAAAACAGGTCCAGAGAGTTTGTGACTTCCCCTAGGTCACTCAACCAGTTAGATTGAAAGCATAAAGGAGAGAGAAGCACTAGCAGATGGCAGGATTAATCACAAAAGTTTCATGGATTCTTGAAGTTGTGCTGGAGGAGGGATGCGTGAATTAAGGTTTGAGAAGCAAAGCTAGGAAAGTCATGGGGGTGTAGAGCCTGTACAAAGTCATAGATGTGGGAAATAAGTGTGATCAAGAACAAAAAGGCCTGTTTGGATGGTCCAAAGAGTATGGAGGTGAATCATATATAACAGTATTAAAAAGATAGATTATAATCATATTGCAAAGGATTTACATGCATTAACTCAATTGATCTTTAAAAAAAAAAACACCACATTATTACAGGTAAGAAAACTGAGTCTTAGAGAAGTAATATCATTAACCCATGTTCATACAATTGGTGAAATATCAGAGGCAGGATTCAAAACAGGATTTCCCTGGACATCATCCCAATTTTTGATGCACTATATCATGGTACCTCTTCCAGCCTGAAGAAGAAGCAGCTGGGAAATGAAGCTTGGACTAAGTTTTGAATAACCACGAAGCCAGGGAACTTAAAGAAAGTAAAGCAACTATATAGGGAAAAAAATCAGACTATTAATGCACTGTTCCTCAGTTTCAATGGCAATTAAAAAGGCCATGTTCTCATTTTGCATTACTGTATTTGACTTGAGTACTACAACTGAGCCATTATTTCCCAAGAAATGATGGAGCTTTCTGAAATACAGCATTCCCATTTCTCCCCCATGTTTTGGAAATTACATGTTTGCTAGGCCCTTGAGAACCTATTTTACTATACCAGCCTCACAAAGCACTTCTGTTTAAAAATCATGAATTCCAGTAATTGGTGGTGATATTAGGTAATACAAAAATGTGCAAGATTTCCCATGTATAGAACTGATCTGAGCAATTGTAAAGGTAAATATTGGTAAAAAATTCTGAATGTTTATAGATGTATGTAACATATAAATACAAAAACAAATCAATTATTTCAGTCAACAAGTTGTCAATTAATCAGCATTTATTAGGCACTTAATATATTCCAGATATTATTTCATTGGCATAGAGAATTGGTGGATAAGGGAACTCCCTTTATTAATGCAGTTCAGCCCCTTCTCTTCAGCCTGATGTCTAAAATACTTGGCTCATCTGATGAGAAGTTACTATGATTTGGCCAGGTTCACATAGCCAGTATATGTAATAAAGGGGGCTTGAAGCCAAGTAGTCCTTATTTTGAGGTCAGCTTGCTATCCTCCTTCACAAACAGATGCAGACGCATTTATGTATATAATGTCTATGTATGTGCATATTCCAGCAATCTCCAGATTTCAAACATAAGTTGAATGACCAAGTAATCTCTTTGAGATAGTCCATTTCCCATAGGAAATCCTATACATAGGAAAGCTATACATGCTGCTAAAATTTCCAGGGCAGCTCCCCAAAAACCCATTTGGTCAATACCATAGCTCAAGATTAATACTAATCTATCCACATTCATTCCACTTAAAGACATTTATAGCATTGTTTCTAGGCTTGTTATTAGGAGTGTTAGTTAGTTCTAGATATATTAGGAGGAATAAGAGAAATCCCTGAGGTGCTGAGCAGGGAACCTTCAGCAGAGTTGAATTCATACTCTGCCTTATTTGGTAGGTCAATGGACCTTGAAGGATAAAGAGGTAAACTAATCTAGCTAACTAAGAATTGTCCTGATCAACCCTGATAGATGAATTTTAACTAGGTATTCCAGGAAATATTTCCCTCTTGCTCACTGTCTTTAAAACAATAGCTCTGTGTGTGTGTGTGTGTGTGTGTGTGTGTGAGTGTGAGTGTGTGTGTGTGTGTGTGTGTGCAGGTGTGGGTATGTGTATGTGTCTAGGAAAGGAGAGGATCAAGAAGTAGTGTGGTCACTGATGTCCTTGAGTGTTTAGTAAAAACTCTGGTAAGGGAAGAAGGGAGGGAAAAAGTGAGAGGGGGTAAAACATTCCATTACTGGATGCTATGACTTTTTAAAATTTTATTATAGAATCTAAAATCATAGACCAAAAAAATCCCTCTTATTTTCTGTTTTAGGATTGATGCTAAATGTCAGTTCTAGAGCAGAAGAGCCAGACAATCTAGGCAATTGGGATCAAGTGGCTTGCCCAGAATCACACAGCTAGGAAGAGTCTGAAATGAGATTTGAACCCAGGAATCCTTGTCACCAGACCTGAATCTCTACCTATGGAGCCACCAAGGTGCCCCCAAACCCCAGACCTTTATATGGTAGAGGGGTTGGAGGTGATCTTTTGCATTTTTCCTGATTTAAAAGATATCTAAAAAGGGTTTCAATAGGCATTAAGTAACTTGTCTAAGATCATAAAGTTAATATATGGAAGACTCAAGATTTGAACCCATGTCTTCCTTGACTCTAGCACTCTTTTTATGGAACTATACCACTCCTGACTTGTTAACTCTATATTTGCTTAGGAGGAAGTAATTGTACATTTGCAGAAGAAATTTTTGACTCTCTTGGATTGTAACATAATGGATAGAGAGCCAGCCTCAAAGTCAAGGAGAATTAGATTCGTCTTGCCTGTGATACCTATTATCTATGTGAACCTAGGAAGAGTTCTAGGCAATTACTTAGAACAATAAATTGCAGAAAAGGTGCCTTCCTTGATAAGGGAAATGTCTTCATTTGGGAGCTCCATATATCAATAAAATCCAGGCCTAGACGCTATCCTAGACTTCAGACCGAATGTCAGAGAATATATTTAATTATTCTGTATTAAGCCCCCAGCTTCTGGTAAAATGCCTTTTACACAATAAGTGACCCATAAATATTTTAAAATAAATAAATGGATGAACAAAGTGCCTTTTTATACCTACATAAGAGAAGAAAATTCTAAATTTGAATAAAAAAAAGTAATTTTTCATGTCAGCGTATCCTATACTGTTCTTTTAAAATGAAAATAAGCGTTTGTAAAAAAATTATAGTAGAGACAATTTTCTCTTTAAAATCTCCAATTGGGGGCAGCTGGGTAGCTCAATGGATTGAGAACCAGGCCTAGAGATGGGAGGTCCTAGGTTCAAATCTGAAATCTGGCCTCAACCACTTCCTAGCTGTGTGACCCTGGGCAAGTCACTTGACCTCCATTGCCTAGCCCTTACCACTCTTCTGCCTTGGAGCCAATACTCAGTATTGATTCCAAGACAGAAGGTAAGGGTTTAAATTTTAAAAAATCTCCAATGTAAAATCATATATGCATATATATCAAAATCTTGAATACAAAAACTTCCAGTAGGAAAATAGGCTCAACTTACTCTATTTTGCTCCCCCTTTATCATTTTTTCCAAACTCATTTCACCTTCTGCAGAGCATTTATGAGCTCTGCCAATATATTTATGCCCCAAAGTATTGTAAAGCCAAATTAGTTTAGGAAGTGCTGCTCTAGGTCAATTGCTCTTCAGGTGTTCTGCATTAGGGAACAAATACTGCCTGTTCTTATAGACAAGGTATGTATAAATTCCACATTTGCAATTAAAGTCTATTTAAAGTGTGAATGTGTGTGGCTTTGGAAATGTGCCTATGGCCATATTATTTGTGTGTACATGTATATTTGCATTAAATATTGTATCCTTTGTATGTATAACATAAAATATTGAGTATGAATACTTTTCTATTGGGTATTTTCCTGGTGATGCTATATAATGATTTATTTTAGAACATAACCATCTTCAAAGTAGGAAAATTGAAAGTGATTTAAAGGTTAATGGAGACAGCAACTCTACCTTTGTTATAAAAGAAAGTGATTTTCATAATGGTTGAATGCAGACCAGTGCATTTTCAAAGATGGCTTATGTGCAAGATGTGGTCTAATGAATGGTAGAAGAAGTGAGAGACATAACAGATGGCCAACCTGATTGTGGTGCTGGCCCCCATGAAATGGAACTGAGATGAAGGTCTTTAACATTATAGTTAGAACTTCTCTAGAATATCTACTAGAGAGTATAGCAAGAATCATACAGGCTTAGAACCTAGATATGGATTGTGCTCCGAAATGAAACAGGAGGCACTCTGATCAACGAGCTCCACTGAAGTATCAAGTGTGTATAACATAGTACAGTCTTATGAGAGGACAAGATCTGATTCAAGTCTCTGCTCTTCCTGTTACATTCAAAGGTTTAGTGCTATAAGAAAACTAAATACTCATTGGTCACTTGTCAGTTAACAAAAAGAAGTTTACAGAGCCTTAGCATAGAAAGGCTATTCAACAAAAACACTAATTAATCCAGAAGGAATTAATGAGTCTGAATACAGACTGAAGGACACCATTCTTCACTTTATTTTTCCCTAGTGACCTAAATATGTCTTATTTCACAAAAAGGCAAATATAGAGATATGTATCATATGATAACATATGTACAATATATATTATATTATATGCCTTCGTGGGGAGGAGAAGGTTGGAAGAGGATATGAATTGCAAAATGACATAAAATCATTATTAAAATTTTATTGATATATACTTTTAAAAAATTAATTAAAATTGTATTTAATTAATTAATTTAGAATATGTTCCCATGGTTACATTATTCATGCCTTTTCCTCTCCCTCCTCCCCCCATACCATAGCCAACACACATTAATATATACTCTTAAAAACAAAGTAATAATAAAAATAAATATATACTTTGACACCTAGAATGGGTAGGCATTTCCATATGGAAACTAGTCTAGTCAAAATGTCAGGCCCATCATGTGATCTTGGACTGTCCTCAAGTCTGAAAGGTCTTGATTCCAAGCTGGTATGAGGTCATTAATGTCTTTAGAAGAGCTATTCAAACTTTCCAGATGCTCCTAGGAAGGTATCTTAAGGAAGTTTCAATTTAAACCTTAACCCTTCAGGTTAATTAAGTACTGAGTAACATTTTATTGTCCATGGGGACTGAGAAGATAAGGGTTGGAGGGAGGAATTCTGGTAGGAAACAGTCCATCACAATCTTTCACTGACTTACTTTCTCATATTATATACTTGAAGCCCATGCCAATGGTGAACATGCTATGGCAGATATTAGCAAGGCAGAAAAGTTTGGTTTATAGGTCTGGGGCTGGATTGTATACTTGTTTTTCTTAGGACCAGCCTAATTAGGATAAATTGGGTCCATCAATAGTTTGACATCCAAATGATACATTTTTGGCAGCAGTAGCCCTTCTCAGAGATCATATACCCAGAAATAAAAGGATTCCCAATATGGTCACCTCCTAGAATGACTAGCACTTTTAGCACCACTCCATATCTGAAATTTATCCTGATCTCATCAGGTGTAAGCCTTGCGCCACTAAAAACAACAACAATAAACATGTTACTTTGGACATGCACACTTATCACCTTCCAAGATACAGTCTTGTTGTTTACACCTTGTGATATTTTTTGCTCCTCTGATAATATGGTAGTACCACAAACTCCTCAATTTAAGAATGAAGAACAGGACTGACACCTCCTCAGACATCTTTTTTCATTCAGTTAATTTATTTTGGTCTTTTTTGACTTCTCCACTATGCCCCTGTGCTAAATATCTCCTACTCGCCCCCTTTCAGCTTTCTTTTGTGTGTTGTCTTCTACTACTAGATTGGAAGCACCTTGGAGGCAAGGACTGAATTTCTTTTTCATATTTTTAAATAATGTTGAGACTATTGACACACATATAATTTGTATATACACACATATGATGTATATACCCGTATAAACTATACATTTATATGTATGTGTGCACATACAAGCATAAAAACACACATTGTGTTTTAAGTGTGTGCATATGTTGTTTTCTCCCAATATAAAGTCAACATTTTACATGCAGAAATTATTCATTTTTTGCTTTTGTGTCCTTAGTTCCTGGCATATATATTATGCACTTAAATGCTTGATGAAGAATTGAGTTCTCAGAGTGATGAGGTTGTAGCTCAATTAATTGATAAACATTTATTAAATATTTACTATGTTTCTGGCACTGTGCTAATATATGGGAATATAAAAAGAGGCAAAAGGCAGTCCCTGGCCTCAAGGAATTTACATTCTAATGGAAAAGATAACCCACAAATAAATATGTACAATGCAAACTATAGACAGGATAATTAATAGAGGGAATACAACATAATTAAATGTAATCAGAGAATATTTTCAGTAAAAGATGAGGTTTTACTTGAAACTTATTTGAAAATTTTAACTGCAGCCATTATATCACACACACAGAAATATATTTATTTTTGCTCTAATGTAGAAATATATTTTTAAATTATGTGTATGTGTATATATGTATATATGTTGCATTTCTAAACTCATAAAAGACACACCTATATTAAAGCGGGTATTTTTAATATCCTTTCTGTGTGTGATGAACCCTTTTGGCAATCTGGATAAACCTATGGACTCTTTCTCAGAATAGTATTTTTCTTAATCATAATCTAATGCAGTACTAAATCTAAGAAGCTAGTGGCAATGTTTTTCCCATCCAAATTTACATATCCCTTTCAATATATCTATAGACCTCTGTATACTTCTAAGAAATGTTAATTGTTTAATGATTGAAGTAGCAGTAATTCCTCTGACAGGAGGTTCTTGTGGTAGGTAGCCCTAAGACCTCCTTGGCGAAGCCATGGCACATGAGCACACCCAGCACTCAGTCTGCAGCTCTTCCTGAGGACATTTTTTACTTGCCCAAAACAAGCACTTTCTCCCTCAGCTCTCTCTGGTAAGCAGAGGGCTCACAGAGAGTTTGAATTTGCCCTCTGGTCACTTGAACTGGGAAAAGGTTCACCAATCCTTCCTTAGGATAAAACTGGCAATGTCTTTGATTGTGCCAGTTTGAAATCAGGACATGGATGTGCAAACAAATAAGGAAACCTACTGCCATTGGAATAACTAGTGATTCAGAAATTATGCTTTCCAGCCCCCAAGATGAAGACAAATTGCAGTGAAGGTCTGCAATGAAATAATTACAAACATATTTCCCCCAAATCCTCAAGAAGCTGAATTGTTTCTGTAGCAAAACCATGTCTAAAAAACAGAAGCATCCAAATATAGATACTTTTGTCTAATCACTAATTAATCAGGCATTATATTTATTGTAAGCAGTATAATGGCCTTTACTCAAATAATATCAAAAATTATTTTGTAAAAAACAATTCAGAGAATAATTTTAAGTCAACCAGTAAGCCAACAATCCTGGTATAGGGTGCGATGGGAGTGTGAGTGGTGGCAAGTTATTTTACAACATGAAAGTTGACAGAATTCAGCACAGATATATATCTAGAAACCATTTTGAACCTGGCTCTCATGAAGTTTTTATTAGGTCCTATGGAACATCGTCTAGTTTTCAGCCAAAAGGCATTCTGTTTGAGGGCTTTAAAATCAGCATGATAAATGCAAATATGCTTTAGATTCTCTCTATTGGAAAGAATCTCAGCATTCCTTCCTTTCATGACCAAGAGAAGATTCAGCATCTGATTTAGGAAAAGAGGGGGGAAAATCATTCTCCTGTCCTAGAATCATCCCAGAATCCTATATTTAGAGGTAGGAAGGATCTCAGAGTCCATCGAGTGATACTATCATGGGATCATAGATCTGAGGCTTTAGTGACCATATGGTCATAGGTTCATAATGTACTATCCTTTATAATTAAAAAAAAAGCTCATTTAAAGTAGAAAGTTAAGATAATGCTACCATCAAGGTTTCATGGTTACCAACCTACTGCTTTAGTTATTTTTTTTTTAAAAAGTTAAGAGTATGTTCACTATAAGCCCTGAGGTAAGAAAATCCCTAACATTTAAGGAAGAGGTTTGACTGAATTTATTTTTATCTTTGGTTAATCCCTAGTCTCTATGTAGTTGATTAAAAATTCAGGTTACCAAAAACATTTGGTTAAAAAGGCAGTAGAGCATGTTATAATATCTGTTCAATAGATATGAACCAGTAGGAGGTAGAGAAAGGGATCTTTTCTTGGTGCTTCCCTCAGTCTTTCAGGAAGTGATACAATAGGAAACCTTTTACTCTAGTATTATAGTAGGGTCTGTGTTGTTCAGTTGGTTCAGTCATGATGGGTCTTTGATACCCCATTTGGGGTTTTCTTGGCAAAAATACTAAATTGGTTTGCCATTTTCTTCTTCAGTTCATTTTATAGATGACAAAACTGTGGCAAACAAAATCAAGTGACTTGCCTAGTGTCACATAGCTATTAAGGATATGGAAGGCTAGATTTGAACTTAGGAAGATGAGTCTTCATGACTCCCGTCCCAGCACTCTATCTACTATGCCACTAGTAGAGCCAACAGCCTTTCTCATTTTCTCCCTTCTCTGCCATTGTTCAATTTTAGGCTCTTTTTTTTTCCTTTTACCAATTCCTCCTCTTATACTTACCTTGATGTCCCTTCCCCTTCTTCTCTGCTATCAGACCTTTGAAATCTACAAATAAAACTGCTTTATTTTCTTAACAAAATTCTTTCCAAAGGATTAATGAACACATGAAGTTAAGTTATCAAGACAAAAAATTCTGTAGCTAGGCATGGGTTTGGTCCACATTCCACCTTTGCACATATGTCATTTAGAAAAGAGATAAATGGAAGGTTAAATAGAAGTCAAGTTATATTGTTCAAAGTTGTGTGCTGTTACTGTATAAATACTGCCAGTTGTGCTAGAGCCTGGAGACACCCATCCGCTTTTGTCCTATTGTGGAATACTTATAAATCATTATTAAGTCTCCTTCAGATAAGGTAAAGGCTGAGTTTAACAAGATATTGTGTGATATGATACAACAGTTCAATGTAATATAATACTATAATTATAGTATAGTTTAATAAAAATATAATTCAACAAAATGTAAATTTCATGGTGTCTGTCTTTGCATCTGAGACCTTAAACTTTGCTGAACTCCTAAAGCAGGACTTGTCTCCTACCTCTCCCATCCATAGGCAGAGCCATGATGATTGCATTCTAGGAGGAAGCAACAACCTTATATAACAGAAACTCCTATTTCATCCAAGTCAGCCACATGATTGGAATACTGGCTCTTCTTACTGCCTGCTTCCAAATCAACATGAATATAGCTAAACATTGCCCTTTGACTGCATCCTAGACAAAGTAATTATTTCTCCATATACTCACTGCCTCAAGTCCTTTCATTTCAGACCCAGAAGGCTAGATTGATCATTTATGGATCATGAGGTTTTTCCATAATCTCTTGCACTGGTGCCCATTTTGCTAGGTTCAGTAGGGGCTGAGACTTTTCTAGAAGCCTACTTCCCCATCTTTTATTATATTTATATAAACAGATATTTATACAAGCAATCAAAACTACACACATATGTGTGTATACACACATGAACACACACATACATGCACATACTCACAAAATTTAAAGATTGTGGCTAGGATTCTATTTTTTATGGGAACTGTGTTCCAAATATTCTTGTTGATTGCAATAAAAATATTTTTTACTTCATGGATATTTCTACTGATTCCTTACATACTTCTAAATAATGTCTTTTTCCTTTCCCCCTTCAAATATGACTGATGAAAGATTGCTCTTCTTTTTCTTCATTTTTTTATCGTTTTTGTAGAAATATCCTTTATTGTTTTCTCAACCACCAACAGGAGCACTGCAGGAGAAAAACTTATAAATCCTTCCCCCTTACTTTTTTTCAAGATGACAGATGAAAATGCAGTGGTTTGTTTTTAAAACTATCTTTTCATGATATTATTTAAATCATTCTTTACAAACTTGAGAAGGAAAGAAGCATTGCATTTAAATTGATTAATATTTGCAGAGGCTATTGTGTTTGGGGAAAATAATTTTTTAAAATCTGGATAAGAATTTTATAACCTCAGAGACTAAAATTAAAAAAAAACCATGGATTTAGATAATTGGTTAATACATTTGATCATATCCTTAATGTTTTCTTTTTTCTTCTGGTTACATTTCAAGAAATATCTTATGGGGAAAACAAATATGTCATATATTAAAAATAATTTAACCATTTAAAAAAGAATTACATTTCCATTTCAGCTATTGATTTTCTTCTTTTAGCCTCTAGCACAAGCCTAAATACTGAATCTGACTCCTCACAAGCACCTCATTTTTTTTTCTCTTTTCAGTATATGATTTTGGAATAGCTGTGAACCTGTAGTACTAATATCTACACAAAATTAAAGTAACATATCCAGAAATATTTAAGTATGCTGTGAGCAATGGTCTGATGACTTCATCTTCAGTTTCCATTCATCATTTATCCCTTGTTTTGTTGGAGAGTTCCCACAATTGTCCCATCAAAATATTTTAGGTATTTGTTCATATGTTTGGGCTCCAGGAACCCAGCTTGAACTTCTAGGTAAGATATTATGAAATGGGAAAGAAGGAGGAAGAGGAGCTGTTGAAGGAGAGGTCACTGGAACAAGTAAATATAATAAAATAAGTATTTATTAAGAAATTGCTTTGTGCCAGACACTGTGCTTGGTGTTGGAGATATAAATAAGAAAAAAGAAAGACAGTCCTTGCCCCCAAGGAACTTAAAATCTAATGAGGGAAGTCAATATTCAAAAGGAACTTGAAAAGGGTGTGGGGAGGAGGCATTAGTTTCAGAGGAGTTCAAATTAAGAAGAGATGTAGATAAAAAGGAGAAATTTCCCTTAAAGTTTGGAAGTTTATTGAGGTGTTGAATATTCAAAATAGTTAATAGCATCATGAGATCAGGTGAATAGCTGATCCTTTGAAGGGCATCATGTTCCCTAGAGTGAGTTGACCAAAAGCTTTCCATTTAGCATCCACAATTGTTGAATCAGCATTCCTCAAAAATGATTTACCATTCATTTTTACAACTCATAAATTTGCCTCACATGCTTTCCTCATATTCTTCTATTAGACACCATACTCAACTTTTAAGGCCCAAATCAAAAACTACTCCCTCCCTAATGCCCTCTTTGATGCTGGTATTTAGAAATAATCATTGCTTCTACCTTATGTAACACTTTATTACCATACTTATGTGTGGCAGTTTTTATAGAATGGGTAATATTCTCCTACTTGCCTTTGACCTGGGTGAAAGAAAACATTTCTTATTTATATTTGCAGTTTCTCCACTATATGGTATGGCATTCCATATAAATGGATGTATAGATAAAAATTTATTGGAGTAATTTGCATTGTACTCTGTTATTGCATTATTTGTTACTGCTGATGTTATACCCACTTTGTTGAAAGCTAGGCACATTTGCTTCTTCATTTCTCTTCTGCCTCATGTGACCAGCCATAAGGTAATGGACTGATCAAAGATAGTTCCCTTTTTTTTGTTTGCTTTTCTGATCATTTTTATTCAAATTTGTTTTTTTTTAAGACATTAAACAGAATAAGATAATAATTCAACGAAATCTATAGTTCAGAAGCGTTTTTTGGTGTTTAACAATTTCTAGGAAACAAAACTAGAGTCATCTTAAACTGAACAAATTGACAAACCATTGGCAAGTTTGTAACACTAATAAAAATTTTAAAATTGCCTTTATTAATCATACATATCTATTTTAATTTATTTTTATTTTTAAATTTTATTTTAAAAACTTAATTAATTTTGAATATTTCTCCATGGTTACATGATTCATGTTCTCTCCCTCCAATCTTCCCTCTCCCTCTTCCAAAGCCAAAATGCAATTCAAATGGATTTTACTGGTATCATTGATCAAGATCTATTTCTATATTATTAATATTTGCAATTAAGTGATCATTTCTTTTCCCATAGATGACAGGTATACTATTCTATATTCACCGATTTTACTTATAGTTTCTTTCTTTATATTAAAGTCATTCACCTATTCTGAAGTTATCTTGTTTAGGGTGTGAGACATTGATTGAGACCTAATCTGTCCCATATCGTTTTCTAATTTTCCCAGCAGTTTTTGTCAAACAAAAAAATGTCCCAAAAGCCAGGATTTTTGGATTTATCATACACTATCTTGCTGAGGGCACTTACCCCAAGTCTATTCCATTGATCATCCTGTCTGTCTTTTAGCCAGTACCATATTGTTTTGATGACCACTGTTTTATAGTACAGGTCAAGATCTGATACTGCTAGGTGCCCATCTTCCACATTTTTTTCATTATTTCCTTAATATTCTTAATCTTTTGTTCTTCCAAATGAACTTTGTTATAATTTGTTCTTATTCAATAAAAAAAAGTTTCTTGGTAGTTTGATAGTTATGGCACTGAAAAAGTAAATTAATTTGGGTAGGATTGTCATTTTTATTAGGTTAGCTCATCCTACCCATGAACAATTAATGTTTTTGCAAATATTTTACCTAGTTTTAATTGTGTGGAAAGTGTTTTATAGTTGTGTTCATATAATTACTGTGTTTATCTTGGTAAATATATTTCCAAATATTTAATATTATCTAGGGTGATGTTAAATGGCATTTCTCTTTCTAACTCATGCTGCTGAGTTGTAATGGAAATATATAGAAATGCTGATGATTTATGTGCCTTTATTTTGTATTCTACAACTTTGATAAAGTTGTTAATTATTACCACTAGCTTTTTAGTTGATTGTCTAGGATTCTTTAAGTAGACCATCATATCATCTGCAAGGAGTGATAGTTTAGATTCCTCATTGCCTATCTTAAATGCTTAAATTTCTTTTTCTTCTCTAATAGCTACTGATAGTGTTTCCTGTTAGTTTGGTTATTTATATAGTCAATTATGTGGATGGTTTTCTTAATATTAAGCCATATTTGCATTCCTGGTATAAATCCTACCTGATCATAGTGGATAATTCTCATGTTCACTTGCTGGAGTATTTTTGCTAGAATTCTATTTAAGATTTTTGAATCTATGTTCATTAAGGAGATTGGTCTGTAGTTTTCTTTCTCCATTTTTGACCTGCCTGGCTTTGGAATCAGTACCATATTTGTGTCATAAAAGGAATTTGGTAAAACTCCTTTGCTTATTTTGTCAAATAGTTTCTAGAGTATTGGGATTAGTTGTTCTTTAAATGTCTGATAGAATTCAATTGTGAATCCATCTGGTCATGGGGATTTTTTCTTAGGGAGTTCTTTGATAGCTTGTTCAATTTCTTTTTCTGATATGGGATTATTTAAGTATTCTATTTCCTCTTCTGTTAATCTAGGTAATTTATATTTTCGTAAATATTCCTCCATTTCACCTATATTGTCATATTTATTGTCATTTAATTAGACAAAATAGTTCTTAATAATTACCTTAATTTCCTCTTCATAAGAGGTGAGGTTGCCCTATTCATCTTTGATATTGTTGATTTTATTTTCTTCTTTCATTTTTTAAAATTAAATTAAATAGTACTTTGTCTGTTTTATTTGTTTTTTTTTAATGTACCTGCTCCTCATCTTATTTATCAATTCAATAGTACTTTTACTTTCAATTTTATTAAATTCTTCTATGATTTTTAGGATTTCCAATTTATTTTTTATGTGGGGATTTTTAATTTGTCCTTTTTCTAGTTTTGTAATTTGCATGACCAATTCTTTGACCTCTTCCCTCTCTGATTTGTTGATATCTGGACCCAGGGATATAAATTTTCCACTGAGTACTACTTTGGTTCCATCCCATAGATTTTGATATGATGTCTCCTCATTCTCATTCTCATCATTGAAATTAATGTTTCTATGATTTGTTCTTTAACCAACCAATTTTGGAGAATCATATTATTTGATTACAATTAAGTTTTTTATTTGCCTCCTCATTTACCCTTACTAATTATACTTTTTATTGCATTATGATTTGAAAAGGTTGCATTTATCATTTCTGCTCTTTTGCTCTTGTTTGCCATGTTTTTATGCCCTAGTACATGGTTAATATTTGCGAATGTACCATGTGCTGCTAAAAAGAAGGTATATTCCTTTTTGTCCCTATTAATTTTTCTCCTTATATCTCATTTGCACACATCTTACCTCTTTCTTATTTATTTTTTTGGTTTGATATATCTAGAGCTGATAGAGGAGGGTTCAGGTCTCCCACAAGTATAGTTTTACTATCTATTTCCTCATTAAGTTCAATAGTTTCTTCTTTAAAAATCTGGACGCTATACCATTTGGTGCATATATGTGTAATACTGATATTTCTTCACTGTCTATAGTGCTTTTTTTTTTTTTTTAATTTTTATTTGGTCATTTCCAAACATTATTCATTGGAAACAAAGATCATTTTCTTTTCTTCCTTCCCCTCCCTCCCACCACTTCTCCCATAGCCCACGCGCAATTCCACTGGGTATCACATGTGTTCTTGATTCAAACCCATTTCCATGTTGTTGGTATTTGCATTAGTGTTCATTTAGAGTCTCTCCTCAGTCATATCCCCTCTACCCCTGTAGTCAAGCAGTTGTTTTTCATCGGTATTTTTACTCCCACAGTTTATCTTCTGCTTGTGGATAGTGTTTTTTAGATCCCTCCAGATTGTTCAGGGACATTGCATTGACACTAATGGAGAAGTCCATCACCTTTGATTGTACCACAATGTATCAGTCTCTGTGTACAATGTTTTCCTGGTTCTGCTCCTTTCGCTCTGCATCACTTCCTGGAGGTTGTTCCAGTCTCCATGGAATTCCTCCATTTTATTATTCCTTTTAGCACAATAGTATTCCATCACCAACATATACCACAATTTGTTCAGCCATTCTCCAATTGAAGGGCATCCCCTCATTTTCCAATTTTTGCCCACCACAAAGAGTGCAGCTATGAATATTCTTGTACAAGTCCTTTTCTTTATTATCTCTTTGGGGTACAAGCCCAGTAGTGCTATGGCTGGATCAAAGGGCAGACCATCTTTTATCGTCCTTTGGGCATAGTTCCAAATTGCCCTCCAGAATGGTTTGATCAGTTCACAACTCCACCAGCAATGAATTAATGTCCCTACTTTGCCACATCCCCTACAGCATTCATTACTTTCCATAGCTGTTATGTTAGCCAATCTGCTAGGTGTGAGGTGATACCTCAGAGTTGTTTTGATTTGCATCTCTCTGATTATAAGAGATGTAGAACACTTTTTCATGTGCTTATTAATAGTTTTGATTTCTTTGGCTGAGAACTGCCTGTTCATGTCCCTTGCCCATTTATCAATTGGAGAATGGTTTGATTTTTTGTACAATTGATTTAGCCCTTTGTAAATTTGAGTAATTAAACCTTTGTCAGAGGTTTTTATGAAGATTGTTTCCCAATTTGTTGCTACCCTTCTGATTTTAGTTATTTTTGTTTTGTTTGTACAAAAACTTTTTAATTTGATGTAGTCAAAATTATTTATTTTACATTTTGTGACTCTTTCTAAGTCTTGCTTGGTTTTAAAATCTTTCCCTTCCCAAAGGTCTAACAGGTATACTATTCTGTGTTCACCTAATTTACTTATAGCTTCCTTCTTTATGTTCAAGTCATTTACCCATTCTGAATTTATCTTGGTGTAGGGTGTGAGGTGTTGATCCAAACCTAATCTCTCCCACACTGTCTTCCAATTTTCCCAGCAGTTTTTATCAAATAATGGATTTTTGTCCCAAAAGCTGGGGTTGGGTTTGTCATAAACTGTCTTGCTGAGATCATTTACGCCAAGTCGATTCCACTGATCCTCCTTTCTGTCTCTTAGCCAGTACCAAATTGTTTTGATAACCACTGCTTTATAGTATAGTTTGAGATCTGGGACTGCAAGTCCTCCTTCCTTTGCATTTTTTCCTTCTTTTTGTCAGTTGATGCCCAATAGATTGGGCTCCACCCTCTTACTTTCACCCTATGTGTATCTACCTTTCTCATATGTGTTTCTTGTAGACAGCATATGCTAGGGTTTTGGACTCTAATCCATTCTGCTATTCACTTACGTTTTATGGGTGAGTTCATTCCATTCACATTCAGAGTTATGATTACTAGCTGTGTATTTCCCAGCATTTTGATTTCTGCTCCTTTACCTGCCTTTTTTCTTTCACTATTTCCTTCTACATCAATGTTCGCTTTTGAACAGCCCCCCTTGTTCCCACCCTTATTTTACTTCCCTTTCTACCTCCCTCCCTATTTATCCCCCCCTTATTTTCCCTGTAGTCTTTCTAAAATTAACCCCCACTCCCTCCCTCTCTTGTACTGCTTCCCTCCCCACCAGACCTTTTGTTACTCTTCTACTCCCCTATAGGGTGCAAATCTATTCTCTGCCCCCAATGGATTGGATTGTTTTTCCCTCTTTGAGTCACTTTCAAAGCACATAAAAGTTGAGTATTTCCTGTCTCTGACCTCTTTACCCTTCTGGTGTATTGATGTTCTCCCCCCTCCCACCATGAGCTAATTTATGACATATAAATTTACCCCCATTTGTTTCTTTTCCCATTTCTTTTAATATTAACCTATTTTTAAGCTCTAATTATATATATATACATATGCATACTCATGCATATGTATTTTTGCATGCATATATCTATATACCTATTTATGTCTTGTCCTTTCATTCTATACAGTTTGTTGCTGTTCCCTCTAAGTATACTTCTTTTTGCTGCCCAGCTAATAACAACAGTTTTTAAGAGTTACCAATGACCTCTTTTCTTATAGGGATACATATTTTAACTTATTGAGTCTCTTAAAATTTTTTTTTGTTTTTCTTTTTTCCCCTCTTTTTTAATTACCTTTTGATGATTCTCTTGAGTTCTGTGCTTGGACATCAAATTTTCTGTTCAGCTCTGGTCTTTTCTTTATGAATTCTTGAAATTCTTCTATTTTGTTGAATGACCATACTTTCCCCTGTAAGAATATAGTCAGTTTTGCTGGGTAGTTGATTCTTGGTTGTAGACCTAGTTCCCTTGCTTTCCAGAATATCGTATTCCATGCCTTTCTTTTTCTCAGTGTGGATGCAGCCAGATCCTGAGTTATCCTCACTGTGGTTCCTTGGTATCTGAATGACTTCTTCTTGGCAGCTTGTAATATCTTTTCTTTGGTCTGATAGTTCTTGAATTTGGCTATAACATTCCTGGGTATTGTCAGTTGGGGATTAAGTACAGGAGGTGATCTGTGGATTCTATTAATCTCCACTTTTCCCTCTTGTTCAAGGATTTTGGGGCAGTTTTCTTTAATAATTTCCTGTAATATAATGTCCAGGCTTTTTCTTTTGTCATGGTCTTCTGGTAGGCCAATAATTCTTAAATTGTCTCTCCTTGAACGATTTTCTAAATCCTCTGTTTTGTGAATGAGATGCTTCATATTTTCCTCAATTTTTTCATTCTTTTGGTTTTGTTTTATAGTGTCCTGCTGCCTTGTGAGGTCACATGATTCTAGTTGTTGTATTCTGGTTCTTAAGGACTAGATTTCATCCTTAGTTTTTTGGTCGTCCTTTTCCTTTTGGTCGGATTTTCTTTGGAGGTCATCTTTCATCTTCTTCACCTCATCTTTCATCTGCTTTGCCTCATCTTTCATCTCCTTTGCCTCATTTTCCAGCTGATTGATTTTGGCTTTCAAGACACTATTTTCTGTTTCCAGATGACTTATCTTAGTTTTTAAGTTCTTTTCCCAATTGTCTTCAGCCTCTCTTAATTGTGTTTTGAATTGCATTTTTAGTTCTTCCAAAGCCTGTATCCAATTCGCTGGGATTTCTGATTTTTCCTTTGCTGATCCCTCCCCCTCTGTTTCATTCGCTCTTTGCTCATTACCTGTGCAGAAGCTGTCTATTGTTATTTCTTTCTTCTTTTTCTGTTGTTTGCTCGAGTTTACCACTTCTTTGCTCCCCGTATTTAGCTGTGTGCTCTTGCTCCTCTCATTTTGTTTTGGTTTTGGGGCTGTCAGTCTTCCCTCTTGGAACTTTGTCAGATCTCTTGGTACAGTCTCTAGGGGAGGAATGTTAGCTTTCCTGTCCTCTGGAGGCTTTTGATTGGATTGAGTTCAATTGGGTTGGGCTGTATGTGGTATGAAGCACTGAGGCTCTGAAGACTCCTGGAAGGCTGGGCCGCCCAGGCTCTCTCCAGTTCTCTCCAGCTGCTTCTCTGCTGTCTGCAAGTGCCTTTGCCCACCTCCCTAAACTCTGAGGAGTTCTGATGGGATTAGTTCAACTGGATTGGTCTGGATGTGCCCAAGGCAAGGGTGAGACTGGAGCTGGATGGAGGGATCCAACCACGGCCAGTTTCTCCCTGGCTTCCTCCCTGCTGTCCAAGCTGGATGCTCCGAGCCCGGCACCCTGCTGCTCACAAGGTAGACCCTGCAAACCAGCACCTTTGCCCGCTCAGAGGTTCCCGCTGCTGCTGGGGGCTCTGCCGTCTGGGTTGTGGGGGAGGAGTCCTGGGACCTACCCTCTGCCTTCCCCTTAGCCCTGAGTATTCTCGGATTCCGGCTTTTGGGGGGGCGTACCTTTTGATTTGAGTCCAGAAGGAGGGTTCCCCACTTCTGTCCTGTTGTTCAGATTGAATTTCGGTGCCCTAGAGCATTCAGTCTGTATTGGTAAGGAAGGGTCTTCCATGAGGTCTGAACTTTTGCTGCTTGCTAAGCTGCCATCTTGACTCCGCCCCTGGCTTTTCAGGTATTCCTTGCTCTTTGATTTTCGGTATCAAACTTTCCACAGAGCTCTGGTCTTTTCTTTGCAAAAAGTTGGAAGTCTTCTATTTTGTTGAATGCCCATACTTTCCCTTGGAAGTATATAGTCAGTTTTGCTGGGTAGCTGATTCTTGGTTGGAGACCCAGCTCTCTTGCCTTTCTGAAGATCATGTTCCATGCCTTACGATCATTCAGAGTGGAACTTGCAAGGTCTTGTGTGACCCTGATTGGCATTCCTTTATATCTAAATTGTCTTTTTCTGGCTTCCTGTAGGATTTTTTCTTTTGTTTGATAGCTTTGGAATTTGGCAATTACATTCCTGGGAGTTGTCTTTTGGGGGTTTAGTGTAGAAGGTGTTCTGTGAGCTCTGTCAGTGGATGTATTGCCCCCTTGTTCTAGAATCTCTGGGCAATTTTCTTTGATTATATCTTGTATCACCATGTCCAGTTTGGTGTTTATTTCTGGCTTTTCTGGGAGTCCAATTATTCTTAAATTTTCTCTTCTCCCCCTGTTTTCCAGATCTATCACCTTGTCGGTGAGATATTTTATGTTCTCTTCTAATTTCTTGGTGTTTTGGCTTTGCTTTATTAGTTCTTGCTTTAAAGCCTGGTTTTCTTTTACAGTTTGGTCAAACTGGTTTTGTAGATGCGTGAATTTCTTTTGCATCATTTCCCACTTTTCCTCCCAGAGGGCTTCCATCTTTTTGGTCCTTTCTGATTCAAATTCTTCATGGGTTTGTGGAGAGTTTCTATTTCCTTTGGAAGATTTTGGAGAATTTTCTTGTATATCTTCTTCTATCTGCTCTGTATTTTGTATTTTGGCTCCATAGAATGTGTCCAGAGTCGCCCCTTTCTTCTTATTTTTCTTGGTATTTTGGGGCTTCTGTGCTTCTGTGGAGTTTGTCATCTCTGAACGTGGAGGATTGGCTTTTCTTGTCTTTGTCTGGTGATCAGAGGCTTTAGTCCTGGGCAGATGTTGGTTCTATGAGCGTTCCCTGAGTTAAACTGAATATGCCTCACTGGAACTGGAATGGAAGGGTCGGACCACGAGGCCACACTCTCCCCCTGGCTCGATTTCCGGAAGTTGCCTTCAGAATCCCTGGCCATGAGGCTGTTTCGTCGGCCTGCGGGGGGATGGGCTGCCGCTTCCCCAAGCTCCGAGAGCACAGACTTTCACTGAGACTTGGATAGCAGGATCCAGCCCGTGAGGCTGTCTTGCCCGCCCTGAGGGTTGCTGTTGTTTTGACCAGCTCTTTGCAGCGGAGGCCCCAGGCAGTAACTTTCACCAGGACCGACTGGCTCTCTGCAGCGGAAGCCCCAGGCAGTAGCTTTCACCCGGACTGGGACTTGGGTAGAAGACCCTGAGGGTTGTTGTTCCTCAGACCCTGCTCTCTGAGCCCGGCGCGGCTGCCGCTTCCGGGAGCCTTGGACTCTGCGCTCCTACCCCTGAGGTCCGAGGGATCTCGGGTTCTGGCTTTTAAGGGGAGCCGTACCTTTTGAACCGGGTCCAGGTCCAGGAGGAGGGTTCCCAGGGTCTGTGCTGTTGATCGTTTTGAATTTCGGCACCTTAGGAGCTTCTAGTTTGAGATCGGTCGGGAAGGGTTTTCCGGAGATCTGAACTTCAGCTTTCCTCTATAGTGCTTTTTATCAGAATGTAGTTACCTTACCTAACTTTAATCAGATGTATTTTTCCTTTGGCTTTGTCAGATACCATGATTGTGACTCTTGCCTTCTATTTCTCAATTGATGCCCAATAAATTTTGCTCCAGCCTCTTACCCTGTGTGTGTCTACTTGCCTCATGTGTTTTTTTGTAGACAACATATGGTAGGATTTTGGTTTCTAATCCACTCTGCTCTTTGCTTCCATTATATGGGTGAGTTCATCCCATTCACATTCAGAGTTATGATTGCCACCTGTGTATTCCCCATCATTTTGATTTCCTCCCCTAGTCTTGCCCTTTCTTTTTTCACTATTTCCTTCAACACCAGTGTTATGCTTTTAATCAGTCTCCCTATTCCCCACCCTTATTTTCCTTTCCTTTCCATCCCCACCCTTCTTATTCCCCTCTTATTTTCCTTTAAGGTCTATTAAGTTCCCTCTCCCTTTCTTTTATATCTCTTTTCATACTCCCCCACCCCTCCCTCCCTATATTTTCCCCTCTCACATTTTCTGTAGGGTAAGAATGAATTCTATATACCAGTGTATCTAGCTGCTCTTCCCTCTCAGAATTGATTCCACTAAGAATAATGTTTAAGTATTACCCATCACCACTCTCTTCTTCTCCTTCTTATAATAGTATTTTTCCCCTCCCCATCCCATGCCCATCTTTATGTCATATAAATTATTCTATTTTTCTTCCTCCTTCAAGTTTCTCTTGGTGTCATCTTTTATTCCCACCACCCTACTTTTTTTTACATGTCATCTTAAACCTCTTAGTATCCCAAAGTCTGTCTTTTAATGATTCTTCTATCTTCTATGATAGTGAAAGCAGTTTTTGAGAGTTACAAATATCCTTTTCCCATATAGGATTATAAACAATTTCATTGCATTGAGGCCCTTAAAATGAATTTTTCCCATTCTTTCTTGTTTATCTCTTCATGTTTCTCTTGAATTTTGGATTTGGACATCAAAATTTCATTTGATTCTGGTTGTTTCCTTATAAATACTTGGAAATTATCTATTTTGTTAAATGGTCATATTTTCCCCTGAAGGTATATAGTCAGCTTCGATGGGTAGCTGAATCTTGGTTGCAGGCTCAATTCTCTTGCCTTTATGAATATCATATTCCAAGCCTTGTATAAAAATGGAAGTGCCTTGAATATAAATAAAGGTTTCCTCCACTGATAAAGACGGTCAATTAGTGGAATACAGAGAGAGTTTCTGGGACAGGGTCCCTGTGAGAGGGAGAGAACCAAAGCTTGAGAGAATCTAGCATCTGTCTTTCTCTCTCTTCCATGTGAGAGGCAGTTGTCAGGTATAACATTAAGCTCTTTGAGGAAATTGACTACAGGGTAATAGTAGACAAACTTTCCCTATCAACCAAACCTATGTATGTCCTCAGTGCCTGTCCCTCAAAGAGGATCTAGAGATAGACCCCAGCAAGGGGTCTTGCCTCAGAGTGAGTAGCCTCAGGAGATTCTTTGTCATATTTGACTCTTGTTCTATGTTGTCACTGAACCCTTCAAACTTTATTAAGAGGCTTAATAAGAATCTGACTACTTTATGGAGGGTTTAATACAGAATCTCAGATAAACTGGGTAAAGGAAGAATGGGATAGGATTGCCCTATTGCTTCCTAAATGGTCCTTTGTCTGAATGGCATGAAACTTTGCTCATTCAGATTTCATCATCCTGTCACAGCTAAAATTACCCCCACATTAGTTTATATATCTATTTGGCCCAAGTGACTATTAAAGGAATAGGTGCAGGAAGGTAGGAAAGGACAAGGGAGCTGGGCTCTTCTTTCTGTGAGTCCACAACCCCTGCTTTGGGATCTGACATATCTTCTCCTCAGATTAGAGGTGACTGGAGATGCTTGATTGAAGAAAAGATCTTTAGGAAGCTTGAAAGTAGAACAGAATTCTCCCAGGTGGCTTTCTGTGAAACCACAAACCTCAGAAATAGGTCTTCTCAGGTCAAGGACTCAGCACCAAAGCCCCAAGAACCTTCTTAGAACTCTCCCAGGTCTGTTTCCTTCCCAGAATCCTCTGCTCTCTCCAACTGTCACAGATTTTGCTTTAGCCCTGATATCAGGGTTCCAAAAATCCTCCCATGCACTCATCCTTTATACTTGTCATCCTTTAGTTTGGAGGCTGACAGGTCCTGCGTAATCCTTATTGATGTTCCTTGGTATTTGAATTGTCTCTTTCTATCTTCTAGGAACATTTTCTCCATAGCTTGGAAGCTCTTGAATTTGGTAATTACTTTCCTGGGAGTTGTGTTTTGAAGATTGAATGTAGAGGGTGATCTATGGACTCTTTCAATGTCTATTTTGCCATCATGTTCAAAAATATCAGGGCAGTTTTCTTGGATAATTTCTTGTAGTATGATTTCAAGTCCTCTATTTTTTTCCAGGTTTTCTGGTAGACAAATGATTCTTAAATTGTCTCTCCAAATCTGTTCTTCAAGCCAGTCATCTTCCCAATGAGATATTTAATATTTCCTTCTTTTTGGTCATTCTTTTGATTTTGCTTTATTAATTCTTATTGTTTTGTGAGATCATTAGCTTCTACTTGCCAAATTCTACTTTTTAAAGATGGTTTTCACCTATGATCTTTTGATTTTCATTTTTGGTTTGGTCTATTCTGCTTTTCATGGCTTCCACCAGGTCAATTCTGATCTCTGAGTTGCTTATCATTTCATGTGATTTCTGGGTTTCTTTTCTTTGCAAGTGGGAGATTCTGTCTTTTAAACTGTTTTGTTTTTTAATTACTTGTATTTCTATTCCCCACTTTTTTTGCCAAGTTTCTTCTATCTTTCTTTCTTTTTAAAACCCTTACCTTCCATCTTGGAGTCAATATTGACTCCAAGGAAGAAGAGTGGTAAGGGCTAGGCAATGGGGGTCAAGTGACTTGCCCAGGGTCACACAGCTGGGAAGTGGGTGAGGTCATATTTGAACCTAGGACCTCCTGTCTCTAGGCCTGGCTCTCAATCCACTGAGCTACCCAACTGCCCCCAATCTTTCTTACTTGGTTCTTGAACTACAAATTAAGTTCCTGGAGAGCTTATGACCAATTTCAATTTTTTTTTGAAAGTTTGAATGTGTTTACTTGTTTTTCACTCTCTGAGGATTCTTCTATAGTCCGCTGTTTTTCTTCATACAAGTTATCCAATGTCCGAGGCTTTTTCTTATTTATTTACTTATTTATTTATTTATCCATTCATTTATTTATTTATTCATTTATTTGTTTGTTTTATTTATTTATTTATTTTTAGGTAGTTGTAGATTGTAGTTCTTGGGTGTTGGTGGCCATTGTTTCATTATTTTTTTCTTCTCTTCCCAGTCAGAAATCTGAATGAGAAGGGTAGCCAGATCTCTGTTTATCAAGCTACAGACAGATTTTTGCCCTGAGGCTATTTTTCTAGTCTCCACTAAATCTGCTGTTGCAGCCCTTCTCTGCTCTATCTCTGTACCCAACCTCATACTTCTCAGTCTAGGGTCCCAAGTCTCACTGCCCTCAGGGGTAAGTCTGTGGTGGCCTTATCCAGCCCCTGAGAACCTAGAAAAGGCCCCTCACTTGCTCTGACTCTTGTACAGTAGGTGGAGGTGTGGAGGGGTGATCAGCTTGCACTTTGGTAGGTTTAATTTTACCCAGTTAGAGCATGGAAATGCCTAAACTCTGCCTACCATAAAGACTGTGCCCTACAGAAGAGCTCCTTCACTTGTCAGATTTTGATTTTTGTCCTTTTGAGGCACTTTATATTTGTCAGTTGTGAAGTGAAGAAGACCCTTGATTCTACTCTGGGACCATCTTAGCCTGGAAGTTGACAATTCCCTTTTCCTCTCAACATCATCATACCCCTTGTTTGACAGGAAATTTTTAAGAAAAACAAAAGCCAGAAAACAAGAAGGAATTCTTTTACTCCCAGATGGTCTATGTGTGATACAACTATAGGGATGAACATATATTGGTTTTGAATAATTAGAAAATTTGGATTCCATCTCCCAGAAATCTCTCCTTATCCCAAAATTCCTTTTTCCCTTTGTTCAGGTTAGTGATGTTATGTTATTGTTTTTAAACTCTGGGTAATGCCTCTCTATCTCTCTTTTTCATGTGCACTGCTGTGAGTGTTGGTTTTCTTTACTGAAGTTTTTCTTCCCTGGCTTCATTTTATTATTAATAAATCTTATACATATAATACTTGGGGTATTGGATATTAATTTTTAAATTCTACAGTTTGCATAGAATATAACTCTATACACATGCACATACACACATACAAGATTGATAGACCATCCAAAAAGTCGTAAAATTATTACATTTTATACCATTGGTAACTCTTTTTATAGATAGTGAATAACTTGAGCATAAATGACCTACAATCTACCCTTAGGCATTCAGATAATAAAAGCTGTCCTTGAGGGGTTTTTCAACAAATTCTGATGAACTACTTCCTAGAATGTAGGAAACACTGGAAGATATAGAGCCTTACAATGATGGGAAAGCTTAATAAAATAATAAAAGAGATAAAAAGCAAAATTAGAACTTTGAAAGATTTTGGAAATTGAGCTAGTAATTTAGAATAAAAATTAGAAAAATTTAATAAAGCATGGATACTCTGAAAAATGGAGAATAACAAACAATACAAAAATGCAATAATACTACAAGATATATTAATCTAAATACAATAAAACTAAAGAAGAATAGAGACCTCTCTCAGCCAAAGTAAAGTACTTTTAAGATAGTATATGGTAAGGCAATGTAAGAATCAGCAGTCTTCAAAAAAATATAATTACAAAAAGAAGCCTGAATACTATACTTTAAGAAATCATACAAGAAAACTTCCCCAGGGTTTGGAACAAGAGTAAAAAGAATGGATTAAGGGAATATTTAGGGTATCAGCCTACAGTAACTTACCTGGCACCCACTCACGAAAGTTGTCAAGCTCTAACAAGATCAAAAAGATTGATTTTTCCAAATAATAAAAAAGTAGCAGTTGAATTGTCTAATACTACTTATGAATTGGATTGCAAGGCAAAGAACTACAATTCACTTTTAAAAAACATCTTCCCTTCAATAATGACATCCTATAAGTTAAGCATACTCTTACGTATTGTTCAATCATTTCATTTACATCTGATTATCAGTGACCCCCATTTATTTTTTGTTGTTGTTATTGTTGTTGTTGTTGGTTTATTTTGGCAAAGATACTGGAGTTGTTTGCCATTTTGAGAAAACCAGGATTGAACAAAACTTTTGAAAAACAAATGTAGCATATAAAAAGGAGATCCTTAAGAAAGGTAAATTAACACAAAAAGCTAGAAGTGCTAATAGTGGTTCTGTACTTCCATATAACAATGAGGAGATACAATTATTATTCATTGTGAATCTCACTTTATCTATAGTCTCAATAGGAGAGAAGAAAAGTTAAATTTATTAGAGGCAGAGAGGAAATAAAGGGAAATTATCAGAAGCTAATAAATCCAATTACAGATTAAGAAACATGTTTTGAAGGAAATTGATAAATATCTATATAAATGGAAAATATTTAAATTTAGTGACTGACAAGAAATCTTAAACAAATCCATTAAAAAAATATTAAGCACATCATGTTATGAACTTATGAAGAATAAAAAACTAAAACAGATATTTACAAGTGAATTTTAATATTTAAATAATAATTAATCACTATGCTATGACACTTTTATAAAATTAGAGAATGAAGGCACCATGCCAGACTACTTTCATGAGGAAGATACCCTGATAAGGATACCAGGAAAAGGTAGAACAGAATTATAGACCAAATGCACTAATGAATACTAATGCAAAGTTGTAATTATTGCATTAAAATTATTCATTGCAGGGAAGTTGGGATTAGACAATGGTTACAATGTTGTCTCAACCTTACATTTACATAATTATTCATATTAATAACTAGGCCTACATGATTATTTCAATGGATAAAAAATAAAATGAATCTGACAAAAATATAGAGTAGTAATATTTTATATATAAATGTCAAAAGTCACAGAATTGGAAAGAAACTTATTGGAAGCTTTCCCACTTAGTTGAAACAAGGACATCTCCTGTTTCTTCTGATAGTTGATAAAGTTTTAGAAATATAGAGCTATAGCAATAAAAATAATTTAAGAGAATAAACTTTTGTAATTCAGAGACAAAATTATTTTATACATTATATTTCTATTCTATGATCTGATTTGACAGTGTGATGCTTTACTTAGAAAATCCTAAATAATAGTTTTTATAAAAAGCTATTTCAGAAAATTAATAGCTTCAGAAAAAATAACTCTCAAAACAAATGTATAAGTATCAAAATCCACATATTAATAGTAAAACCACGAGGACAAGATATAGAGAAAAGTATAATTGAAAATAAAAACAAGATGCACAAATTTGGAGGAGTCAACCTGTCATACTTCCTGGTTTCCACCTCTAACTTATTTGCCACTTTTCCATAAGTATCTTACCAAAAACCCTGATCTTTCAAATGGTGAGGGTTCTCCATATATCCTAGATCTATTCCTAATAGTCTGATTTTTATCTGTCTTCCTGTTGTCATCCCTTCCCACTTAACTGCTACCTCTAGATTATAAATATAATTAGGGAATCATAAAATGAAACAAGAACTGGAGGTCCAATGGTAGGAGAGAACTCTGGAGAAAGAAATTCCATTGACTCAGGGCAGTATCTTCACTTTAAGTTGCCATCTTAATATGTTTCTCTAAGTACTGAGAGGCAGAGGGATTGCCCAGGGACCCACAGCTAATATATGAAGGAAATATGACTTTAATTATGTCTTCCTGGCTTAGGGGTCAGATCTCTATCTAGTATATTATATGCTACCCCTCTGTGAACAGTAGTCAAATCAACTCTTTGATTCAAAGAAACCATGAGTCAATTAATTGCCCCAGTGCTTCATTCATTATCACTGTGAGAAAGTCATTTAATGAAACAGCATTTATTAAGACAAAAGCAGACTTTTCCGAGGAAGTTCATGGGGGAGACAATTTATAAAGAAATAGATATATACCATATATGTATATAAATACATATACATATATATATATATATATTATCTTATCCTATGTTTGCTACTGTAGGTTTGGAAATTTCCTCAATTTTATATTTTGAGCCCCAGCATTTAGTTTAATTGCTAATGTTTAAGAAAAGTTCATTTTTTCATTGATTCATTAGAAATACTTTGACTCTATGTGAGGATCTCCTCTGTGGCTGAGAGGAAGGATTATCAATTTTTTTTCTTCTTCTTAGGACTGTGGAAGACTAATAAGATAAAGTAAATAATTTTGTCCTCTAGAGACTTCCCAGTACTAAAGTATAGCATGACATTTTTTTAATCCTTAACTTATCTCTTAGAATCATTACTAAACATCAGCTTCAAGGCAGAAGAGCAGTAAGAGCTAGGCAATTGGGATTATGTGACTTGCTCAGAGTATTGTCTGTCCACAGGTAGATGTCCAAGCTCATATTGGAATCCAGGACTTCTCATCTCCAGGCATGGCTCTCTATCTACTGAACCACCTAACTCTTGCTGTCTAGCATACCATACTAAATCTTTGTTCATATCTCAAGCACTTAAAGGTTTGAATCATCCTTGCATTTTCAAAATAGATTTAGATCAGCATCACCTTATAAGATGACTCCTCATATGTTATTAGAGGACTGAAATACAAGCAAAAGATGAGGAATACAAACAAGATATATCATGTAGATTTGTTCCATCTTATTTATTTGTTAGCACATTAAGTTGAAATGTGATATCTAGCTCATGGACATTTCCTAGGCAACCATCATTCTTACTTTTAGATGTCACCAAGGTCCCAGAATTTATGGAAAAAAATAACTCAAAAGTGAGTCAAACCAATAGAGAGAAGTTACCATGTTATTTTTGAAGTTAAAAAAATCCTTGAAAAATCACAATGTTAAGAGTCAAAACCTTGAGTATTCTTTTCATGCTGCAGTTTAATACTGTTGGGAGAACCGGACAAACAATTCTAAGAAATGTGATTTCCTGAAAAAAAAATGTATCCTTTTGTTTCCTTTCTTCAAACTTTTTTATTTCCATTATGAATCATGTATGTGTCAGTGTATTGATTTTTTATTGCATCACTCTAGATAAATAATCTTTCTGTAAGATAGTTATCCACATGATTATGGGCAAATCTCCCAAGTTTATGTGTTTATCATCTCCAGCAGAACATACAAGTGCTTGAAAACTGAATGTTCCACATAGCCCATCAATATTTTTTTAGTTTCCCACAAGACTTTGTTTAATATTTTACTTATACCAGATTTTTATGATATATTGCACATAAATATTTTATTCTGGGCAACATCAACCATTTTTCAATTTATTTCACATAGTCATCAATGGGTAAGCCATTTCCATAATATCAGAGCTTCTAACCAAGGACATAATTTACCATTTTACTATCTCTTTTGTCCTTCAGATGATCCACAGCCTTAATTCTTCAGACCACAGTATTCCATAAATTCCAGATATTATAATCATATCATTCCATAAATAATGGATGTACAGAGTCACTAGATATTTAAAATATAGGAGAATAATTTTTAAGGAAAAATTTCAGGCTTTGAAAATCTTACCTATTTTCCTCAAAGTTTCCATATTCCTATTAATTTCAGGACCCCAGTTTCAATATTTTTCCATATCATCTATCTATGAAACATGTTCTGATGAATGATTTCAGTGGAGTGTCCATGTAATTTGGTATCATAGATTGGAAAATGGAAATTATCCATCAACATAATTTGTCCTATGTGACTAGATAGGTCAAACTATTTAATAATTATGGATCTCACTTAGGAAACTTTGGTGTCTAGAAATTGTTTGACACAATAAACACCATGTCTTCCTTAAGCAAGTTCATTTGCAGGATATGAGTATTTATACAGAATCCCTCTTGGGTTTAGACTAGGTGCTAGGTTTCTTCTATGAGAAAAGCAACCAGCTCTGGTGAATATACATCTAAACATTGTGCAATTAATTCCAGTGCTTAAAGGTTAGGGAAACTGTATAATTCTGAGAAAAGTGGAAGAAACATCTAAACTAAAACAGTGCTTAGAAAAATTGTAATTGCCTCTTTCTTTCAATAATAATTGCATTGTGTTCAAAGTTATTTGTTGATATATGATTCAATGAATGTTGTATAATAACCCTCTAGAATGAAGTCTCCATATGTACATACATATGTAATGTAAATGTAATGTTAATATTGGTAAATTTTTTTCTCAAAGAGGACTAAGAAAAGATGAGAATGGAAATACATATCAAATAAAAGAGTTATACAAGGGAATCTATGCTTTCCATGTAAGTCAGTCCCTTTCTGCCATCTATTTTTTGCTATTTCAAAGTCAGTCAATCACTAAGGTTTTATAAAGTGCTTCCTTTATGTTTGGCACTGCATGAGGCATTGGAGATACAGAAAAGGTATTACCACCTGCCCTAGCCTCAAAGAACTCACATTCTAATGGAGGAGAAAATAGCAAAAAGCTATGCATATTCAAATAAACAAAAATACAGAATAGAGCTCCCTTTGGCAGCACATACACTAAAATTTGAATGATACAGATAAGATTATCATGGCCTCTGCACAAGTATGACATGCAAATTCATGAAGTGTTCTGTATTTAAAAAAAAAGAAAAAAGAAATAAATACAAATAGATGTAAAGTAATCTCTGAAGGAAGGCATTGGTAGCAAGGGAAAGGGCTTTCTTCATAAAGCAAGATTTACATTGAATCTTCAAGGAAACCAGGAGGTAGAGGTGAGGACCTTCAGTACAAATGATAAGAGTTGGAGGATGATGTGTTTTGTGTGAGAAAGAACAAGCCCAGTGTAACTGGATTATAGAATTAAAAAAGAAAGTAAAATTAGAGATCCCTGGCAAGGGAGAAGTGGCTAGGTTATGATGGGCCTTCACTGCCAAACAAAGGGCTTTGTATTTGATCCTGGCATTTAAGTAAATAGAGTTTAGGGAGTAGAGGGGTGACATGGACCGATTTCATTTTTTAAAAAAGTCCTTTTGACAGCTGAATGGAAGATGGATTGGAGTAGGGAGAGATTTGAATCAGGGAGGCCTGTCTAGGTGTAAGATGATGAAAGTCTACACCAGGGTGATAGCCAGAAGATTGGAGAGAAAATAGTATTATATTAAAGATGATGTGAAGAAAAAATATTGCAAACCTTGGAAATAGATTGAATATGTGAAGTAAGACTGAGTTTTTTAAGTCCAACTGACAAGAAAGATGTTAGTGACCTTAAAATAAATTGGGGTGTGGAAGGAGTAATAGGAAATTCAGAAGAGTGAATGTTTGTGAGGAAAGATGAGTTCCATTTTGCATATACCATATAGTACAGGGTCTAGTATTCAAACATGGTGGAAGCATCTTGAACTCATTTATACAGACTGATTTTACAAAATAATAAAATTTCTTATACCATTCTATTGATGTGTGATTTCATCAATACAGCTACTCCCTCCATCCCTGCCTGCTCATCCTGTAGGACATATCCCCACCCTCCCATAAATACAGTATAAGGGTTTGTGGTACCTTCTATATCTAGAACCATGGACCTACTTTGTGTCATAATAATAGCAAGTTTTATATAGTTCTATAAGGTTTTCAAAACACTTGAAAAATATTACCTCATTTTATCCTGACTGCTCTGTGAGATAGGTCTTATTATTATTCCCACCAAGTCATTTGAGATAGACATTAGTTAAGGGCCACAGATAGTTAATCAGTATGTAAGGTGGAATTTGAACACAGCATTTCCTGACTTGAGGTCCAATGCTCTATCCACTTAGCCACCTAGGTACCTTATGTCTCAAAAGAAATTCCATAATTTCAGCCAGGTCTCAAGACATTAACTGAGGGTCTTTTAACTAGTGACAGGGAGCACAGGAGTTGATAAGTTGATAGAGTATCTAATATAGTTTATCTTTAATTTATTTTTAATTTGAGATTAGAGTAGTATTGGGTATGTCAATGCACGCACATTAACTTATTTTTCCATTTTTTATAATGTGTGTCTCTATGTCTCTAAGGCCATGGTCCTCTTACAAATTTATGGGTAGATTTCAATTTTTAATATTAGATGGAGCTTTCATACTCAAGAATTTCTACTTTGATGAGGATACAGACTTCTGATATAAATAGAAATACATATACAGTCCCATATATATATATTACAAATGCATATATACATAAATTATATATGCATATATTGATATATGTAATAAGACCTAGGAAAGTATAAAGTATACAGGTTTCATGCAGCTAATCAAAACTCAATATCTCTAGATATCTGTTTTTCTTCATATATATGTGTGTATATATATATATATAAATATACACATTGTAGAACTGGCATGTGCCTTCATCAATGTGTAAACACTAGATATGGGAATTCCAGGCACTGATACAAAGTGGAAATCATTGAGAATACATAATCATAAAGAACTTCCTGAGGTTCAAAGAACGTATGGATTTCATAATGGGCATACGATTACTAATTGTCAGAACTGAAATTTGACTCAAATTTTGTGGACTCCCCATTTAGTGCTTTCTATAATTCATGAACACATAAATAAATGTGTTCATATTAACCAGTAAGAATTTCTTTAAATGTTCAAATGTATCCCTGTGTTACAAAAAACAAGAACAGGGAAGCCAAAGCACTGAATGATATTTTTTCCTGTCTCCTAATGTGTGAAATATGATCCCCATGGAAGATTACTTGGAATATGGATCAGCCCAGCAATGTGATGGTGAGACTCTGTATTATGAGTCCTGGCCAAGGTTCTTTTTCATTAGCCACTTCAAGAAAGTCAGAAATGATTTTCTTAACAGTTCACAGTAACAAAAGCTCCCATTTCAATTGAGAAAGTTTTCCTCACAGTAACTAAAAGAGGCAGATACAGTAAGAATTATTCTGCCAGCAAAAATAAATAAATAAATAAATAAAAACCCAAACTCAGTTATCTGACCATAGTCACAGAAGTAGGAAATAGCAGAACCAAAGTATTAATTCAAGCCAAACTCTTGTGATACTAAGTCCCATGCTCATTTCATTTCACAAAACCAACTCCTCCAGAGTGACCCAAAACAATACTGGCATGGATATTTTCTAGGTATATAATTTGAGAAAATTATTTGATAACCCCCAAGCCTCAGCTTCCCTTTCTGTAAAATATTGATCATAAGAATACCTGTGTAGTTATAATTATAAATATATATCATTATAATTATTATAAGAATACCTGTGGCATTGCTATGTTATTGGGAATGCCAATGTTCTGCCCTCACTTTGAAATGTAATCTTGTTTTTCTTAAGTTTATTGTTATTGTGGATAATTTTTTTTCTTCCTCCCACGAGATTATATTACCAATATTGGGATTTGGATTCTTGTTCCAGATACAGTCTGAATACAAAATTTCCTGGTTTTGTCCCTCCTGGGGAGGTTAAAAAGAGAAGAAAGGATATACACTAGCTTGTCAGGATTTTCTTATTTCATTTAATGAATAATTTCCCTTTAGCCATATTACTTTTCTTTGATTTTTATTATAGTTTTATTCAATTTATTATTATTTTTAAAATTTCTGGATCTGATGTTTCTTTTCAAATTTTAAGGTCAGTCTGCAAATATTTATTAAGAGCTTATAATGTGTGGGCATAGTAAGAAAAAATTAAATACAATTTGTAAGGAAACAAATGAATCTGAATAGGAATAATGATTTCTATCCTATTTTTAAAATGTAAGATTTTTATAAAATATTTATCAAGCTTAGTTATTTTTTTGTTTTGCTATATTTACAAACTGAATGAAGGCTGCAAAGTCCCAGTGCTTCAAGGTCTCAATTTTCTTCCATGTAGATAAGAAGTTATATCAACATTCAGGTCAGTTTCTATTTTAGAAAAGGTTTTTTCATGTATTAAAATGACTGTCTTGGCTTTGAGTGGATGTACATTTGTCTTGTGCCTTTCTGGGCATGAAAAAGTTTTGCCCCTGTTCTTCTGAAAACATGCTATAAAAGAATAACAGTCTAAGTTTTGTTTTGTTTTTTTGCCTTGGGCCACATCAATCCTACCTTATTGACCTAAGGAAACTGCAAATTATCACAGTTCTGAGTTTGGCAGACTGGGGTAATTAGTTCTCCTGCATACTTGACATTCCATATGTGTGAGCTGGAGAAAAATCTTTGAATGAGATAGAAAAGTTTGAACGTATTCCAGGAGTTGAAGAAATCCCACCCTACAACTTGCTCAAAGTTTGCAAGTTTTCTAAGTCTATATTTTCAGATAATCAAACTTTCCCAGTGTCTCTTTCCTAGACATGACATAAATCTACTGGAAATGAAACTAAAGCCTATTGGAAGAGAATACACCACCAAGAAAGTATATGACCAGTCCATTAATTTTCTTGGTCATACCTGTGTAGCTTCTGGTCCAAACCCCTACTTGGTAGCTCTGAGCTTACCCCGACTGGGCTGAATATAATGAGTTGGTCGGGTGAGTTTCCGAAATACCCTGACAAATTTACAAGGAAGGGAACTTTCCTTGAGATTATAAAAGGCATGTCTTCTTGTAGACAATGAACATGCTCATTATAGTCTTCTGAGGAGAGCAAATGATAGCCTTTGATGATAGTCTTTGTGACTGGGACAATTTCATAATAATCTTATAGGTTTGAGGCACTTTGGGCAACACTTAAGGAGCAAATTTCAATGACCCCCTAAGAGTTCATTGATATTTGCCACCAGTTCATGAAAGCCCCAGAGGTTGGGGAACCAAACCGTGAACCACACAGTTATTATTATCTTAGTGCTATTTCTATATTCATATCATCATGGGAAATAGGATATAGTCAAAAATTTACCAGTAAGGTGGTACAATAAATTTGAAAAGAGCACTAGATTTGGAGTCAAATTATTATGTACATTAATTTTGATGTGCCACTTAACCTTTCTAGGCTTCAATTGTTTTGTCTGTAAAATGAAACCTCAAAGATTTTTTTCCATTCTAGTACTAGATCATTCCCTTATTGGAGGTCTTAGAACAATGGGTGCATCTATGCTTGTTGAGTGTGCTGTAGTTGGGAGTTTTCCTTTTCTTTCCAGGTATGGGTTTGATCATTTACTTCCTGAGGTCCCTTCCAACTCCGAAATTCTGTAACCCTACTTTTGATTCTTCCAACTTTATCATGTTCCATGAGTGTGGCCACATAAAATCATTGGAAAACATTAGTGATAAAGATATATAGATGAGAGTGCATATAAATAAGAATGTTAATGATAAGTAAGTGATAGAAATACCACCTTCCCTCTTTTCACCATGTTATGTGATGTGTAATGAACTGGGGTTGCTCTATCTTAATCTACTAACTGGTTTTTGTTGTTGTTGTTGTTTAGTCATCCACTCATGTCCAGCTTTTCATAACCTCATGGACCATAAGGTTCTATGGGCTTTCGAGGTTTCCTATTTCCTTTTCCAGTGCAGCCAGAGGAACCTTTTGTCAGGCAATCAGAGGTTAAGTAACTTGCCCAAGGTCACATGACTGGTAAGTGTCTGAGGCTGTATTTGAACTCAGGTCTTTCTGACTTGAGGTTCAGCATCCTATTCATTGTATCACCTACTTAACTCTTTAGGATAGTTTTTATTGTTAAGAGGTTTTTCCTCATATAAAACTTAAATATGTTCTCTGCAATCTGTTGCTTCTAGTTCCACCCTTTGGGACCAAGTAAAACTATTAATTCTATCTCTACATAGCAACCTTTTGAATACTTAAGAAAATTAATATAACAATCAAACAAAAAAGATTTTTTAATTGCCTACTATGTGTCAAACACTATATTTGGTGTTAGGCTTTTGGAATAAAAGTAAAAAATAAAATTGTGTCTGCCTTCAAATTCTAATATCCTTAAAACCCAGTGGAAATGTGCATTGGCTATGTGAGGGGTTTGGGGGAGGGGAGGGAAAGAACATGAATCATGTAACTATGGAAAAAAAACATTCTAAATTAATTAATTAAATAAAATTTTCACACAAAAAAATTCTAATATCCCACTGGTTGAGGGTGGGAGTTGGGTAGAGGAGAGAACTTGCATTTAGATAAATAGATAAAAAATATGTTCCAATCAAACATGAAATAATTTAACAGAGGGAGAGACACTAACAACATGAGGAGCAGGAAATGACCTTCCCTCAAGTCTTCTATGTCTAGTTTAAGTCAAGTCTAAATATCCCCTTTTTGATTTGCATATACCTCAAGTCCTCTCACCATCTAGGTCAGTCTCTTCTCAGAGACTGCTTATCTGTCTATTCCCTAAAATATGTACAAAAGAAATTAGAATTATGTTCCAAAGAATTTTCTTATCACCTCATGATCATCCAGATTCTCTCTAATCCAAGAAAAATGTATGTTGTCAGAAATACTAAACTAATGGATAACAAAAACATGCCATTCTTAGAATAACAGGAATGGTTTTCTTCCTAATGGTTTTGAATAAATACCCAATTTTCAAGGAAATTAGTAACCAGTAGGTTACCAGTGATAAGATACTCTTCAGGTAAGGGGTGAATGCATGTGGGAAATACCATTTCTAAATGTTAGTGGTTTCATATACAGCAGAACCTTTTTTGTGCTTTTATTTAACTTTATCAATTCTACAAAATCCTTCTTTAGGGGTGAAATGGTCCATAAAATTGTTTATTTACCTTTAATACCTCTTTGAGATGAATGAGACTTTAATGTAAGTGGAAAGGATACACACTAGATTACCTTTGACCCTTAACTACACATTTTCTGTCTACTATTCCATGTAACTGCTGATAGAGGCAATAGAGCAGAAATATATACATATATATATATGTTTATGATTTAACATAAATCCTTATGGAAAACAGAATTGTCTAAAGTTCTTTAGAATCTAACACACAAAATTATTTCTAGAATATAAATAATTTTATAATATTTTTCAGTTAGAGAAAACTGTAGGTGACCAAAATAACTTGAAAGGTTGAATATCATATCATTCTGGTCTGTCAGTAAGTTTTATTTCAAAAGGATATTTCATTAAGTTGGTCTCAAAAACTGGTTTTTGTGTACAGAGGTCATATTGCAGAAACTCATTTCATTTCCTGAGTGGATATAATAAGAGTTCAAGAATCTCTGGTCCCATTATTTTTATATTTTATGTTTATAAATACTTCAGAGTAAAAAAGGGTACTTTGCTATTATAAACTTGAATTCCATATAGATAATAAACCCAGTGGTGGTAGTATAAAGATAGGGTAGGGTACTGTCCTCACCTAAGTTCATCACAGAAAGGCTAAGATCTCTTAGTTGAATCCATTGGACAAAATAGTATAAGTGTGAGTAAGCCCATAATAAATTTGAAAAGATAATAGTGGCTTTTGGCCATTGATTGAAATTAGATTATGCCGCACAGGAAATATCTCAAAATTGGCTACAATGAACCAATGTTTAAAATTTGACTAAAATAAACCTGTCCTCAGGGACAGGTATACAAACAAAACTAGTTTGGAGATTCCCAAACAAATCGTTGTCAAATTCAGCAAATAAGATTTTTTATGAGGAAATTTTGCTAAGTGCCATAGGCAAGAGAAGATGTTCTTTCTTCTCTTGTCCATCCAGCTGACCCCATAATGACCCTGTGAAATTTAAAGTGTTGGAATATTGAGTTCCCATGTACATTCATAGCAATACCAATTGGTGTAAGTAGCAGTATAATTGAAGCATCAAAAGTTGATGGCAACATCTACATGTATAGTTAAGAAACACACTAAAAAATGTAGTTTCTGGGTTTGATAAATGCATCAATTAACTATCAGAACTCAGCAGAGAGCTATCCATCAGAAGAATTTCATGAGATCTCTACAAAAGGAATAAAGAACTTCCAAAAGCCAGGAGTTATGAATGTAACCTATAGTCATGTTTGCTTTCCACATTCAAATCTATTCTTCATTTGAACTCACCTTGTAACTTTGTATGTTCAAGGAAAGAATAAAGAAAAAGTTTGAGGGATGTTGTATAATCACTCTCCTTGCTCTATTGACTTAGTAAGTACTCCTAGAATCTAATTAAGATTGGTATTCAACAGACAGAATGCTGGGGGTTTTCATGATTAACATTGATCAGGGGCAACTAGGTGGTTCAATAGATAGAGAACCAGGCCTGAAGATGGGTAGTTCTGGATTCATATTTAGCCTCAGACACTTCTTAGCTATAGGACCCTGAGAAAGTCACTTGCCCCCTATTATCTAGCCCTTATCATGCTTCTGCCTTGAAACCAATACTTAGTACCAATTCTAAGATAGAAGCTAATGGTTTTTAAAAAATAACAGTGATAGAATCTCATTTTCCTCAAGGTTAGCTTTAGAAGATCAGTGGAATTAGTATTTCTTCTAGGAAACTGGAATGACAATTAAAGGGTCAGAAAGGGGGCTACAAGCGAAAAAAATGTATCTTTAAGGGGAATTATAGACCTCTTCCATTTTCAGATACATTCAATGTGAGAAGAATAGAAAGAAGAAACACTTTGAATTTTATTGTTGAATGATAAGTGAAAAAAGCATATTATAAATTGGTGGAATTAAGAAAAAAATTATTCAGTTAGGTGAAAATTTACTTTAAAGGATAAATGAAACAGGAGACCTGAAACTTTATGATATTATCAATACCTTTCCACAAAATATTCATAGAGAACCTAGTTACCAACAAAGACCATGGCACCTGATGAGTAAGATTATGAATATGCATTTGAAAAGGATGAAAGGTTAGCCAGGTGATCTGATCAGGGTCCACATGATCTTTTAAAGTCATATTACAGGTTTAGAGTTGGAGGAGACCTTAGAGGTTTGTGACAGAGGCTGACACTAGAGAAAAAGTGCCAGACTGAAGAGTATGTGAAATTGATCACCTCGACAGGAGAGGGACCCCAGGAGGGAAAATCCAGAGGAGGGGAAGACTCTGGCTGGGAGAGCAGTGAGCTCTCTCAGTCTTGAGAAGCCAAAGAGAGAAGTTGGGAAAAAGACTTTTTCCTGAGGGTTACCCATTTTTTCTGCTGGTGACTGGAAATCTTTCCCCTCAACATCTCCCAATTGAAGGGACTTTCTGAAGATAAACCTGAGCAGACTTTAACTTATCTCCTGTTGCCCAGGAGTGAGTCAATCTGACATTCTCTCAGGGGGCTCAGACTGTCAAGGCCTGAGTTCCCCCCAAACTCAAGGGGAAAAGGTTTAGATAGAGACAGGGACTACTTTTCCCACTTTCCTTTTCCCATTCTTCCCTGCCCATTATTCCTTTTGTATTACCTGATTGAATTGACATTAAAAGTTATCTGTTCCCCAAGCTGAGTATGAGTGAATGGATCAAGGGGAGACTTCTTGGTCTCAAGTAGTGCAGAGGGGACAAGAGGGACAAGAGCTAATTGGGGAGAGCAGCTTTAGCTAAGGAGGGAAGACAGAAGGGGGGAAATCTTCAAACCCCCTCTTCAAACCTTTCCTCTCTGAGCCAGCCCATTACATCAGCTGTCTCCCCTGAACCCAATTTTGAGAAAGGGGTTCTCCTCTCTTTCTCCCTCTCCATACCGAAAGTCCAAGCTTCCATCAGGGCACAAAACTTCCCTCATTTATCTTTTTTTTATTACCAGTTGTCTACTCCAAACTTCTCTAAAACTTGAATCCTTTCTAAAATATCTTTGGGGTACTATTTCTGATTACAATTATCAGTGCTAATTTTTAACCCAGGGCCAAGAAGAACATGTCTAATCTCTTTTCTATATGCCAGCACTAAAAGTTTGAAAATAGAAACTTTGCAGTTCTTCCTTTCATCCTCTTTCTGACCCATATTCTCTGAAAGCTAAATATCTTTAGTTACTTCAATTTCTCCTAATGTTTCTTCTTTCTTCCTGCAAGATATATATTAATTTTATTTAATGTTTTATATTATGCCTAAAGAGTCAGCAATTATTACTTTTCTCTATTTAGTAATAAACATATATTCTCCTCAGAAATTTCTGCAATTTTTTACTTGACCCTTTAAAAGGACAAATACTAAAACAATGCTCCTTATTTTACTCCTGTAGATGAGATCAATAAGTATTTAATCATATAATTAATTACTTATATATTACTTCTATATTTTCAGGTAATGACATTGCTTGAAAAGGGTGGGGGAGCATTATTTTCAGGGTTATAAATTTTTTTCAAACAGGTTTGTATGTGAGGAATATCAAAATGGGAATGCCTCTAAACTCACATTTGTAGATCTATGGAGAATGTAGCATTTATCACAGAATGCTAAAACTAGAAGGGATGTCAGAAATTGTACTGACAGTTGTGTTTTACAAGTGAAGAAACAAAGATTCCAAATAACATATCTGGGAAAAACCTCCTCAAATATAGCAGGTTTCCTCTAACACTCAATGTAGTATCCTATTCCAACTCCCTCCCTATATTACTTTCAGCTGATCAATAAATTTTAATGTAATAAAATATAATATAACTGTAATATTAGGGCAGGGAGAGAATTGAGTCTTCCCTACCTGCTGGGTCAGGACCAGAGTGAGGTAAAGATGGAGTAGAGTCAAGTAGAGAGAGAGAGGATGGTTTGTTTTCCCTCTCAGCTCTCCCTGACAAACCCCACTCTGGTTGCCTTTCAAGACCTTAACTTCTGTTCCCTCAGAGACCTTGGCTAAAGAGTCTTGGTACAGTTACCTTCTCTCTCCCTAGGGAGAGGACTGTCTCTTCCCTTCCCCCAACTTCAAGTCTCTCTCTAGATGTGATGGAATCAGTCACTTGTTCTATTAAAACTTTTTTATTCTAAGGGAACAAGGCGAGGGGTAGGGCAGATGGTTTTAGGAATGAGGCAGAAGGGAAGGGGAACAGGGGGTCGGTCCTTGAATAACTGAAACCCCTTCTTCCCAAAGTCTGGCAGATCAGGCTTTGTTGATCTGCCCTCCTGGGGTCAGTTAATTAAGAAGTCCTGGCTCTCCAACTGCCTTGGCAACTGTAACCAGTCCAGGATTTTAGGGGATCTGGAGGAAATCTTTCTTCTGGTGAACAGCTTCCAGTTGAAGTCCTATTCACTTTTGTCTTCTTAGGGTATTGGGTCAAGCTTTCACAGGAGAAGATGTGTGCTGGTTCAGAGATACACCCAGTCCACCTTCCTGGTAGTTTCTCAGAGAGGAGAAGAATCTTTTCAACTGCCCAGATCAGCTCACTTCCTCTCCTTTTCTCAGAATGCTCTCTCCTTCCTGCCCTTTCCCCATTCCTGCAGCTTGCCAGATCTGCTTTTCTCTTTTTTTGCTGGCAGACTAAGTCTAGTTCATCTCTTACAAAAGGAAGCAAATTATTTTTGAGTGTTAACTTCACATTAGGCTTAATAATTTGAGACAGGACTAGAAGCAATTTTAAATTTAAAAAATGATATAATGTTGAGCATGTGCCTTACATTAGACCTTTAAAATTGTTTTTTGGGGGAAATACAGGCATCCTTTATTTTGCTTATTTTCCTTGTTGTTCTTTCAAAATACTTTTCAAGGGAGCAAGGCATAATAGATGGTGTTGAACTTTGGGGAAGGAAAACTTGAATTCAAATCCTCTCTTCCATCACTTCCTATGTGTTCTGGACAAATAACTTAATGCCCATATGCTTCAATGAATTATCTAGGACAGTGATGGCAAACCTTTTAGAGACAGAGTGCTATGTCCCCCCCCCCCAAGTACTGTGCCCCTCCCCACCACTGAGTGCCAGCATGCCACAACCCCCCTCCTTATCCCAGGCAGAGGAAGGAGGAAGTTCTCACACTGGACTGCTGAGCAGAGGGGTGGATGAAGTAAAGAATGTCATCAGCAAGTGTAGAGAGGGAAAGGGAGTGGCCTGAGAGCTCCACTCTCCTCCAGCTCTGCCATTTGTGAGTCATTCACCTGATTCCCTGTGCACTCCCATTGAACTGCTGGATGGAGGAGTGGGTGAAGAGAAAAAAATGTTGTCAGGTGCAGTGGAGAGGGAGCAGCTTTGTCCAAAACCCTCTGCCTTTCTAGTAATGAAATGTGGGAGGGGAGAGAGTATGGCAAGGGTGCCTACAGAGAGCGCTCTGCATGTCATCCTTGCTATAGGTTTGCCATAATTGTCCTAGTACTTATTTACTAAATCAGAGGAGGTACATATATATTCAGCACAGGCCAGGAGGTCTAGAAAAAAATCACAGGTCATGTCAATACTATTTTATGTCACTTTTCCTATTGAAGTAATCATTGGAAACATATTTCAGGCTTCTTCAACTTATCATATAGATATCCTTTGAATTAACTGAAATATTAATTGTGGGGGAGATTTTTGTCTTCCTTGATTCATAACCACATTCTATGACTGAAAGAATAATTTAATAGTCATTTTGAGACTGCTCTTAGGGATTATACATCCAAACTGGAAGGGAAGTAAGAAGTAATTTTGTTGAGCTTTCTCTTTTTACACATGAAGTCATCAAGATTCATGGAGATTAAGGAGTTTATCCAATACCATGAATATAGTTGGTAAATAAAGGATGTGTGCTCTAAATCTAGGTCCTCTGATTCTAGATCTAATGTTTCTTCTATGCCATACTTCCTCCTCCTACTCGATTTCACCCTACCTTTGCAGAGAAGTGCTTTGATTTGTGTTATGGGAGTCTGCTTCTTTGGAACATTCTTACTTGATGGAGTGCTTGAGCATGCAAACCGATGTCAGAGGCTTAAGCCACAGTGGTCACCAACTTTCTTCAATATCCTGCAAAGGTAAGAAACATTATTCCCTTTGTTCTCTTTGTTAGTCTTTGTTTAAATAATTATTTGAAATTGGGTGCCCCATAATTGATAGCAAACAATATCAATGAAAGACCACAGATGTCAGCTGCCTGCAATTTTCCCAATTTTCAGCAATTTCCTCTGGTCATTGTACATCAAATGAACAAAGATAAATTCTTTAATTTTTTAAAAATGCAACATTTTTGTAACAAATTTCTCCTCTGTGATAGACAATTCCTATTTTGATAAGATGCAACCTTGTTAAAGAAGCTCTTTTCTACTTCTGTTTCCATTTCAGCAACTTTAATAACTTTTGTTTTTATTTTCCTAGTTTTTTTTTGTATTGTACCTAAAAGAGATGATAATTTGAGTTGCACTTTGGGTTTACACTCGTGTTCTTTTTTTTTTAAGGATCAAAATGTTGCTTTCCATTTCTCTAACCAATTAGATTCCATTTAAAAACCATAATCGTGGACATTTATTTATTTTTTCAATTTTGCAAAATACTTTACTTTCCTTGTTTCATTTGTGTCTCATTGTAGCCCTAAGAGGTAGGTACTAAATAGGTTTTATTATCTCCATTTTATAGATGAGGGAACTGGAGGCTCAGAGAGGTTAAAATACTTGCCTCTGGTCATATTAGAAATTTAGATAAGCCAGAGGCATGATTAGAGGCCAGGTTTTCCTGATTTCAAGCCTAGTAATTTATGTACACCTACAGAGTATAAGAGATCTGATTGGACAATATCTATGAAGACAGAGACAGGATGAACATTCAGCTATTGGTCAATATGAATAATTATCCTGGATAGTTATTTTAAAAATTGGGGGATCTAAATTATATGATTTAATTATATTCTTTGACTTCATCCTCTATTGCTTCACAGTCTGCTTTCACTCTGGCTAACACTCACAAAAAACTATTCAGGAACAATGAGCTCCTAATTTCAAAATCAGTGGGCTTTTCTCACTTCTTATTTTTGACTCTGTATCATTTTCCTCCTGATCCCTTAATTTCCTTTGTTATGCTGGTTCTCTTATCTCTTTGTTCTTCCTCCTCTTCTTCAGAAGCAGTTTGATTTCTTCTTCCATTCCTTAAATGTAAACATCACCTATGGTTCTGGCCTTGGACTTTCTCTTTTTCCTTTTTTTCTTCTCATCATTAACTCTTTCCAGAATTATCAATATCTTTCCAAGGATTCTTTCTCCCCTTCAGCTTCTTTATCCTTCCAATCCAAACATAATTTTTTATAATTCTGATCTTCTGCCCCAAATCCTTCTTATTACCTAATGAATGAAGTTCAAACTCTAATCGAACATCCAAGGTCACCAAGGATGATGGAGTGTTTAAAACCTCTAATTTGAAGCAAGGAAAATATGTTTTAAGACATAATTGTATAATTTTTTTAGCTCTACAGCAATTAAATACATCATATAGCCTCTTTGGGCCTTGATTTTCTCATTTGGAAAATGGGAATGATGATACTTATATTTCAAATACATAGAATTGACATGTAATTAAAATAAGATAATATATGGAAAACATTAAATATATATTATTTAAAACATTCATTTTTGTTATTATTGTTGATAGGTCTCTAACAGGCCTTTATTGTTTTGCAATCTAGTATATCTACTGATTATCATCATTGTTACTTTTAAAAATATACACTGTAATCCTCTGGTCCTCTGAGATCTTATTTTTGCTTAGATATTTCACTTTCTGATATTTCAGTTTTTTCCTCCTCAATTCTCAAACCCCATCAATCCACAATGTATCCTTTGCTTTATCCAAACTAAGTTGCTTTGTTCACTGAATTTGCCCTTCATTTTTTCAGTGTCTTCTCATTTTCCTTAGGTTATTACCTTTACTTGAAAGATTCTTTTCACTTATCTCTGATGTAGAAACCCTATCCATACTTCAAGGTCCAAATAATATTCTTCCTCCTTCAGGAAACTTTTTTTTTATGTTCCTAGTTATAAGCAAGTTTTATTTGTACTCCATTATGACATTTGTATTATGTTGCTTCACTTTGATATATTATCTTTTTTTGTCCTGATATCAACTCTAAAAAATACAGTTGAAAAAAAAATGAAACTGAAAAAGGAAAAATTACTTACCAAGAATTACAGAGCTAGTTAAGCTTCTGAGGCTAGATTTGAACATGGGCCTTTACTGACTGTGAGTCCTATGCTCTATCCACTATATAACATTTCTATATGGTATATGCTCAATAAATGAATAACTTACATTTTTACTTTATATAATGCTAAATAGAAAGAACTTGTGACTGGAAATTCAAAAGATCATGGACCCAGAATTGGAAGCAACCTCAAAGACCCACTATTCCAATTCATTTATATTACAGCTAAAGAAATGGAAGTAAAAGAGAGGTTAACAATGACCTACTCAGGGTCACACATTTATTAAATACCTGAATTTTTTTTAGCTTAGGTCTTCTGAGTTAATTTATCATTCTACTGTGTAGAAGTCTTAATCCTGACTTCAATAACTAACTTCTTGGAAAGTAAGAAATCAGCTTCACATTTTCATCCCAAATGATTCATAAAAAAAATTATTAAATGTCTGCTGTGTGCTAAGCACTAAGCTTAAATCATCACCTATATATTATATATTATTTTTTGCCTCCTAATTACATAATATCACATCACAACACAACACAACAACAACACAGAACTAGTAAATAAGGTAATACATTAGTATTTCATATTTTACATATAACTATTAGCAGTATGGAAACAATGTGACACATAGTATTTAACCAGTCTTCAAAGTCATGATATAAATTAGACAAATCATACCACCTCTCTGAGATTCCCCCTAAAAAATGAAGAAATTGGATTATGTAAAATTTAAGATCACTTCCAGATCTAATATTGAATGATTCTGTAAATTAGCTATTTTTTCTGATGACACAAAACTATGTTAAATGTGTACTAATATTTCTACACAGTTTTCTATTTTCAAGTAAAATCAAGGCTCATTAATTAAATCATCAGGTTGACTGGAAAGTTAGCCGCATAGACAATTCTCCAAGATCATCTCGTAAGTCCTAACTGGGTGGCAATCTGATTTGTTGAAGGAACTATCCATTGTTAAACTACTGATCTTTGAGGTATGAAAATATATAAAGCATATGTTGTCTGATGAATTTGAAAGAGTTCCATTTATATTTAATTCTGGTCTCATAACTTTTCTATTTAAGGAAGAGAATAAGTCAACCTCAAAATAACTTAAGCAAAGCTGAGTGAAAATGAACTTCTGCTAAACTTCTGGTGAGCATTTTTGAAAAATTAAAATTAAATTGTATAAAGCCCTTTTGCCGCTGCCTCTTATGATTGGAATGAAGCTGCAACATCCAACAAAATGAATGGGGAAAATGTAAGACAGATGGCTCCAAATGGATTAACTTTAAATTCCTTTTATGGTTTCAGTCATTGCCATTTCTATGTAGTCTTCTTACCCTAGCTTGAGTTGCCAATGCTTATTTCCTCATGACTGAAAATTACAAGCCCACCTACTGACCTAGATACATGCCACTTTAAAGCCTTGTGTGCACATACTTTCCCATCAACCTCTGGAAGCAGCTCACGTCTGTTTCCTGTGTGTTGTCTGCATTGTTTGGAAAATCATTAAATCTCCCATTCCAGTGCCTCACTCTCAAATTGCCTTTGTAGGAACCAACAAATAGGCAGCTATTAGTCTCTAATTGCATTTCTGAAATTGTCACACTTGTATTTCACATGATTACACAGATGTGAATCCTGTTCATTACCCCTCTATAGCCATCTCTAGTATGCAATTCCAATTCCCCAGTTGAAAGTGAACCTCTTCTCTCAAATTTTCCTAGAAGACTTTGTTTTACTCTCTTATTCTTCTTTCCTTACGATTTTATTTGTGGACATATCATGTTCTCCATATTGAATCAAAAATTTCTTGATGATGTGCCTGTGATATTTTTCATCTTTGGATGTCTCCTATCACAAAATAGGAGTGTATAGTAGAAATTAAATAAATATTTTAATTATATTAATTTTTAAAATAAAAGTATTACCATGTGAAAGAAAAAATTCTCAAAACTAATACATCTTCCCAATTTTAGTTGGCTTATTTTAGAAGAGTCAACCATAGACATTCAGGATTTAGGGTTAAAATATAGCTATACTATTATTAATCACACTGCCATTTTGCAAATCACATGAAATGCATTTATAGGAGTGAAGATTTAAAGCTGAAAGCAACCTTAAAGGTTATATAATTGAACCCTCTCATTTTACAGGTGAGAAAACTAAGGCCCAGAAAAGTTAAATGAATTGCTTAAAATTACATAGGTACAAAGTAAAAGAACTAGGATTTGAACCCAGGTTCTTTATTTCTAAATCCATTGTTTTCTTATTTTGTCACACTGAATCAGCAGTGCATAGGGGCAACTAGGTGGGTTAGTGAATAGAGAGCCAGACCTGAAAAAAGAAGATGCTGTATTCAACTCCATCTCAGATACCTCCTAGCTATGTGACCCTGAACAAGTCACTTAACCCCAATTCCATAGCCATTACCTTTCATGCCTTGGAACCAATACTTACTATCAATTCTAAGACCAAGGTAAGGGTTAAAAAGAAGTTGCTTAGCAGATATAGGGCAAGAATTCCAGTCAGAATAAGATCTTGGTTCAATAACTTTGCCTTGGACACACACTAGTTATGTTAACATGAATGTCACCTAACATCTCAGTGACTTACCAACATCTCTCTAAAACTATATTAGACATAATTTACTTATCTACATGATTGAAGAGAGAGCTTTGGACTGTCCCTATAGCAAGATAGTCAAAGATATAGAGAATCACGTATATTGATTTCATTTGCCTACATATAAGCTATATGTATTTATACATCATGTGTACATCTGTAGACACCTGTATAAGCAGACACATACAATGATATATATTGGTTATGAAATCATATCTTACAAAACTACTCATGATAATATCATTAAAACAGTCCACCAAGTTTGCTGTCCCGTGTCTTTAATGACTAGGTGGACAATCTTAGGCTTTCCAAACAATATTGATCATTGTAAATCATCAGACTCATTTTGATGACTTGAAAAACTGGTTGTCCTCCTGGCAAATAGATAATCCACAGAGACAGGGAAATCTTTCTGGACTATTTATTGAAAATCATGCACAAGAACAAGACAAACTGATAAAGTGTAGGTAGGTTATAGTCAGCTTGAGGATAGTAAGTGCATACCCTGATGGAATCAGAGAACTTCCAAATTCTTTGGTGCCTCTTCTTTCTAAATAATATGAATTTCCTTTTTAATGGCTCAATATCCTGAGACAGCTAAGCCTCATGCTTACTTGACTTTAATAGTTATAAGTCTTATATAAGGCTCATCTCCTTCCCATTAGATTAGATACAAAGGGCTTTCAATTTGTATCTAAGGAGGGAATAATCGTAATGATAAATTCTGTTCAATGAGCATCTCCTTAGCATATATACTGTATTAAAGTTCAGGGGACACAGCCATAGCACTAATATAATCCTTTTAAACTTATACATAGAAAAAGTAATAGCATATTTAAAGATACATTTAGGGTATCTTCTGATTTCTGGAGAGAATGACCAGGGTGGGGGAACTTGGCTAGTAGGAAGCAGGAAATCTATGTTGAAAAAGAGTTCTAATACATCCCCAGCTATCAATACCCTGGGGAAAAGTTCCAGTTTCCTTGGGCTCATGTTACCTCGGCAAATGAGAATTTTACATACAAATAACTATGGAGCATCTATTTGGTGCTGTGAACCCATATGGTGCAAAGATCTAGAGCTGGGAGATATTTTAGATGTCATCTGGTTCAAACTCTTCTGTTTTGCAGGTGAGAAAATTTAGGTTTAGGAACGATAAATTATTTGCCCTTGACAGTAAATGTGAAGTGGTATTTGAACCTAAACTCTTAGTCTCTAAATCCAGTGTTCTTTTCCCTTTATCTCCTGAAAACTCCTATAGGACACCCAAGAGGAGTAACTTGCAGTTTTCTGGAACTTTGAGATTGGAGCTTAAAAGAGGAATGACAACTAGAGTTATACATTTGGAAGTCAGGAAGAAGTGATTATTAACTCTGTGAAATAGTATTATATCTATTTAAAAAAGGGAGTTTAACTTTCTCTCCAACCAGCTTTCCAATTATAGTTCACATTACTCCTCAGCAAGTTCCCTTTGATCCAGTGACATTGGTCTCCTGACTGTTTCAAGAACAAGATATTCCCTCCCTTGGTATTTTCCCTGTTATGCCTCATGCCTGGAATGTTCACCATTCTCAGGTCTAACTGTTACCTATCTGGTTGCCTTTAAGTCCCAACAAATATCACATCTTTTATACGAAAACTTACCCAACACCTTTTTAATTTCAGGGCCTTCACTCTTAATTTTTTCCTATGTATCCTCTAAGTAGTTTGCTTTGTATACATTTGTTTACACCTTGCCTTCCCTGTTAGATTGTAATCTCCTTCAGGACAATGATTATCTCTTGTCTTTTATTATAATTTTTTGTATCTCCAATGATTAGCACAATGTCTAGCATTTAGTAGGCTCTTAATACATGATTATTGATTGACTGATTAAAGGATAAAAAAAAGGGTCAAGGATTTATTCCTAGAAAACAAACTCATTTAAGAAACAGGAAGCTGAAGAGGATTCAGGAAGGGAACTAAAGGAATACCAGAGATACAAAGACAATGAGGATAGTAGTAATAAAGGAAAACAAGGGAGAAAAGAATTTCAACAAGAATCTATGCATCAACAAACATTCATTAAGCATTTACTATTTGTCAGATATTATGCTAAGAACTGGGTATATATGAGAAGACAAAACTGAAATAGTTCCTGACCTTGTGGAGCATAAATGATCCAAAAGTCTAAAGCCTTATTAAAAAAAAAAAAGGTATTGGTCTGGGGAACATTCCATTTCAATTTTGCATTTTCACTTACAGAGAAATTCTGAACATTCTCATTCATCTTCTCAGATGCCTTATTGTAGAAATTTCAGTTAAGTAACATCTGAAATCCATAAGTTGTTGTCCATAGACATGAAGAAAGATGCTTTAATTTCATATAAATATTTTTTCCAAGGGATCCGGTCAATTTTTACAACTTACAACCTTAAAATCTTTAATTCCACAATATCATAACCTGAGTATGGATTTAACTTATGTCAGTCACTTCTCTCTTTACCCAATGCAATGAGAAGAGGAACACCCTGGCAAAAAAGCAACTCAGCCTTTAGGAGAGCTGAGATTTTTGTTTAAATAACAAAATAAAAGACAATGATGAGTTGTTTTTCTCTCTACTTCCTCATTTTGGCTGAAAAACTGTTAAGATTCTCTAAGTAGATAATATAGGGATCTAATGTTTCCCTTTTCCTTCTCAGGCAGATTGTGTTAAGATGATGAAAAGTACCAATACTAAGTAGAATGTTATTATCATTTGAACTTTCCACAGGAAATTAAAATGAAGAAAATGGAGACCTCTTTCCTCCTTTGGTTTCCCATTGACTAGAAAACTATTATGGCTTTAGAAGCTTATCTCTTTCCAATACTTTTTTTTTCTGGATTGGAATAGTTAAGGAAATGCCTCAACTGTATTTTTAACAAATATATTTAAAAATAATATTTACTAAGATTTAGACATTTATAGTTTTGTGTTTGGAAAGAAGTAAGAAGTCAAAACTATTCATTGTACTGTGAAGACATTCATATTTTTACCCCAAATCAAATTTAGAATTAGACTCTTTTAAGGGAAACTGATTTTTGAAGAACGGGGTTAGTAGACTACTCATGTAGAAATGAAACTTCTTCGGACTAAAATCTATTTCAGTTTTTGTCTTAATATTCTCAATGTGTGGTAAGCAGAGCCCCTTGAATGTAGGTGCAATATATTTTGGTTATTTGAACTGAACCAAACATTTCTTTAAGCATCTACTATTTGTATACCCCCAGGCCACAAATATGAAATTTAAAAAAATTCTCAAAGAACTTGCAATCTAATAGGATTTTGCCAAAACAACAATGTTGAGTCAAAGCTTCATTGAAAATGTGGCAATTGGGGCAGGTGAGTGTCTCAGTGGATTGAGAGACAGGCTCAGGGACAGGAGGACCTAGGTTCAAATCTACCCCCAGAAACTTCCTAGCTTTGTGACCCTACATAAGTCACTTAACTGCCATTTCCCAGACTTTATCATTCCTCTGCCTTGGAACCAATATTTGGGATTGATTCTAAGATGGAAGATAAGGTTTTTTTTTTTTTATTTAAATGTGGTACTTGATTTGAGTCTTGAATGAAGAGAAGGATTTCAGCAGATGAAAGTAGGGTGTTAGACATTCATTACAGGCATAGTATATGATATGAACAAATATATGGAGAATAAAATGACAAGATAAACAACATATATATATCTCATTGTGTAAGGCCATAAATATAGGTTGGAAACTAACATTTGTTATATTTGGGCCTTATATTTGAGGCTGAGCAATTGATATTACTTATCTTGATAGGCCATGGCGAGTCACTGAAGGCTTAATATTGGCACTTGAAAGTATACATTTTTGTGTGTTTTCTAAGAGAAAGAGAAGATAAAGACTGAGATGAAAATTCTCTATAGATATTCAATCGACCAAGCAAACTAGAAAGAAGAAAATTAGGTTCTCTTATGGACTTTTTTTTTGTGTCTAGCAGTGTGGTAAGCACAGGATATGAAAAGACAGAAACAAAACAATCCCTGTCCTCAAAGAGTTCATGTTCTAATGAGAAAGATGTCATATACCTAAATAGGTGTGTGAAAACCAGAGATAGATGTTAGTGTCGGTCTTCTGCTTTTCAAGGACATTGTGAAATATTGACATAATTGATCATGGGGCACATGGTATTCATTTAGTTGTTTACATGCCATTATGGAGACCTCAATAGTTTTCTAGGATGAATTTCACAAATTTAGAATGATTTAGATTTTTTTGCCCCAAGTAGGTTGTGGTTCACTGAGCGGGTGAGGCTTTTTAATAAATACTGTGTGGTACTTACTGTAAGAGCAAGTGCTAACTCTAAAAATATTAAATTTATTTATTTAAATGGTTAGGAATTGGGATATTCAACATGAATGTTTTCATAAAAGACTATGTAAGCAACCCTCTCCATAAAAACTATATAAATAAGTAAAATGAGATCTTTGTGAAAAAGATCCATTTTATCCTTTTGTTCACTGCATTCCACTTTAAACTTATTTAGTACATTTGCTTACAATAGAACCCTGGGGATCAAGTATAGATCATATAAACTAAATCTGGTCCATCCAAACCCAGGGTGTGGCACAGGTGTTTTATTAGCCTAGAGCCAGATTACCTAAAATTCCAGTCTCAACTTCCAAACCCTGGTTAATACTTATATCCATTAGGCTCTGGTAAAATATTTTCTTTTTCATGAAAATGTTGAAAATTAGTCTAGAGTAGAACTATTATCAGAGGCCACAAGATACAATGGAAAGAGTGATGAATTGGAAGTCAGGAGCCCTGATTTCAAAATCCCAACACTACTACTTAAAGCTTTTATGACCTTATGTACACAGTTCTGGGACTCAAATACCTGATTTCAAAATTAAGAGGATTGGATTGAGAGAATTCTAAATTCATTTCAAGTTTTGGTTCTCTGATCATAGGCCAGGATTTGGAATGTAAACAATCTCTGATTGGACAGAGTCTCAAGGTACTTGTATTAAGTACAAGTATGTCCACTGGCTCAATTAAAACTGATTGGTTATTACATCTATAGTTGTACAATTTTGAATTAAGATGAATGAATTTTTGTGAACTTATTTTGTAAAAAACTAAAAATATTCCATATTTTTGAACAACTGGCTATACTTTATCAGTATCATCAATAGCATTTTAGTGAGCTGCACACAAGTAGCTCATATGTGTTATTACAGTAGTTCTTTCATTTATTGTCCAGATCATCTACAAAAACAACTTGGACTCCATTGATATGTCAGAAGTAAGATTAAAGGAAACCCCAATATCTCACCCTATACAAATTATTTAGCTGCTCTTCAATATATAGACACATATACCCTACATATATATGTATAAAAATAATACATACACATTGCATATGTATATGTATAAATACCTATAAATAAATTTAAATTAGAGGTTCATGTATCCATCTCTTAACAAAGTAGATATGATTCTTTTATTATTTTGCTAATATATGTTCTATATGACACACCAGTTGTTGAGTTTACTACTGGTTCATATAATAATTTTAGAATTTTAGAAATATTTTATTGTTTATAATTAATCGTCAAATGTCAGCTAAGCTAAAGCTTTGAGTTTTAAAGTTTTCTACTTTATACTCTACTTGGGCTATTTTTCTAAGTAGCTAATGGTCTCAAAAATCTACTTAAACTAGTATACTATTTAAAGTGTATAAATAAATAGTGCATAAATAAAAAATATTTAAAGTATAAAGTGAAAAATCTTTAAAAAAAAAACCATGGTTATAAATCTGACCTCAAATATTTCCTAGTTGTGTGACCCTGGGTAAGTCACTTAACTCCCATTGCCTAGCCCTTACCACTCTTCTGCCTTAGAATTGCCTAACATATTGATTCTATGACAGAAGGTAATGGTTTTAAAAAAGCCCAAGAATATCTACTCTCTAATTACTTTATTTTTAAAACTTGGATAATGCATATAATATTTTATTCAATATTATACTCATATTAAGTATTTAAAAAGTATCTCATCAAGGTATAATAATGATATGGGTAGTTTAATAATAAATTTAGAATGAATACATTTTAGTTTAGATTTTTATTTTGTTTTTTTTTTCCAGACTGGTTATTTCAGTGATGTTGGTTAATCCCTGAGAGAAAAATTCTTTCTATTCAGCTCAATAACTCTGCGACATGTAGTTTTAGAGAGTTTTTCATGGACTCTGAGAAATTATGAATCTTTCTTGATGTCTCACAACCAGTATATGTGTCAGAAACTGGGCAAAATACAGGCTCATCTTTACCCTGAGGCTACTATGGCATGATGTCTCGCAACTAGGTTGGAATATAAAATGATATAACAAATTTCAGAATAAGTAGACTATATGGCACATCAAGTTCAAGGTAAGGGATGAATTGTGCCTTCCTATGACTAGCAAATGACCTATGAATCAGTAGGAATGATATGAATTCAATTCATATATTTATTGTCTATTTTGTTTAGTGCTCTGGTCAGTGAATATACCATGAATATCAATTAGTCAAGAAACATTTTTTAAGCTCTTAATATGTATCAGGCACTGTTCTAGGTATTTGGGAAACAAATACAAAAAAATGAAACAATCCTTAATCAAGGTATTTACATTCTACAGGGAAAGAGAGTGAGTACATATATACACAACCAAAATGATACAAAGCACATACATTATAAATGTAGTTGAATATGAGACAGTTTGGAAGGGAAGACACAAGAATTGGAAGTATCAGAATGATTGCTTTAGCTACATCTTGAAGTAAGAAACAGATTCTATGGGGCAGAGGATCATTCCACACTCTGTATCCAACCCCTCATTGTAATGGATAAAATGTTTTACCATTGGTCCTTTGGAATCATTAAGGTTCATTGTATTTACCATAGTTTTTAGTGTTCACAATTATTTATTTTTACATTGTTGTTGTCATATAAATTGTTCTTCTCTTTTATTAATTTTACTCTTTATTATTTAATAAAAGTCCATGAAATTATTCATTTCTAGGATATTGGTGGTAAGGTATAAGTTATTTTCTATTATATAGTTTTACTCTGCATCATTTCATAGAAATAATCAAATCTATGATATCTGATCAGTTACTGAGAGACCCAAAAAAAGAGAAATTCAAGAAACATGTTCTCTAGAAGTTTATCCCTATGTAGGGAACAAGATAGATGTACAAATAATGGTGTTGTAACGATTGTCTTTGTATCACAACAGTAAATATAAGGAAAACAATAAGAAAGTTTATATAGGAGGAGTGGGAAAATATTAGCTCTTTGGTTAGAATATTGTTGTTGTTCAGTTGTTTGACTTTTTGTGTTCCCATAGAGCATAACATGACAGGCCTTAAAGTTTTATCTTAAGTTCAGAGAAGACTATGAATTTTGCTATCATCATCAGATTGTTAAACCTTCATCCTCAAAAAAAATGTTGTGGGAATTTTTTAAAAATCCTTACTGGACCTAGAACTCTTATCTCATTGAAGGAATTGTGAACTCTGAGATATATATTTGTAACTTAGAACAACTAGAAGAAGAACTTGAGAAAATTCAAATTTTAACATCTATGTATGAAATACCAAAAGATACACCACAAGGGGTGCTTGCAAAAACATCAAAATGATGTGGGTAGGATCAAGTCAGTGACACCAGTAAGGCTTGAGGTCAGGGAAGGAATACCATCGAAGATTCCACAATACAAATTGAGTAAAGAAGCAACAGAAAGAATCATACCTATCATAAATAGTTTGCTAGAAAAAGGCATTTTAAGACCTACTGTATATGAATATAATAGTCCAATTCTAGCTATTAAAACGAACAAGCTAAATGAAGATGGCACTCCTGCTTGGAGAATTGTTATGGATCTTAGGGCTGTAAATAATTTTATAAGGAAAAGACACACTGTCACACCTTTGCTGAATGATATAATAATCCAAATACCTTCAGAAGCTAGGTGGTACACAGCATTGGACCTGAACAATGCTTATTTTACCATACTGTTGCACCCTGATTCTCAAAATATTTTTGCTTTCCAATGGGGACAAACTCAACTGTGCTATACCAGATTAGTGCAAGGATGTTGTGAGTCTGCTTCAATATGTCAACTTCTGCAGAGAGATCTAGCCACCATAACTTTCGAACATAGCAGATCAATACACTATGTGGATGGTTTACTGCTAGCATCACCTGACCCAAAAACATAATTGGAGGATTCAAAGAAGTTAATTATAGAGCTTCACAAGAGAGGGCATAAAGTTTAAAAAAGAATATCCAGTGGGTCCTTCCAACAGTAGAATATTTGGGATTTGTCCTGGAGGGGAGCACCAAGAAAATCTCTAATAAAAGAATAGCAGCCATGCAGAAGATAGGCGTCCCTAGAACTAAGAAAGAACTTAGAGCTTTTCTAGGGGTTGCTGGTTTCTTGAGACAATACATAGTAGGATATTCTCATATTTCCAAATGTTTAACTGATTTGACAAAGAAAGGAATTAAAGAACCATTGCAATTGAAGAAAGAATATCGCCATGCTTTGTCACAGTTGAAAGGAGCTATTCTATCAGATCCAGCTTTGGGAATACTGGATAATAAGAAAAAATTTCATTTGTATGTCCATGAAACTAAAGACATTGCTTCTGGAATGTTAGCACAGTATTTGGGGTTAAATCTAAGGACCATTCCATTTTACAGTTTATCCTCGGCTCTGTCACACAAGGAATGATGCATTGCCTCAGGAGCATAGTAGCTACAGCTCTGATGGTCAAAAAGTCATATGATATAGTACTGGGATGTAAATTGCATGTGTATTCTGCACACCCAATAGAAAAACTGCTACAGTAGCAGAATATGCATTCATTCACCAATGCAAGAATATCCCAGTATGAAGTCATTCTGTTAGGCAATGATAACATCACGATTCATAGATATGCACCATTGAACTCAATAACTCTGATTCCTGATTTGCTAGTGGGTGGAGAAGAATTACACGATTGTAGTCAAATAGTAGAAATGATGAACAAACCAAATGAACACCTTAAAGACACACCTCTTATCGATCCAGAAATAGAGTTATACACAGATGGGTCCTCTTATATTCGCAATGGGAGAAAATTCACAGGGGCAGCTGTAGTTGACAATGACAGAACACTTTGGCATGCATCATTGCCAAGTCATATTAGCACCCAACGAGCCGGGCTCAAGGCTCTGCTCTTAAGAATTAGCTAAAAGAAAAAGAGCTAATATTTTTCTGGACTCATACTATGCTTTCTCCACTGTACATTGCTCATCATAGATATGGAAAAACAGAGGGTATAAAACTTTAGCTGGGAAACCAATTGCATATGGAAAATTAATAGACCATATTATAAATGCTGTAGAGTTTCCTACAGAGGTGGCCATAATCCATTGTAAGGAACTTACTCATGAAAAAGACAGAATATCCCTAGTAAATGACAGAGCAGACATAACATCAAAATAGGTGAGGTGAGGTTTGAACCCTACCATGTGCTGAATTTCTCTCTTATTGAAAGGCATAATCTCACTGAAGCCTACAACAGAGGAGAAATACAGTCATGGAAGGAGTAGCTAGGCACTAAATTAATCAAAGGTATCTCGATTGCTCAACGGGGTAAACCTATTCTGCCTAAAAAAGCTGTATCAACATCTATGCACCATAATTCATGCAAAGGGACATTACAGAATGCAAGGGATTCTGGACACCATACAGAGGTTTTGGTTAGCACCAGGAATAACAACAAATGCCATTAGAACGTGTCAGGCAAGTGAAACATGCAGAAGGTATAATCAAGGACATTTTAAGAACATAGCATTGGGAGGTAGACCATTCAGCTATATGACTTTCCAATGTATTCAAATTGATTATATCAACATGCCTAAAGACAATCGATATAAATATGCATTGGTTATTGTGGATAGACTGACAAGATGGGTTGAAACATGTCCATCCAAGAAAAATGACACAACAACAGTAGTGAGATTTCTATTAAAAGAGATAATACCTAGGCATGGCATTCCTAATACCATAGACTTAGATAGGGAGTCCCATTTCACTTCCCAAGTTCTGCAAGAAATCTACAATAATTTGGGGATTAAATGCAATTATCATTCAGTTTATCGGCCCCAAAATTTTGGTCAGGTTGACCATATGAACAAAGAATTGAAGACACAGATAGGTAAACTCTTTTCAGAAACACACTTTGCTTTGTTCAACACAAGAATTAGATCTAGGCTAGGACTGACTTGCATATATCACCATTTGAAATGCTATATGGTCAGCAACTTTGGCATGGTAGGACAGTAAAGCCACCATACCTGTCCATGTTAAAAGGGGGATGTGTACTTCATGAATATTTAAAACAGATACAATGTATATTAGACAAACTAAGAAAACTGGGCTTGCTTGTGCAAAGAATACCAATAGATTTTTCATTGCATAAGATAAAACCAGGAGATAAGGTATATGTCAAGAGCTTTAATAAAGAATCTCCTATAGAACCAAGATGGATCAGACCAACTTCTATCATAATGACAACCCAACATCTACAAAGGTTGATCAAAAAGATCCATGGTTCCATGCTTCACATGTAAAATTGCATCACAGCCATAACAGTGACTAGCTCTAACAAAAATCAGTAATAGTCCCTATCAAAGAAAAGCACACATGAGAGTATGTATCAACAGAAAGAACAAACAAGAGAGTATTGCACATGTTAAAATAACAGGAAAGCACTTCTAAAGCAAATAGAACAATTCCAGAAAGAAATATAGTCAGTAACACAGACAAAGAAACACATGCATTTAAAATTTAGCTCCAAAGAAAAGTCCCTACATAATCTATACAAAGTCTCTCCCAACCATAGTAACAACAAAGAAACAAAGTTATTTCAAATGAAAACATAACTCCATGACCAAACGAACTACATTATATCAAAATTCTATCTCCAAGATAGATATCAAAGACAGCAAACAATAAATCCTCTTGTGAAAATTTAAACATCACAAAGATAAGAAAACTTTAAATTTATATTCTTAACAAAATTCCAAGAACTTATACATTATACATTTTGCATACACTCACTAATGAAGATAATCATATATATAATGCTTATTTCCACACATGAAGAACAACTAATGAATTCTGACAAGAATTCATGAAGAATTCATAGCTTACTTCCATGTGCAATGAAAATGTCAATATTACATACATGTACATGTAAAACCTTACACGCATGCATGTTCCTTATTGTTCTAGTATGTTCCTGATTGTTCCAGTATGTTCCTGAATATTAAAGAACAGGACTACAATCAAGAATGACAACAGACAAAAAGTGGCATGCAGAACAGATGAAAAAAAAGAGATCAAGACAGTTGTCTACAATTAATATTAAAAGACAGGACTATGAAATTTTGGACTTGTGATCATGAGGTTATGTAAGAATAGAGCATGCATGTTTACATCACATAAATATATACACATGTTACACAGAAATACAATGTAGGAAGAAATCTCATGGAATGAGTAATTATACAACACATGCATAATTGCAAAACACAAAATTCACATTGACATATGAATTTCTGTGGAAAATTCAAACAGAAATTTCTTATCTGCATGAGTTTGCACAGAAAAAAGAAAAAGGTATTATATTTATACATATGTAAATTTGTATAGATACAACTTATGTACATATGTGAATATTAATGTACTAGCAAACTAACTATATTAGAATAATTTATTAATGTTCTAATAACTAAACTATAGGGACAGTTTAGAAAATTTGTTCAAAGTCTTAGGGAAGTAGGGACAGACAAAAACTACTTAAGTATAGAAGTTAGATTACATTATAATTTTTGGTTAGCAATTGTTAGTAATAGAAAATTTTACTTAGTTGAATTTATAGACATTAGGAGATAAGATAATTACATATTCAAAACTGTTAGAATTGTTTTAAATTGTTACATGATTTGTTATGTTCAAAAACCATGTTCATGTAAAATTCCTATTACCCAAGCCATTTTCCTATACCCAAACTTAGCATAGAATTAGGTAGACAGAATAGCTAAAATAGATTAGAATGTGTTGTTTTGGGAGGGTAAAGAAATATTTAATACAGTACAGGGATAAGAATTAGAGAGTTAACAATATACCAAAATATATATCTAAAAGGTAAGTATCATTAAAAATGCTGGTTGCATTTTTTCAAAATGAAAAGGGAGGATTTGTGGAAGAGAGAAATTAGGAAGCATGCAAAGAGGGAGAAGCAGTGGCTGAGTGGTGACCTGTCAGTCAAATAAGAGGATTCTATTTGGAATGTTCCCAGGAAAAGCAGTTGGAAGGAAAGGAACAGACCAACTGAAGGGTTATATCTTTTAACCTTAGAGACAGAAAGGAGTGGTGGTGCTGGTGACTTTGAAGGCAGAAGAAAGAGGGACAGAAGTCTAGATATCTCTCTGACTTGCTCTGTTGATGATAGTGACTGAACTTCCAGACCTATTAACCATTTCCCTCAATTGAACCATATTCCAACATCCTTCAACCTGACTCATTTTAATATTAGGGAAATCCTCAACCCTCTTACCTCCATTCTTTATCCCATCCTGTCTTCCCCAAATAACCCCCTAACTTAAGATAAAGAAGAGAAAGAGTATTTCATGTGAAACATCATAAACTCACCCCTGAGTTGATTTAGAAGAAGAGAGAAGAAAAAGGAAAGGGAGAGGGGAGGAAAAGGGAGGCTGAAGAGAGGGTGGAAATGGGAGGAAGGGAGGAAAAGAGGGAGGACAGTTGACAGAAGAAATAGGATAACTGCCTGATCTGTTAGTTATCAATTACCAATCAATATAGTCCCTTCTTATTATTTATTACACATTAAAATATTAAGAAACAGAATTATTTATAATTACAGAAATTTCCAAAAAGAAAGTCTTACAGAATGACCTTGTGTCAAACCCTATGTCTTAAAAGCTTAATAAATTTTTCAGAGATTCAGTGGCTTGGGAATCTACCTGATTAATACCTTTGAATTAAAATAAAGAATAGTCCTGGGAAAATGCACTAATCTTCAAAATATGCTTGATCTCCATTACAAAAAAGTGTAGTTCTATGCTGAAGAATTTTTTAAAATCCTTGCCAAAATCTTATGACCCCAATGCCAAATTATAGAAAGCAAGTCATTATAGGATGTAGGTGGCACAGTGGATAGAATGCTAAAACTAAAGTTAGGGAGACCTAAGTTCAAATCTAGCTCCATACATTCAATAAATCTATAACCCTAAGTAAGTCCCCTTAAACTCTGCTTGCCTTGGTTTCTTCATCTATAAAATGGGGGAAATAATAGTATCTAGATACCAAGGATTTTATGAAGATAAATGAGATAATATTTATAAAGGGATTAGCACAGTTTCTGGCACATAGTTAAACTCTATATAAATGTTAAGTATTATTAATATTTCCATGTCAAAGTTTTTTAGGCTATGAGGTTTACTGTAGGTTAATCATTGTATTATTTTGCATTATATTGCCCCCAAAAGTCCTAATTTGCATTTTCCTGAGCACAGTATTATCACATACATAGAATTTATAGCTAGAAAAGATCTTCAAAGTAATTCAGTTGATTTCCTCCTCATTTAATATATATCATTTATGATACTAAGTAGAAATCAGAAAAAAATTTAACACAGGTTTTCTGTCAATATAATCAGTTTTTCTTTTATAAAAGTGACATTGATCAAAATTCATGGATGGGGTAGATCTTGAATTGGACCTTGAAGTGAAGGAAAAGTCAAGCTGGGTTTAACAATATGGGACTTCATTTAAAAACCAAAGATAATGTAGACAAAGATATTTTGGAGGTAAGTGTGGACAGGAAAGGAAGATGGTTTAGAATAGTGATGGCAAACCTTTTATTTTCTTTGCCGTGTCTTTCATCTATCTCCTTTGTCTCATTTTCAAGCTGGTTGGTTTTGGCTTTCAAGATACTATTTTCTTGTTTTAGTTCAAGTGCCTCTGTTTCCAGATGACTTATCTTAGTTTTTAAGTTCTTTTCCCAGTTGTCTTCAGCCTCTCTTATTTATGTTTTTAATTGTATTTTGAGTTCTCCCAGAGTCTGTATCCAAGTTGCTGGGGTTTCTGTTTTTTTGCTTGGTGTTCCCTCATCCTTCTCTGTTCCATTTGCTCTTTGTTCATTGCCTGCATAGAAGCTGTCAATTGTAATTTCTTTTTCTGTTGTTTGCTCCTATTTACCCCCATCTTTACTCCCTGCAGTTGCCTGAGCTCTTGCTTCTCTCATTTTTTTGTGGTTTTGGGTTTTTCTTTCCACCTTCACCCTTGGAGTTTTGTCAGTAAATCTCTCAGTGCAGTCTGTGGGGGAGGGATATTGGAGCTTGAGTTTCCCTGCCCTCTGAAGGCTTTGATGAAGGCTTTGAAGTCCAACTGGGTTGCTGGGTGTGTCCTGAGGCCAAAACCTCTGGAAGGGAGGCAATATGGAGTGTCTCCACTTTTGTAATTGCTGCCCTCTCTGCACTCTGTGTTTCTTCTCTATATGTTTCCCCAATGCCTGTGTTGTATGTACTGAGCCTGGTCCAGCTTTGCCTGCAAGGTACTCCCTCCAGACCAGAGGTTCCAGGTGCCACTGGAGGTTTAGCTCTCTAGTTGGGGGAGGGGACCCCAGAACTTCCTTCTTCCTTCTCCTTAAACCAGAATGTTCTCGAATTCAGAATTTTTGGGAGTGTGCCTTTTAAGTTGAGTCCTGCAGGAGGGTTCCTTGGCTCTGTCTTGTTGTTAAGTTTGATTTTTAGTCCCCTAGGAGCATTTAGTTTGTAATCAGTAAGGTAGGGTTTTCAGAGGTCTGAATGTTTGCTGCCTCTACACTGCCGTCTTGACTGTGCCTGCCAATGGCAAACCTTTTAGAGACTGAGTGCCCAAACTGCAACTTTCATCCTGCATGTTATCCCCATTACTTACCCCAAACAGGGAAGTGAGGAAGTACTCCCATTAGGTTGCTTGGCAGAAGGGTAATTGATGGAAGAAATGTCCTCAGGTTTGCTTGGAGAGGGGGAAGGGAGCACCCCTCTCCATTAGGCTCGAGCATGCATGCCATAGGTTCACTAACATGGTTTAGCATATCCTAGCATGGTTAGAACACAGAGTACATGAGGAAGAGTATAAGAAAAGGCTAGAAAGCTATATCAGAGGCAGATCATATTGGATACAGAATTCTAGGATGATTTTGAATCATGGAATTATGACTTTGATTTTTTGAATGAAGGAATGATATGATTATTTATCAATGACTATTTCCATTCACATATCTCTATGGTAGAATTAACTTTTTCTATTCTATTTAAACTGAGGTGGAATGATTGTGAATAAAGTGGTAAGGTGGGGTGTGCTGGAGCTAGCTTTACTTGGCTTGTGAGAGCCAATTATTACATTTTTAGTGTAAGTATTTATATCTAAGAAATGAGCAAATCCTGTGAATCAAAATTATATTATTGCTTATTGTTTTGTCGATTTTCCAGACTTATCAAAGTGTTGAGGAAATATTAGTAATATAGATAATAAAGTGTTTGGGGAATACATATATTATTTTCCCCAAAGAGTCCAGTGTAACATTTTACAGCTTATCTTGCCTTGTGATGATGCCATATCATGAAATAATCTCAGGAGAGTAATTTCATTTTTGTTTCATTGGAAAAAGAGGTAAACTAAGAATTTTAAAATGTTTTGTACATTTAAAAATTTTGATAGCTTTAATTTTTTCTAGATTGATTAAACTCTTTCAAAAAATTTCTCTAATATCCATAGGTAGCAATCTAAACCATAGTTCTTCGTATTTAAAGGAAGAAAATATTTACTCCATTGTAGTCAGATCATGAATACTAAATAAATTCTAAAATCTGAAAATTTTAAATAAAATTAGCAATTTTCCTCACTATTAAAAATTATTTCAAAACACAAAGTTGATGTGATATTCATTTAAAACAGAAGATGGTATTTGTTTTGAAAGCAAAAAGCCTCACAATGATTGTTCCCTTAAAACTGGAAAAATGGAATGACAATTTGATTTCTTTGTCAAACATCTGGCAATTCTATACCTTTGTCTTTATATCTCTTGTTTAAATCAGTTGTTTTTTCCTCTGTGGTAGAAAACATAAAATATTTTGCAATTACCAGACATGTTTCCCAAATTAGTTTAAGTTTCCGTATGCTAAAATACCTGGGAATATTTCTTACTATAGGCATTGACAGTGCTTTGCCCATCTCCTCTTCCCAGCAGGAGCACAGGAGATCTACGTGTATATCCGGATGCAGGCAGGGAATATATATTCACTTAGTTTCCCATGCTCTGTGTCACCTATTGTTTGAAAAACAATTAGCTGGCAGGGTATGAACCTCTGGAATGGAGCAGACAACTGTCTGAGCACCTGCTAACATTAGATGTGAGAAAATTGCTGAGTATTTTGTAGAACAAGCTATTCATCCTTTCTCAAACTTTATCTCCTTCAGTGACTGGCACAGGTAGGGGATTTTTCTTCTCTTATCTTATGAAAGACAAATATGGTTTTCTACTGATCCAAAAACATTCTGCTCCCAAATAAATCTTCTTAGATTACTGTTAGGAATTAGAAATCAAACACTCTCACCTCATGGTACTGAGCAGATACTGTGGTTTTGCATCACAGCATGTATTTCCCTCATCAGAAATCTGTGTAAAGAGTTACTTCTGAAAGGAGTATTGGGAAAGAGGCAGTATAAGCTTTGCTTGGGAAGTTAAGTAGCAACCATTGCTAGACTCACAAGAACTCTGGAGGCAGCCAGGAAATAATCTTGGGAAAGTCATTTCATTTATGTTTCCATGGGAAAAGAGGTGACAATGCTTCTTGTCTTCCAAAAAAAGACTTATGAGCATCAACTACAAAAAAGTTTATAGATATAATCCACTTGAAAAAAACTAGCATCCTAGATCCAAACTTAGAACTACCCTCTAGTAGCAGAAAAAAAAAAAAAGCTTTGATTTCCTTTGTGAGACATAAATGAAAGATTAGGTATATCACATTCACAATTATGCAAAAAGTTGCTATATTGACATCATGTATTAAGTTCTAAAATCTCTGGTTTTCTAACAATGAGAAATTTCAGCCTGCTATCCTAGCATGAGGAAAATGCCATGTAGTATTGAAAGAATGACATTCCCATGTCAAAAGAACTATAAACTATAGAAGGAATCAATGACTACTCAAATCAGAAACAGTCTCAACAATCATCTAAAACCGAGACTCTATGTATTAAAAAAAATAGGGTAGAAAGTAAAAACAATGGATTAATGAACAACAATTAATGGGAGTTATCTATGTATCCTGTTCAAGCTAGGACAGGAAACTAAAATCAAAATACCTTGAGAAAGACTGTTCTTGGAGCTTTTCCATCTTCCAACAAGGCCGTTTTCTGGAGATTTCAGGGCCAAGGACTTCTGTGTAAACACCTAATCAAGTAGGTGCTTCTATGGTAATTTTTAAAAAATCCAAGTTCTTGGAAACTTACTGAGTACTGATAATAATTCTTCCCTGGTAATAAAAACAGAAAGTCTACTATATACAAGTGTTAAAAATAATTTTCTTCTACCTTGTTATACCTTTACTTTTTTCTGTTTTGTTTCTTACATTTATTTCTCTCTTGCTTTGCAATACCAAGATACCAATACAATTTTGTTCACTTAATTTTGGCAAATCATTGCAAACTACATTAAAGTTCTAAAATCTTATTGGGATGATATGACTATTGAATTCACCATTGCTCCTTTACAAAATTATCTTTAGCCAAGCTGTTACTAAGGACTAGGTATGTTTATTGTTCAACTTCTTATTCACTAAAATGACCATGAAAGTGTGTAGAATTTATTTCTTTTGAAATTCTATATGCCAGACAATGAGGAAGTTTTATTTTAAGTGAGGAATGGGTAAAAAAATCCTATAATTAGCAATTGAAGCATCACAACAGAATCAAAATAGGAAAGAAATGGGATTTACCCTTCAGACAGGCAGTTTCCTGCTATCATGCCTACATCAGCTCCTCATAGCCAATAGTTTCTCAATTTCAAAAGAACAGTTTTGACCTAGCAGTTCCCGATTTCTTGTAATAGCTCTAGATTTACATGTACAGTTCTGAATATTTTCAAGAAGTGACTATTACATCTTAATCATTTAAAAGAATTCTCAAATTGTTGCTTTGTTAAAAAGTTCCTTTTCCCTAATAGATCTGGGATTTCATGACATCCTTCCTGTGAACTACATTCTTCCTCTCCTCATAGGAACAATAATTTTGGAGTAATTCTGTATGACCTCCCCATTTTATTTCTCTTTTCCTTCCTTTTTTACAAAACACCAATTTCCTTTTTCAAAACATGAATTAACTTTGAGGTCCTAGTTCATCCTGAATATGACCATAATCTACATGGGAAATAGACATTTTCCTTTTGTGGAATAATAATAAAATAGTAGTTAAAATAATTCATCTCTCTCATGGTGATTGATTATAATATTATATGCTTATCTAAAAGTTTATAGCTTACAAAGCACTTTACTGATATTATCCCACTCAAGCTTTACCACAACCTTCTGAGGTAAGAAGCTCTAATTACTCTCCCTGCCCCATTTTAAAGATGAGGAAACTGAGACTGAAAGAAGCAAATATCAGTGCCAAAATTTAAACCTGCTTTCCTTACTTCAGTTCCCTCTATTATGAAAAGTTGCCACTCAATAGTTACACACACACACAAACACACACACACACACACATTAAAAAACAGACACATGGAGGAAATACAGAAACAAATCTTTTTCTAACATTGAAATAAAATTCATAAGATTTTTCTCATAAAATTTTTGTATAAATGAGAAAATAGGCATATGAGAAGAAAGTTATTGATTTTCTTTTGACCACCTTTTTGCTATAAAAAGATTTGAGATTGTTTTCTATTCTTTTGACTATCCATAAAGTTACTCTAGTGACAGTACAATGCCCACCACAGAATGTGTCTATTAGTCTATCTAATTCCATCATTATACTTTTTAAATTTCAAATTAGAGTTGTATTAAAGAGAAAAAAGTGGAAACTAACCCTAAGTTACACATTTTCATCATCCTAAGAATTTTAAATATAATATACTAAATTGGTTACTTCCAGAAAAATGTTATCGATTCTAAAATACAATAACCCAATCTTCCTACAACATTCCAAATTTCTGTTGGCAGGGCCATTCTCCTATCAGGCTTCTTTATCTTGTGGTTATCTTTGACACTCACTTTTCCCTCATTTTCTCATTTAAACTAGTAGCTAACTCCTACTGGCTTGATCCTAGCAACATCTCCTTCAATCTGTCCTCTTCTCTCCACTCAGACCCCCACCACCCTAGCTCAGGCAGTCATTAATACTCTTCTTGACTGTTAGAATTATATTTTAGCTTATCTGCCATTTTCCAATACCTAATATTTCAATCTATCCACTACATAATTCTTAAATAATCTTCCTAAGGCACAGATCTGTCCATATTTTTCATCTGTTCTCACACCTTAGTCCCCACCATGTACTCTTCAATCCAGGGACAATGGCCCCCTGTCTGTTCTTCAAACAGGGTACTCCATCACAGCTTTGGCTATTCCTCATGCCCAGAATTCTCTCCTTTCTCTTCTCTGACTACTAATCTCTCTGGCTTTCTTTAAGTGACAAATAAAATCTCACCTTCTAGAGGAAACCTTCCCCAAATCCATGTAATTCTAGTACCTTCTCTCTGTTCATTATTTCCTATCTATCCTATACGTAGATTCCTTTGTATATATTTGTTTACATGTTGCCTGCCTATTAGATAGTAAGCTGTTGAGGGCAGGAACTCTGTTTCTTTTATTCATATCATCAGCACCTAGCACAATGTCTCACACATAGTAGGTCCTTAAATATTTTATTGATTGATTAATTCAGAAACTTTCACTAGCCCCTCCCCATTTTTTTAGGATGATATGAATTCCTTAGAGTAGGATTTCCATGTCTTCACAATCTAGTTCTACACTCCCTTTCAAGGCTCGCAAAATTTTTAAATAAAGGAAAATTAATTTTCTATCAATTAGAGTTATTGCAAAATGCAATGGAAACTTGTATCTCACTTTCCCTACATCCCCTTTTATGCAGAAGCTAGGTGTCTTCTTATCACACATTATGGAAAGGAAATTCTTTCTTTCTTTTGGTACTGATTGGACTAGATGGCCATAGATTTCCCTTCTAGTTTTGATATTGTACTTTTCCCCCTTTTCCTTCTGCACATGATAGGTAGCACAGTAGATAGAGCATAGAAGGTAGTCGGGAAAATCCAAGTTTATGTATACCCTTTCTCAAAACACTAACTGAGTGTATTACTGTGGGTAAGTAACTTAATCTTTCTTAATTTCATTTCCTTCATCTATCAAATAGACATAAAACAGCACCAACGTCATACCATTATTCTGAAGAACATATGAGATAGTGATGAACATTTTTATACTTATTGTTGTGTCTCCATCAGCCTTGAGGGTAGGGATGATACTTTCTTTATTCACAACATGCAGGAAGAATACAATATGTTGAGTAATTTTTAAAAATTGAATTATATATTATTTTGGACTATGTTAGGTGAGAATTGGGGTGGTAAGGTTAGTAGGTGATTAATGGCAGAGCCAAAGGCCAACAATAATAAGATGGAAAATTGAGCTCATCTATTAGTATAGATCTTTTTCAGTCCTGAAGTATTTATTCTAAAATGCTGAACTTTACTTTTCCATTGCCAACACTTGTTGCATTTCTCTGCTATTTCACTTTGTTCCTTCCAATACAGAACAGAATAAAATATTACAGACCTTTGTGTTCTAAAGGTGAGGATTGCAGTTAGTAAATTTATACAATCTGAGGAGAATTAAAAGAAAGCTTCATTATTTCTCACTCTCAGCCTGCTCCTACTTTAATCTTTTCCCTCCTTTTGTAATCTTTACAAAAGAGTCATATATAAGTGCTAGTAATGGAAACAAATAGACCTACCTGTGTAGTCAAAGGATTGAGAAAGTCATTATGTACAATTTGGAACATAATTAGATTTAGTTAATTAGGACTTTTTCCCTAATACTCGGGGATTGAATATATGAAGCTGAAGAGCAGGATTTTGTCTTTTGATACAGGATGAATAGACACAACAGATATGCCACAAAGAGATTTTTAGAACACCAATGGGATAAGTAGTGAGAAATTTTGCCTTTCCATCCTCCTTCATTCTTCCTCCTCTACATCCTATTCTGCCCCCAAATATTCCACTGTTTTTGTTTCTATTTAGGAGTTGCCCCCACATTTTCTAGATATCACTTCTCACCCATACTAAGAGCTAGTTCATGGGCCTACTTTGCCTTTTGTGGATATATAGAATAAATTTAATCTCTTATGTGACAAACTTTCAAAGCTTTCATTTCCATTTTGTCTTCTCTTATTTGAACTAAATATTCCTAGTTTTTTAAACTATTTTTAATACATTATGGTTTCAAGACCCCTTGCTATTCTGATGGCTCTATTCTCTCTCTTTTCCCTCTTCTCCCAACCAGTACATCAGTGCTCTCTTTAAATGCTATTTCTATAATTCAGTACAACATAATATGTATATTGTTACCAGTACTGAGTACAATGAGGCTAGGGTCATCTCTGTTTTGCATTTTAAAAAAAAAAACATTAATAATACAATTTTAGCTATTTGGTTGCTAAATAATTAAAACCTATAGTTCTTTCTGAGTCTTTACCCAAATTCACTTCAACTTAAGCAGTTGATTTTTTTTCTAATCTAAGTGCAATACTTTACATTTATATTTATTACATTTAATCTTCCTCAGTGACATCTTGAAATACACAATTGGAAAAAGAAAAGGTCTGGCCACATAGTAAGATAATGGATGGATAGCCAAGTTCTATACTGGTATCCATGTAATATGAGAAAATTTAGCAGAAGACCTTCAACACAGTGGGTAGAACTTTTATGGATAATTTATGTGAAGACATGAATAAAAGTAATCTGGAAAAAGAATATATATGTGTCTTATGATCTGCACCCTTGGTACAAGTCCCCAAATTGACTATAAAATAGATTAATTGAAGTACTGACATAAAAATTTCATCTTGTTAGGCTTTGTCAATCTTTTCAGCCCATTGAAATTATTTTGGATCCTGAATTTGTACTTTAAAACATTTTCTATCTCAACCAAATTTGAAGGTCTGATGAGCATGACATCTCTGCCTTCTGAGTCACTGACAAAATGAAAAAGAGAAACTAACTGGGACAGATGCTGTCTCCTCAGTTGTCTCTTCCATTTCTTTCTTATCACTTACAATTATGTAGATTTTCATTCTTTAGAATCACTTCTGTCTAGAAACATAACCCATAATTGCCTCCTTCCTCAACAATTTTTGTTCAGCCATTGAACATGCTTGTACAGGTTTTTCTTACTGCATATTTCAGTAAGGGTAAATGAAAATAAATAGCCATTATTATAGTTATCATTCCCTACCAGAGATTTACCTAAGTCATGTTCTTACTTTGGTATGATAAATGTTGTTACTGAATTTTGGATTATATTTTCTTTGTTTAACTCCCCAAATATATTTCTATTTTTTACATCTTTCTCTTTAAACAACTTTTAAGGGATTCCTTTGAAGGAATTATTAGCATGTTCCCAAATTAAAATTTTAATATGCTTTCTTAATATCATGAAAATAGTGGGTTTTTCCATTTCTCTTCATAGATTTATAAGTATTGCATGTTTCACTCTTAGAAATGAGCATAACTAACAGAACATTATATATAGCAGCAAAAACACTTTTTGAAGAATGACATATATGTCCATCTTCAGAGAAAGAATTGATGAATAGAAATACGCTAAACATATTTATATATACATATATTTTTGTCAAATGATGCCTTCTTCTAATGGGTAGAAGGGAAAGAAAGGAAGCCATCTGGGTATTTTTATGTAATAGATAAACAAATAAGAATTTCAGAGGCAGTCATGAACATTTCCAATGTTTTCTGACCTTTAATAAGTAAAGTGTTTTTGTATGACAAATAAATTAACAGAAACACAGGTAGAGCAAGTGACTTCCAGATAATTCAGAAGAAATTAGGTTTTTGTTTTATTGTGCTTTTTACATTTGTAAGCATGTTTCCATAAAGGGGAAGAATCAGTAAAGACACCTGGAACAGGAATTCATGTTATATTTCCAAATAAAAAGTGAAATGAGAAGATAGTTGGGATTTTGAAAATCTAGGGAGTTAATAAATTCACTCATGATATGGGTATAAAAGCAACCTGAGATTTAAATTATATTTAATGCTAAGTGGTTAGAAGTCCCCACAATAGTCAACTAGACTATAACAGGAAATATAAGAAACCAATTCTAGAAGATAACAATATAGATAGAATATAATTTAAAAGAAACAATTGTGAGATGTGTATATACTTAGTTTTATAATAGTTTAGTTTGTATTTGGAGGTACTATGGGGGACTGGAAAATGAACTGGATTAAGGGTTTGAGGAGCAGAGTTCAAATTCTATCTCTTTCCCTTACAACTTGTGAATCATAGCAATGAGTAAAATAAGGAGAGTTGAACAACAAATTAATGATGCCTTCTAGCTCTGAATTTATCATAGTATAATCTTTTGGTTCAAGAAATGGTTAGAGAAATCTATTTCATTTAACTATTTCTATGGAAAACTTGAGTATATCAAATGACTAGGCAAACTGGAAAGAAACTTTATCACTGAAATATTTCTGTGCCCTCAGTCAGAGCAAAATGACCTTGCACTGTATTTTCATATATTGCTGGGATAGCACCACAGTTAAATTATTTGAAGTTGGGGGCCTTGAAGACAAAAGCTGTGTATTCATTTATAACTAGTAAACACAAGATAATAGGTGATAATTCATTTTTCAAGGGTGTCCTGGTAGCAAAGCCAGAAAGTTGCAAATGTTTTGACTAGTTCTCAAAAGTAAGGCAATCATGTAACAAGTAATTTTAACAGTTTCTTTTTGTATCTCTTTCTAATCCGTGACATTCCTAGAACAGTTTATTATAGTCTTCTTTTCTTTTTTACAATGGGGACACAGTTTTAATGTTTTTTAAGCTACTTCGAGAGTATTTTTCTCACTTTGTGGGTTTATTGTTTGTGAAAGGGCAAAATATGATCAAAACCTTTGATCAGTTCTTTTTCTAATCTGCATAAAGTGCTCCCAGGTCAGATATACTAGTATTTTACTCTATGATGAAACAATTATTTATAGAATAATTTGTTGATAGATAATAGAGGTAGTTTAGAGACTGAAATGTTAAATTATGAAGAGATTACGTTGTAAATTAACCACACATACATTTGTATTTTAACATTGGCATGAATTCTATTAGATGACTTTTCTGTCTTGTTTTTGAAAATGACTAAAATTATTTGTAGCCTCTATTTTGAAATATAGATTGACTCCTGAACTGCTCCTTCAGTACAGAGGAGTTGCAATGAAATAACAGATATTGTTTTATAGAGACAGAAGAGCCCTTGACAACTTGTATGTAAAGCAAAAGTCTTTATTCTTTTCTATATCTTTATAAAAATAAAGTCTGTATTCCTATAATTTTAAAAAGTCCAAAGAAAAACTGAACCTAAGCTCTCCTGAGTTTGTTCATCATCCTTCCTTTCTGCACCATTGCTTAACTACCTGCCAGTTCTATGGGTTCTTCTCATCTTGTCATGATTATTAAGTTAAGATGGCTGTAGAAATCAGTCCATCCAAACAAGTTGGATATTAATTTGCATTCTGAAACTATTTTTTTCTTTTTCAGAAATAAGTTGCTTCCTTAGAGGTGAAAGGTTAGTAATTCCTTCAAGTCTACAATCTCCCGATCTCTGTGTTCCATGGTGGTGGCCCTGTGATAGAGAAAATGAGATAGAAGTGAAGGGCAGGCTGAAATGGCAAGCTTTGGCAACTCATTGGACATGTGGAGTTAGGATTATAAATCAAAGACACCGTGGTTATGTATCTCAGTCACTGGAAGGATGGTGCTGACAGTAATAGAATTTGAAAGAGGGATACATTTGGGAGGAAAGATACCAAGAAATATATGACCCATCCCACAACCTTAGTATATAAGGTTATTCATTTTATGAGACTCAATCTATTCCAACCCAAAGCAAAATGAGGTGAGATGGGGTCCTTGCTTCCCTAAATAGACTTCCCTAAATAGACACTACCTGGTGGTTTCCTATTTTTCTTGTCTTAAATCTCACTTATCTCCAAACCATATTCTTCACAGCTGTGAAAGTGAGTTTCCTAAGAGGAAAGCCTGATTGTGTAACTTACCCTACTCAATTCCAGGTGATCCCCATTGACTCCAAGATGAAATAATGTATATCATATCTAATTACTTTTAAAAATGTCTATTTTGGTTTGTTTAGTGATGTTTATAATTATTATTACATTGATGTAATTGATAAATGAGTATTACATATATTGAAGATATATGAAGATGCTCAAAATATTCCTATTGACTGGGATATATGACCAAAAAGTTTGGAGACCATTGTTCCATGGAGCAAGATCAAACATCCCACATTCTATTGAATACAAAGAGTAGAGATAAAATTTGAATCTTCATATTTCCTATTTGAGTAAATTTAATATGTAATAGTATTGGGCTTAAACTCATTGTGGAATTTTGCCTCCAAACAGCTTAACCTCAAATAAAGATAACACATGAGTTTTTGTTTTTGCTACCTCCTTCACAATGTTTTTTTTTTCCTTAGATTGCTATTTGTTTAGAGAAAAGCCTCAAGGATTCTTCTACCTTTTGGTGAAAATAACTTTCTCCAAGGTCTATCTGCATCCCTTCCTTAATCTGATATTCTTGTTTAAATTAACACAATCAGTCTAGAAGAAAAGGGAGTCTATCATCACCTCTTTGTTTTGCTGATTCTTAGGATCCCTATGGTGTCTGCATTCCTAAGAGATATTTTCTCTTTTTTAGGAACTTCTTCAATAGACTAATTACAAAGCAAAAAGTGCTGGATGCAGAATAAGAAGACCTGGGTTCTAATGAATCTAGCACTTTCCTGTGTAAGCCTAAACAAGTCACTTAATCTCATCTGTATAATTAGGACATTGCACTGAATTGGGATTCTTCACTTTTTTGTGTGTCAGTCTGTTGAAAACTAAGGACCTTTTCTCAAAATAGTTGTTAAATACATAAATTGAAATTAATGAATTAAAAAGTAAACCAATTATATTGAAATATAGTTAGCAATTTAAAAAATAGTAATGAGCCCAGGTTAAGAACCCATGGACTAAAAGATCCCTAACATTCCTTCCACATCTAAATATATGATTAACATGTAAATACCCAATGAAATTACACTGCAGGAAGGATGGGGGGAGGTGAGGGAGGGAAATAATATAATTCTTGTAACCAAGGAATAATGTTCTAAGTTGACTAAATAAATTCATTTTAGTTAAAAAATAAAAAATAAAAATTAATAAAAATAAATAAATATATGATTAATGATAAATAAGTAGATATAGAGATAGATAACACTGACAGATAGATAAATAGCAGTCACCTTTATCTTAAAAGAGTCATCCCTAAACAATAAACTCTACTGGTTCCCTATTTCCTAAAGTATTAAATATAAAATCATCTGTTTGGCTCTTAAAGCCTTCATAAAGTGACCTTCCTTACCTTCAATCTTTTTACATTTTACTCACCTCCTCTTACTACATACACAATTCAATAATATGGACCCTTTTTCTGTTCCTTGCAACAAGATATTCCATTTCCCAACTCTATGCCCCCATTCCTGTACCTCCCTTTTCACCTTTGATCTATGGCATACCTAGATTCCCTGGTTTCATTTAAGATGAAGCTCAAAGGGGATACAGTAAAAGGAGGAGACTAATATACTGTTGTGGGAACTATGAACTGCCTCAACTATTTTGGAGCACAATTTGAAATTAGACACTAAGAGAGTTATAAAACTGTACATTGACATAGAAATGTTCCCTAAAAAGACTGGGGGAAAGGAAAAGAACCCAAATGATTTATGGATAGCAAAATATTGTATAGCAGTTCTCTTTGTGGTGACAAAGAACTGGAAATTATGAGAGTATAACAATCAGGTAGGGAATGGATGATGTCTTTTGCATATATATACATATATATATATAATTTGTAAGATGATGCCAGATATATGTGTGTATATATATATATATATATATATATATATATATATATATATATATATATATATATACACACACACACACACACACACCTATGTGTCAGATGATGCCTTCCATTGTTCAAGGAGGTAATGGAGGAGCTGAGATACCTGGAAATAAATTCTATTAATAAAAAAAAAATTATGAGAAGAAATAATATCTTATGCAGAAGAACAGCATGTTTCCCTGTTCCTCATTTCCCAATGCTAAATACTTAATATGCTGGTGTCTTCCCTCTAATATTCTCTTATATTTGTAATGTACATTTCATGTATGTCCAGTCAGTTACTTGCATGTTGTTTCCTCCAATAGTTTGTGAGTTCCTTTAGGTCAAGGACCATATATTGGCCTTTTTTTTTATCCCCAGAGCTTAGTGTAGTACTGGAAACATAATAAGTAATTAATAAATAATTTTAGGTAAATTATTTTTATTTTTAAATTGATTTGTTCATTAATTTAAGATACTATGTCAAATCCATTTCTCCCTCTCCTCTCCCCATTAGAGAAGGCTTCATTTGACACAAAAGATATATGTATACATAAACAATGTCTTATTTATTTCTTTGTATCATTTGTTTCTGTCAAGGTAGACATACACAAGTCATTCTTCAAACAATATTTCTGTTGTTGTATATAGTATTTTCTTGGTTCTGCTCATTTCACTCTTCACAATTTCATATATTTTTAAAAAATTAACCTGATCAGTATCTCTGATAAAAGACTAATTTCTCAAATATATACAGAACTAATTCAAATTCATAAAAATAAATGTCATTCTCCAATTAATAGTTAAGGGATATGAACAGGCAGTTTTCAGATGAAAATATCAAAGCAAATTCAATAACTCTGAGGTACCCACTGATATTTATTAGATTGGCTAATAGAACAGAAAAAATGGAGTGGATGCAGGAAAATTGAGACAGTACTATATTGTTGGTGGAGTTATGATCTGATTCAACCATTCAGGAGAACAATTTGGAACTCAAAGGACACTAAAACTGTGTGAACACTTTGACCCATCCGTAACATTATTTAGTCTGTATCCAAAAAAAAGATAAAAAAGGGAAAGGACCATTTTTGTACAAAAATATTTATTGCAGGTTTTATTGCAATAGCAAAAAATTGGAAATTGAGGGGTTGGAGAATGACTGAACAAAATATTAGTATATGAAAGTTATGAAATACTATTATGCTATAAAATGATAAGCAGGATGAAAAATCTGGAAAGGTTTACATGGATTGATGCAAAGTGAAGTAAGCAGAAACAGAAAAACATTGTATACAATCATGGAATATTTCTTGATGAAAAACTCTGAATGACCTAGTTATTATTAGCCATGTAGTGATCCAAAACAATCCAAGAGACTTATGATGAAAAATTCCAACTGCCCTCAGAGATAGAACTGATGGAGTCTGAATGCATCCTGAAATATAGCATATTTCATTGCTTCTTTTTTAAATTTAAATCTCTTCCTCAACTTGACCAACATGAAAAAAACATTTTAAATGACATTTGTATAAAACCTATACCAAACTATTCAATCTCTGAGAGAGAGGAGGAAAGTCAAGAGTGTCAGAAGGGACAGAATTTGGAACTCAAGACTAAAAAAATGAATGTTTAAAATTGTTTTATATTTACAAAGAGGAAAAATAAAATATTATTCACAAATAAATAAAATTAACCTGCTTGTCATTTATTATAGCATAATAGTATTCCATTATGATAATATGTAATAATTTTATATGCATCCATGACTTAATGGCAAGAATATTTTATATTTATATAATCCTTATACCAAAGAACCCCAAACAACACAAAGGGCACAAATATGTTTTGGGGAAACTCTCTACTACTCTACTACTATTTTATCATTTTCCCTAATTAAGCAATCTGGGAATGCCAGTATTTAATAAAACGCATTGTGTTTGTCACAAACTTTTTTTTAAGCTCAAAGTTCCAAAAGGATCTAGACTAATATATTCATTTAGAAGATGAATGGAATATTAATCAGAACCATAGAAAAATTTCAGTATATTCCAATAAGCATTCCTGCTTTAGACAAATATTGTTTTCTCCATTAGAATACAAAGTCTTTGAGAATACACTGTATTTTTGCCCTTCTTTGTATCTCCAACCTGTAGCCTAGCACATAACAAGCAAATGAATTATTATTGATTGATTGATTGATTTGAGTAAATTCAGTCATTCCACCCACCCACAGTAACTCCCTAAAACTACTAGCAGATGTTTACTCTTTATAATTCTTCATAATATGGCATCTCTTACACTTCTATCATACTCCCAATAGGGATCAACTATCATCACTCTTTATGATTCTTGAATCTTCCTTTTCTTAGAGGAAAGCCTCTTTGTCAAGGCTAATTAAATACTATAGAATATATTTCAAATGCCTTTTTATAGTGGTATTGCAGATGAAATCCCATGCTAGATTGTCATATTCTTACTCTGAAGTCTCCCTTGCATTATATTCCTGTCTTTTTTTTTTTTACCCATAGGTAAAGCACATACATAAATGTGAGAACTTTAAGAAATATCAGACACAATGCGGCGTAAACCACACTTGGAAATAATTCCCTTTCCAATCTTTATCTCTTACCTTCAGCTAGTCTCTATTGACACCCACTTGACACAATGAAATAGCCTATGCTAGCACTTTCCATAGATCCAGTAGACCTGACACACCTCCTAATAGCCTCAAATTGTTTTTCAGCCCCACAAATGTGTCTGGAGCAAAGATTGTTAATTTTATTTGTATTATTGAGCTCTTTGGCAGTCTGATGAAACCAGTGGACCTTTGCAAAAAAGTTTTTAATACTTAAAATGTTAATACCTAAAAAAAGATCAAATTCAGGTAGAGGTTAATGGAAATAAAGTTATAATTGTTTTTCCAATCCAAGTTTATGTGCACCCTAAAATCTATTCTCACCTAAACTGTCAACTAAGCATCTAAAATTTAGCATAAACCAAACCAGATTTATAAACTTTTCCACTAAATCCTCTTCTCCTCCTAACGTTCCTATTTCTTTCTAGGACATAATCTTTCTTTTAGTCATTCAGGGATTACAACCAAAGAGTCATCTCCAGCTATACTCTCTTTCATTTCTGCACCTGTCATATCCCATCAATTGCCCAACCTTACTGCTTGCATCTGAATCTTTCTCATCATTCACATCACAATCTCTCAAATTCATGTACTCTTCATCATCCATTGTCTGCATTATTATAAAAAGTCTACAGATTAACTTCCCAAACATCTAGCTTCTCTTTTCTCCAATTTGTCCTTCATATAAATTCCAAAGTAATTTTATTAAAGTAAAACTCTAACCATATCACTTTATTTTTAAATTAAATTCATTTATTTTTATTTTTATACATTGATATAATTTTTAATAATCAGTTCTGGCATTTTGTAATCCATGATCTCTCCCTCTCAACCCCCTCCCCTCTCCAAGACATTAGGTAATGTGATATGTGTGGTACATATGTTATCACACAATATACATTTCCATGTTTATCACCTTATAAATGAAGACATATATCACTCACACTGGAGAAAAATTCATGGGGAAAATAAAATAAACAACATTATACTTCAAAATGCATTCAGACCCTATAACATCCTTCTATGGTGGTAGATAGCCTTTTTCATCATGAGTCCCTTAGTTCCTAGCATGTCCTGGATTCTTGCATTACTGATAATAGATAATCATCATCATACATTATTATTGTAACTGTGTACAATGCTCTGGTTCTGCTTATTTCACTTTGTATCATTTCATGTGACTTTTCATGTATTTTTGTGAATGTCTTATTGATCATTTCTTATTGCACAATTATATTCCCTTAGCAAGTCACTCTAATTTAAAAGTTTTATTGGCATTTAAACAATATTATACACATTTTTACATTAATCCCACTCCATGAGAGACCTCTGGTAATGAGTAGTAATTGTTTCCTTTTACCTCTAAAAAAACATTGACTCCTCTGTTTAGCATTTAAAGTCATTCTCAGCTTTAGCCCATATTTCTAGGGTGATTACATATTATGACTATTCCTGACATACTCCACATTCCAACTAAACTAAGTTATTTGCTGTTCCTCATACCCTTCATTCCATCTCCCATCCACAGGCCCTTTTCTGCCCAAATCCTCAACAATATCTTTCCATACTCTAAACACTTCAAAATCTCAAGGTTTATTTTAAGTGCCACTCTCTGTAGGAGATCCTTCCTGAATTGTCCATTTGTTGATGCTTCTCCTTCTATAATTACTTTTAAAATTTTTATATTATATTTTATGTAATAATTTACTTATTTGTCCCCTTAAGCCTCCTCCTCCTAAACACAGTACAATATAAGTACATTAAGAGTAACACTTTTCCATTGTTATTTCTGTAAGTCAACTATCTTAGTGTTGGACACTGTTTTTTTAGTCTGGGTTATTTATTTTATTTGTAAGGAAATTCCTGCTAAGACACTTTTTTTTGCTCTCTGAAGATTAGTAAGTATTTTGCAACTTACAATCTTAGAGAGTTACTCACATCGCTAAAAGATTTAAAAATATAGTCCTTACTATTGTCTTTGTTCTATACAGGAAGACTAATTTACCTCTCATTTAACACATTCTATTGTTTTGTTGTTTCAGTAGTATTCAATTCCTTGTGACTGCATTTGAGGTTTTACTTGGCAAAGTCACTGGATTGGTTTGCCATTTACTTCTCTAGATCATTTTACAGATGAAGAAATTGAGGCTAATAGGGTTAAGTAACTTATTTAGGGTCATATAGCTACTAAGTATCTGAAGCTGGATATGAGCTTCAATATTACTCCCAGGCCTAGTGGTCTATCCCACCTAACTATCATATATCCATACATATATACAAATATGTATATGCATATATGTCTATGTCATATATATAACTTTTTCAGCTCAGTGTTTTCTTTTGTAAAATGGAGATTTGAACCCTGGACTTAAATCCCCAGAAGTCCTTGGTACTTCCCAGAATCCCCTATAATCTCACCTGAGTCCTCACCTGAGGGCAAGACCACAATTAATATTTAAAGGGCTCTCTACCTCCCAAGAGCTCTCTTCTTCCACTTCTAAGCACAAGCGTCTCTCTACTGGGCATGCAAGATATAGTAAGTGAAATGTGAATGGGCTAATCTGCCCTAGACATGTGTTTTTCTTATTTTGTATTTCTTTATCCTTGATTTCTAATAATCTTTAATAAACCTCATAAAATATAATACTTTAGTAGAGAAACTAATTTAATCTTTACAGTTTTTAATACTATATATTATATTCTATTGAATTCTATTGAAGGCCACCAAAGACCTACCTCTGAAAGCAGCTAGACTTGAGACCCCAAGAGGTGGAAAAGCAGACCTTGGATGTGGAGATAGCTTATAGAAGGACTGCAAACAATAGAAGCTGCAGAGACTCGAAAGTTGGTCTCAGAAAAACCACACTCCTAATCACTCAGACTTCTGACTGGAAAGGGAAGGAAAAAGCAGCATAGTGATAGCAAACAATGTCCAGTAAAAACAACTTCAAAACACCAACAAGAAAAAGAATTGGATAATTTTTATGGAGGAAAAATCCAGACTACAGAGGAATTAGCAAAAGAGGACAAACAAATAAATGCCTCTAAACTTTCCAAAAAAATGGAAATTGGCCACGAACTCTTAAAGAATTTAAATCAAAGTTTAAGAAAAAGATGGAAGAATATTGGCAAGAAAAGTGGGAAATACTTCAAAAAGAAAATAACAGTTTAAAAGACAGGGACTCCCAATTGGAGATGAAAATTAAATAGAAAATAAAATGGAAGCCATGAAAAGCAGGATAGACCAAGCTGAAAAGGAAAATCAAAGTATTATAGCAGAAAATAAGTCTTTAAAGACCAGAATTGGACAATTGGAAGCCAATGATCTCACAAAACAGCAAGAATTAATAAAGCAAAGTCAAAAGACTGACAAAATAGAAGGAAACATAAAATATCTCACTGACAAGATGATAGATCATGAAAACCAGTCTCAAAGAGACAATTTAACAATCATTGGTCTACCTGAAGCCCCAGAAATAAATAGAAATCTTGACATCATACTACAAGAAATTATCCAAGAAAATTGCCCTGATGTTCTTGAACAAGAGGGCAAAATAGACATTGAAAGAGTTCATAGAACAGTCTCTACACCAAATCCTCAAAAGACAACCATTGGGAATGTGATTGCCAAATTTAAGAGCTTCCAAGCTAAGTAACAAATTTTACAAGAAGTCAAAAAGAGACAATTCAGATATCAAGAAGTACCAATCAAGATTACACAAGATCTGGCAGCTTCTACACCACAGGACCACAAGACTTGGGATATGATATTCAGAAATGCAACATAATTGGGTCTTTAACCAAGGATCACCCACCCATCAAAACTGACTATATACTTCCAGGGGAAAGTATGGGCATTCAACAAAATAGAGGACTTCCAAGTATTTGTAAAGAAAAGACCAAAACTGAGTAGAAAGTTTGATATCCAAACACAAAGATCAAGAGAAACATGAAAAGGTAAATAAGGAAGAGAGAGGAAAGGGGGGGATATTTCTTATTTAAATTTTTTTAATTTGTTAATATATCAATACAAAGATATGAATTTCCTTCAGAGTACTGCTTTGGCTGCATCCCATGTATTTTGAAAGGATGTCTCATCATTGTCATTTTCTTCAATGAAGTTATTGTTTCTATGATTTGTTCTTTAACTAATAGAGTTTGGAGAATCATATTATTTAATTTCCAATTAATTTTTGATTTACCTTTCCATGCACCCTTACTAATTATTATTTTCATTGCATTGTGATCTGAGAAGGTTGTATTTATTATTTCTGCTCTTTTGTACTAGTTTGCAATGTTTTTATGACCCAGTGCATGGTCAATATTCGTGAATATACCATGTGCTGCTGAAAAGGTGTATTCCTTTTTGTCCCTATTTATTTTTCAGTGGATCAGTGGATCAGTGGAATAGACTTAGGGTATATTACCTCAACAACACAGTCTATGATAAGCCCAAAGATACCAGCTTTTGGGACAAAAATTCACTATTTGATAAAACCTGTTGGGAAAATTGGAAGATAGTATGGAAGAGATTGGGTTTGGATCAATATCTCTCACCCTGCACCAAGATAAACTCAAAATGGGTAAATGACTTGAATATAAAGAAGGAAACTATAAGTAAATTTGGTGAACACAAAATAGTATACAAGTCAGATCTTTGGGAAAGGAAAGTTTTTAAAATCAAGCAAGAGTTAGAAAAAAATCACAAAAAGTAAAATAAATAAGTTTGATTATATTAAATTAAAAAGGTTTTGTACAAACAAAACCAATGCAACCAAAATTAGAAGGGAAGCAACAAATTGGGGGAAAATCTTCATAACAAAAACCTCTGACAAAGGACTAATTACTCAAATTTATAAAGAGCTAAATCAATTGTACAAAAAATCAAGCCATTCTCTAATTGATGAATGGACAAGGAATATGAATAGGCAATTTTCAGATAAAAAAATCATAACTGTTAATAAGCACATGAAAATATGTTCTAAATCTCTTATAATCAGAGAGATGTAAATCAAAACAACTCTGAGGTATCACCTCACACCTAGCAGATTAGCTAACATGACAGCAAAGGAAAGTATTGAATGCTGGAGTGGATTTGGCAAAGTTGGGACATTAATGCATTGCGGTTGGATTTGTGAATTGATCCAGCTATTCTGTAGGGCAATTTGGAACTATGCCCAAAGGGCACTAAAACAATGTCTGCCATTTGATTCAACCATAGCACTGATGGGTTTATACCCCAAATAAATAATAAGGAGAAAGATTGGTACAAGAATATTCATAGCTGTGCTCTTTGTGGTGGCAAATAAATTGGAAAATGAGGTGATGTCCTCCAATTGGTGAATGGCTGATCAAATTGTGGTATATGTTGGAGATGGGATACTATTGTGCTCAAAGGAATAATCAACTAGAGGAATTCCATGTCAACTGGAATGGCCTCCAGGAATTGATACAGAGTGAAAGGAGCAGAACCAGGAGAACATTGTATATAGAGACTGATACACTGTGGTACAATCAAATGTAATGGACTTCTCCATTAGTGACAATGCAGTGATCCTGAACAACTCAGAGGGATTTATGAGAAAGAGCACTATCCACATTCAGAGGAAAACTGTGGGAGTAGAAACAGAGAAGAAAAAACACTGCTTGATTACATGGGTTGATGGGGATATGATTGGGGAAAATTACTCTAAATGATCATCCTAGTACAAGGATCAACAAAATAGAAACATATTCTCATTAAGGACACATGTAAACCCAGTGGAATTTTGTGTCAGTTATGGGAAGGAGAGGGGAGAGGGGAGGGAAAGAATAGGATTCTTGTAACCAAGAAATAATATTCTAAATTGACTAATTAAATAAAATTTTCAAAAAAATAAAAAAAGAAGTGTATTAAACTGTAAGTAACTTAACAGGTTCAATAAATGGGCAGCTGTAAGTTAAAAAAAAAGAATGAGGGAAACAAGAGCAGTTTCTTATTCAGGCTTAAAAAGAATTTATGGAAATATTATTCTTTCATCAAAGTTTGGTGAAATCCAGTTTTCACATACCAAGTCAACACATAACAATCAAATTATGCATACAGAATCCATATACATATACAATTACACCCATCCATATATATGCACAGACTTCGATATCTTTTTTCTTCTGCTTACCATTATTCTATTTATTTTTAGAAAGAAACAAACAAAAAGTAGACAGAAGGAGATATGTAGCTAGAAAGAGTAAAATATGTCATTATTTTAAATTTCTTTACTTGCTATTTAAAATAGCAGTATTTTAAATAGCAAGGAGTGGGCTAAATCAATGTCAAACCTCACACATAACTGCAATATAATTATTTGTAATTGAATTCATAAACAGTAATCTATTTTCTTTCCCTTCAGCCTCCTCATTTGGAAAAAAAAGCCTTGATACTGTCATAAATAAAAATCAATCTTGGAGGCTTAATACTAAATTTATAAGCATTTATTAGTAAAGAGAGAAATAATGTTTCCAACCTTTCTAAGTTAAGGTTAAATCCAGTCCCAGATTGCAGCCAGGAAGGTTCCTTCCTTACTACTACTTGCCAGAGATAAGTCAGGGAAGAGGGCTCAGAGAAAGAGCAAGCTCAGAGACTCAGATTAGGAAGGACAGAAGCAAAGGGAGCAGGTGAGTTTCCCCAGCTGACTTTGCAAACCTATCCTCTCAGGCCCTCCCTAGGAGATTTTCATATCCTTGGTTTGGGCAATGGTTTTCCTACATCATATTTTCTGGCCTCCTGATCTCACCCAGATGCTGGGTCTGTGACTCCTCTGTGCATACCCTGGGGTGAGTCTTCTGGGAGAGGACTGGGATGGAGGTCCCCCAGATATTTAATTCATATAATCCACATGTATAATTAAAACAAATTCTTTCATCTCTTATATGCAAAAACATGTCCTGTTGTCTATCCTATATCCAGCATCTTTGTTAATACAATTAATATTCACTTTTTCTGAATCTATATTCTTTTATCCACCATGTTATATTGCCTTTCATATTATATATACATATATATGTAGTGTGTGTGTGTGTGTGTGTGTGTGTGTGTGTAAACAGAGCATTTATTAAGCACTTAACTATCCACCATTCACTGAGTCTGAGGATACAAAAACAAGATTGTTCCTGATCTCCAAGAGCTTGCATTTTCATAGAGGAAAACCACAAATAAAGGAAAACTGGAAAGGGACTTGGAGGAATAAGGGAGATAAGGAGATGAAGCAGTCAAGAGAATGAGTGAGCTGGAAATGGAAAAACTGTAGCTTGGGCTCCTTTGAAAAATGACAATCCAGTCCATGAACTCATCAATCAAGACATCAGGTCAAGTGACAGAGGTTGAAGGAGCTTATTTTTTTGATAGCATAATGACTTCCCCCCCCCATTTTTCCTTTTGTCCTTTAAGACATTTCTCTAGTCCTTTATCATGTATGTGTTTTATTAGAATCCTAACAGTTGCCAACCCTGCAAGTTTTTTGATTATGCTATTGCATAACCTTGTCACTCCTTTCTTTTCCCATAGGTTATGGAGAAACATCACCAGAAAATATATCGCTTGTCTCCGTGTGAATGGTGATGGCAACAAGTTGTATCCAGCTGCCCCAACCCCTCAGTTGCTCTGGATGTAGGTTTGGAAGATGAAACAAGTCATCACTACAAAAAGGAAAAGGAAAAGAAAATCTGATTAAGACAACTAAAAATGTACTTTCTAGATTTTTAAAAAAGATAGATCAAGTCCTAGAGAGATTAAAAGAGAGGGAGAGAGACACAGAGAGAATATAGTATTGTATATAAAACTGATAATGAAGAAATTATATTAAAGGTGTCTTAGAAATTACCTTTTATTAATTAGTGATGCAACAGTTTAATGTAATTTGACAGCAAAAGGCAGAAAGGATGAAGCAGTCATCAGCAGCTTTGTTCAGTAGACAGAATCTAGACATAGTATTAAGGTGATGGGTTCAAATCTTGCCTTGGACACTTACTAGCGAAACGAGTCATTTAATCTCTTTGAACTTCGGTTTCCCTGACTATAAAATGGGAATAATTGAGGTCAAGAAATATTTTTATTTCTTTGGTTATTTTGTTTTGTTTTCCCTCTGCTCCTAAGCACAGTGCCTGGTACAAAGTAAGCATTTAATAAATGTTTGTTGGGTCTAACATTTGAGTTCAAAGTTTTGGAATTAAGAGAGAAGAGAAAATTATTTGGGAGAAAAACCAAAATTGGAATGCCCCTGACTGGCCAATTCAGGATCCATTTTTGGAATTTGAACAGTAAGGAAGGTTACAACAAACTAGTCAAAGCAAGGCAGGCAATATTAAAAACAATGAGGGAGTGCTCAGACAGTCCAGGGACTTAGACAAAATTCAAGAAACAGGGGCAGGGGAGGGGAGAAACTTCCTCTACATTCATGGACAGGCTTATAGAAATGGAAGAAATGTATATAAACTTGGACATAATGAAAGAATGAGATGTATGCCATTTAAGGAAATGATTTGTAAAAAACACCTGTGCAGCAGTTAAGAACTATTTCAAAATATAGTGCTGTGATAATTAAAATGTTTTGGGAGCAAGGGAAATATATAACAATTATGACCGCTGAAATATGTTTTCTACTGTGTCTTGGGTTTATATAAATATAAGATGGTCGCCAGGGAATATATTCCCAGTTTAGGAATATGCCCAAGCCAATTGGGTTTTATAGAGAAATTTAATTTATAATACACTGATTAATCAATAGAAAAAGAGAGAAAGTAAGAAAGGAATAAGAATGAATAAATCAGTCAGTTGGTTTTATCACTCACCCAAGATCTCTCTAGGTAAGGTTTCTCATGCCAACCTCAGGCTCCACCTTCAAGAGAGCCTCCTTTCAAAAAATGTTTCCAGAGCCTTCTCCTCCTGACTCCTCCTGAGTTCTCCTTCCACAGCCTCCTTCAAGACCTCTCCAGGAGCTCTCCCTCCAGGACCTCTCTCCTCTCAGACTCCTTCAGAGCAAAACCTCCTCCTCTCAGAGCAAAAAAACTCTCCTCCCTCTGTCCTCAGACCCCGCTATCTTTAAGGAAACCATCTAAGTTCCCTCCCCTCAGTTCTCACATCTACCAATCACTGTCGATGTCTCCCCTGTGCCAATGGTGGCTCTAATTTAACCCAGGACTGCCCAGAGGTCTGTGGCTTTGCACATGTCTGGTGAAGGTCATATTCTCAAATAATTAAATCTTGATCTTGCTGCAGCCCTTCCTAAATCCTGTTACTCTAAGTAGGGTGGAGATTGTATTTTCCAAGATCTGATTCTGTCATTCCAAGTATCTCTATTGTATCAATTCTAAAATCAATCATGACTCAAAGAATTTCCTGTTCTATGCTTAAGCATAGGTCAAAGCACTTTCCATTGTTTAGCAAAAGGTTTCTGTCCTAAAGTAGTCTTAAGTAGGGAGGAGAAAGATCCTCCCATGCCAAGGGGTTTCACATTCCAATAGAGTTCTTACTATCAGTAGGAAATTTTTTCCAGTATGAATTTTCCCAATGGGGAAATTTCCAACATTCATAAGTCTAAGAAATTTTAAGGTTTACAGTTCCCAGGCTGGAACGCTATGGAACTGGATGAATTAAGGCATGTAGTGATGTACATTTTTAATGCAGACAAGGAAAGGCGTAATGAGGGAAACAATGAACTAGTAGAAGAGCTAAGAAAAGAGATAAAAGATTCAAATTTCAAATTGAATAATTTGGAAAAAAGGTGAAACAAATGTGGGGTTGGCTGCTGTTAAGGAATATAGACCACCAAGCATATTCAGTGTTCAGGGTCCTACATGCTACACGTGTGAGAAAGAAAGGACAACTGATGAGGTACTGCAGATTTTGGGGTCAAGTGTTTAGATAAAATGGGAATAACTTTAGAAGAAATTACTTTCAGTACAATGGTTTTAGAAATGGCAGTAGGTACAACCGAGAACCGAGGCAATTGATATGGATACAATGGATACCAGGATAGATACAGTTATCAGGTGAATAACCAAGCTGAAACAATTTAATCACAAAATTATTTAAGAAATGGTGAACATATAAAATATTCCCAAGTTCTAAATATAAATACCCAGAGACAAGAATCCCAAACATAGCCTGTGGTCCTGTACGCACATCAGTAAGATCACAAATAGTCACCATTACTTTTGTGTGATTTTAGTTCTGTTTATAACCTAGACCACCCAGTCACTGGAACCAACAGAGTTCAATAGCTCCCTAGAGCATTCAAGTTAAAAGTAAGATTTTTTAAATAAAAAAAGACAAAATAATAAATAATAAATATTTGTTGGTATATTACAATTCACTTAACAGCTAACTCACAGGGTTGTAATGAAGATTGGATAAAATAATATAAATTTACAAACTTTATGAAACTACGTAAATGTCCATATTCCTGGAATTTATGGGTTTACCAAATTTGTATCATCAGAGTATTTCACAATGAACCATAGTCTACTGAGGAAACATAAATAGACCTATTTTGACCTGGGATTTTCTTACTTAAAACATAGTTTTCAACAATTTTGTGTCATTTGCTCCCTTTCTTTCCTTCTCTTCCTTTCCCTATCACCTCATTGATGTTTGTCTGGTTATACCCCATTACCTAGAGGTTCTCAGTCTTCTGGGAACCAAGAGAAGAAAGGGAGAATAATGAAGATGCTTAAACTTCTCAGCCTTTTAAATGAACCCAGGTTCCACCTATAGCCAAGCTATACCTCTTCCTGTATTCTTCTTCCCACTCCTCACGTCTCAGCTGTTTTTATTGACTATGTCAGTCTTAGGTTTAGGTGAGGATAGGCCTCTGCTGAAAAGCATACCTTTCCTGAGATGTTATCTTACAGTAGGGCTAGCTGGAGAGCCCTCCTTTCCCATCCCTACCATCCCTGTAGGTTTTAGATTTTCCCAGTACTTTCTTCAATAAAAGTAGAATAGGTTGCTATAGAAAAGGCACAGTATAAATCAGAATAAAGGATTTTTGCTTTAGGCTGGAGACTAGAATAAATGAGTCCTCAAATCATTCCTAATTCCTAAGAATTCATGAGGTTTTTTTGGTAAGTTATTGTGATGGTTCACTGTTAACCAAGGAGACTTTTAAAAACAGAAATGTTCTCAAAATGGACTAGTGTATGGGAAAAGTAAACCTTTTGATTATTTTATTTTTTAGAACAGAAGCAGTTCACTTGCTAAGATAACAAAAAACATAAGTGTCTATATTAATTTGTTCCTTAATTTCCATGATCTTTATTCAGTTGTCATTTGAAAAAAATGAATATGTGAGACTCTTGGGATCACAGGTTTTGAGCTAAAAGATATCACAGTGGTTACCTAGTTAAATCTCTTCTTTTTACAGATGAGACCAACTGAGGTCAAAAGAAGTTATGTGACTTTCTCAACATTATACAGCTAGTAAATAACACTAGTAGGATTTGAACCCAATTCCTTTGACTCTAAATCTATTGTCACACACTACAATTTATAATTTCACTATTCTTTCTCATTCTGTAGTATATTATTGGTTCATTATTATGTGCCAATATGAAATAGCAGAATGATGATAGAGGCTAATAAGGGGGAACAGTCAGTCATTCATTATTTACTTAGTCTGCTATATTCCAGGCAATGTGCTAAGCATTGATGATACAAGAAATTCAAGACAGAACTTGATTTCATGAAGCTTAGAATCTATTGATGGAGACAACAAATAAACAACTATAAACAGTTTATTTGGGATATTTGTTGTTCACTTTTGTCTAATTAATAGTGAATTCATTTGGGGTCTTCTTGATAAGGATTGTGGAGTTGTCTGCCATTTCTTTCTCCAGTTCCTTATCCAGATAGAGGATACCAACCAAGGCAAATAAGGTTAAGTGAATTGCACAAGGTCACACATATTGTAAATGTCTGAGGCCAGATCACTCTATCCATTGTGCCACCAGGAACCCTAACCAAAGGTCTAGGTAGCCATAAAATATAGACTGACATTTTAAATAAAAAGTCAGGATGTAGGAGAGAAATGTACTCTTTAACCAGGTGCTACATCATCTTTAAGCACTAGAAGAAAGCTATAATAATTTAGGGACTTCCCACATGCAACTTTTAAGAACCTTCTTTATAACCAGAAAGTTCTCATTAGATATTGTTCTTCAATTCTTTATCCCCTCTTTTCTTCCTAAATATTTTTATTTCTCCTTTGAATATATAATGAATCCAAGATTCATGACCTTACTCCATTGTTCAACAAGTTTACTGTTTTAGCAGGTAAGCAGATATTTTAAAAATGTGACAAAGGCAGCTTGATCTAGGGAATTATGGGCAGCACTTGGAGGCAAGATCTGGATCTAATTCCACATCTGACAGTCCTGAGCTATGTGATAATAGGGATAATAATACTTATCCTCACAGAGTAGATACAAGGCTTAAATGAGGTAAGGCTTATAAAATGCTATTAATAACAACAATAATTCTGATTTCATTGTGCTATATATCATGTCTATTTTTAGAGTAACTATTCTCTCCCTTTCAAGACACTACTAGTAACCTTTAGTGCACTAAGGATATTACTGAACAGTAAATAATCTTTTATATATTGAGATGAATTAAAGGACCAGATTGAGGAAGGAATCAGATGATGAAAGTTATCAAAATATCAGGAGAAATGTTTTAGAAGTCAGGTAGGACCAAATCAAACATGGAGGTCTTGTTGACCTACTCAAAGGTACAAAGTACAATGGGGATTCATAAACATCTAGAGTCATATGGCATAAGTTTAAATCCTGATTCTGTCTATTTCTACATCTATAATGCTATAAGGATAAGATGCTCCCTGTCTCTTTGCCCCAGTTTCTTCAATAAAGGCAAATGCGGAGTTATAAATGCCTAGGTAAATAACTGAGTGAAATGTGAAGCATACTCTGGATAGGGAAAACAGGAAACATCCTATAATCAAAAAATACAACATTGCGTAGTCATCAAGGAGTTATACTGTAAACATGTATTTAGAATGCTTTCAATGAGAAACAGATTATGATTATATCATAGTACAATAGAAAGAATACTATATGAATTCAAAGGCCTTGAGTTCAAATCTTGATTTTGGTACATCAATCCTGTTTAACTCTGAGCAAATCATTTAGCTTTCCAGGGGCCTACTTTTCTCATTTGAAAAAAAGGCAGAATGGACTAGATGGTCTCCAAGGTCCCTTTTAGCTCTAGATCTAATAATCTCAGTATTTAATATATTTCACTTGAAATTAATACATGAAGCAAGATTACCTTTGGTAATTTTAAAAATACAGTCAGGGGATATACAATGAGGAGGTTAATTATAGTAGAAATATAATAAATGCATATTTATTTAAATGATCAACTCATTACTCAGGATTCACTCTAAAAGTATGAGACAATCAATGATCAATTGAATTTAGGTAAAAGAGAGCAACAAAGTCAGATCTCCAACATGCTATGAATACTAGGGGAAACTTATATGGTAAGGAATTCCAGAGTCATATGAAAATAATTTTTTGTTGTTTAGGGAATCCAACTATCTATTCTCAGGGTTTCAAATTCTTGGAGTTATGTTTTCCCCTGTCTCTCATGCAGTGGATCTATCCTAACAAACTGAGAAAACAGTACATGTTGTCTATGAGCTCCTTCTATCCTGTTTAGTATCTCGAAACATCTTGATTGGATCCTTGTCCTTTTCCCCCTTTGTTCTAGAATCTATAAAAGCTGTTGATTTTCCCCCTGTCAACCCTAACCCTAACCATTGTAATTTTTTATCATATTCCCTCCATCTTCTGTAGTTTTCTCCTGAGATTGAGCTAATCCTTTATTTCAAATGCAGCCTCTCTCAAGGAAAGGCTTCTATACTAGATATTGATTAATAGAAACAAACAAATACATGCATGAAAAATTATTTATATTAAACCATCAATTGGATGAATAATTTTGCTTATCTGAAAAGTTGTTACTCTTAAGTGGTTGTTTAGCTTACAAATGACAAAATGGACAAAGCATAGAAAATCTGTAACCATCCTATAAGCATGGTCATGATGGAGAGCATCTAGGAAAAAAGCAACTGGAAAATGTGGTGTTCCAAGGGGTTAAATTCCACCTCACCCCAAATTCTCCCTCCTCTATCCTGTAAATTCATAGAGAGGACACAGGTACAGAGAAAAGAACAATGTAACCTTGAAAAAGATATGGAAGGCAGAGAGAAATCTCCTCCCTGGCTCCACAGGCCAGACTCTAGTCAAAACTCTGTTTGTTGACCAGTTGCTTCCCTTAATGAGCTACCCATTTAGAAAGTAGATAAATATGCACATCGCTTCTGGCTAGGAGACTGGAATGGCAGAAACCTGACAGAGTTGGTAGAAGCTGAAGCCTGAGGAAGGAGAGCATGATAGAATAAAGATTGTGAGAGGCCTGCTGATGATAGCTGTCATTTCCTTTTAACCCTTTCATGTTACCTTGTCCCCTTCCTTGGATAGGATCCCAGACAAACCCGCTATAGAAAAATGGCGTGGGGGGAAACGAGTCCATACCAAGTGAAGATCAATAAAAGGAAGCAGTTATATTTAATGCAAAAGATAGAAGACTCAAGAGAATATTATATTTGGATTGAAGTATGTGAAAGATACTGCTAGAAAGAAGGAAGAGAAGCATGTATTAAGAGTCTGGGCCTGATTTTGGGCTAAGCAGCTTCTTTTTTATGAGCTGCCATTTATTTTTATATAAAACAATATAATATGGAATATAACAATATAAATTCTCACATCAACTATTTCCAAAAATAAGAGTCTCATTCTCTTTTTTCCTCCCTTTCTCCCCCTTCCTCAAGAAGGCATGTAATATGATGTAGGTTATACTTGTATATTCATATTTATATTCATATAATATATATTTATCTTTTCATTATGTTGTGAAAAAACACATTGCTTACACTAGAGAAAAAATTCATAGAGGAAATAAAAATAATCTATATTCAGACTATATCTATTCCTTCTATGGTGTATATCTTTTCTCAACATAACACCCTTGGAGATGTCCTGGATCCTTGCCTTATTGATAGTAGTTAAGTAATTTCATAGTTCATCACACATTTCTGTTGTTATTGTATGCAAGATTCTTCTGATTCAGTTCATTTAACTTTGCATTACTTTATGTAATTCCAGGAGGTTTTAGTAATTGTTTGTTTGCAATCTCTTTTGGCATGATAATATTCCATTACCATTATATTCCAGAACATTTTTAGCTATTTACTAACTAATGTACATCCCTTCAAGTTCCAGTTTTTTATCAACACAAAAAAGAACAGCTATTAATATTGTATTTTACTTTTATTTAGAATATTTCCATGGTTACATGATTTATGATCCCCCCATTTATTTCTCCCCCCCCCAAAGCCAACAAGCAGTTCCACTGGGTTATATGTGTATCATTGTTCAAAACCTATTTCCATGTTATTTATATCTGCAGCAGAGTGATTCTTTAACATCAAAACCCTAATCACATCTCTATCACACTACATGGTCAAGCATATATTTTTCCAATTCATTCTGGTTCCACAGTTCTTTCTCTGCATGTGGATAACATTCTTCATCCCGAGTTCCTCTGGAATGTCCTGGGTCATTGCGTTGCTACTGGTAGAAAAGTACATTATATTTGATTGTGCCATAATGTTTCAGTCTCTTTGTATGATGTTCTCCTGGTTCTGCTCCTTTCACTCTGCATCAATTCCTGGAGGTTGTTCAAGTTCCCATGGAATTCTTCTATTTTGTTATTCATTTCAGCACAATAGTATTCCATCACCAGCAGATATCACAATTTGTTCAGCCATTTCCTAATCGATGGGCACCCCCTCATTTTCCAATTTTTTGCCACCACAAAGAGTGCAGCTATGAATATTCTTCTACCAGTCTTTTTTCCTTATTATCTCTTTGGGGTACAAACCCAGCAGTGCTATGGCTGGATCAAAGGGCAGACAATCTTTTATCGCCCTTTGGGCATAGTTCCAAATTCCCTTCCAGAATGGTTGGACCAATTCACAACTCCACCAGCAATGCTAATGCTGGTGTCCCAATTTTGCCACATCCCTTCCAACAATGATTTGGTTTGCCAAAGGATATTTATGAGTTTGTTTCTTTTTAATCACAAATCACTCTACCAATAAGAAAATATAAACAAAACAACTTCTTTCTCTGATAGCCAGTTAAACTGCATCATCCTTTGCTTCTATTAAGCAATGAAGGAGGAAGAAAGGAAGACAAATTGATCCAGTAGGGAAAGATCATACAAGTTTCCTTTTTGGCATAAGGAAAAGTCTCTCATTCCTCCTTAAAGTTAATGGTGTCTGACGGTATTTAGAAAAGTAAATCATGTGTGAAGCAAGACTATTTTCAAAGTTTCTGGCAACAAAACATGATCAGATCCTAACATCTGTATAGAAAATGTAGCTCTTCATGCCTGGTTGCTGATGATTTTGTGAGGTAAATAGGTAAGGCTCAACACATATATTTGGGATAGAAAATATTTGATAGAAATAATCTAGTTGAGAAAACCAACATAATTTGTGTTGCCCAAAAATACATAAAACAATTGAAATTGAATCCAGATAATGTACTGATAATTTCCATTATGGTGACACAGCAGATGATTATATAAACCAAATCAGATAAATGCATTAGGTAAAACTTTCTCGACTATCAATCAACAAATATTTATTAAGTATCTACTATGTGTCAGACAGAATGCTAAGCACCTGGGCACAAAGAAAGGTAAAAGACAATTCCTACTTCTCCATTAGCTCATGATCAAATGAGTAAGACAACACACACACATACACACACACACACACACACACAAACACACATGAAAAGCTATATATGTATATATATATATAAGATTTAGATGGAATTTATTAAAGAGAATATCAGAAGGAAGCCACTAACATTAAGAAGGACTTAGGAAAGGCTTTAAAAAAATAGAGTAGTCTTTAACTCAAACTTGAAGGAAGCCAAGGAAGCCAAATGTCTGAAATGAGAAGGAAGATAATTCCAGATATGAAAGACAACCAATAAAAACTGTACAATAATGTTATATTACACTTATATGCCATAGAATTTCATTCATTCACAAATGATAGACATATTTGCTTCAAGTTCTTTGCTACCCCCAAAAATATTGCTAATAATATTTTGGTATATATTGAATCAAATAGTGCAATAAATAGAGTGCTGCACCTGGAGTCAGGAAGTCCCAAGTCCAAATCTGGCCTCAGACACTAAGCAACTGTGGGACCCTGGGCAAAACACTTAACCCTGGTTGCCTCAATTTCCCCACCTGTAAAATGAGCTGGAGAAGGAAATGGCAAACCATTTCATTATCTTTGCCCCAAAATCCTCAAATGGGGTCACAAAGAGTTGGACATGACTGAAAAATAACTGAAAAGAATATTGAAACTTTGTTCCTATGTTTGATTTCCTTGAAATATATGACAGTAAAATTAGGGAAAAGGGAGTGGACAGTTTACTCACTTTTATGCATAATTACAAATTAGAATCATTATTACCAAAAGATTAGATAAAAAGGGATCACTATAAATGATATGAATAGTTTGGTTATTTGTAAGGCAAACATCTGTGTGCTTTCTAATTATCTAGTTTTTTAAAAAATTCAATTTATAGGTGATTTACTTTCTTCTATGTAATAGTAATCATCATCATCATCATCATCATCATATGATAATGTACATCTGTACAACAGTTTCCACTTTTCAAAATAAATTCATGTACATTTAATTGACTTTTACTAATTTCCCATGAACTATTGAGAGCTGGTATTATTACTTTCTTCTGACCGAAGAAAGTTAAATGTCAGAGTTTCAGTCACATAATGGAAATATAACATAGGTCTTCTAATTCATAACACAGTGCTTTTTCCATTACACACAAATGCTTCCAACAAGGGTTTAATCATATTTATCAAATGAAAGACTACTACAAACCCATGGAGACATCCAAACTTTTACAAAGTCATAAAAATGTCAGCAGTTCTTTGCTCATTTTCTGATACTGAAAAGTGTGCAAAACACTTGTGAGATTTTTATGATTTGCATCTAGCAGGGGTCTTTTGGATACAACAGAGTAATAATTTGACATTGCTGTAACATATTTTTAATGTTTTCCTAAACTTCTTTCTATTTACCACTAGGTTAATGACAATGTGATGTAGTAAAAACAGTATTGGATTGGAAATCATAGTTTACCTATTATAAGCACTTTATTTTGGAAATGAGGAGGCAATTAGCAAATTAGATCACATGATCAAGGTCATATATGTAATGTGTAAGAGACAGAATTTGAACCCAGATTCTCTGAATTGATAAGAGCTGGATTCAAATACTGACTTCAGTACTAGTTGTGTAGTCCTAGATTTTCTCTCTTTGCACTTCCACTTCCTCATCAATAAAATGAAAGGACTGGATAAGATTTCTTACCTTACTTCTATCAGATCCCGAACTTTTGAGCCTCTGATAAAATGGATGTAAGTATAGTTGAGTGGAAAGCATCCTTCATATGGAAAAACCAAGTCTCAGCAACAGTTGGTTTTGTTACTTCTAACTATGTGACCACCACTATTTAAATAATGGCTCAGATTCATCATTTCCTCATGTATAAAACAAGGATAATAATATTTACAAGATTTCCCTTGTAGGGAAATTTTGAGGAAAATACTTTTTAAGCTGAGTTGCAAAGCTCCATTTTATGTGACAATATTACAATTATATTCTTTTTTTAATTTTACAGTTAATATTCAACAATGTGTACTGAATGCCTTCTCTCTATGGACAAGGCCTTATGCTCATGACTATATAATACAGATAAATTTTGGAAATAGTCTTGTCACCTCAAAGAGGTGGGATTTAAATTTCCATCCATAGATTTATACTCTGAAAAGGTTTCTATACCTAGTATCAAAAGTTAAATATCAAATGAATGGTATAAACAATATGTATTCTCAGATTTTGAAGGAAGGAGAAATTACTTTTAGTGGTTCAGGGGAGAGACAGAGCCAAGATAGAAGAGTGAGAAGAAGCTTTAGAAGATAGCTTGCCCCTTAAACCTTCTCAACAAAGATTTAGACAATAAACCAGACTGAATTCTGATGGGGAAAGCCAAAAAAGACATAGTGAGTAATTTTTCTAGTCCCGGATGATTTAGGGAGATGGACAGAGAGGTCCATGGATTTGGGAAGAGCAGTATCATAGTTGGCAACAGTGGTACAGAACATTCCAGCTCCCAGGGGCTAAAAGAGGGCCAAGAGTCAGCACCTGGGCAGGAAGCATCAGAGTAGAAGGAAATCCCAAGAAATCCCTGAGCAAGCACTGGGTGCAGGAATAGAAGACACCTGGCCACTCTGTCACTCAGTATCTAGTTCTGGTCATATATCCAGAGTGGAGAAGAGCAGTCATGAGTGTTGGATCTAGCTGCATATTGAGCACAGAACAATTTCCGGGGAGGGAGGGAAGGCTTCTCAGAAGAGAAAGAATTTATATTCAATTTACACAATTATAAGGAGTGAGGTATGATTTTACTGCTACATAAAGTCATAAAAGAAATCATTAAGACTCACATTTTCTGTCCAAGTTCTTCTTCTTAAGATTAGCATCCTACTTTGGTAGTGAAAACAAGTAAGATAAAGAACATTGCAGTTTTTTAGGACTGTACTCAAATATATAACACATTATTTTAATAAACTATAAGCATTCTGTCATTCAAGAATTCATCTAACCTCTATTGAGAAATATATTTTTATGGATATTTTTAGGAATAATGCAATTGTGAGAGGTTTTCTCTCATGACCAGTGAATTGCAATGCTCCTAGAGGGACTAAATCTCATTTACATTGGCAAAGACTTAAAGAATATTCAGCTAAATTGAAGGTCAGCTTACGGAATCTCAAAATAGAGTTGAGACAAGTCAACAGGCATTTATTAAGCACCTGCCATGTGCTAATCTCTAGGGATACAAAGAAAAAAAAGCCCCTACTCTGAAAGGATCTAATAATCTCTTGGGAAAGATAAGATGTAAACAACTATGTTTAGAAAACAGATACAGCATAAACTAGTATTATAGAATCATATGTACACATGTAATTATAGAAATAAGGTATCATTACTAAGGGCATTGAGAAAAGTTTCTAGCAGAAAGTGAGATTTTAACTGGTACTTGAACGAAGCAAGGGAACCCAGGAGATTGAGCTGAAGTGGGAAAGAATTCAAGCACAAGGGAAAGCCAGTGAAAATTATAGTCAAGAGATGAAACATCTTGTGTAAGGAGTAGTAAGTGGGCTAGTGAAAAACAATCTGAGGAGGGGATTAAAATATGAAAGGCAAAAAAGAAAGAAGATACTTTAAAAGGTGAATTGAGTATTTTATATTTGATTCTGGAAGTAATGAGTTACTGGCATTTATTGAATGGGGAGTGACATGGTCAGACCTGCATTTTAGGAAATCACATTGATATCTGAGTCAAGGATGGAATGGAGTAGGAAGAGACAAGATAGGTATACATGACAAAACTTGGAAACAGTTTAGATATAGAGATTGATAGTGAGAGTCAAGGATAAAATATAAGTTCTTGAACCTGAGTGACTAGGAGGATAAAGTGCCTTGGAATCCAGAGAGATTGAAAGGCTCAGTGAAGAGGAGAAATCGCGGTATGGCTGAGGCCCCAGCAGAGAGTATTATAGCTGGTTCAGTAACTAGGATGTTTTAACAAAGGAGATAGACCTGTCAAGATTATGCCAAATTTTAATACTACTATAATTTATATAATACATGGATATTCTTAACCTAATATACATGCTATTTATTACTTTTAGGTCTATTCCTATACTTTTAGTGTTTTCAATAGGAATGAATGTTGTATTTTGTCAAAGGCTTTTTCTGCATCTATTGTGATAATTGTGATTTTTGTTGGTTTGCTTGTTGATATGGTCAATTATGTCCATGGGTTTCCTAATATTGAAACATCCTTGCATTCCTGGTATAAATCCCACCAATCATATATGTATGTGTGTGTATATATATATATATATATATATATATATATATATTTATATATATATATATATATATATATATGCCTCGTGATCACTTGCTGGGGTCTTTTTGCAGGTACTCTATTTAACATTTTTGCATCAATTTTCATTAAGGAGATTGATCTTTAGTTTTCTTTCTCTGTTTTTGACCTGCCTAGCTTTGGTATAAGTACCATATTTGTGTCATATAAGGAATTTAGTAGAAATCCTCCTTTGCTTATTATGTCAAATAATCTGTTGTTGGGATTAGTTGTTCTTTGAATGTTTGATAGAATTCACTTGTGAATGCATCAGGCCCTGGGGATTTTTTCTTGGTGAGTTCTTTGATCGCTTGTTCAATTTCTTTTTCTGATATGGGATTATTTAAGAATTCCATTTCTTCTTCTGATAATCTAGGCAATTTATGTTTTTGTAAATATTCATGCATATGACCTAGATTGCCATATTTGTTGATATATAATTGAGCATAACAATATGTAATGGTTGCCTTAATTTCCTCTTCATTAGAGGTAAGGTCTCCCTTTTCATCTATGATTCTGTTAATTTGGCTTTCTTCTTTCTTTTTTTAATTAGATTGACCATTATTATGTCTATTTTTTTTGTTTTTTCAAAATACCACCTTCTAGTCTTATTTATTAATTCAATAGTTCTTTCACTTTCAATTTCATTAATTTCTCCCTTTATTTTTAGGATCTGTAATTTAGTTTTCATCTGGGGATTTTTAATTCGTTTCCTTTCAAGTTTTTTTTTTGACTAGCACATCCAATTCATTGACCTCTGCCCTCCATAATTTGTTAATATATGAACTCAAGGATATAAATATCCCCCTGAGTACTTCTTTGGCTGCCTCCCATAGATTTTGAAAGGATGTCTCACCATTGTCATTTTCCTCAATGAAATTATTAATTGTTTCTATGATTTCTTCTTGAACTAACCAATTTTGGAGTATCATATTATTTAATTTCCAATTAATTTTTGATTTGGCTCTCCATGTACCCGTACTGATCAATATTTTTATTGCTTTATGATCTGAAAAGGTTGCATTTATTATTTCTGCTTTTCTGCATTTGAGTGCCATTTTTCTGTGACCTAGTGTATGATCTATTTTTGTGAATGTGCCATGTGGTACTGAGAAGAAGGTGTATTCCTTTTTTGTCCCTATTTATTTTTCTCCATATGTCTATTAACTCTAATTTTTCTAAGATTTCACTCACCTCTTTTACCTCTTTCTTATTTATTTTTTGGTTTGATTTATCTAAATATGATAGTAGTTGGTTCAAGTCTCCCACTAATATGGTTTTACTGTCTATTTCCTCCTCCAATTCTCCTAGTTTCTCCATTTGAAATTTGGATGGTATTCCGTTTGGTACATACATGTTGATTAGTGATATTTCCTCATTGTCTATATTCCCTTTAACAGAATATATTTACCTTCCCTATCCCTTTTGATCAGGTCTATTTGTGCTTTCACTTTGTCAGATATCATGATTGCAACTAACTCCTACCTTCTTTCTATTAGTTGAGGTCCAAAAGGTCTTACTCCATCCTTTAATTCTAACCTTGTGAGTATCAACCTGCCTCATATGTGTTTCTTGAAGACAACATTTGGTAGGAATTTGGGTTCTAATCCAATCTGCTATTTGTCTACGTTTTATGGGTGAGTTCATCCCATTCACATTCAAAGTTATGATTGTCACTTGTGGATTCCCTGGCATTTTGATATCTTCCCCTAGTTCTGAACTTTCTTCCCTCGCTATATCCTTTTGAACCAGTGATTTACTTTAGGTCAGTCCTCCTAGTCCCCTCCCTTGGTATGCTTCCCTTTCTAGCCCCTCCATTTTTATGCTCCCTTGCACTCCCTCCTCTCATTCCCTCCCCCCTCCCCCTTCTTAATTTTCCTTTCTTTCTTACCCTGTTGGATAAGATAGAATTCAGGATCCCACTGGATCTAGATGTTCTTCCCTCTGAGAGTTGATTTCACTGAGAGTAAGGTTTAAGTAATACCACTACATGCTCTCTTCCTCTCCTTCTCATATGAGAGATCTTCCCCTCCCCTTCCCATGTGTATCTTTGTATGGGAAAGGTTATTCTATTTAGTCCCCCTCCCCATTTCTTGAAGTAAGTCTAAGTATTGTCGACACTTCCCCCCCTCCCTTTTCCTTTCTTTGCCCCCCCCCCTTTCACCAAATCTTCTTGATGCCCCAATCTTTCCCTATGCATGATTCTTCTAACTACTTTTATGGTGCATGCATTTTTTGAGAGTTACACAATACATTTTTCCACATATTAATATATATAATTTGATGTAAATGTAGTCCTTATAGAAGAGAGTTTGACATAAAGAAAAAGATAAGATTTATCTCTTTTTCCCTTTCTTTCATATTTACCTTTTCATGTTTCTCTTGCTTTCTGTGATTGGATATCAAAATTTCCACTAAGTTCTGGTCTTTTCTTAGCAAATGCTTGGAAATCTACTATTTTTTGAATGCCCAAACTTTCCTCTGGAAGTATATAGTCAGTTTTGCTGGGTAGGTGATTCTTGGTTGGAGACCCAGCTCTCTTGCCTTTCTAAATATCATGTTCAATGCTTTGTGGTCTCTTAGAGTGTTAGCCTCTAAGTCCTGTGTGATCTTTATGGGAGCCCCCCTATCTAAAGCTCCTCTTCTTGGCTTCTTGTAGGATTTTCTCTTTCTTGGAAGCTCTTGAATTTGGCGATTACATTCCTGGGGGTTGTCTTTTGGGGATTTAGTATAGAGGGTGTTCTATGAACCCTTTCTATTTCTATTTTGCCCCCTTGCTCCAGAACATGTGGGCAATTTTCTTCTATAATGTCCTGTAGTATAGCATTGAGGTTTTTTTAATCTCTGGTTTTTCGGGCCGACCAATACTTCTCACGTTGTCTCTTCTTCTTCTGTTTTCCAGGTCTGTGACCTCTTCAGTGAGATATTTTGTATTTTCTTCTAATTCATTAATTTTTTGGCTTTGCTTTATTAATTCTTGCTGTTTTGCATGCTCACTGTTTTCCAGTTACTTAATTCTGGTCATTAGGGACTGGCTTTGTTTTTCAGCTTTGTCTGTCCTTCTATTAGATGCTTCCAGCTCTTTCTCCAATTGTGAAGTCTTGTCTATCAGACTGCTGATCTCTTTCTCCCATTTTTCTTTCCAGAAGGTTTCCATCTTTTGGGTAAGCTCCAATTTGAGTTCTTCCAGAGCTTGTGGATAATTTCCATTTTGTGAGGCATGTTTTGATTTTGTTTGGGTTTCATCCTCTTTCTCTTCTTTTCCTTGGGTACTCCCGCCATAAAAGTTTTCAATAGTCACCATTTCCCGTTTCTTCCTGGAGGCTTGGTTTTGGGCCATGTGAGCCATCCCTTTGGTGATTTTATTTCCCTTTCCTTTTTTGTCTGGGGTCTGGGTGATATGGGCGGGTTTTCTGTGAATTTAGGTTGCCTCAGACTAGTTCATCCCAGCCTCCGAGGTTTCTTAGAGCACAGGCCTCTCTTTCTCAGCATGGCCTCCCCTTTGCTGAGCTCAGCCTCTCAGCGCAGCTGCCCTTTTGCTGAGCTCAGCCTCTCAAAGTGGCCACCCCTTTGCTCAGTGCAGCCTCTCAGAGCGGCCTCCTCTTTGCTCAGCGCAGGATTTCCCCATGAAACCGCCCTGAGAGGTCGTTTCCTTGCAGTCTTTAGATCCCAAGGACCCTGGTGTGCCCCCCCATCCCCAGACAGAGATGCTCCTCACTCACTCACTATCCCAGTGAGCGCTCTGATACCTTACTCTGGTTTGGTGGGGTGGGGGGGGAGGGGCGGCTCAGTTCACGTTTTTGTGCAACCTTTTCCTCTTCCTTATAGTGTGGAAATGTTCAAGCCCCATGTACCTTCGTTTCTGTGGGGTACTGGAGAGTCCCTCTGTTCTTCCAAAGGTGATTTTTATGGTCTTTTGAGGTAGTCTATTCAGTTCGGTGCTGGGAAGAGGAAGCAATTCGTGTCTAGATTGCAGCCATGTTAACCTGGAAGTTGCCAGTGGTTTGTTTTTAATCTGTCCCCCTAATCCCCACCCTCAATAAGCTTCCCTTTCTTCCCCCTCCCTTTTTGTTCCCTTATTATTTTTTTAGATTCTGTTAAGTTCCCTCCCCCCTCTCTTTCCCTCCCTTTTTGTACTGCCCCCCTACCCCACGTAGTTTTCCCTTCTTACTTTCCCTGTAGGGTAAGATAGAATTCAATACCTCAATGGAGCTAGATGCTCTTCCTTCTCAGAATTGATTTCACTGACAGTAAGGTTTAAGTATTACCTATTAGCACTTTCTTTCTCTCCTTTTTATAATAGTGTTCTTCCCCTACCCTTCCCATATGCCTCTTTGTGGGGTATAGATTATCCTAGTTATCTTATTTATTCAATTTTCTCTTGGTGCCATCTTATATCCCCCCTTTTTTTGCTTATCATCTTATGCCACTTATTATTCCAATATCTTCCTGTGAATGATTCTTCTAATTACTATAATAGTGAATATAATTTTTGAGAGTTACAAATAACATTTTCTCATATATTAATATTAACAATTTGATCTCATTGAAGCCCCTAAATAAGAAAGTTTGAATAAAAAAGTTCATTTTACCCCTTTCTTTTCTCTTTCCTATTTACCTTTTCATGTTTCTCTTGATTTTTGTGTTTGGTATCAAACTTTCCACTTAGTCCTGTTTTTTCCTTTACAAATACTTGGAAATGTTCTATTTTATTGATTGCCCATAATTTCCCCTGGAAGTATATCATCAGTGTTGATGAGTAAGTGATCCTTGGTTGAAGACCCAATTCTCTTGCCTTTCTGAATATCATATTCTAAGCCTTGTGGTCCTTTAGTGTGGAAGCTGCCCAATTTTGTGTAATCCTGATTGGTTCTCCTTGATACTTGAATTGTCTCTTTTTGGCTTCTTGCAAAAATTTCTCCTTAGCTTGGAAGCTCTTGAATTTGGTAATTACATTCCTGGGAGTTGTCTTTTGAGGATTTGGTGTAGAGACTGTTCTATGAACTCTTTTAATGTCTATTTTGCCCCCTTGTTCAAGAACACCATGAGCAGTTTTCTTAGATAATTTCTTGTAGTATGATGTCAAGATTTCTGTTTATTTCTGGGTTATCAGAAATACCAATGATTCTCAGATTGTCTCTTTGATACTGGTTTTCTTGATCTATCATCTTGGCAGTGAGATATTTTATGTTTTCTTCTATTTTGTCCATCTTTTGACCTTGCTTTATTAATTCTTGCTTTTTTTGCAAGATCATTGGTTTCCAATTGCTCAATTGTGGTCTTTAAGGCCTGGTTTTCTGCTATAATCTTTTGATTTTCCTTTTTGGTTTGTACTATCTTGCTTTTTGTGGCTTCTAGCTGTTTCTCCAGTTGGGAATTCTAGTCCATTAAACCATTGTTTTCTTTTTGAACTATTTCTCACTTTTCTTGCCAGAAGGCTTCCATCTTTTTGGTAAGATCCAATTCAAATTCTTCAAGAGCATGTGGCCAATTTCCATTTTGGGGGGGAAGGTTTTGGAGCATTTATTTGTATTTCCTCTTTTGTTATTTCCTCTGTAGTCTGAATTTTTTCTCCATAAAAATTATCTAGCATTAACCCCTTTGTTTTTGGTTTTTTTTTTTTGGTGTTGGGAAGTTGTTCCTGGACACTGTTTTCCATCACTATGGTGGTTTTTCCATCCCTTTCCAGTCAGAAATCTGAGTGAGGATGGCAGACTCTCTGTGTATGGAGCTAAGGAGTAAGGATTTTGCCTGAGGCCAGGTCTCAAGTCTCTACATCTTCTGCTGTTTGCTGCCCTTCTCTGTACTATCTCTCCACAGGCACCCACAGTCTGCTCTCTTCAGCTTCCTGGGGTTTCAGGTTTAGCTGCTCTCAGGATTGGTCTTTGGTGTTCTTAGTCAACTGTCAAAGCATAGAGATGCCCCTCACTTGCTCTAGCAGTGCCCCTTACTCACTTACTGATTCTAGAATGGGCTGGCTCTTACTCTGGCTCTGTAGGTGGGGAGGGGGAGGGTGGATCAGCTCATGTTTTGGTGGAAGCTTTTTCACCCCCTTATGGTGTGGAAATGGCTAAATCCCACATACCTTCAATGCTGCACCCTACTGTAGAATCTCTTCAGTCACATGAATTATTTTTTTGACCTTTTGAAGTAGTCTCTATTGGTAGGTGTTGAGGATAGGAAGAGTTCTGCATCTAGACTGCTGCCATGTTTACCCAGAACAGTTTAGGCTAAATATTTTTGTTTAGATCAACCTATTTAGTAAATATATTTAAGGCAAATTAAAATGCTTCACTTTTTCCATTAAAGCAACATTACTAAATCATTCCTTTATGACCTAGGAGAGTTGATGAAGTATCCAAGATTAACTATCAAGATGTCTTCAAGAAATCCACTCTTAGGGGCAGCTGGGTAGCTCAGTGGATTGAGAGCCAGGCCTAGAAACAGGAGGTCCTAGTTTCAAATGTGGCCTCAGACACTTCCCAGCTGTGTGACCCTGGGCAAGCCTCTTGACCCCCATTGCCTATCCTTACCACTCTTCTGTCTTGGAGCCAACACACAGTATTGACTCCAAGATGGAAGGTAAGGGTTTAAAAAAAAGAAATCCACTCTGATGAAGATACAGTTTAGATCTTTATATTTTTAGATTTTAAAAATAAGATTTATTGATACCTTTTGTCTCATTCTTTTTTATTTTGGAAAGTTTTCTTCTTTAAAAAAAATCTTTATTTGTTTTTAAAGTTGTTTTCTTTTAAAAATTTAATTCCCAAATTCTCTTATTTTCTCCCAACCCTTTCTTACCCATGGTATGCAAAGTTTTATAGCCCTTCTGTTATAATTCTAAATTGTTCGCCAGAATGGTTGGATCAGTTCACAACTCCAATTGTTTATTAGCGTACCAATTTTCCCTTATCTTCTCCAGCATCTATCATTACTGATAGATGTAAGGTAATGCTTTAAAGTTGTTTTAATTTATATTCTCAAAGACTATAGTGATTTAGACCATTTCCATATGACTATAAATAGCTCTGATTTTTTTCCTCAAAAACTGCCTGTTCTTGTCTTTGGACCCTTTATCAATTAGGCAATGGCTCTTATTTTTTAAAAATTGACTCAGTTCCATATATATTTGAGAAATAAGACATAAGAAAAATTTTCTGTAAAAGTTTTGATATTGCATCATGTTCTATGGTGCCTTTTAACAAAATTTGTTTTCCCTAATTATCTCTTTGAATTGGGTCATTTTTTCTTTTCCTTTGTCTGAGATCATAATTGTTATCTCTGTATTTTATTTACTTCAGCTGGATTATTCACTAGTCCTATATTTTTACTTTCTATGTTGTTCTGTTTCAGATGTTTCTTTTGTATTGTTGAGTTCTGGTTTCTAAGCCATTTTGCTATCAGTTTCAGTTTTATGTGTGAGCTCATCCTATACAATTAACACTTATTTTAATTTAATATGTATTTCCCTCCATCCTAATTCTTCTATTTATCCTCTCTCTGTCTCTGTATCTCTGTCTCTCTCTTTTTTCCTCTCTTTCCTCAAAAGTCAGTTTTGCTTCTTGCCACTGCTTCCATTAATGTGTTTTTCCCTTTATCATGTCCCCTGCCCATGTTACCTATCCCCGTCTTCCCATTCTATTTCCCTACTATTTCCCTCTTTTCATATATATATATATATATATATATATATATTTCTTTTTTTCTTTATTCTTAGAATCAATTAAATCAAAAGTGAGGTTCAATAGTTGCCTGCCATCTATTCTCATTTTCCCCTTCTCTATAAATCTCTTCCTTGTGCAACTCTTTTATGTGACAAAAATTTCCCCATTATAACTCTCCCTTTCCCCTTCTCCCAGTAAATCTCTCTTTCTTGCCCCCTTTTTATTAATTTTTTGAAAGTCAACCTAACAGAATCAACTCACATTCATGCCTTCTGTCTATGTAGACTCTTTTTAATTGACCAAATAATGATATAATTCTTAGGAGTATCATGTATCATCTTCCCATATAGGAATGTAAATAGTGAAACATTATAGCTTTTCCTATGATTTCTCTTTTATGTTTATCTTTGTATGCTTCCCTTGATACTTTTATTTGAATATAAACTTTTCAATTCAACTCTGCTCTTTTCATCAGGAATTTCTGAAAGTCCTTTTAAATATCCATTTTCTCCCTGATGGATTACATTCAGTTTCATTTGTTAGGTTATTCTTAGTTGCAATCATAGCTTCTTTGTATTCTGTAATATATTCAAAGCCTTCTGCTCCTTTAACATAGAAACTACTAAATCTTTTGTTGCCTTGAGTGTAGCTATACAATATTTGTATTTTTTTTTCTTTCTGACTACTTGCAATATTCCTTTTTCACCTGGAAGCTCTGGAATTTGGTTATATTATTCCTGGAAGGTTTTATTTTGTGATTTCTTTCAAGAGGTGATTGGTGAATTGTTTTAGTTTCTATTTTACTCCTTGAATCTAAGATATTGGGGAACTTTGATAATCCCTTAAAATATGGTGTCTAGGTTTTGTTTTGTTTTCTATTTTAATAAATTAAGGTAGCCCATTAATTCTTAAGTTCTATCTCCTTGATCTATTATCTAGGTCAAGTTGCTTTTCTGATAAGATATTTCAGAGTTTCTTCTATCTTTTTTCAATTTTTATGTCTTTGTTTTATTGTTTCTTGAAATCATTATCTTCCATGTGTTTAGTCCTAATTTTTAAAGACTTATTTACTTTACTGATCTTATGTTCTGCTTTTTCCATTTAGGCAATTCTGCTTTTTCAGTGAATTTTCATTCATCTTTAACCATTGGACTAATTCTGGTTTTTAAGATATTTATTTGAATATGAAAATATTTCTTCATTATTTTCTGTGCCTCTTTCAGCAAGCTATTAATTTTTCTTTTCATAATTTTCTTGTATCACTCATTTATTTGTTTTTTTTTCAATTTTCCCTCTATCACTTATATCATTCTTTATTTCTTCTAGGAATTCTTCTTGGTTTTAGGTCCAATTTTTCTCTAAGACCTTGCTTGTAGCTGTTTTCACATTTTTTTTTGGTTTGAGTTCATGTCTTATCATGTTCAATGCCACCATAGTAACTTTTTTTATGATCAAATTTATTTTCCCCTGCTGTCTTTATCTGCTCATTTTCTCAGTCAATTTCATGATTTTTAACTTTATGTTAAAGTTGAGTTCTAATCACCTGGGATTGGGAAGCTACTGTTACAAATTTCAGCACTTTTGTCCTGCTGTTTTCAGAGCTGCTTCTAGAGGGCTGCATGTTTTTGGTGGTTCCAAGATAGTGTTATATGGGAGAGGCATAGTTATCTCTCTCTTAATCTCTGCTCTAGTATTTACCTTTGAAAGACTACTCTTTCCTTGAATCTTCAAATATTATTATTTCTCTTGGCTCAAGAACTATGAAAAAGTCCTCTACTCTCCTGCAGCCACAAGCAAGCACTAGTACTCCTCTCCACCTTGGAACTGAGACTAGGGCTCCTGTTCTCTATTGACTGACCCCAAGTTCTCCTTTCCACTCAGGAATTGTAACCAGAAGTATAAATCAGCAATAGAGTTGCCAAACAGTGCCTGCTGTACCCAGAGACAGCAAAAAAATTTCCTGAAATCTCTTTCTGACCATTTGTCTGAACCTCTTAGTGTCTCTAGTCTTCAAGCTTCTAAAACTGCTACTGGTAACTTCCACTACTGAGGCAGCATCTAAGGCCCACTGATGGTGGTGTTGCCATGTTCCAAGCCATCCTCCATCTCAATATCACAAAACTTTCCTAGTCAATTCCCAAGTTTTTTAGACTGGAAAAATGTTTCACTCTGATCTTCTGTTGACTTTACCATTCCAAATTTTGATTTGAACAGTTATTTTAAAGTTCTTTGAGGAAGACTTTTGGAAGAGTTTAATTGGGTTGTTTCCTATCTTTCACAAAACAGACTGTATGGTAAAAATAATGTTAGGACAAAAGCATAATTCCAAAAATTCTTAATTAAGATTGTAAGAGGTAAGCCAAACTGATTCTTATCTATTGCAACTCTGGGAAAATTCACTGGTCAAATGATTCTTTTGTCATATGAAAAAAGGTCATGACAATAAATTTAAAAATAAGTAGATTAATTCAAATGTCCTGATTATTACAAAATTCAGTTTTCATGCTGAAAAGAATTTAGTCAAAGTCCTAGTTTTAATTGAAAAGATGAATTTTAAGGGGTAGTGGGTGGAAACTTCAAGATGATATGAATGTATTGAGAATAGAGCAGGTGTTCCATAAAATATAATGGAAAAGGATAAGATGAAGATGATCACAAGTATAACTATAGGATGGATTAGAATAGTGATAAAGGATTAGTAGGATATAATATGAACAAGTCAGTTGTTTCTTTTTAAAATTTTTTCCGGGTTCCTTGTCAATAAAATTTTTTAATACTGCAAACCATGCTTTCTTCCTCCATCCCACTCTCTCCACTCCCTAAGAAGGCAGCTAGTATGATATAGGTTGTACATATATTATCATATAGTGTACATTTTGATGGTCATAAATTGTAAAACAAGACATATTTTGCTTCCACTAGAGCAAAATTCATGGATGAAATAAGTAAGCTATTTCTAAGGTAGTAAGTTAGATAACCAGAAATAAGGCACACAATAGCCACGGAGGCAAATTCTTCTTGCTTACTCTCTTGAAGGAATTTAAGTCCAAAATATAAAATAGATTGGAGAATATTTATATTTTGGGAAAACACTCCAGGAAATCTTACCTCCATGTGTTATTTTGCCCCTTCTTAGCATTTTAATTTATTTCAAATTCAAAGTATAAATATACATATTTACAAAAGATGCAGTTTCACAAAGCCAGCTTTATGGGGATCTCCTCATACTCCATCTCCATTTCTATTCCCTTCAGGCTTATACCAGGGAAATGCCATGAAGTTCAAATGTCTTAAAGACTGAATAAAGACAGAATACAGCACTTTGAATAGAACAATTAGCTAACAAAAGTTCTTTACTTTATTCAAAGTTTGAAATTGTGAGATAAGTTATTCAACTAACAGATATTTATTAAATGTTGACTAGTAATTAAAGACAAAAATGAAGGAGTTCCTGCTGGCAAAAATCTTACATTATGTTAGCAATAACAACATGTTCAAGTATAAAGGACAGAGATAGAGATTTGACCTATGACTTAATTGGTAGAAAGAACTCCTTGGTGAAGAAATTCCTTCTTCCAGTCAGACCATTTTTTTTGAAAACCTATTCTGAAAGAGTTTCCTAGAACATTAAGAATTGAAGTAGGGGCCAGCTGTGTGGCTCAGCGGATTGATAGCCAGCCCTAGAGATGGGAGGTCCTAGGTTCAAATTGGCCTTAGACATTTCATAGCTGTGTCACCCTGGGCTATAGTCTCTCAGATATAAAACAAAAATAGAAAATATTAAAGGAAAGTTTGGAGGGAGGAGCTATTAGCAGCTAGAGGAGGGAAGAAGAAGAACCTTATTTTGGAGATAACCTTTGAGCTGAGTTTTGAAGAGAAACAGATGTATTCTAAACCATTACTTTCTGATTTGATACTGAGGAATGATTCCAAGCCAGAAGTGTGCTAAGGGTAGATAATTGGGGTTAAGTGACTTGTCCATGGTCACACACCCATGAAGTGTATTAGGTCATATTTGAACCCAGGTCTTCTCGACTCCAAGCCTAGCATTCTATCCACTGTGCTACTTAGCTGTTCCTGAGAAGTAAATATTCTAGGAGAGAGAAGTAAGGAGAAAGTGGCATGGGGGATAGCCTTTCAAAGACATGAAGGAAGAAGATGAAATAAGTATAAGGAATAGAAAAAAAGGAAGTTTTGCTGCATAAAGCATTGTATAAAGTTGAGTAATATATATATTAAGCCTGGAAAGTTAGGTTGGATCCAAGTTATGAAGGACTTTACAGGGCTGTACGTATTCAAAACTAAAAGTAATAAGGAGCTACTAGAGTTTATTGAGCCAGGGAGTGCTATGATGTGGTCTATATTTTAGGAGTATCATCTTGGCAGCTAAGTAGAGAAAGGATTAGAGTGGGAGAAACTTAATTAAAAGAGATCAATTAGGAGGCTACTTAAATAGTCTAGGTGAGAGGACAAGAAGGTTTTCGACTAGCTAATGAATTCTGTTTTGGAACTGTTGAGTTTGAGATGCCTATGGGGCCCAGAGTTGAAGAGTCATCATGACTCTAAGTCAGGCATGCTATCTAGTATACCACTGAGCTGCTATGAGAATCAAATAAATAATGTAAGTGAATTATTTTGTTCATTATGAATTCTACATAAACAAGAACTACTACTGTTTTACCAAAATGAGGATAGATACCCTATTAGAGATTGGAAATTTCCCTTAGTACTCTAATATTTAAAGGGTGCTAAGAGCAGTTGTAGCCCTTTAGCATCATAGAGTTAAGTGAACTGAATACTGGGTTAGAATAATTAGTTTAAATAGGAAACTACACAGAGATTTACTTCAGAACTTCAAAACCAAAGAGATCTCAGGATAACTAAGCGAATGCCTTTATTACACAGATGAGGAAATCAGGACCTAGACAGGTCAACAAGAGAGGCAATCTAAGACTAGAACTAAGGTCTCCTGGTTCCAGGATCTACTGAGCTATATAACAAGTACTCAATTAGACTGAATAGATGACAGATACTTATTTTAGGACCAGAACTGCTATTTCATTGGTGTAAACAACAGCAACAGCAACAACAACAACAGAAAATTACCTTCTCTGTAAATTAACAAATTATACGGTCTCAACCTTTTTGCATGTTTTAAAAGGTTATAACTGTTTGGTAAAGCCTATGGGCACCTCAGAAGGATGTTTTCAAATTCATAAATTACATAGAATTACCAAGGAAACAAAATGAAAGGAAATAAAAGGAAGTTACAGATTTGTGACTTCTTCCCTGAAGTAGACAAAGGGCAGGAGAATCCTGATTATTCTGGTCCCACATAGCCTCTCCGCCACTTCCACTATTGAAGGGTATCCCAGATATATTTTCTTCCAAAAGTGCTTTTACATCATCAGGTAAATCCCTTTATTGCCTGGATCCACCCCACCTTTTGACCATTTCAGCACTGGAGTCTTCCCACTTCAGTCTGTTTCACGTCTCTCATCTCGAGATACAAAATGTGAGTTCCATCTTTGGTAATATTGTGAGATTCTCCACATGTTCCTGTTGTGTTATTCATATCAGGCTTCGGAATGCTGCAATACCTTTTAAATAAGATCCATAATCACTATGAAATATCCATACAGGAAAATCCAGGTAGATAAAGAATATCTATTTCCTAGACTATAAAATGCAACTCCAGTAGAAAGACCAAAGTAATTTCAGGCATTGCATATATATTGTTCAGACATTGCAAATAAACAATAACTTACTCCAAGACTGAATAAGAAGAGGATGAGAACAAGGAAATTTGATTGCTTTGTACAAATGTCTCAGTTCTTTTGTGACTAAAAATTTCTCTCCAAAGGACAGGCACATCTTTCTTAATACTTATATTTTTCTGATGGTGGTATACTGTCTGTGAATCATATAATACCACCTATTTGTTTAGCTTTCCATCAGTGTTGGCCATCAAACAATGATTTTTGTTGTTGTTGTTGTTTACAAAAACTTATGAATACTGCATCCTAAAGTATATGTGAGAGGAGGAACAAGGAAGGTTATAGTCTGCTTGGGCAAAAGAGATACCTAGTTCTTAATCTGATGTAATCATGCACTCTTGAAGTGATTCTCAAAGTATATGTATTTTTTCAAAAACTGTTTTCTTATTTTTTTTATAAATTGATATCTTGTTTTAATTTCCATATGTGTAGAATAATATAATCAATATGTGTACATATGTGCATATATGTATATGATGTCCCTATTTTCACCTCTATGTTTAGAGTCATAACCTAGAACAAAGAATAAAAAGGGGGAAAACAATTTAGTAAAAGTAATCAACATATTTTAACACTTTGTATATTCATGGTCCCCAATCTCTACAAAGAAGTTAGAGAAATCAGTTTTTTCAAGTTATTTCAATATATTATTTCCATATTTCCATTGTTTTAATAATTTTATTCCTTATTTCCTTGTGTCTGCTTATTGTATTTTTTACTTAATATAATATTTTCATGCTTTTTTATTCTTCATTCAAGAACATTAGCATAATGCTGATTCTTTTTTATTCTCTCTCATCTGAATTTGGTTTCTATTATTTTTATCATGATGAGAAGAAATGAAAAAATGGAAACCTGGTATTGGGTCAAAAAACCTAGCCTGAAATTCTAGCTCTACTACTTCCTACTTAGATGACTTTGGCTGAGAGAGTTTAGTTAAATAAGATGTTATATTATTTGTTTGTTTTTTTTATGTTGGTTTTTTTCTTTTGCAAAAAAATACACTTTATTTTTAAAAGATAAATGGAGAAAATTGATTTGTGACACATTTGTGAGTGTTTGACACTTATGCCCTCGCCAATAACACTCTGGGCAAATTTCTTGAATGTTTGGATCATTTCGCAGTTCCACCAATAGTCTTTGAGGGTCCTCTCTTTCCACTTTCTCTCCTCATTTGTCATTTTACTCTCTTATCAGTTTAACCAATAAGATAAATATGAGATGATAGCTTATAATTGTTTTGATTTACATTTTCTAATCAGTAGTGATTTAGAGCATTTTTTTCATATACCTACACATACATGACTTTGAATTCTTCATCCAAAAGCTATCTGTTCATATATTTTACCCCTTTATCAATGAGGGGATGGCTTATTCTTATTAAATTGACAAAGATCTCTATATAGTTTAAAATAAGGTCTCAAGCTGAGAAACTATATATGTATATATAAACACATATTTTTTTTAATTTTCTGCTTTCTTTTTAATCTTGAGATACTTTAGCTTTATGTGTATAAAACCTTTTTAATTTAATGTAATCAAACGTTTTCATTTTACATCTCGCAATGCTGTTTCTTGCTTATTATATATTCCTCTCCTATCCCTAAATCTAATCATCAATATATTACATGTTCTTCTAATTTGTTTATAATGTCTTCTTTTATGTCTAGATCATATATTCATTTTGATCTTATCTTAGTGAATCTATAAGATATTGATTAATATATAATTTCTGTCAAACTACTTTCCAATTGTCCCAGTGATTTTTTACCATATAGTGAATTCATATCACCAAAAGTTTTATTTATACCTTTGTTTGATACAAGATTACTATAACTATCAGTTTTTATTTGGAAGAAAAATAAAACTAGTTGTAAGATTAATTCTATGTTGTTATCTCCCAAAATGTACTCAGGTAATAATATGCATTGTACAGCACAGGTATTAAACTCACTTTGCCATTTCAGACACAAATAATCATGGCATATCTTAGTTCCCTTTAAATTCATTTTGCAGGAGCATAGAATGGAATTTGGTTGAATGATTGTCAAATGGCCAAAAACTGTCAGAAGAATTTAGTTCTAGAGCATCTAGTGAAAGTTTTTTTTTTAAAGCAATCAGATTCCAAACAAGACAGACTGCCCAACAATGCTCTAGACAATTGTTAACTCCAGAAAAGAATACTTAAGATATTTTTATTTCATTGCCTAAATCTATTGAAGTTCTAACCACTTTGAAAAAATTTGAAATACAGACTGATGATATTGAAAGAACTCAGACAAATAGGGGCAGGAATTTGGCAGCAAAAATAGAGTTTTCAGCAAAAATAAGCAAAGTAGAAATGTTTTAATGCTCAGAGAAACATTTCAGAAAATATGCTGACATTTACCTGAAAAAAGCCCTACTATCTATTAATTGCACTTTAGAGATACAGCTGACATATTGTTTCTTTCTGGTCTCCCTTTTTAAATTTTTTTTTCTTTCTCATCTCCCTGCAGAGCTTTAGAAGCCTTAATCTCCTTTTCCTTTTTTTATACTAATCTATTACATTTGCCCAAATTTTATCAATTTCATTTCTTTGAAATTGAACTGTTACATTTAACAGTGAACTATTAGAACTGGAAGTGTTAAAAATAATAGTGGGTACATTTTTGTGGAGAACTGATCTTCTTAGAGACCTCAAAAGGAAATATACCTTTCCTTTCCTAAGTAGAGAAATGGTGATGACAGATATAGAATGTGTAATATACAATCAGTCAAGGTTTCTATGTCCAGTAGTTTTGCTAAAATGTTTTTCTTAATATCAAAGAAAGATTGATTTGGTCATGAGGTTTTTTTGAATGACTGTGGAAGTCAAATAATGCAAAATTTAAAAAAAATGAAATAAAATAAATGAAATGAAATAAAAAAAGAGATAACAGAGGCCACCACTTCCATTGTTACTAAAATGTGGTGTATAAATAAGGGGGAAGGGAGTGAATTCCCTTGGTATTTGTTTCCCTCTATTTGGAATTTGGAAAGAAACTTTGGGGTTGATATCCGAACTTATAGTTAAGCTTTCTTCTTACTTTCTTAAAGAGAGAGAAAAAAAATTAGATCAATTTTGTTTCAGGAACATTGGTGGGCTTAGATGAACTAACAGGACACTTACTTTACCCTTTAGTTGTAAGTGCTGACACTGGCTACAGCCCATTTGGGCAAATAGCCCATTTGCAGCTAGGTGTGTCCTGCTAAATTCAGAAAAAAACATTTGGATACTTTCAAAACCATAAAGATTTTTGGCTCTAACTTCAGATAAGCAGGATAAACAAACTCCTGCTTTGGTAAGAAACTAGTTTCACAGTCTTCTTAGTTTCTAGTTCATCAAAGCCATGTTCAAAGAATGAATGTTTCTAATGCACCTTCTAATGAGTTTCAGTGCTTTTTTTGGTTATGTTTTGTTCTGGTTTATGCTCATCATGAGAACAGGTAACTTCATGTTTCCTTAAACAATGGACTGCTTTTAAAGTATGCTAATGGTTCATCTGGTTTTGAATGGCCTTTGGTATTTTTTGGCTTTTAATATTGTTCATTAGCCTATTCTAAGCAGATCACTTATCTAAATGACTTTGCCTTCCTTGCATATTTATTCATTATTATATACATAACACATAAAAAATAGAAAAGCCATAGTTCAAGTCTTGCCTCTGACACATACTGTCTCAGTCACCCTGTTCAAGTTGTATCACTAGAGTTTAGCATGCTGCCTGGTAAAAAAATGGCTACTGAACAAATGTTTGTTTCTTAATTGACAACCTCCCAGTATATGAGATAAATTTCTAAAACTATGAATGACTTGCAGAAAAGATGTTGGCCAATATTGCTAAAGGTAATTTACTGATCTGGAATATCAACATATCATAGATAAGAACTGAGTGAAAGTTGGGTACCAAAGATGGCTGAGCAGCCCTGAAAAGAGCTCTCACCCGTGGCTCCAAGGAGTATAATGCCCAGAACCCAAATGCTGGCAAAATCATCTCAGCTGATGGGCTAAATCAGTTTTAGGGGACCTGACAGAAGGACTCAAACTCTTCAGTGAGGTAAGAGACTGTCCAACATAAGTTTGTGAAGATTTCACTCAGTGGAATGGTTAGATGAGGACAATTTGTTGCAATGGATGTGAAGATGGCTGAAGCAATATGCCATGGAATGCTTAGAACTTGGTCAGACATAAAAGATATCCTAGGCATCCACTGTATCCTGGACCATTATCAGTGATCCTGACTTTTGTCTTGCCACCAGACTTCAATGATTCTGGAAGAGAGAGTGAGAGTGACAACATAGAGCATGTGACTCTGCCTCACTCAAATCCAATTCAATTTAAGACATTACTTTGTGATGTCATTAATCTTTTTTGAAAACGAAAGAAATACATATCACAGGTATCAATTAATATTAATATCTCTATCCATACATATAAAATGCACCAGCTGTTTTCATGGTAGTTAGAGAACTAGCTTAGAGTCCAGAAGATTTTGCTTCAATGTTTGGCTCTGGAACAAGCTGGACTGTTGCCCTGGGGTATATTATTTAACCTCTCAAAGGTCCAAATACTTCCTGAGAATTAGATTGCACAGAGAAATTGCTCGTCTTCATTGGTATTAGTGAAATCATCAAAATCCCTTCTCAGACATGTGTATACGTGTATATTTAAATGTGTTATATATGTGTATGTGTTATATATATATATATATATATGTACACACCCACACACTTCTCCTTATATACATATACAGTGTTTGTATATATATATGTATACACACATATGTATCTGTGTATTCACACAATGTTTTACAAAAAAAGAAGCCCCCTTTTTATCCTCTCTCTTTTTTTGTACAAATCTCTCTCCTATACAGAATATGAAGGGATATAAGAAAAGAATTAATGTTACTCTCAAATTGTTAACAGAGATCAGATGTTTTTCTAATTTAAGACAAAGCTACAATTCCATTTTTTTTCAGCCACAGCTGCAAACCATGTTATTTATGTTTCTCTTTGCCTAGAATAGCTATTAAAATTTGGCTTAAAGAATTCTAAAAACTCATTTAAAAATGTTCCTAAAGGTTCACACTGAACTCAAGATCTACAGTCCTTTTCTTGTGGTTCCACAAAAGCAATTGTTGGGCTTTAAATATGTCAATGTTCCTGTTTCAAGGTGTATGAGTGGTTCTAAAAAGCTGGGTATTACTGCCCTGGGTATTACTCCTTCTTGGCCAGTCCCTTTGCCTTAGAGGTACAGCTGCTATCTACTGGCTCTGCTACTTCTGATTCTCCTTTATGGGTATGAATCTTTACTTCTCAAGTTAGTTCTGCTCAGCTCTACCTTGGCCGTTGTCTCTTCTCTATCAATGTAATATACATGGCTTTATTTTTGCCTATGCTTTAGTGATTACTTGGGATATGCTCTTCTATCTCCCTCAGAGTATGATGTTCCTCATGGCATATAGCTCAATTGGTATGTATTTCCAAGACTATGTTTCAGTTTAGGGAGACAAAAATAAGTTACAGTGAACATATCTTGGATAGTGAGGAGGTGGTATCCTTGAGGACAGCACAAAAAACTAATGAAATTCCTCAAAACATTTAGATTCTGAAAGAACTATTTGCAAATTGATATTTGCCATAGAGACTGAGGCAACATCAATAGTTATCCCTTCCACATCCTGACTTCCCCATCATGGTTTGACATATTATAGGATAGCTTAAGAAATTAAATGGGATTTTTTTTGGAAAGCACAGAAGACATGCAAGGCCAGCTAATGACACAGGAAAAGTTTTGAACATCAAAAATGCATAAAATATATATGGACTACTACATAATATCAAAATATTTTATATTTTAATACAATTGGCATACATAATTTCTTTTTTAAAGTTAAAATAAGTATAAAGTTAGTTTGCAAAAAGAATGCAATAACCAACAGACAATACACAAAGGATAGAAACATAGATTTTAAAACTTAAAAAGTTTAGTAATAAATGAAAAAAATATGTATTCTTTGGTTATTTGATGAATTTTGTTATTATAAACGCATTATATTCAGTGTTATTCTCCTCAAATTTGTTTCCATTTAAAAATATATCATATTTATTTCGTTTTAAAATTTCTTTTTCACATAGCAGTTTTACTCAGCATTGCCTTGTATATAGCCTACTAACAAATACTTAACCCAAATTTTACATTAAGATACTGTAAATATCCCATAAAAGGAAAAGAAAAACTTCAGACTTCTTTGGTCTGAAGAGAGGGCCAAAAAGTTTTACATGAATTTTCCAAATATTTCCCTAACCCCTACGATGTTGATGGGATATATCCATTTGTCTCTGCAAACATCTATCTTAATAAGACCTGACATTTTAAGTTTTGCAAATCACCGAACCCAGATTAGTCCATTTGACTCTCTCAACAGCCCTAAGAGTGACCACATGGCACCTGTGGGAGCCAATTTTTAATAAAGACCTATTTTTTTAAAAAAGTACACAAATATATGTATATATATATATATGCACACAAATACATGTGTGTCTATATGTATATTTACAGATAATAAAACTGAAGTTTAGAATGGTTAAGTGCCTTGCTTGCACAACATACATTTGCAAAGTGGCTGAGTTAGGATCTAACAAGTCTAGTCAGTGATACTATAGTTTTTGTGTCATAAGAAACAATGAACAAGTTAATTAAAATAAACAGCTTGGAAAGACCTACATGAAATAATGAAGAGTGAAGCGAGTAGAACTAAGAGATCATTATATACAACTATAGAATAAATATTTGAAGAATGACTTGTAAATATCTACCTCCAGAGACCTGATAAATAGAAACATGAAAGATTTAATTTATATATATGTATATCATATGTATGTATATATATATATACATATATATATATCTATATATATATATCTTTTTGTCAGGTAATACCTTCTGTGGTGTGGGGAGGGCAGGAAGGATTGATATACCTCAAAAAAATCTACTTAAAATCCTGTTGAATGGTGGAAAGTGGATTTGGGATAGGGAGTGGTTATGGTGATGAACTTTTCTGATATGGAGTAAATACAGAATGAGAAGGCCTGGATTCATATCAGCCAGGGGACTAGGACAAATCACTTTAATTCTCTAGACTCCACTTACTCCATTTAAAAAATGAAATTGTTAGAACTTCCTTCTGTTTCTAAATATATGAACCCAGGCTGATCTTTTTCATGCTATTAGTTGTATCTTTTAATATTGTCATTTTCTTATTAATAAAATTAAATGAAAGTATGTATTTAGGTTTGTAGTACCTCTCATGTGTTATGCCTTGTGGTTGACATTGATTCATATTGAATGAAATGTGATTCAAACACTATTCCACATCTTTTCACATATTTGCTAAGGTGCCCAATCAATAGTTATTCAATCAATAAGGCTTGGTTAAGTTCATAAGATGTCCCAGGCTCTGTGTTAAGTTCCAGGGATACAAAGAAAGATGAGAAAAAAAGTGCCTGCTCTAAAGGAGCTCACAGTCTAATGAAGGAGACAACATGCAAATAATTATATATAAAAATATATATTTAGAATAAATTGGAAATAAGCAATAGGGGGAGGTACAGGAATACTTACACTGATATAATTAGTATATGAGGTGGAAGAGTACTCTACAGAGAATTTTAAATTAATACAGGTGACAATAAAATTCTAGATTCTACATTTCCCTTTGTTGACTTCTCAAGACTTCCCATTAAAATAAAAAGTGATGTTTTGGGACTGTGTCTTTATGTTGGTGTTGGTCGTGACTCATGTAATATTGCTCTAACTTTGCCCCAAACCTTACTTCATGGAATATTTGGTCCTCAGAGAAAGAGAGAGGGAGTGAAGGAGAAAGTATGTCATATGAAGTAATAAGACAATATTAATGGAACCTCAGTCAAAATCATCACATGAGAGATAGTAGAGCAGCATGGTAGTGGCAGACTTTTTCTTGCTAAGCTACTGAAATGGGACCTAGAGTAGGTGAGTATTTTCAGAGAAAAACAGCCAGAGGTCCCCACCATTGACAAGGTGGCCAAGACTGAAAAAAAAAAAAAGAAAAGATCAACCCTATGGGAGATCCTACCTTTTCTTGAGATTGGAAGTTCATGCCTCAATGATAGTGGAAAAGTAGAAACCCCACATGTCAACAAATAGACTTTATTTAAAATTATTTTTTAAAATAATAGTGTCCAGAGGTCTAAGGATTTGGATGAATACATAAACCTGGATGGGAAAAAAAGGAACTTTATTTTGACTCACTTGGATTTAGTATTCTCTTTAATTATGAATAAATGTAAATATCAAACATCATTCTGAGAAGAGATTCATTGTTTCATCATATTGCCAAAGAGTTCAATTTTACACATGTACACACACAAAGGCATATGAGCATAAATACACACACACACACACACACACACACACACACACACACCTTTGCACACACCCTATTAAGAACCTTCAATCTGAAGATTGGCTTAACCACATGCATAAAAATAGCATCTATTGCACACTGTGTTATATTCTCTTATTATATTACTCCTTTGCTTCTTCATAGAAGAAATAATCATGGGCAAACTGTACCACATATTTTCTAGAACTTTTGGGTTTGGAATAGCCTGTGTATTGCATAGAAACTACCCCCCCCCATTACCAAGGTAAACTAAGCAGTTCAGATCAACTTTGATAGAGATTTCTTCTTCAGAGTAACTGTAGTTTGAATGACTAAATGGATCTTAACTGGGTTATCCACAGGAACAATTAGAAAGTTCCACAGGAAGTCAGAGCTGGGTCCTGGAGATGTTTCTTCCTCCAGGGTCTTCTCCCAGCTCCCTTGATGGCAGTATTTTCAGAGGATTCTAATCCAGAATTCTGTGTATCTGCTGGATCCCCAGTGAAAAATTCCCTGTTTCATCAACTCTGTGCATACACTCTACTTCATTACTTCTTCCAATATCTTCCTTAATAGAGGGAGGCCACAGGCTCACAGAGAGTGCTCTGCATGCCATCTTTGGCACCTGTGTCATAGGTCCACCATTACTGTTATAGAGTAATGGGTTTTCAAATTTAAATAGAAGGGAGGGCCACTAAACCCTATATAAGGATCCCTTCCAGGCATATATTAACTTAGAAAACCACATGTTAAAATAATCTATGTTTTATTGTATTTTTATTTATTTTGTTAAATATAATTCAATTACATTTTAATCTGGTTCATGCTGTACCACAGAGTATTATGGGCCACATATTTGACACTTCTTATGTGGAGCACTGAGAAGTTAAATCATTATCCAAGATTTTACTGCCACTTTCTATCAGTGGCAGAACTTAAAAACAGTTTCACTTTTTGATCCTCTCCCTGACTCTGTGAAAGAAGTACTACAAATCACATAGATGGTATTAAAGGCACAATTTGAATTCATATGTTTCTGAGTCCAAGGCCAGCCCTCTACATACACACAGCACTGTCCTCTATAATTAGTTTATAAATACGTATTTCAGAAAACATAGGTATTGAAAACTAAACAGATATTTGTATGGTATCTTGTATAGAGTCAACTGAACTGACTAGACAGGCAGGTAGGTGTTGCAGTAGATAGAGTCAAAGACCTGGAGTCAGGAAGATATATTCCTGAGTTAACATCTGAACTCAGACACAAGCTGTGCTACCTTGGGAAGTTCACTTAATCCTGTTTGTCTCAGTTTTCTCATTTGTAAAATAAACTGGAGAAGGAAATGGAAAGCTGCTCCAGGATCTTTTCCAAGAAAACCCTAAAAAAGGTCATGAAGAGTCAGACACAATTGGAAGATGACTAAATAACAACTAGGTGGGATGGTTCCCTACCTTGTGCATTTGTTGGGTCTATAAAAATAAATGGGTTTCCAAAGCCAAGAGAAGGACAGAGTCATGGCAAAGGAGGTGGCATTTGATCCATAGCAGACTAACAGTCCTACTTGTATAAATATGCTTAGAGTTTCACAAATCACATGTATGCAATTCAAAATTTACTAGGGAATACCACAGGAAACCAATTTATAATGTTAGACAGGGTTCTCCTGTGCTGTTGCCCCAAGTCAACATAAAGAGTTTATTCAGGCAATTTGAAGCAATAGAATTAATAACCCATATTTTACTAAGTAGAGTTTTTAAAGGCATAATATTATACACCAAAGATTGTAGTTCAGAGAATGTGATGCCATTTTGGAAGTACAGAAACCATATTGTCCAGTTCAAATTGCTGATAAGGACAATGGGGCTACTGACATATAAGAAATCACCAAAGTCTAGAGAAAAACCTCCCCTTTATTTAATTTAGATAAGGAGAGATGAAAATATAATAGAACTAACCCTAAGGATCATTTTTGTACCATCCAGACATCTACAATAAGGGAAAAAAATTCCAAGGAAATTTGTTCTTAATCAAGGCTCTTCCTTTTGGACTAACATGTAGTGAGTGAAAAGGCTGACTCCTTTCCTGGATATTTTCTGAAGAAACTAGCCTCAGGAGAGACCTACCTCTAGAGAGAGACTTCCCTGGGTCCTCGGCTACAAAGGCCAAGGTTAAGGTTAAGGACTAACCTCTCCTTCCTGGGTTGAACCAGGGGCCAGGAGTAAATTACTTAGTACTTAGGCTAGCTATCTTACCCTATCTCCTCTCTCTGCTTTCCTTACTTCACTCTTTCTATATTTTGTAAGTATTTTATGTATATGTATATGTATATGTAAATTATAAATAATTCTGTTTCAAATTAATATAAATTCCTGGAGACCCAATTTTAAACATAATCCAGTTAAACCTTTTTATATAATTAACCCTTTTCCCTCCTTACATCCATTTAGCTACTTCCAAACTGGAATTTAGAAGAAATCTTGGAACTGGAAACATGGATTTAGGAGTCACTTGAATAGATCTGATAATTAAGTAGTGATAGTAGAAAAGATTTTTTTTTTAAAAATGAGTGATTATAGAGAGAAAAGGGGGAGAAAAATCACCAAGACTTTTGCAATAGTCTTTTAACTGGCTTTCCTATAACAAATTTCTGCTCTCCAAAATTTCACCTCCATATAAAGTTTAAGTTAATAATTTTCAAATTTTATTTTTTTAATTTAGAATATTGTCCACTATTACATGATATCCTGAATCCGACAAGCAGTTCCACTGTGTTATACATGTATCATTGTTCAAAACCTATTTCTGTGTTATTAATAACTGTAGTAGCATAATCCTTTAACATCAAAACCCCAATCATATCTCTATCACATTATATGATTGATCAAATATTTTTCTAATGCATTTCCATTTTCACAGTTCTTTCTCTGGATGTGCATAGCATTCTTTCTCAGAAGTTCCTCTGAATTGTCCTGGGTCATTCATTGTATTATTGCTAGGAGAGAAATCCATTACATTTCATTGTACCACAATGTATCAGTCTCTGGGTATAATGTTTTCCTGGTTCTGCTCCTTTCACTCTGCATCAATTCCTAGAGGTTGTTCCAGTTCACATGGAATTCCTCCACTTTATTATTCCTTTGAGCACAATAGTATTCAATCACCAATAGATACCACAATTTGTTCAGCCTTTCCCCAATTTATGGACATCCCCCCTTTTTTCCAATTTTTTGCTACCACAGAGAGTGCTATAAATATTTTTGTGAAAGATTTTTTTAATTGATATTCTTAAAGTATAGGTTTGACCATTTCACTCTGTTATTCAAGTAACTGAAGGGTCTCCAGTGAAATCTAAGACAAAATATAAACTCCTCTTTGGCATTTAAAGCACTTCACAATCTGATTCCAGTCTAGAAATCCAAAATGATTTCAGGTTACTCTCCCATTCCTCCCCATACATAATCTAGGTAGCAGTCAAACTGGCCTACATGCTCTTACCAGTATATGAGATTCTATTTTCTATCCTTCATGCCTTTTAACAAGCTGCTATATACCTGAAAACATTTTCTCTTCCCCTCCATTTTTGAGAATCTTTGGTTTCCTTTAAATAGCCTCAAGATTTCTTCCAATGGAAAGTTTCTCCTGATCTTCCTCATTATCAGTATTCTCTTGCACTAAAATTATTAGGAATTTATTCTGCACATATCATATACATGCCATTTAATTTTGCACATGGTGCAAAGGATTCTTTTGCTAGACCATTGACTACCCTAGTGACTGTCACATAGTAGGCTTTTTTTTAATGGAATGGAAAAAAAAAAGCAAAACCCAATTTAACCCTTGTTTGAATACTTTAAGAACTGTCATACTAAAAAAGTGGCTATAATGATTCTGATTAGTTTGGGGGACAGAACTAAAAGTTTTTGCTTATTAAGAAAAAACTTCTAAATGATTCTAATAATCAGAGAATATTAAAGTTCACCTAAAATGGAATGAATTGGCACATTAGGAATTAAGTCTATAGTTACCGAAGATCTTCAAGCAGGGGTTCCATGACTCATCATTTATCTTAAGTTTTAGAGATGGAACCCATATTTTAGGTCACCTTTGCAATTGATAAATTTTTAAAATTCTTTCCAACTTCCATTTTCAGTCCTATATAAAATGACCTTTCTATTTGCAGTCAACTTAAAAGGGCTCTGCTCTTTTATTACTCCAGTGATTCTCAAATCAAGGTCAGTGATGTCCCAAGATATTTCTAGATTTTTCTCTTATCCTCATCCATTCCTTAATCTTCTGAAAACAAAGTTCTTAAATTTTCTTTAAATCAGCAGACATAAAACCATATTTTAATGTGGAAGCCTGAAGGCAAAGGTGAAGGGAGGTGGTTACAAAAATCAAAAAATCAAAAGAGTAATAGTTGTTGAAATTCCAAAAATAGTTGAGTTTCATTCTGCTGGAGCAGTCCCACTTTCTCATTTTTATACACTGAAATGATAATAGAAATATTTTTTCTCCTAAGGAAGGTTATAGCAATATTACATTGAGGTTATTTTAACTACATTTCTCTAAGTAGTTATTTCTCTTAAATATGGTTCTGATAACTAATTTTTCTTTGCCTAGGACTGGAAGGAATTTCAATGTCTGTATAAACAAGATTCTAGGACTGTCCTGAAATGTTTAATAAAAGAGAACATGAATGTCAGAAACAAGGAAGAGATTGATAAGACTGAGAATGTCTGAATGAGGTCACCAAGTATGGTGAAGAGTCTTATGTTCATGGCATGTGAAAATGGGTCAAAGTCAATTTGCAGGTTGAGCATTGAGAAAATAAAACTTAAGGGGCACATGATAACCATCTTTAATATTTGGAAGGGCTGTTATGTGAAGGAAGGATTAGACTTGTTCTTTTTAGCCAAGGGAAAAACTGAGAATAATGGGTGAGAGTTGGAGAGGTCAATTTAGGTTTAGATGCCAAAAAACAAACAAACAACAAAAAACACTTAACAATTGGCGCAGTCCAAAAGTAGAATGGGTTATTTTTTAACAGTGAATTCCTCATCCTTGGAGGTATTCAAGGAGAGAGTATACTACTCCTTATTAGGTATGGTATAGCAGAGATTCTTTTTGCAGATGGATTAGACAAGATTGGTGCTGATTCCTTCCAATTTTCCAATTCTGTGATTATCTAATTCTAAGACAAAAATATTATTTTCAATACAGACTGAGACAAATTAGAGGTATGTGCCAATTCAACACACTTCCAACTCAGCCACATTTAAAAAATGAGAACACTAAAACACACAGGAACTAATGAAGAGAGTGTATTGTGGTTTAGGCTGTATAAAGAAACTCACTAAACCTTCCTCTCATTTATGGCCAAAAGGAAACATTATATCTGAGTATAAAATGAATCCTCAGGCTAAATAGAAAAGATAGAAAAGCTGCTGATCTGGTCTATGCCAGTGAAACATTGAGAAGAGGGCTGACTTCTCATAACAAATTAAAATCCTGCCAGATATTAGTTATTAAAGAACATGTTCAAGTAGTTCATCTTGGGACTTCAGTTCCTTTTAATCCAAAGAGAGGGATCCATGAATCTGTTCCCTGGAGAAAAGGATTAGGAGGGTACAAATACACACATACAAATATATTTTATATGCCTGTTTGTGCAGATAGACACACCTATGAACATATATATGTGTGTATATATAGTATATAGTAATTTCTCTTTAGCTATTTCTGTTTATACATCTACTCATCAATCCATCCATCCATCTATCTATGTATCTATCTGTCTATCTATCTATCTATCTATCTATCTATCTATCTATCTATCTATCTATCTATCTATCTATCTATCTATCTCCATTTATCTTCTTAGGACTCCTCTAAATCCTGAGGAAAAAAATCCCAAATAGTTAATTTGAATTACTTGGAGTAAGAATCCTTGGGGAGAAACCTTTGTGGAGACATTTAGGGGCATTTTTGAAAGTTGAAGAATATGAATGCATGATTTTTTTTCTTTGAAAATTTAGATCCATGAGGTAAAAGACTAGGATTTTTTTTTTTGCCTTTTGTTTGCTGACTTTTACATATCCACTAAGAAATAACATTTTATTGTATTCTCTCAGATTAGGAGCTCAGAGAGAAGTAAAGGATACTCCCAAATAGAGAAAGTTATATAGATTTATAGAGGATATAAACATTTGGCTCTCTTCATTTGCTTCTCCACTCATCTCCAGTCCCAATTCTCATCCTTTTTCCTTCAAGAGAAGTTAATGATGGGTTTTATTTTAGAATGCAGATTTGAAGGAGGTGGTGGAGGCTCAAAGGGATGGGGCAAGGGGAGACAGGTTCAAGGGATTATTGTTTTGTGAAATAAATATGAAATTAAGACTGTCTAGTAATAATAGACTTGAGAAGTCTGTAAAGTAATAACTAAGAAGGGCAATTTTTAACATAACATTATATAAATAGAAGTGAAAATCAAAATCATGCATTATATTTTGGGAAGTTAAATATTTGGTAATGAAAAACATAGAATTAATTCATTTTAAGAGAGTTGAGAAAGAATGAAATCAGTGCTTTCTTATATAATTAAAGAAATTTAGACCTACAAAGGTTCAAGTGACTTGACAAAAAGCATACAAAAAGCATATATGGGACTCAGAGCCAAGGCTTCAAACTCCAAATCTAATTCTCTTTCCCATGCATAAAGCTGTTTGATAATTGCTCATAATTCATAAAAACATAGATTTTGGATGATGTTATATTTATAAATTTATTGTATTTGTTATAGTACATAAATCATACTATATTACATACATACCTATAATTTACAAAGTGCTCTATATCTATATATTTCCTCATATATTGAAAAGCCAGCCATGTGTTAGGCACTATTAGGGAATTCTTAATCAATCAATCAATCATCAAAATACACTCATCCAGTACTTACTGTGTTAGCCTCTGGGAATACAATGACAAAAAAAATGAAGCTTCCTTTTCTTTCAAAGGACTCATATTTATTAGAGGAACATAACTTGTACCTATTTAGAAATTTACAGAATAAATTGTTTTATTGAAAATATACATCAAAATACAGAAAAATATATTGAAATAAAGATAAAGAAGTTAAACATGAAGTAGTTACAGAAGGAGAGCACCAGCATTTGGGGCATCAGGAAAAACTTTATGGAAAAGTTTGTACTTGAAATTTTTCTTCAAAGTAATAAGGGGTTCTATGAAACCAAGGGGAGGAACTGTATCCTTCCAAGCATCAGACACAGCTTCACCTTTCATAGTACACAAAATTTGGTGAAAAAATAAAACATATACAAATATCTATTGAAGAAAGAAGGACTTTGTAGGATATTTGTTAGTAAAATAAGCAATGTTAAAATTATATAATATATGGTGAGTATAGATATGACACTGGGCAAATTAGAGAGTTCTAATATGGAAAAGTTTCCCAGAAAAGCTGAGATCTGAGCAAGATCTTAAAATGGGTAGAAAGGAAAAAAAAATCCCTTCTTCTTTATTGTCCATTGACCGAAGTTCAGATTTCTTTGGTATTCAAGGCTCTTCACAATATGGCACTATCCTACTTTCTCAGTCTTCTCTCATATTTCTGTCTTTCATATTCTTTATATTATATCATTTTCTGACCTCTCAACAAGCTCAGTCCTTTCCAGCTTCTATGATTTTGTCTACATTGTTTCCTAGAATTTCCTCCCTCCCTCCCTTTACCTGCTGAATTTCTATCCATTTTAAAAAATCCAATGGAAATTTAACCTTCAGCATGAAAGCTTTCATTAATTTCCCTCTCGGTTACAATTGTCTCCTTTACATAGTTCATAATACGCTGAATTTTTAAAAATATTGTACTGATGCACTTTTACTCTTTTTTTTTTTACATTAGCACAATCTCTTTCCAATTCCAATAGAAGTATTTTCCTGCTGAGCATAGCTGGGAAAGATATTTCTTCCCATTCTCTGATGTTTTATGATAATTATTACACTGAAGGAAGACTATCATCTGGTTTGAGGGCTTGCTGAGTCATTTTCAGGGTTGCTCAAATTCATGTACAAGTTAAAACATTACCCTATTTGTCATTGGTCATCTTAGAAAATGAAGGCCAAACAACAAACAACAAAAAACCACAGATCATGAAACAATATAGAATCCTGCCTTTCCACATAACCTGATATATTCCATACCACCTTCAAAATTAATCTCTTAACATAACCATATTCAATTGTGGTGTCCTGATCCAAATGATTTTAATTTTTATTCTTCTAGAACATTTTAGAACTGTGGTGCTCAAGCCTGTATCTTACCACCACTCTCCACAGCCCATTATCATTCTTTCCCTTATAGTATGATGAATGTTATATAAGTAATAGAAAGAGAGTCAGTCAACAATTGCATATGCATATAATTAAATTCTAAGTTCCATATAATTTGAGTTATATCTAGTGAAACTTGTGATTTAATGCACCATAGATCTTCCTTTGAGCACAATTGATTTAGAATCAAATCTGTTAATGCTAGATAAGCCTACTATTACTCTTCCATTCTATGGTCTTTGTGTTTAAATATTTTCTTTTGTTCCTTCCTTAAGTCTCACACTAGGGGAAGTTTCTGGATGGTTCAAGCCTTACTCTTTTTATAAGGTCAAAAGTTCAATTTTCATGTCTTGCATGCCTTCCTTCACTATTTCTTTGTTTAAAAGGCTTTCTTCTGAGAAGCTCTATTATAAATTCATGAGGGATAGAGGGGTATGATAGAAACGCCACAGTATTTCAAATCATAGGATCTAGAACAATTACAGGTTCACTCCACGGGCAGAGGTCCAGAGATGTTTATATATACTTTGGGATAGAGGAGCATGGTATCCTGAAGTCTGGATTGGAGAGATACTGTTCCAGGTGGAAAGAAAGGGAATAGTGGCACAGTAGGTCCAAAGATGGTAGGGGAGTTCATGGTTTTCTTGTGGATGGCTGGATAGGTTCATTGCCTCAGGTGTCAATTTTGATCTTTCATTTATTGTATGTGCTTTGAGGTTAGTGACTTTGTCTTTACCTCTTTTCTGATCCTTTCCCCCAGTAATTATCATTCTTCCTTAAATATCAGAGAATATGCCATTGCTTATCCATTCTCCAGGTGGGCTTTTCTAATTCTAGCGACCTGTATAAGCATCATCTCTTCCATTAGACTATAAACTTTATAGAATCAGGGACCATGCCCCATTTATACTTTGTATCACCCTCAGACTTTAATAGATATTTGCTGAATTAAATTACATTTGTTGAAGTAAATCAAGGTCTTTGTATTTGACAAAGCAACTAGCATCAGGAGATCATTTTATGCCTTAGGCCATCAAAGAAACAAAGGAAAATAAAAGAAATGTCTTTTGACTAAACTTTATTAAATCTTTGTTTCATTTTCCTGGGATAGGTTATCTTTGGCTTAAGGGTAACAAAAATAGCAAACATGCTCTGGCAAATTAAACTATCATTTACAATTTTTTCTTTGATTATTACACAGGATATATTTTTCTATTTCTACATCTAAAGTTTCTTTGTGGTTTGGCAAGATCAAGGTTCTTTTGGTTACAGACCCTATCTTAATTGGAAAATCTAATGGAAACTTCATTGAGTATTATCTAGATGCATTTCCAAGGTATTTCTACGGATACTCTCATCCAGGGCAGGACAAACAGAAAAATCATGTGTTCTTTCTTTCTTTCTTTCTTTTTTTTAAATTTCTATCCTTTTTAGAAATAAGGAACTTGGCAACTTCTGAATCATAGAATCCGAGATCCCTAGAATTAGAAAGCATTAACTAGGTCTTCTAGCTTAACTCATCCCTGACAAGGGGTCATTCAAACTCCACTTCAATGCCTCCAGTGTTGAACTGCTTTAATGTTTTTAATCTTTAATCTTGTATTTTATCTATTATCATAACCCATAACATTTATAACAATTACTAGCACATGTGATCTTGGGCAAGTTACTTTATTTCTGGACCTCTCACTTTTCTATAAAATGGGAATAGTAATAACTATTTCATAGGATTTTATGGCAAAAAAACTATATACATATATGTGGCAATCGCTAATCTAATAGTACTACCTAAATATCTTTTTTATTATTACTTAATGTTTCTATCAAAAACCTTGTCCTGTTTTGAGTGAAAAAAATCAGAATTTTAGAATCATAAAAGTCTCCAAAAAATCACCTATTCCAATCACTTCATTTTATCAACAAGACAAATAATATAGAAAGAAGTAGGTATGAACTTAACAAATTATGGCAGATTTTGTCCTGGCATAAGAAAAACAAATCTACCAACCAGAGGTTTTCATTGTGGGAGGGGGGCCTTCAGGGGTAGTCAGTTTCTTTCATTGGAGGTCTTTGTGTTGAAATGACATGACTATTTTTCAGGTATGTTATAGTGAGATTGCTGTTCAAGAGTGAGCAGGAGTAGAATAGCAGAATATTTCGAGTGCTGCAATTAGAGGTAGTTTCCTGAGCAAGTTCAAATCCTTCAGGAGACATTTAGTTGTTGTGTCACTCACCCTGGGTAAGTCACTTAAGCTCCTTCAATCTTAGTTTCCTCATCTGCAAAATGAAGCTAATAATAGTCCTTACTTCACAGGGTTGCATTGAGGATCAAATGCGATAATTCATATAAATCATTTTTGTAAATATTAGCATGCTAAATAAGTATTAACTATTATTATTATTATTATTATTATTATTATTATTATTTCTTTCAACTTTGGGATTCTTTGAGTCTAAACATATACCTTTCTCTTACTCATTGCTCTTACAGAAAGTCTGATATTTCTTTGAAGTGACAGCCCTTTAAATTTTTGAATATAGTACTTATGGTCCCTTTAAATCTATCCTTTGTTAATCTAAACACTTCTAGCCCAGTCAACAGATCTTCATATGGCATATCCTAGATAACTTGCATGCGTAGTTATGTGAATGATGTCTCTGGCATCACAATGTGAAGCCCCTTGAAGATAGGGACTGTCTTTCCTCTCTTGTTCTTTATTTCCCCAGTGCTTAGCATATAACTGGGCACACAACAGTGCCAAATATCTCTTCCTACAATCTGGACATCTTCCTCTTTTAATAGCCTAAATTCTCATTTATACTTGACTGCCATATGACATTATTTTAACATATTAAGCTTGTAGTATAGCAAAAAATACTATATCTTACTTTTGTGAGGTTGACTTTTTACACCAAAATGTAAAATTCACATTCATATTATTATTTTTATTGAATTAGGCTAAACCTAACATTCTGGTTTATCAAGCTCCTTTTGTATATCTTTATATTATGAGTCATTTTGCATTACTTAATTCTACTACATGTATCATATGAAAATTGGGTAGGTATATCACCTATTCCTTCAGACAAATATTTGATAAAAGAATCATATGATCCCAAATTGATCCAAGTGGCACTTTACTATAGTTGGCATAAAGTCAACAATTACTATACTTTGGATTCATTCATTATTCAACATGTTTCAAATTTATCTAACTATAATATCCATCATGATATTAATATTTTGACCTCAAGTCACGTCCTTTATCGACAGTGTTACTAAGCTGGCAGATCAGGGGTAGTAACACTGTCCATAAAGGATGTGAGTTAATCTGCTATGACTTGTTCCTGCAGCTATCCTGACAGTAATTACTGCTTCTCTTTCTAAATGCTGACACATCATCCTTTTAATAACATGTTATAGAAGTTGGCCAGGAATTGAAGTGAAGCTCATTGACTTCTACTTTGAAGACTGCGCCCTCTTTTATGAAAATTAAAATATTATTCTCTTTCCAGTCTTGCCACACCTGTGCCTTTTCCTTCTTTTTGAAATCTGTTCATCCAAAATCTAAAATTAATGGCAAGTCAATTTTGGTTTTCCTTTCCATCTGTGTCATGAGCTCTAAGATGGAGTTCCTTCCAAGATTATTGTTTAGACTATTTCAGCAACAAGCCATCTTACTGATTAGAACCAGGTCCAAAATAATTCTTATTCCTTATCACTTCTTTTTTTACCTTTTGAAGAATGAAACTATGATTAAAGAAAATCAAGAATTTATTCATTGCTTTTATAGGAGTAGATGTCTGAATAACTGAGATCTGCCATCATCATTACAGCATGACTATGTGCCAACTTTTAATTTTTGTCCCAATCTCTTCATCTATTTCGTCCTTCTGTCTAGGTATTCTTTGTGATATTTGTACTATGAAATCACTTATATTTCTCTCTCCACTGATTTTCATTCAAATACTTTCTTTTCAGCATCTTCACAGAATCTCAGAATTGGCAAGTCCAATGCCTCTCCATAAAAGACTCATCATTACAATATCTCTAGCAATGGTTATCTAGCCTTTCCTTACCAGCACCCATGTGTTTATTACCCATATGTTGTACATTAGTGAGTAGAAATGAAAGGCTAACATTGAACACATAAAGTCATGATAATTTAATAGTCCTCATTTCTTCAGAGCACTTTGCCAAGAAAATGTTGAGAAGGGCCATGTATCTGCCTCCATTTCCTTACCTGAATTAGATCCTATTTTTGGTATCTTAGTTTTGGATTCAGATAATTGCTTTGCAAGTCTTGAAACCTAAGTTCTAGACTTAATTCTTGGATGAATCCATTAAGTGGTTTTGAGCAAAATCATTTTAGCTTCACTGGATTTCATTTTTATAGGCTCCTAAAATGGGTGAGTTAGAAGTGATTTCAGAGAGCATATAAATGAAACCTTACTGAGGAGGAAATTACACACCAGAGAAGTGAAGTTTGTTTTTGTTTTGTTTTGTTTTTTAATCTAAGATTACTTCTTACAGGGTAGTAAATGACTGAGCCAAGATCTGAACCAAAGTTCTCTGATTCTTTATCTCTGATCCCATGATTCTACTAAAAGGGAAGGAACTAGATGTTTTCTAAGTTTCTGTGAGACTCTGGAGGTCAAAGCCTCCATCAGTCCAAATCTTTATACTGTTACTTCTTGGGGCTTTCAGGGCAAAAATCCAAAGTGAAAAGTCCCCCAGTATTATAAGCTTCTTGCCTTTAATTGTTGTGGAAACAGTTACTATGATAAGAAGTTTTTAACGACTCTCAAAAATCTGATGACATATACCCAAAATGAAAATTCAGCAAATAGGTAAAACAAAACAAAACAAAATAAACAAAAAAAAACACATTCTGGCCTGCTCATTAAAGTCTGGCCAGCAGTTTTATGTCCTTGATTTTAGGCTTGCTGTTTAGTAGACTCGTGCACCCACACCTGCCTGCCTTCACTGTTTTTCATTTCATTTTTATTAGCCTGGATGAAAGCTGCCATAAAAGGGGAAGGTATTATTGAGCACTGAGCAATGTCAACTCATTCACTGCACACTTGAACTCAGGTTTTGGAAAGCCTCATCCAGGGTATTATCAGCCTTTCACATGCTCCAAGCAAGAATGAATCATTGGTTCTTAAGTGAAGCTGGCAATTGTAAATGATCCTTAAATGGTGACATGGCAGTCAGTGTGGGCCTAGTGACAAAGTTATTGTCAGAAAATAATTGCATTTCAAGCTGAGGGTTGGGGACAAGAACAGGGAGAGAATTAAGGGAGAAATTCCTCATGGGGCAGTGGCATATGGGGGAACAGAGGGGGGGGAGGATAGGGAATAGAGTCAAATCCAGACAATTTCCAATCTCATTTTTTTTAGTTGCAAGGTCATATGCCACGTGGCTGAGCAGGGTTTACTGCAAGTAGTAGTTTGCCATTTAAAATTCCTACTGAAGTCCCATTTTCTCCATGAGACATTCTCCAGCTGACTAAACCAACCTCGCTGGTCGAAAGCCATCCTTCCACTTGGTGAAAGATTCCAATACCCATGGAAAATTCAGTATCCTCTCCTCCTGCTGCCACGTTTGTATTTGCCTACAGTTCACACTCCATCTGGTACTTTCAGGTCAGAAAATAGTGGTGACAATTGTGGATTCTAGTTTGGCTAAGAAGACTCAAGGACCACCCCAGAAGAATTTGTCAGGATCAGTGATGTAGTGGAAGGCTCTCCCAATCTAGTGCTGCCCCAGAAAGTCTGTTTATGTTTTACCTAGAAAAACATAAACATGTAGTGCATTTCAGTCTTAGTAGGGAGATATAGGGTACAGTAACCTCTTAAAGTTCTTTTTATTTGGAATTATGTTATGATGAAAAAAGCAGAAAAAGGGAGAGTGTGATTTACAAAGGCTGTCTCCCTTCTCATGTACATCCATATCCTTTTTTATATATTATGTTGAATATAGTTGATAAATACTTTTTGTGTAAATGAAGATGGATGGCTTTCACTAAAAAGACTCAGAATTCAAATTTAGAATAGATTTAAATTTAGAATGAATTTTGCCCTGGAATTTTGACCTTAAAAAATTTAATCCAGAATTCTCAAATGGAATGCGGTCCCAACTGGATTAATGTAATTGTGAAATGTCAATTTACTTATTTGTAGTTTTCTAAGCCATTTATGTTTCTATTTGAATTTGATACCATTTAACTATTTCCCTCATTTTGCAGATTAGTAACCAGAGGTGGGTTAAGTGAATTGCCTATTGTAGTAAACAGAGGTAAGATTTGAACCAAGGTGTCCTGACTTTAGATCCAATAGGCTTTCCACAGTGGAAGGTAACTAGGATACCTATGTACTAGTTCTGGATCTGACAGTAACTAGATATGTGATATCAGTATAGTCAAACCATCATTGGATAAAAAATATGGAGCTAGAAGGCCCCTAAGAGTCTATAAAAGCCAATTCTCTCATTTTGCCAATAAGAAAACTAAGAAGCATGATGATTAAATGTCTTGATCAAGGTCTATGAGTAGTTAGTACCAGAGGTAAGATCTAAACCCAAGTCCTTTAACTGGAGGGCCAATAGTTTATCCATCATACCATGTTAATTCCTAGTTCCCTAATACAATATATTTATTTTTTGCTCTCTTTATATGTTGGATATAGATAAAAATACCAACCCAGAATGGTATTTTAAATTGAATGGCTCACGGAGAATCAAAGAAGATTTAATTGGATTGAAAACCAGGAGGCAGCTAGGTAGCACATCAGACCTAGAGTTGGAACAACTTACATTCAAATCTGGCCTCAGACACTTCCATTCGTGCGACCCTGGGTTAGTCACTTAACCCTAATCACCTAGCCCTTCCTGCACTTCTGTTTTAGAACTGAACTAAGACAGAAGGTAAGTATTTAAAAAAAGAAAAGAAAAGAAAAAGAAACCAAAGGACTCAAATTCTGGACTTGGTTTTGCTCTTAACTATGTGAAACTGACCTTTATCTCTTTTGAACCCTGTTTCCTCATTTGAAAAATCAAAGATCCAGTAAAATGAATAAATTAGATAATCTCTTTAATCACCTTGACCTTTTCACTTCTAATATAGATGAATTAATTTTACAAATGGTAGAGATGCTTACAGTGTTCCAAATCTACTTATCCTTGTATTATTTAAGAAAGATATGGAAGGAAAATGGAGGTAAGCTGAATAACATTTGGTAATTTCCTTTTTTTTTTAAAGGACTTCATTAGTAGTTAGCCTCAATCTTACTATTGCATTTCTCCTTCATGGGGGCTGCAGGGAATCTGTTTCACTGTCATTTTGTCACATGCCACAAATTTCATTCCAGAGATAAGGAGATGGTAGTGTGGGAGGATATCGAGACTATACTGATCTTAATTAAAGTAAAAGGGCAGGATGCCAATGATGCTTCAAGAAAGGCTAGAAAAAAAATATCTTCATAGAATAATGTTCTGCAGTGCTCAGTGTTCTTTCCACCATATACAAATGGTGGGCTAGAGAGAAAGCTGGATTTCCTGGAGTCAAAAAACAAATATCAGAAGACCAGGGCTTACACCCATCTGGGGCATGATATATTTTTTTTTATTAGCGTAGGGAAACTAAATCTCAGTTTCATTATTTTTTTTAACTCTTACCTTCCATCTTAGAATCAATACTATGTATAGTTTCTAAGGCAGAAGAGTGGTAAGGGCTAAGTAATGCAGGTCGTGACTTGCCCTGGGTCTCACAGCTAGGGAGTGTTTGATGCTAGATTTGAACCCAGGACCTCTTCTCTCAATCCACTGAGCCACCCAGCTGCCCCCTCAGATTCTTCATCTATAAAATAACAACACTAAGACTGAAAGCACTAAGTCAAGAGGATGCTTTTTGAGTCTCCCAGTGGGATCCTGTTTGCAAAGCAACTTGTAATAGCTTGTAATTACAAGTTGCTTTGCAAACATATTTTAAAATTTTCAAAGCATTCTGCATGTTATCTCATATTTTGCAGATATGATTTCACAAAAGGTCTATGGGGTAGATGCTATTATATCTTTCCCATTTTACATATTAGAAAACTGAGACTGCAAGGAGCCAAGTGATTTATCCAAGGTCACAAAGCTAGCAAATTGATTGAAACATAATTTTAACAAAGGCCTTCCTGACTCCAAAATTAGTACTCTATTCATTATGCCAGCTAGTCATCTCCATAGAAATGTTAGCTATTATTACTCTTTCCCTTGCTCAAAACCCTGCTATAGGTTTAATGGTTTTTTTAGGGGGGGTGGTTTTGGTTTTGTGTAGCATTCAAGGTTCCTCTTGATCTGTACATAAAGTACTATTTTACTCATTACTCACTGAAATCTTTTTTTTTTAATAATTAAAGATATCCCGTCTACTAACTTTTTACCTTTCCCAGTAGTATGTTTCATTTCCTGGTGATGATTCCTCCCTTCTATTTCCTACAATAAACAGCATCATGGAATATGAATGAAACACCCCAATTTGCTTATAAAGTAAGGCACCTTTTAATTTAACCACTGAGAAAAAAGAGCAACTTATGAACTTTGTGTCCTGTCTTTGAACTGCTGTTTCCTTAGAGAAGTGGAAGGACATCCCATTATGCAAAGCAGAAAGCACATGCTCTGAGTAGCTTCCCAGCATTGTTTAGTAAGCCTAGCAAACTGGGCTTTCAGCACTGTTTCACCCAGAAATCAACAATGTTTCCTCTCTCATTATTCCCTCTGGTTTAAAAAAATCCTGTTTGTGATGTACAGAGGTCAACTTTCTTCTCCATGGGAATGTTTGGTAAAGAGCTCATGACCTTCTAGCAACAATGTCACAGTGTCAGGGGTACGTTGTACCTTCCACGTATCAGGGAAAGTGCAAGACCTGGGATTTTCATCAGGAAAACCACAGGCTTATTACAACTTCATCAAGGGCATTGTTAGAACTACACTGTTAGCTTCAAACCTACTGTTGACTCAATTAAAAAAAAAAAAGACAGAGTGGGGCTTTGAAAATAGATACGTACGTGTTCTTCCAAGGCCATGGGAGTAAATTCAATTCAATTGCAGCTTACGACAATGGCTAATTCACTCCCAAGGACAAGTCTGTACCCTGGGAAAAATCTATCTCAAACAGTATGTTTTTCATTGCTACTTATATAAAATCATCGTCTACTTTAGAGTAGGAAAGAAGTTTAAAAGCATCTTAGACCTGATCATATTACTCACTGGGTCATAGATAGAGAAAACCTAAGGGTACAGTGGAAAAATAACTAGTTCTGCAGTCAGAGGACGTGAGTTCAAAATGTTATCCCTAACACAGTACCCACAATTATATGACCTCATTCAGTTGAACCTCAAATTCAATTCTCTCTAAATGAGGGGATTGAACTCACGAGCCTGTGGTACATTGCAGCTTTGTATCTGTGATTCAATGTTTAGACAGACCTGAATATCATAAGTGGGATTAAAAAATAAAAGTCAGTCCTGGAGAGTTTTTGTGACAGTTGTAAAGAAAAAAAATATGGTTGTTCCTTTTTAGTTAGTCAAATATAGTATCATTAGATTTAGAGCTGAAATAGACCTTAGAAAGCATATTGTCTATCTTTCATCTTACATCTTGGAAAACTAAGACATAAAGTTGAGATCTCAGCCCAGTTCCTCTAACTTTCAAAATCCCATATTACTTATCCATACTATTATATAGGACCAGAGAACCAGTGAACCAGAGAATAGAATTTAGAGATGAAAGGGCTTTTAAAAAAAGTCATTCACTCAAATCCTTTGTTTTTACAGAAGATGAAACTGAAGCCCTAAAATGCCTAAATTACCTGACCTTAGTCATACATATATTAAGTGGTAGAACTGGCATATAAATGATGTCCTTTGAAAATACTCTTCCTTCTGTAGTAGCATGGCATATTGGACTCAGTCAGAGTTGATTCAGAAGAGCAAAGTTGAAATCCTTTCTTTGATACTTTACTGGCCATGCAACCATAGATAAGGCACTTTACCTCTGGAAACTGTTTCCTCAACTGTAAAAGGAAGATTATTAATGCCTGTAGCACAAGGTTGTGATAAAGTTCAAATGAATTTAAAATGCTTTACTATTTTTTGTTATAGTTAGTTTACCTTAAATTCCTTCACTTACTCCTTAATGCCTACTTAAATACAATCCAAACTAGTTTGCTGGACATTTCAGACTCTACAAATCCTGTTGTATCCAGCCTTCTTGCCTTATCAAGCTCTGCTCCCCACTTGTCCCTCTATAATCCAGCTAAAGGTTTTCATTGCTACCTGCCTCTGGGACTTTTCCATGACACGTGGAAGGCCTTCCCTTCAACCCAATTTTACCAGGAGAAATTGTACCCAAACTTTCACATCCAGCTCAAACATTACTTTTTCTATGAAGCTTTTACTGACTTCTCTAATCAGAAATTACCTTTCTTTCCTCATTCCACTTATCTCACTCCACCAGTACCTTTGAGAGTGCCACTGAGAAAGGACCAAGATTCCAATTGTAGAAGGTTGCTCTGTGCATGAACTTTATGAAACCTTGTCTGGGAAGATATAAGGACCAGTGTTCTAATAGAAAAGAGAGTTGTTCTCCTAAAATTTCTTCAACCACAACATTGCCTCTCCTATATCATCTTTATAAGTTCTAAGAACAATTGCCAATTGGTGGTGAGTTTTGCTACCTGGTTTCAGAGTGGGATAACATACTGCAGGTTTGTAACTAAGATAGAGCTACGAGAACTTCGCTGCTGGGTGGGGATTTGGACCAGGATATCAAATTTAAAGAGAAAATCATAGCACTGTGCTCCTGAGTGGGTACTTGGAAAGAGCCTAAAATGACAGAAAAAGAGGGAAGCTTTCATAGGGTACTGGGAAAATTGGGCAAGAATCAGAGCAGGGTCCTGCCAGGAAATCCATTTGACTCTAATTCAGGGTTCTTATTAGTGGCCATGCTTCATTGACTACTCCATATTCTATTTTCCTTTTGCTAGAGTTAAATTCCTTTTTTAACTACTATCTATACTACACAGAAGTTCCCAAAGTTATCAGGTTTAAACTGGCTATGTGACCTTGGATAAATTTCTTAATATCTTGGTGCTTTAAGAATTCTCTCTCTCTTGGACTACTGCAATAATTTTCTAACTAGTCTTTCTGATTCAAGTCTCTCCCAACTCCAATCCATCCTCCAGTGATCTGCCAAATAGAGACGTTACCATGTCTCCCCTTTCCTCAACCTGCTCATTATGACCTCCAGGATCAAATATAAATTATCTGGCATTTAAAGCTTTCTATAATCTGGCCCCTTCTTCAGTGTTCTTACATCTAATTTCCCACCACTCACTCCATAATCCAATTACATTACATCATCCAATCTCCCATCATGGTACCTTTGCACTTGTTGTGCCACATACCCAGAATATTCTGGCCCCTTACATTCAACTCTCAGTTTTCCTGGTCCTCTTTGAGAATCAGCTTTGATTCTATATTCTGCAGGCCTTTCCCAGGCTCCCCAGGTGCTCATACCTTCCCTTTCAGATTTTCATAATCTATTTGGTATATATCTTGTTTTACCCATGTTATCACTCTGTTGTCTCCTCCATTAGAATATATGTTGTTGTTTTTTAAGGACAGGGACTGTCCCCCCCCCCCCTTTCTTTGAATCCCCAGAGTTTAAGACAATGCCTGATATACCATAAGTGTTTAATAAATGCTTGTTGACTGACTTAATCTAACAATATAAACTGCAATGAAGATGCTGATTTGTGTTGGTGGGGAGAGTTAGATGGGAGTTTTCCTTAAGTCCTGTCCTTATCCCTACTTCATAAGTTATATATAATGCTGTTGAACACTTTAGGTTGCTTCTAGTTTATTTTTGTTTTTGTTCAATTACCTGAAATACTATTCTAAAAATAATTGACTGGAGAGCTTTTATTTGCTTGCTTTTGCTAACATTTTCAGGGTGAAATGCCAATAGTGGAATAATTTAGATAATATGATATTATGCTGTGATTTTACTGTATGCTATCAGATTTTTCTCCAGAAAGATTCTCTAAGTTTCCAATTCTACCAGCAGTTCCTGAATATAATGGTTTCTCCACACCTTCATCAGCCTTAAGATTCAATGCTTTCTTTCCAACACTAATTTGATAGGTGTGTCAGAAATATTTTGCAAGATTTCTTGATTGTTTCTCTTTTCTAAGATGTGCTGAGCTGGGGCTTTGGATCATATCTTGCCTCATTGCTAAAATCTGCATACTCCACCCATTCAATCACCAATTTAATCAATCAATCAACACTGGTGAAGACTATGTTCTTCATGGAAGAGATAAAGGACTCAAGATAACACTGTTAAACAATAAGTTAGTATGGATGCTTGGAAAGTAGAAGCCTTCTGGGAGGGCTAATTCCTGAATATCAGATAACATTTGATTATACTAGAAGAATTATAAGGCATTTTATATATATCTTACTTGATCCTCAGAAAAACCTTATGAAGTTGTTATTATTTTCCTTTTACAGGTGAGGGCACAGAAGCAGAGAGAGAGATTAGAGGATTAATCCAGGTTCACAGAGATAGTAAATGTCTGAGAGAAGATTTGAAGCCTGATTCTTCTGACTCCATGTCCAGTCAATCTTTGCAAGCTGCCATGTTAAGGTACCTTGACAAGAACCTGTGGTGGTTTCTGGATTTTGTGCTGTCATCATTTTGTTGTTGGGTTCCTATAACTTACAGCTCTTTCATAAAACTATGGAAAAGCCCAAAGTCTTTCAAGTGACAATATTAAAAAGAATGTTTGAGAATGAAAGAGAACCTTTAACTGATCTCCTCTCTTTATAAACTCGCAGTTACAAGGCATTTTCATTACAGAAACAGATATACCAAATGTGGCAATATTATCTGTACCATCCAAAATGGACTCATAAGCTACTCTGCTTTGTTCTTGCACTTACTACTATGAGAAGACATCCTTAACCTAATGCAACTGTATTATTTAATGGGTACCTACTACCCATCAAGGTGTATTTTGAGGCTTGCTGATGAGGAAGAGAATGAAAGTCATTATATGTTCAGTTAAAGTCTATCAGAAATACTTTTATATTATTATAAGCAAATTGATTGGACAGGCATTTTGCTCTTGTTCATTTCATTTTTAGTCATGTCTAACTCTGACCTTTTGGATTTTCTTGGCAGATACTAAAGTGGTTTGCTACTTCCTTCTCAATATGTTCATAGAAATTAAATACAAAATTTGTACTAAATTATCTGGGACAAGTATTAATAATACTGGGAATCAGGAAAGGACTCTTCAAGGGGATGGCAGTTAAATTGAACCTACAAGGTTTCAGAGGTTCTAAGAGGCAGAAGTGAGGAGCTGCCACATGCCAAGCATTAAGATCACCTAGGAAAAAGATGGAGATAAAAAAAACAGGATGTTATGTAAATTGTTATGAGACTAGTGGAAGTAGAGGAGCTTGAATTAACACCTACATTTTTAGATCACCATCCAGGGATACTGTGAGACAAGAAGTAATAGAGTAACCTCTTGGATAATTTGATTAATTTTGCCCATAGGAGAATTTAATGCCTTTTCAGTTGTGACCACATTGGGTAAGGGGAATATTAAAAAGAAATAAATAAAATAAAACACATAGTCTTAGAACTTTGTTGGTATCTGAAGTTAATTTCTCTCTCCCCAGTGTTGCTCTCAGGACATCACCTCCTGTCACCTGGAGGCCCAATACCATTGAGTAAATGTAGATATAGACCAGCCACTGGAAAAAGGAAGCTAAGAGATACAAGAGAGGAAACAGAACTGAGTCCCTGGTACTGCTTTCCCTGTTGGGAGGTGCAGATGAAATGAAAAGCCAAGGTTGGTTTCTGAGATGTCCCGTGTTAGTGGGTGGAGCTTAGGTTAGATAAATTGAGGCAGGAGTGGAGCCCAGTGGCTCAGGACTTCCGTGTTTCCTGGTAACTGCTCTCCTCAGTGTCTACATGGTAGGGGGCCCAAAATGGTGGCCACAGACTAGAAAGCCAAGTCCCTAAGTACCTCTGTTCTATTTTTCCATATTCTTCCTCCTCCTACTTTTGATTTAATAAAATTATTCATCTATAGCCAGTCTCTTAAATATAATTCTTATAATGGAGAGATCCTAAGAACACAGAAAACTTTCTTGACTGTTACTCTTAATGTCCTTGGCAGTTTTTACTTTCCTGCAAACTGTTTTTTGTTTGTTTTGATCATAGTATGGATTTTTTTAATTTTGGAAATGAGGGGAGAGGAGGTGCTAGATATAGTTTTATTAAAGAAGTGATTTATTTCAATCCTCAGGATCTGATTCTCCCACTATGCCTAACATATAGAACCACCACCAGGACAAGGAAGAGCAATTAACCCAGTGTGGTATGAATGTAAGTTATGTAATAAGAATCTAGGTGGCACAGTGAATAGAACACTCCAACTGGAGTGAGGAAAAAAAGATCAAAACAAGTTTCTGACATTTATGTGACCCTGGGTAAGTCCTTTAACCTTTGCTTTTCTCAGTTTCCCTATCAATAAGCCAGGATAATAATAGAACCTTTCCTGAAGGGTTGTGGGATAATAATTGTAAAGTGCTTAGCACAATACCTAATACATAGTAAGCACTATATAAATGGTAGCTATTAACATATTTGAAGGATCATTGCATGATAGTGAGCCTAGAGCTGTCTTTTTCTGTCCTGGAAGACAAAACAAAGAGAAATGAATGAAAGTTGTTGAGAGGCAGATTTGTACTTAATACAAGTGGGAAATAAGTTTTTAAGAATTAGAAATTTTTGAAAAAATGAATTGACCTTAAATTGTGTTTTTCAAGTAGAAGACTAGATGGGCACTTGTTGATAAATACTGTTCAGGAATTTATTGGTCAAGTACAGATTAAATTAGCTAAATTCTAAGGTCTCTTCCTATCCTGAGATTTTCTTGGATTTTTCATATGTAATATATAACATATATCCAATATATTTTACTAATTTCATTACTTTATATTAAATGCACACATAAAATATATGCTCTGTAATGAAGATGCTATATTTGCTGTTGTTGTTCAATTGTTTTAATCATGTCCAAATCTTTGACTCCATTTCGGCTTTTCTTGACAAGATACTAAGATACTAAAATTGTTTGAAATTTCCTTCTCCAACTCATTTTTCAGATGAAGAAACTGAAGCAAACAGGGTAAAGTGACTTGCCCAGGGTCACACAGCTAATAAATATCTAAGGTGAGATTTGAACTCCCAAAAGATGAGTTTTCCTGTCTTCAGGCTTCAGCACTCTATGCACAATTCCTAGATGCCTAGATTCTCTCTCTCTCTCTCTCTCTTTCTCTCTCTCTCTCTCTTTCTCTCTCTCTCTCTCTCTCTCTTTCTCTCTCTGTCTCTCTCTTCACATATAAAACACAGCACAAACACATATATAAAACTCCAGATCTCATGTGATGCAAATCTGATCCCACTTTTCACTGTAAATTCCAGGTTCCATGACAAGTGTGGTTAGTGATTTTTTTTCTTGCTCAAATCCTTGATTCTTTTTTATTTTATATTTCTCCTTAGGATTCCTTTTCCTCAAGTAACCCATAACCTAAAATCTTTCTTCTCTCTAGCCCAGCTATCCATTTTTTTTCTAGAGGAATTCATTACTCCTGACAGAAGAAACAAAATATTTTATCCAAGCTGGAAAGCCAAAGTCCTGGAAAACCATTTAGTTTAAGTCCAAATGTGCCTTTTCTGAATCACACATAGGCCTCAATTTCCAAAAAATATGTGTCTGTCACTTAGAATCTTATATACCTAAGGAATATGTATCATATAGGGGGAAAATCATACACATATATACAAAAGAGGCTAAAAGGTAAAAATGAAAGTATGTATTATACTGTTATGATGTGCTGTATGCTTTATATATTTTTATTTTATTATCTGTCATCTGTCATCTAATAGTATATTTTCCATTAAATTTTTTAAATACCTGCTTCATTAATGTAGAAATAGAATTAAAAAAATGAAAACAAGAGAAATTCTTATAATAGTCGTAATTTGATTCTAGCAAATGGAAGTAAAATAATCAACATAAACATGCCTATAAGATGCATCACCCTTTCTGTGCTAATCCCCCCAAATCATAATGCTCATTTTTGTTAGTTACCCAGGGAACAGCTACCACTCTTAGCTAGGGTTCTTATTGTAATACTTACGTTAACACTTTTGCTTTTGTACTTATATTAATGTTGTATAATTCCTAGGCCCTACAGAAGCAATTACCATTAATAATCAGATAGTAGACATCATTGGTTCAAAGGAAAAGTATTTATTAAGATGACTTTGAATTGCCAAGAATAATTCTCTCCAGTTCAAAATCAACTCGGCTCTTTACTTCTGAAAGTCATATTGTCAAAGCTTCATCTGGCCCTTGGTGACTACTTCTCCATGTCTGTGTCTGATTGGAAATTATGCATTTCTGTTGCTTCAACTATGACTTGAACTCTTTAGAGTTGACTTTGGCTTTTTGATTAGTAAAGTGCCTTCTGTGGGTGTAGTTCCATGTTAGATGCTATAGCCAATGGGTCAGTGAGTGAGAAGAGACAAATTCTCTTCTCTATTCACACTCCAGGATGTAACAATCTAGCTATTTAAATTCTAATAATAGTATAATCATTTGGCAAGATCCCCTTTAATTCTATGAAAGAAAAGTATTTACTTTTTGCAAAGGGACCACAAGAAGGAAACACCTTGTTAATACACCAAGTTACAGTCAAATCCTTTAAATTCATTTACTGAGCTGGGGAAGAAAACCAAATCTCCCATTCTTACAGAAAAAAGTACAAAAGTACCTCAAACCTGTAGCCAAACAAATGACCTGGTATTTCCTAAAACTGTAAAAACTGTTCTTTGAGTAATTTATCATGCTCTGCAAATAGTTGCATTGCTTTTCTCTCTGCCCACTGAGTAATAAAACACATAATGAATATTGGAAATAAGAGGTTTTCTTAACTTTTGGAGACAATACGTAAAAATTAGTAAAAGTAGGCATATTGTGTGTCTGTATTTGTAGCAATTTTCCTGTGAGAAAATATTCCCCTTAAAGAGGGATGTAACATATAGATATAATAAAGATCCAAAGAAAGGTAAGATTTGTAGCCTAAAAGCTAGAATTATTTTTAGAAACCAAGGATGGCTTAACCAGTATATGGTGGCCATTTTCACTAATTACATTCTAAATAATCTCCTGACCTGATCTGAAGGAAAATAGCAAACAAACTAAAATACTGAGAAAAACAATAACGTGATTCACTATTTGAGATAAATGTTGGTATTTGAAACTGATATTTTCTTACTTTGTGATGTTTCATTAGAGAGAGAAATAACAAACAGAAACATTTAGAACTGTTAAAATTTGAGGGAAAATTACACTCAAAATAAAATTCTTTGAGAATCTTGGAAGAAAAAAGTAGCTATTTGATTCAAAGCCTTAATCACCTCAAAATCATTTTCACTTTTTAAAATGATATGAAATTAGAATCTTTCAAATATCAGTTAAACAAGTGATAAAGTACTTAATCATATTTTAGTTTTTTTCCCTTATCCTTTGACCATATGAGCATTATAGAAGGTTAGAGATATCTACAGCCTTATAAATATTGATCCAAATTCTTATAACTATTAATCCAAACTCTCTAAAACCTCATAAACTTTTTTAATCTTAATAACTCATCTATATCCCCCTACTAAAGCTATCTCAAACAACTGCTCCCAGCTATCACCAGTCAGTAGATCTGTAGTTGGAAAAATTCAGGTCCTATGCTCCTGATATGCCTCCCCCTCCAAGACCCTTCTTAGAATTATTTCACAGATGTTTTTGAGGTCTCAAAACCTGTGACATCAAGACTACAGATAAATACTGAATAATCATGTTGCTTTTCCTCTACAGTTAATTGTTTGGGGGTGGAGGGGATCTCAAGAGCATAGGTTCAGGGCTGTAATGAATTTGAGAATTCTCCTATCCAAATTCTTCATTTTATAAATAAGGAAATGAGGCCAAAAAAAAAAGTTAAATAACCTTCCCAAAGTCACATAGATTAAAAAAACAAATTTTGATGAACAGGATTTGAACTGAAGTTTTCTAGCCGCCAAACGAGTGCCCTTCCCACTTTTCCATGGATTGCTGTTTCTATCATTCCATAGCTAAAAGATGATATTGAGAATGAATTACATGACATCCTATATAAGAGGATGTCTTTTAGGGTCACGAGTCTTGACTAATGATTGAGTTCTGTAATTCGTACTTTTCCTGCATCTCATATATGTCCCTTGCTCTTCTCTGACATGGCTATCATCCTGGCATAGGATCTCATCATCTCATGCATAGACTATTCTAATAACCTGCTGGTTGATCTCCCTACCACAAGTCTCTCCCCACTCCAATCCATCCTTCACTCAACTATCAGATTCATATTCCTGAAATGCTATTCTAACTATGTTACATACCTATTCAATAGATTCCAATGGCTTTCTATTACCTACAGGTTAAAATACAAAATCCTCTGTTTGACTTTCAAAGTCCTTTATAAACCACCCCTCATACCCATCCCTTTCCAATTTTCTGATAGCGTACCTTATTCTGTGTATTCTGTTATTCATTTACATTGGCATTCAATATGATACTCAAGGTTCACACTTTAAACACTGTAACTACCTACCCTCAATCCCTGGAACTAATTCTCTTTCTTCCTCCTTCTCTGCCTCCATCTCTCCCTTTTCCAAATTCCCTGACTTCCTTCAAATCTCAGATAGTTCTTCCTTTAATCTTAGTGCTTTCTGTTTGAAAATTCTCTAATTTTATACTCTACAGAACACATCAATTTGCAAATAGTAGAATTTTTTGTTGTTTGGTTTCTTTTTTTTTTTTTTGGATATTGTCTTTCATATTATTAGTTTGGAGCTCCTGGAGACTTGGGATTGGAATGCCTGGAACATTAATAAATTCCATTTGACTGACTGAGGGCAGCAGTGATAACAAATCAAACTATAAGCCGCCCTCCTAATCACTGATGAGTTTACTGTTTGCCCCCTTAGAAGTAGCTAGGTGGTAGTGTATAAATTCCTTGTCCTGGAAGCAGGAAGACCTATATTCAAATTCAGCTTTAGATACCTATTGATTATGGGCATCCTGGGCAAGTCACTTATCTTCTATCTGCCTCAGTTTCTTCATCTGTAAAATGGAGATGATAATAGTGCCTACTTCCAAGGGTTGTGTCAAATGAGATAATAACAGTGGTTGACACATAGTAGCACTAAAAAAAAAGGAAAAAATCCTTCATCCTTCCATCCTTATTGATCCTAGGAAAATGGAACTAAAGCTGAGACATTAGAAATCATCTAGGGCAAGTCCCTGCTCTTTCCCTCCACCTGAAAATATAATCAGCATTTCTTTTGATTTTAAGTTTTGAGCAGAAAATTATGTCACATCATCAAAACAGCTTGCATTTATAGAGAGCTTTGTGGGTTATAGACAACATTATAATGACCCTGTGAGATAGGTAGTGTAAGCATGATTATCCCTATTTTCCTGACAAAGGTACTGAGGTTCAAAGAGATAAAGGCTGCATAGCTAATAAATGCCAGAGCCAGGACGCAAACTGAAGCGTTTTGACTCGAAGCAATCCTTTAAATGTAGTCCACTCCACAATGGTGCCTCTTCAAACAGAGAACAGAGATGAACATGCTATGTGTCACAAACTTTGATCTCCAAAGCTGGTACACCTTTATGATGTGTTATAAGAAGAAATGTCACGTAGGTAGACTAGTTAGTAGTATTGTGGACAGCCCATTCACCATGGGCCAAATCCCTTAGGGATCATGTTACCCCTAAGGTAACTAGGTCACCCTGTTAGTTGATTGCCTTCATTGATAAGACAGACAAGATTGGCCACCTGCCATACAGAAAGAAAGAAATTCTCTGGTTGTCTTTACAGAGACAGAAAGAAGGAAGGACACCCAGAGGCTAGATAGCTTGCTGACTCAGAAATCTCTTCTTACTTGCTTCTCTCCAGATACTCAATCTTTCACTAGTTCAGAAAGCTTAGTCACCTTCCAGCTGCTGGTTTCCTTAAGTAAGCTATATATTAATTACATCCCTTCTGGCCTAGGAGTGCAGCTGCACTGTAATCATTTACTCCCATCATATCCTCATCCCAAGCCCTTCCCCTTCTTTTTCCTGTCTTGGTGAGGGTGAAACAGGAAGAAAGGAAGAAGACCAGGGCTTTTGCCAGTCTTTGGTGAAAATTGCTCCTCAACATGTTGTAGGGACTCAATGGAACACCTACATTGCTCCTTTATTTCTTTCCTTATTACTGCTGATATGACAGTAAAAATGTGAAGACTGAGCATACAATATAGGGTGTAGTGTTGTAATCACATAAAACTTACATAAGTTAAACTGACATATATTTAATTATATTCATAATTGCTTTTGAGTTGCATAGTAATTAAACATAAAAGGTAAGCCATTTATGTAAATTGTAGTAATTTGTTTAACAGGTAAAGCACAAATGGATGCTTAGAGTTTTTCCTCTGACTGTGAATTCTCTTTTTCATAGTTAATGAGAAAACTTCTTTTAGTATTCTATCCAGGTGAGTTCCTACCTTATGCACACTAATAAATATATGGAAAAGATAAGCAATTGGGAGAATGCTGGACTCAGGAGGACTTTGGTTCCAGTCCAGCCTCAGAGACTTAATGGTTGTGTGACCCTGGGCAAGTCATTGAATGTCTCAAGTTCAATTTCCTCATCCAAAAAAAAAAAAGGTACTAGAGGGGAGGTGGAGTGGATTGCACTCACTTTCTAAAATCAATTCAGACAATTCTATAAAATAGTCCTAGATTTGATTCCCCATTAGTAAGTAAAAAATTATTAACTACCTACTGTGTGCCAGATATTGTGTAAGGGCCAGGGATAGAAAGACAAAAAAGGCAGTTTCTGCTCTCAATGAATTAATAAATTAATTGGGGAAAAATATGCAATTGAGTACAAAATTTTGATAGAGTAAATTGGAGATAATCAGCAAAGGGAAGACAATAGAATTAAGGGGGAAGAGTTGTCAGGAAAGGCTTATAAGAAAGTAGGATTTTATCTGAGACTTGAAGGAAACCAGGAAAGCAAAGACGTAGTGATGAATGACAAAATTCCAGGCAATAGTGAAAATGTTTGGAGTCTGAAGAGTTAGCATCTTCTTTGAGAAACAGCAAGGTACACAGTGTTATACAGATATAAAAACACTGGAAAGATTGGGCAGGGAAGGTTATAAAGAACTTTGAATGAGAGTGTTTCATATTTGATCCCTGAGGTGATTGTCAGCCTAGATAATGAAGTGATAGGTGATATCCAGTCCTACATTTTGGAAAGGAACAGCCAGGTGGAACAGTGGAGAAAATTCCAAGCCTGCAGATAAGAAGACTTTTCTTCCTGAGTTCAAATCTGGCCTTAAACATGTACTAGCTCTGTGACTTTGTGCAAGTCACTTAATCCTATTAGCCTAAGTTTCTTCATCTGTAAAAGAGTTAGAGAAGGAAATGGCAAAACACTCCAGTATATTTGCCAAGAAAACTCCCAAAGAGTTGAACTTGACTGAAAAATGACTGAAAATACACTTTCAGAAAAGCATTTTGGTAGCTAAGCAGAAGAGCAATTAGAGTGGAAAGTCCTGTGCCAGTCAGACCAATCAGCAGATTACTGCGATAGCCCAGGAATGAGATGATGAAGACATACCAAGGTATAGAAGTGCCAGGGCAGCAAAGAGGGAATACATGAGGGATGTTATGAAGGTAAAACCAATAGACCCCCTCCAACTGACTGAACATAGGAGAGGTGAGAATGAGGAATTAATTCAAAGGAAATAGTTGTACTCAGATTAATTCTCAAATCACAAAATTATATTTTGTAAAAATGTTTACAAATTTTAATCTCTGGTCTAATGAGAACTTTCAGCTCCAAGGATTATTTCTTCTTAATGTTATCATTTTATAGTTAAAAAACAGATTACCAAAGAGTGGAGCATCAATTGCCTCTGGACATTCAGTCAACACAGAGAGCTTTTCTGAAAAAGCTTTGTTTAAAAGACAAAATGCCAAATTTTATCTGATTATAATTCTTCTATCAGTACAATCTGCTGAGTTATTTTTGAATATTGTTCATGTTATCTAATATCATAGCTAACTCTACTAGAATTATGTAATACTGAGATTTGACAAGTTTATATTACTAATACCTGATAATAGCTAATATACGTATAGCTCTCTAAGACTTGCAAATAGATTTACATATGTTATCTCATTTAATCATTTAAAGGCTTATATTTTTTAATCAACATCATTGGTAAAAATATTGAAGAGTACAGAGTCAATGCTAGTATCTTTTGGCATAAGAATTGAGACTTCCTACCCATTAAATTCAGTTCAACAAACGTGAGTGTGTGTGTGTGTCTGTGTGTGTGTGTGTGTGTGTGTGTGTGTGTGTGTGTGTGAGAGAGAGAGAGAGAGAGAGAGAGAGAGAGAGAGAGAGAGAGAGAGAGAGAGAGAGAGATTTCTTTTTGACCACATTTGGAATTTTCTTGGCAAAAATATTGGAGTGGTTTGCTATTTTCTTTCCCAGCTCATTTTATATATGAAGAAACTGAGGCAAATGAGATCAAGTGATTTGCTCAGTCATACAGCTACTAAGTGTCTGAGGAGAGATATGAACTCAAAAGATGAATCTTCCAGACTTCATCCCCATTGCTCTGTCCACTGCACATATACATGTACCAATAAGTGCTTAGTAAGTTCTTAATATTTTCTAGCTGTAATACTTAGTGCTCAGTATGCAAAGACAAGAATGACATAGTTTTTATATTTGAGGAAATTAGTACAGACAAATTTTTTGAAGATGATGTAATGTAAAAATATGCAAAATCAACACAAAATTATCTGGGAAGGGAAATTAAGGACTAAAGAAAGGCCTTTTGCAGGAGAGGGTGCTTAAATTAAGTTTAGAAATGAGTAAGGCATTCCAAGAAGTTAAAGTGAGATATACTCCAGTCTTTGGGAACAACTTGTGGCAAGGAACAGAGTAAATAGATTGAATGTTGTGTATGGGGAACAACAAACAAGGTATTTTAGCTTGGAAAGAGAATACATGTTAGGAAAATACTATAATTATCCTGGAAAGATAGACCAGATCCCTACTCTAAATGACTTAAATTATCAAACAGTAGAGTTTGTATTTTACCTTTAAGGAAATATAGAGCCATTGAAGTTTCTTATATTTTAAAAGTAGCACTTTTGAAGTTTTGTGGAGCTGCCTATATTGGAAGGAAGAGAGTGGAATCAGGGGAAATAATTTAGAGGCAATTTTCCAGGTAAGAGGTGATAAGAATCCAAATTAGAATGTTTATGATGTGAGTGGAGTGAAAACGACAGATGTGAATGATTTTGTAGCACTAGAATAAAAATCCTACCACCTTATTATATTTGAAAAGTGAATTAGAGTGAAGAAGTAAGGATGACACAGAACATTTGTAAATAACTGACTTGAAGGATGATGGCACTTTCAACAGAAGTTCATGGGGGAGTAGTACTCATATCTAGAGAAGAGATAACCTTTTGTAAGAAAAAGGCAATTTCATGGTCAATGGGCTGCTCCACAATGGAGGTCTTCAAGCAATTGCTAGATGACCATTTGTTTGAGAATGTTATGGAATATGGTCTTGTTTAGGAATGGGTTGGACCAGATGGTCACTTTCACCACTAAGATTCTTTGATTTGATGAGTGTCCTAGATAAAGGGAAAAGTTTAAGTAATGATGATGATAATGATGATGATGATGATGGTGGTGGTGATGATGATGATGATGATGGTGATGATAATGGTTAAATTTTAATAGTATTTCCTATGTGCCAGTAACTCTGGAAAGTATTTTATAAATTTTATCTTATTTGTCACTCAATAATAACCCTGGAATGTTGGCATCATTATTGTCCCCACTAACAGATGAAGAAATGGAGGCAAACAGAAGTCAAGTGATTGCCAGTGGTCATGTAGTCAGTAAATGTCTGAAGTCAGAATCTGACTTGGGTCTTTCTGACTCTAAACCCAGTGCTCTATCAACAGTGCTACTACATGTTGGGTAAATCAGTTACTGAGTTCTATCAGTTCTACTTCTCTCTCTGTCATGGCTATCTCCCTCTCACAGTCAATATTCCAACCAAAGCTGCAAAGCTACTAGTTCGCTTAACATTCTATATCTTGCTTCTGTGAAGTCACATTGTTACTGTTACTATGTCTTTCAGTGTAATGGAAATGCAGTTAATATTTCCAATATAGACATTTTTCACCTTGACTTTAAAGTTTAATTTGGTTTCAGACCAAATGTATATCCAATGATCATCTGAGTCAGCTCTGTTGTATTGTCTAAACCAATTTTTAAAAAGACTAGAAGTCAATAATGGAAATCAAGTACTATGACATTTCAAAGCAGTTAGCAGTGTTATTTTCCTTCACTGTTGTAAATTCTCAGTAACACTATAGGATATAGTGAAGGCCACTTAATAAAAATACCATTTTCCCCTTCAATGTAAGATTTAAGTGTAAACAAATAGACCTACTCTTTTTCCCCCTTTGGCAAGGGATTGGTGATCAGCTAATATCCAATGGGTATCATAAGAAATGATAGCTTAGGCAGCTGACATTACACGAGGCAAGAAATGGATCTTTGGTTCCTTGATGTTTCCCTTTATTAACATCTCAATATATTCCCCCTTCACCTTTTTACAAAGAAGGTAGAAAAAATTTCTCTTTTTTCCTGGGAGTTGTAATAGTCTCTCAATTAAGAAAAGAATATAAGGGAAACCCTAATCATACTCACAGAAATTGGTCTGTAAATGCCATCTATATTCTTTTAATTAATGAATGTCAACATGAAGCTCTTTGAGAGATACATTCCCTTTGTTAAGCTGCCTTTTCAGTTGAATGTAAGGAGTCTGAACCTAGTAGAGTATACTCCCTAAAATGACCATGATAATTATTTCTTGCTCCTTTTATGCTGAGACCTAAATAAACTTCTATTATGTATCTAACATTAAAGTTTGAAAAGTATTCTTCATAGATTGAATATACATCCTTTTATCCTATGGAACACAGCATATCCCAGATGTCTATTCATAGCTGAGTGTTCACCAAGACTGAGAACTTGATTGAACTAGCCAATAGTACAGCAATTTGGAAAAGGCAGAAATGGCAACAGAAGATTATCAACTCTGGTATTCAATGGATTTGTGTTTGCTTCCTTTCAAATTATGAGATTACATTTTTTTGGTTTAGTTGTTTACTTGTATCCAAATCTTTGTGACCCCATTTGGGTTTGTTTGTTTTTTGACAAAGATACTAGTTTCCTTCTCCAGTCTTTCTGCCATGTCCTTCTCCAGCTCTATTTATAGATGAGGAAACTTAGGTAAATGAGGTTAAGTAATTTGTACAGGGTCACAAAGCTAGTTACTGTCTGAGGCCAAATTTGAACTCAGGTCCTCCTGACTTCAAAGCTGATACTTCACTGTATCACTAAACTGACCATTAATGGAAGGACATATGTCATTATAACTCAGAGATCCAAAGCAAGGCAAAATGCAACTTCTTTTTTTAATTAATAATTGAAAACTTCTACTTCAATCTCTTCTTCTCTTCCTCCTCTTTTACCTCTTCTTCCTTTTTCTTTCTCCCCTGTCTCTGTCTCTCACTCTTCTTTCTCCCTTCCCTTGTCATTCTGTCTCTCCATATCTGTTTCTCTATCTTTTTCTCTTTATCTGACTATCTCTGGGTTTTCTTTTTTTTTTTTTAATTAAAAACCCTTATCTTCCATCTTAGAGTCAATACTGTGTTTTGGCTCCAAGGCAGAAGAGAGGTAAGGGCTAGGCAATGGGGGTCAAGTGACTTGCCCAGGGTCACACAGCTGGGAAGTGTTTGAGGCCAGATTTGAACCTAGGACCTCCCATCTCTAGGACTGGCTCTCAATCCACTGAGCTACCCAGCTGCCCCCTATCTCTGGGTTTTCTATCTGTACCTCTATTTACTTTCTTCTCTTGCTAAAATATTCATTCCAGAACACCTTTCCATATTAAAATAATCCGTATTTTCCCAGACTAATAAAATATTTTGCTTTTTTTGTTTTGTTACAAATGAAGTCATAGATTTCCAAATTTTCCAGAAATTTCTAATTTTCAGTCTTACCTGTTTGGTGATTATTGCTTATGAATATCTTTATTCCAATGAGATTTTAAAAAATACTTCCAGTTCTTTGCACTCATGCATGAATTATATTTCAAACAGAAGCAAGATTCTTAAATTTTCTTTTAATACAGTAAGCAAGTTAGAACCTATTTCTTCTGAAGCAATGAAAACAATCAAAAGAATTGAAAATCATTGGACCTACTCCATTTGGACACAGTTCTATGTTTTGTGAAGGTTTTCATAGAGGTAAGGAGGCAGCTACACTTTTGGCCCTCTGCCCAGAGGAAAAATGGGAAGGAAAATAGGAGTCAGGGTAATTTAGACTTTAAGTTCACTTCATAGAAAGCAAAAACTTTGTAAAAGCTATGCATTGCAGTTTTTTGTTTTTGTTTTGTGAGAGGTGGCCTAGAGGAAATGGGTTTGTAAGTAGGAGAATACAGGAGTGGCAGCTATTGCCTTTTCTAAATCTTGCCATTTTTTCTTATCAGTTAGTTGTGTTCCCATACCACAAAAGGCCTACTTTGTAAAAATATTTGATCCCTATTAACTTTGGTTACCTTTTTTATGAAGATGGCATGGACATTAGTTTTATTTATGGATTTTCTTATTTTGTGGAGCTCTGCTTTTATATTTCCTATAAAAATGTTAACTTAAATTCTCCTTCCCCTGAAAAAAAAAAAAAACATTTTTTTGACTATAAGATAGCTTTACTTTCCAGCTATTTCCCCCTGTTTGTTTATCAATATTACTCATGCCCAAAAGTGAATCTCCCTTATCTTTACATCATAGAACCCCTGTCCCTTCAAGATGCAAAATTCAAGCATGATCTTCTATGTGACCAACTTCTTCATTCTCTCAACTACTGAGTTCCCTTATTTAACTACTTTGTATTTATTATCTCTATATTCATATATATACTTGTTGACTACCTTTTAAAATATAATTTTTTACTAGCAATGATTGTTTCATTCATTTTATTTGCATCCCCTGCAGTTAAGGATGCCTGGCACATAATATGTGCTTAATAGTAAATTAATAATAATTAATAATAAATTGATTGATCTCATAATGACTCAGAAGAGTGAAAGAATCTTGGAATTCTTTGTATGGTTTTGCATTTGATGCATCATATGGAGAACAATGGTAGCTCTTGTACTGATGGAACAATTCTTCAATTCATTGGTTGCAAGCTTGAATAAGATTTAAACATATCTATTTTTAAAAGGATGACGTCAGCAAAGGCAATGCTAGATATGGTCAAGAGGGAGTTGTTTCTGAAGAGAGTTATTATGTCTGATATTTATTAATTAGTAAATTAGAGGCAGATTAATACAGAGGAAAGAGAACCAGAATGGAAATAAAGGACCTTAATTTGAATCTACTCTCTGATATTTACTGGTTGTGTGACCACGGGCAAGTCTTTTAATCTCATTGGACCTCAAATTCCTCATATATAAAATGAAGTTAGACTAGGTGGCCTCTGAATTTTAAATCTCTTATCCTGTAACTTTTGCCAATCATCTTTGGGAAATAATGAAGACTTGGAAATCTATTATGGGTTATTATTCTTCAAAGTAAAGATGAAAATATATGTATTCTATTTATTACAAAGCACTAATATTGACATTAATAACCAAGAAAATTCTCAAATAGCTTCTAGGACTCAACATGACACAGTGGAAAATGTATCAATTCTAGAGTCAAAGGACTTAGGTTCTACCCCTACCTTTAACATTATTTTGATCTTGGGCAAGTCATATAACTTTCCTATTTTTCAGTTCCTGAATCTGTAAAATGAAGTTTTTCCTTGGACTTTCTTAGAGGTTCTTCCTAATGCTAGATTCTCTGACTCTTCCCCCTCCCCTTTCCTCTTAAAGTCAACCCAGTTCAAGTTTAAGTAAAACAATGCCTCTCTTTTCTATCAGAGGAGAGCTGGCACCATTAAGCAGTGAGGGAGTTTTCAGACCTTTATTTTTTCATTCTGAGACTTCTTATACGGCTTCTGTTGAGATGGGAATTCTATTAGTAAAGAAGCTAAGAGAATATAACTTGTACATGAGTCAGGCTTCATAGTTCTGCTCAGCTGGCATATTTGGATATTTACACAGAGGTTTTTTTTTGGGGGGGGACTTGAATTGTTTTATGATGTTTTTCCTCATTAGTCATACATCCAATCTTAATTGCTATGGAACCTTAGGAAAGGCAAAATGTCGATTCTACAATTTTATTTTCCTTATTCACATTAAATCTTACTCTTTTTCTTAATCACAGAGACAAGGCAGGAATAAAAATATTCATACATTCATTTAAATATGTGAACACAGGTGTATATATGTATATATTTTTCACATGTGCATTTATTCATATATATATATATATTATTATCTTTGCTGAATCATCTATCATACATCTTCTAACATTCAATCCTAGGTCTTTTTTTCATTTTTCTTTATTTCATATTTCTTGGTGACCTTATAGCCCACATGGCGTCAACTATTATCTTTAGGTACACAATTCTAAGATCAACATATCTAGCTATAATCTCTCTTGTGAGCCCCAGTCATATATCACCAAATACATTATGAACATTTCCATCTAGAGGTAGGTAGATGACACAGTAGAGAGAATACTGGCCCAAGAGTTGGGACCTGAGTTCAAATCTTTCTTTAGATACTTATTAGCTATGTGATCCTTGGCAAGTCTCAATGAGCAGAACTCATTATCTTTCCACCAAAATTCTCCCCTCTTCTTATTGTACCTTTTTCTATTGAAAACATCATCCTTTATCTAGTAAAACTGGTTCATGGCCTCAACTCATGTTCAAATTTTCTCTTTCTCAAACTCGCCATATCTAACAAGATACCAGTTCTTGTTGATTCTACTTTTAAAATGTCCCTTTCATACATTCTGCTCATGGTTTCAACATCAGTAATCTAGTGATGCTTCAAATGATTTAATACTGATGATTTAATTTACTTGTCATTCAAAAGGCCATGAAAATATAGGGATGTTTATTACATATTACCAATGATAACTTGAGAATAATATGTGGCCTGGAACATATCTTCAAGAACGTAAACAACCAGAAAAAGATAAGAACTACTTATGTAGTTTTAGATGATATAAATGGAGAGCCTGTATACTAATTTAATACTTCTGAAATTATAAAAGAATCAGTTAGATCTGTTTATGTTGGGCAGATTCTTTACAGAATCTATGTAGAGATATTTGTATTGATATTTAATTTAAAAAATTTTAATATTATTATATTTATGTTACAATAATATTAATACTATTAAACTTAAATATTAATGTTTAAAAATATGAAAAGTCAGAGAGGGCTTGAGATACATACATATATATATAAGTGGAAGGGCTTGAGATGTGTACAAATGGAAGGAATGATCATTATCTTCTAGAACCATCTAAGTTTCAAAATGTCAAAGTATAACTAAATAATTATGAGCAAATTGAACTATTACCAAAAGAAGTGCATTTGATTTCATGGGGCCCATTTCAGAACAATAATATATCATCGAGGGCAAATTTGAATGAGATAAATATTTCAAGTTAGTTGTGGTGATATAGATACAACCACTTATGAAATCAAACATAAAAATATTCTAATATCCTTAAGTATTTTATTTGTTATTTTTTTTATTAGAAACTATCTGCCTAAACCTTTAACTGTTTGAGGGGATGTTTGTAAAGGCTAACATGAGCAACTATACAAGTCTTCAAAGATTCTAAGTTCTGTCCTACTTCAAAATTAATAGGAATGTACTATGTATATTTCATTATTTAAAAAAATATAAATAAATGCTAGAAGCAACCTAAAAGATGTACAGAGTGCTAGGCTTGAAATCAATAAATCTAGGTTTATATCCTATCTCTGATGTGAAGTTACCCTGTTAAACACTTAAAGTATATGTTTATGGCAATTCATTCATTAACTCCTAAGACATAGCAGACTTCAATATAGTAGAATCTACTATTTAAAACCCTTACCTTCTGTCTTAAAATTAATACTAACTATTGGTTCCAAGGCAGAAAAAAAACAGTAAGGGGCAGGCAATTGGGGTCAAGTGGCTTGCCCAAGGTCACACAGTTAGGAAGTATCTAAAGCCAGATTTGAATCCTGGACTTCCTGTCTTTTGGTCCGGCTTTCTATCTACTGAGCCATCTATTTGCCCCTGAAGAGTAGAGTATTTTTTTTTTAAGTCTGCTCTTGGCCTAGTAAGTTTCTGCCCATAGAATTATCTACATTAAGAAAATTACAGATACTTCTATCAAAGATCCTCACATTATAAGAAAAGAGGGAGAAAAATTACGTTTTTAAAAAGGAAAAATAGTAAATGTCACTAATCATTTGTTAGTTAATATTTTGAGAAAAAGAATGGGAATGTGAAAGAGATTCAGTGTTCTTTAGAAAACATTTCAACTTTAGACTAATAAATGATCTCACCTCCTGTAGTCATTGAGGTTGAAGAAAAAGAACGATTTTGCTTTTTCATGCTGTTATGGGTTATTCTTATAAAAGAATTTTATATTTTATAAGTATATTTAGATTATGATAATGCATCATCACTACATTTGAACTAAAGATGCTTTATGCCTTCCATGTACTACAACTGAAGGGAGTTGTGATTTTTTTTTTAAGACCTCTTCCTGACTTCTGATGGCAGCTAAAGGCTGTGGTTGGGAGCTTACCACCTAGAATGTGGGGACTCAGCACCCTTGGTTTCCATTCCGAGCAAAGTTATTGACTCACTGCGTGACTGGCCAAGTCTCTTGTGACTCAGTTTCTTCATGTAAACCAGAGATAATATTACATGCCCAGTAAAAGAGTAAAAAACATATTGTGAGCCTTGTTAATATGGGATTTCAAGATACTTAGAGGTAATCTGAAGCTACAATGATATTTTTTTAATTTGCCTTTAAGTTTACTATTTTAAAAAATCAAAAGTCATTATCTGAAGATAATATTCTCTCCTACTTTCTTCATCACAACTTACACATTACCTTCACTCATCTTTATTTCATACTTCCTATTTAAACAATCTGTTTCTCTAAGAAAAAAAAAAAACTGGTTTAGGGATCTCCAAATGGGGGGAAATTATGATGTCTAAAGGCTAGATGATGTTTATCTATTGTGTTATGCAGAAGATAATACTATTCAAATACTTTGAAAGTTTGTGTGCATTCTACCAATGATTGTAACACATTAATCACTATGAATATTTGCCTTCTGAAATGAGGTTTTGAGCTTTTCTTTGGTAAGAAATTGGGATGATTTTGAAACTGCTTTTCTGTGACCCATTCCCTTAATTCTGCCTTTTATGCACGTATTTTTTTCCTAAACTTATTTTTTGCCAGGAAAAAAAAAGGCCCAAGCCAATTTTCCAGACAACCTAGTTTTCCAAAGAAATGATCCATGGTAGTAGATATTGGACATTTCAGTATCTTCCAACCTTCTCAGTGTATGACTTCAAATGAAGCCCTGGTGTGTGAGAGAGGTGAGATAACAGAAAGGAAGAAAAGTAAAATATATAAACATGTTTGTGATAATATAGAATTATAAAAATGTAACCTATTATTTGTTTTTAAGAGGCAGGGTTCAACAATGGAAAGAGCAGTGGATTTGCTATTTGAAAGCAACAGCCTGAGACATCCACCCAGGATCTTAATAGCACTGACTCTAAGCCATTCACTCCATTTTCCAGAATCCCTAATTTCCATATTTCTAAAACAAAAATGAAAATACTTGCATAAGCTATCTTTCCCAGAAGTACAGGAATTGAGAATTGAAAGAGACTCCAACAGCCATCTCCTCCAAAAGGTACTGACTAAAAATTCCCACAATAGCATTCTTGACAAATGGTTATCCAATTTCTATCTCCCATTATGGAGAAATTACCACCTTTCTAGGCAGGACATTCATTTGCCTACCTTTATGGTTTGGAAGTTTTTTGTTTTCTTTTCATGACACCCTTTGCATATTTGCTTCTTTACATCTTCCACCCATTGCTTTTCGCCAATAAAAATATTAATCATTTATATAATGCTTTAAGGATTACTAAGTCCTTTATGTAGATTATTTGATTAAACTTTCATGAAAACTGCGAGATAGGTGTTATTAATATTCTATTTTATAGATGAAGTGATTGAGGCTAGGAAAACTTTCCCAGGGTCACATAGCTAGTAAATATCATAGGCAGGATTTAAACTCAATACTCTTTGACTCCAAATCCCAGTTCTTTTTCTCTATGCCAAATAGCTACCTATATAATTTTGTCCTCTGAAGACAAACAAAAATGTCTGATTACTCATTCACATGACAGCCTTCTAAAAACTTGAATAAAGCTATTGTGCTCACCTCCCTCAAATCTTCAACAAAGCTAAATAACCCCAGTTCTTTTGACCAATCTCATATTACATATGCTCAAGGTTCTTTACGCTTCTGGTTGAACTTTGGAAACTCTCCCATTTATGAACCTAATCTTTAAATTATGTCTCCCAGAAATTATCACAATTCACTGCGTATGGTCTCGCTAGGGTAGAACTCAAGAGAGATTATTGACCAAGCAGTTCGTGCTGCAGTAGATAGAATGCTGGGTGAAGTCAGAAAGTTGTTTAGTCAATTAGTTGTGCTTTACTCTGTTTGACCCAATTCAGGATTTTATATATATTGGCAAAGATACTGAAATGGTTTGTCATTTTCTTCTTCAGCTCATTTTACAGATGGGGAAACTGAAGCAAAGAGAGTTAGGTGACTTGCCCAAGGTCACATATTGTTTGAGGCCAGATTTGAGTTCAGATCTTCCTTATTCTGGGGCCAGCACTCTATCCACTTTGCTATCTAAGAAAACTCAAGTCAAATTTAATTAATCTCTATCTGTTTTAGCTTTCTAAAGTATAAAATGTAGTAATAGTTGCACCTACTTTGGAGTTGCAAGGATCAAATGAGAAATATTTAAAATAAAGCACACAGTCCCTGTCATATAGTTGGTGCTGTAGAAATGCTTGTTCGATTCTATATCTGAATGTTATCCCTCTTTTATTATAGTCCCAAATATCATTAACTTTGTGGGCAACAATGTCACACTGCTGACTCAAATTGAACTTACACTTCCCCCAAACCCCTAATTTTTTTTTTCAGACAAACTGCTATGTAGACATGCCTCCTACTTCCTATGCTTGTGAAGTTTTGTTCTGTTTTCTTTTTAATTCAACAGGGCAAACCACAGATCTCTGAGATATTCCCCAAAGGGCCTCTTGCCACATTGAGTATTCCTAGGAATTGGATTCAAGATCAGTAGCCTATAGTTTGCAGCCTTTTCTTTTCTTTTTTGGAGAATCAAAAAATCTGCCCATCTTCCTATCTTTTGGTACCAGTTCCATTTTTCACCCTTTAAAATAGTTATCCCTACCACATCACGAGGGTTAGGGCTGCTCTTTGGCCCTCCAATGCCACCAGAGAAAGAATGATTTTTCTTTTTTTTATAATCAAGTGTTTACAATATTTTATTTTAAATTTTGGGTTAAATATGCATTTTTGAATGTCTAGGCTTTTTTTGTGTCAACTGCTGACCATTGCATGTCATCTGTGGCTTTACAAACAAAACTCTCAAAATTCCCAAATGATTTTTTATGCCAACCTACAATAGATTAAAACCTCAATAGAGAAGGCACAATGAAAGAGATAACTATTTTTGATAAAGGAGCAGCATCATGTTAGGTTCTCTCAGTACCTTGCTCAATTCTACTTCTGACTCTCTAGACTCCACTCTCATACTTAACTGTTTCCCTACTCTTTAAGTGCCCTTGGAAGCTGTGCTGTCCTCACTGCAATATTCTTCTTCCTCCTGGTTCCTCTTCTTCCACTGGTGAGTTCCATTTAGAGGAACTTTCATTTAAAGGAAGGGGCCAGCACATTTATCCTTTGTTTCTGGCTTGGCTAAGGTCCTCCCTTTCTTCCCATTATCATTATCCCATTCAACTCCATTTTATGTGCTATTTTTCCCCATTAGAATGTAAGCTACATGAGGGCAAGGACTCTTTCTCTTTTCTTGTATTTGTATTGTCAATGCTTAGCATAGTTCCTGGCACATAATGATTACATATTGATTTGACTTGATTATGTAATTCATATGGGCCAGGTGACTTGAATTTTTCAGAGGTGATACAGTAGTATCTTCTATCTCCTTATTTTGCCTTATATAACTTATATAACTCCCTATTAACCATTTTTTGTGGTGTCATTTTTAAGTTCAAAGCTTAATATCCTTAGTAGAAAAAACAGAAGCAAAATATGAATTTAGCAGCCTGTCTTCATTGTCAGATATCATCCCCTCCACCACAAACAGAAATCCTATCTGATTTTGGTCTCCATTTTCTCCTAATAAAGCTTTTAAAAATCTACTTTTGTGGTCTTCAGCTTTTCTTCTTAGTTTCAACTCAATCTGAGCTCTAGCACTCCAGATATTATTTTTTGACCCCTTATCTTCCATCTTAGAATCATTTATGTGTATTGGTTCCAAGGCAGAAGAGTGGTATAGGCTAGGCAATGAGGGTTAGGTGACTTGCCCAGGGTCACACAGCTAAGAAGTGTCAGAGACCAGATCTGTACCCAGACCTCCCCTCTCTGGGCCTGGCTCTCAATCCATTGAGCCACATAGATACCATCTCCTGACATTATTTTTATAGGACCGCTTTCCCCAGATAGAGGGTGCTTATTAGTATATATCTGGATTTTCGAAAAAAATGAGTTTCAAATCATATCACAAAAGTAAAAGGACTTTATATTCCTGTATTTCTAAAAAAAATGATAGTTACTATTATCTATGACCATCCTTATGAGTTATCAATTACCTCCTGGATGACTTGCTGAGTGTCAGGAGAAAAACACACACACACACACACACACACACACACACACACACACACAATGACCTCCTCCCTTCTGATAATGGCCAAAATTCTATCATTAAAGTAGCAGTCCTAATTGTTTGATTTTGGGCAAGTCACTTATATCTCATTGCTCAACCCTTAGCACTTTTCTGTCTTGGAACCAATACCCAATATCGATTTTTATGACAGAAAGTAAAGGTTTAAAAAATCATTCCTTTGGATCAAGGCATTATAATCCTTTTAAAATAAAAATATCTCATGGAAGGAATGGAGAATTAAGTAAGATGTCATTAGTTGTTGCCCTTGTGTCAATTAGATTATTGGAACCTTTCTAACTGGAAGTTTATGCGAGAGGGTTTTTACTACATGGTGAAAGCAGGATGTGGGGACTGAACAGCATAAGGGGATGAAGTGCATGAGAACTCTATCAAAGGACAGATATACTCTAAGGGGAAGGAGGAGTGGCCCAATGACAAGCTTTGTACTATTCCTGGACACACATACACAATACAAAGTTGATACAACTGCAATTTGTAGCATGAGCTACAATTTAGTACACTCTTTCTTTTTTACAATACAGTGTGTCTAACATTTGTTTTTAAAAATTCATCATTGTATTAGGAGTACATATTAAGATAATGTTTTCCTTCATAGGGAAGAATAGTTTTTCTTAAATGCAATAATGTCACCTCTAATCTGGATAATTCATGTACAGCTACTGTATTTCTCTCTTCCTGTGGGGAGAGGAGGGGAGATCCTACAATTCTGGTTGTTATATAGGGTCATGCTATTCTATGACATGGTAGATATTTTCTCTATATAAGACAGAAGGGGTTGCAGTGGCAGAAAAGAGGATCATAATTTAGAACTCATAAGGACATAGTGAATAGGCCGGAGAATTTGAAGGCAGGAAGACCAAAGTCCAAATTCTGTCTCACCACTTATTACCCATGTGACCCTGTATGTATCACTTAACCTTGATGTTCTTTAGTTTTCTTATCTCTAAAAAGAGCAGCATGGAGATAATAGATCTTAAAGTACTTTGTAGCTTTAAGTATGTAATTCTCATTTTTATATAAGGAAACAGAACTCAGAAAAGTTTACTAACTTGTCTAACATGATATAGATTGAAAATAGCAGAGCTGAGTGAAGCCTCATCCTTCTGGGTCTAAATTCAGCAACTTTACCACTGTGCCATGAAAAGAGGATGAGAAAAATAAGAAACTTTTTATTCTATTAACCACCACTCTGTGCTGTTACTTGGAACTCTCTGTCATGGAAGGATTTCCAGTCATATCTTCAGAAACTTTGGAGCATGCCCACCCTGTAATATACATAACCCCTATTGAGCATTACTGTGTAACTGAATCAATCCATAAACCCTCTGCCTTAGTTTCTCCATTCATAAAAATGAGAATATCCACATTCTGCTGCAGATAAAAAAATCGATGTCCAATCATTTCATACTACTAATCAGCTTTTGTGACAATGAAAGCTTGTGTTATTTTCTCCGTAGGAATATAGAAAACTTCTACACCAATGTTTCAATTTGTTCGAATACTGGCAAGATTCTGGAAAAGAACATTTTCTATTCTAAGGGTTGTTCTTCCAACATGTCTGTTTTGATATTCTCAATCGTTTCCTTCTACTTGTTGTTTAATTATGATTGCAATGCCTATCATTTTATGGATATAAAATTAACATGGTTTCATTTGGAGAAAAAATGAAACCCTGCAGAATGCACACAAGATCTATCATGTTCGTGTCTTCCCACCAATGTTGGCTGCATTTGGTGACTAAATGAGTCAGCTATGGCTTGGCCTGGAAACTATTTGGTTAGTAATTGACCCATTCTAAATGTAAGTATGTGGTTAGTTCATTGCTTCCACTCTTTTTAAAAGTTTTAAATATTACTAATGATGTAGCTTTTTATGGAGAAATATCTTCCAAAGGTTTTATATGAGCTTGAATTCTTTCAATATTAATTCTCATTATAGATACCTGATAGTAAGTTTTCTTCAGTGTCAGGTTAAAGACTGGTTCAAAGGATGCCCTTGTTAAATCTTAAAGCTGAGGAGCTGGGTGGGGATGGAGGTGGAAGAGGATTATGTTAGAGGGATAGAATACCTCCTGTGCAAAAGGAGGATGCAAGTGTTTATATCTGTAGTTTTTGTGTTTTTAATTATTGTTTTCTTTCAATTGGAGCTGTCTTCTTTTCTTTAGGATTTTGTTAGGGGTAGAAAATGTGAGGGATTTATTTTTACTTTTTTGTTTGAAAATTTTATTTAATTAGATGATTTAGAATATTTTTTTCCATGGTTACAAGACTCATGCTTTTTCTATCCCCTTCTCTCAATCAACCTCCCATATCTGACACACAATTCCCATGAGTTATTTCCATATTATTAATAGTTGCACTAGGGTGATCTTTTAGAGTCTACATCCCCAGTCATATGCCCATTGGCCCATGTGAAAAAGTAGTTATTTTTCTTCTGTGTTTCTTTTCCCACAGTTCTTCTTCTGGATGTGGATAATGTTCTTTCTCAAATGTCCCTCCAAATATTTTTGGATCATTGTATTGCTACTAATAGAGAAGTCCATTATATTCTATTTTACCACAGTGTATCAGTCTCTGTATACAATGTTCTCTTGGTTCTGCTCCTTTCACTCTCCATCAATTCCTGGAGGTCATTCCAGTTTCCATGGAATTCCTCGATTTTATTATTCCTTTGAGCAAAATAGTATTCAATCACCAACATATACCACAATTTGTTCAGCCATACCCAATTGAAAGGCATCCCCTCAGTTTCAAATTTTTTGCCACCACAAAGAGTGCAACTATGAATAGTCTTTTAAAAGTTTTTTTCCTTATTATCTCTTTGGGGTACAAATCAAGCAGTACTATGGCTGGATCAAAGGGCAGACATGCCCCTTTGCAATAGTTTCAAATTGCTTTCCAGAATGGATGGATCAATTCACAACTCTACCAGCAATGCATTAATGTCCCAATTTTGCCACATCCCCTCCAACATTCAATACTTTCCTTTGCTGTCATATTAGCCAATCTGCTAGGTGTGAGATGATACCTCAGAGTTGTTTTGATTTGCATTTCTCTGATTATAAGAGATTTAGAACATTTTTTTCATGTGCTAATAAATAGTTTTGATTCCTTTATCTGAAAATTGTCTATTCATGTTCCTTGCCCATTTATCAATTAGGGAATGGCCTGATTTTTTTGTACAATTGATTTAGCTCCTCATAAATGAGTGATTATACCTTTGTCAGAGGTTTTTGTTATAAAGATTGTTTCCTAGTTTGTTGCTTCACCTTCTAATTCTGATTGAATTGATTTTGTTTGCACAAAACCTTTTTAATTTAATGTAATAAAAATTACTTAATTTGCATTTTGTGACTCTAAGTCTTGCTTGGTTTTAAAATCTTTCCTTTCTCAATGATCTGGCAGGTATACTATTCTGTGTTCACCTATTTTATTTATAGTTTCCTTTTTTATATTCATTCTGAGTTTATCTTGGTTCAGGGTGTGAGATGTTGATCTAAACCTAATTTCTCCCATAATAGTCTTCCAATTTTCCCAGAAGCATTGACAAATAGTACATTTTTGCCCCCAAATCTGGGATCTTTTGGTTTATCATAGACTATCTTGCTGAGGTCATTTATCCCAAGTCTATTCCACTGATCCTCCCTTCTGTCTCTTAGCCAGTACCATATTGTTTTGATGACTATTGCTTTATAGTACAGTTTAAGATCTGGTACTGCTAGGCCACCTTGCTTCACATTTTTTTTCATTATTTCCCTTGATATTCTTGATCTTTTGTTCTTTCAAATAAACTTTGCTTTTGTTTCTTCTAATTCGGTAAAAAAGTTTTTTGGTGTTTGATTAGTATGGCTCTAAATAAATTAGTTTGGGTAGGATTGTCTTTTTTTATTATGTTATCTCATCCTACCCATGAGCAATTAATATTTTTTCCAATTATTTAGATCTAGTTTTAATTGTGTGATGAGTGTTTTGTAGTTGTGTTCATACATTTCCTGTATTTGTCTTGGCAGATAGATTCCTAAGTATTTTATATTGTATGTAGTGATTTGAAAAGAGAATTTCTCTTTCTAACTCTTGCTGCTGAGATGTGTTGGAAGTATATAGAAAGGCTCATGATTTATGTGGGTTCATTTTGTATCCTACAACTTTGCTAAAGTTGTTGATTATTTCCACTAGCTTTTTAGTTGATTCTCTAGGATTCTTTAAGTAGACCATCATATCATCTGCAAAGAGTGATAGCTTGGTCTCCTCCTTATCTATTTTAATAACTTCAATTTCTTCTTCCTTTCTAATTGCTACTGCTAGTGTTTCTAGTACAATGTTAAATAATAAAAGTGATAATGGGGATCCTTATTTCATTCCTGATCTTATTGGGAAGGCTTCAAATTTATCCCTTGCAGATGATGCTTATTGATGGTTTTAGATATATACTGTTTGTTATTTTTAGAAAATGCTCATCTATTCCTATACTTTCTAGTGCTTTCAATAGGAATGAGGGCTGTATTTTGTTAAAGGCTTTTTCTGCATCTATTGAGATAATCACAAGATTTTTGTTGGTTTTCTTGTTCATATGATCAATTATATGAATGGTTTTCCTAATATTGAACCATCCTTGCATTCCTGGTATAAATCCTACCTAATCATAATGATTAACCCTCATGATCACTTGCTGGAGTCCTTTTGCTAGTATTCTATTTAAGATTTTCACATCTATGTTCATTAAGGAGATTGGTGTATAGTTTTCTATCTCTGTTTTTGACCTGCCTGACTTTGGAATCAGTACCATATTTGTGTCATAAAAGGAATTTGGTTGAACTCCTTCTTTGCTTATTATGTCAAACAGTTTGTACAGGATTGGAATTAGGTGTTCTTTGAATGTTTGATAGAATTCACTTGTGAATCCATCAGGCCCTGGGGATTATTTCTTCTTCTGTTAATCTGGGCAATTTATATTTTTGTAAATATACATCCATATCACCTAGATTGCCATATTTATTGCCATATAATTGGGCAAAATAGTTTTTAATGATTGCCCTAATTTCCTCTTCATTAAACGTGAGGTCACCCTTTTCATCTTGGATACTGTTAATTTGGTTTTCTTCTCTCCTTTTATTAAATAGATTGACCTTTACTTTGTCTATTTTCTTTGTTATTTCCAAGTACCAGCTTCTAGTCTCATTTATGAATTAAATAGTCCCTTTGCTTTCAATTTTATTGATTTTTCCTTTAATTTTTAGGATCTCTAATTTAGTTTTCCACTGAGGATTTTTAATTTTTTCACTTTCTAGATTTTTAAAATTTTCATGTCCAATTCTTTGACTTCTGCTCTCCTTAGTTTGTTAACATATGAACTCAAGCATATGAATTTCCCCCTTAGTAATACTTTGGCTACATCCCATTTGAAAGGTTGTTTCATCATTGTCGTTTTCTTCAATGAAATTATCAATTGTTTCTATGATTTATTCTTTAAATAACTGATTTTGGAGAATCATATTATTTAATTTCCAATTATTTTTTAAAATTTAAACACTTACCTTCCATCTTGGAATCAATAGTGTATATTAGTTCAAAGGCAGTATAGTGGTAAGGGCTAGGCAATGGGGGTTAAGTGACTTGCCCAGGTTCACACAGCTGGGAAGTGTCTGAGGCCACATTTGAACCTAGAACCTCCTGTCTCTAGGTTGGGCTCTCAATCCACTGAGCTACATAGCTTCCCTCCCAAATTAATTTTTGATTTGCCTTTCCATCTACCCTTATTAATTATTACTTTTGTTGTATTACAATCTGAAACAGCTGCATTTATTATTTCTGCTCTTTTGCACTTGTTTGTCATGTTTTTATGCCCTAGTACATGGTCAATCTTTGTGAATATACCATGTGCTGCTGAAAAGAAGATGTATTCTTTTTTGTCCCTATTTATTTTTTTCCATATATATTAACTCTAATTTTTCTAATATTTCATTCATATTTCTTACCTCTTACTTATTTTTTTGGTTTGATTTGTCTAGTTCTAGTAGAGGAAGGTTCAAGTCTCCAAATAGTATAGTTTTATTATCTATTTCCTCCTTCAGCTCTGCTAATTTCTCCCTTAGAATTATGGATGATATATCATTTGTTGCATACATGTTTAGTACTGATATTTCCTCATCTATACTGCCTTTTATCAGGATGTAATTAACTTCCCTATCTCTTTTAATCAGATATGTTTTTACTTTGGCTTTGTCAGATATCATGATTGCAACTCCTGCCTTATTTTTCTCACTTGAAGCCCAATAGATTTTGCTACAGCCTTTGACCATTAACCCATGTGTGCATACCTGCCTCATGTGTGTTTCTTGTAAACAACATATGGTAGGGTTTTGGTTTCTAATCCACTCTGCTATTTGCTTCCACTTTATGGGTAAGTTCATCCCATTCACATTCAAATTTATGATTACTACCTGTGTATACCCCAACATTTTGAGTTTCTCTCCTTTTCCTGCCCTTTCCTCTTCATTTTTTCCTTCTACACTAGTGTTCCATTTTTAACCAATCCCCCTATTTCCCGCCCTTAGTTTGCTTTCCTTTATCCCTCCTCCCTTCTCATTCCTCTCTTATTTTTCTTTTGGGGTCTTTTTTAAATTTTATTTAGTCAATTTAGAATATTTTTCCGTAGTTAAAGGAGTCATGTTTTTTGCCTCCCCTCTCTCCTCCCCTCCCATAGCCAAAGCATAATTCCACTGAGTTTTACAAGTGTCCTTGATCAAAATCTATTTCCATATTTTTATGTTTGCACTAGGGTGATCATATAAGTCTATATTCCTAATCATATCCCCATCATCACATATAATCAAGCAATTGCTTTACTTCTGTGTTTCTGTTCCCACAATTTTTCCTCTGAATGTGGATAGTGTTCTTTCTCATAAATCCCTCAGAATTGTCGTGGATCATTGAATTTTGGGGTCTTTTTAAGCTACCCCACACTCCCTCCTTAGTATTAGTTCCCTTCCCATCCTCCCTTTCTGCTCCCTACCTTTTTATTCCCATTTTATTTTTTAGAGTCTATTACATTCCTTTCCCCCTCTCTTTCCCTCCCTTTTTTAAACTCCTGACCTCACTCCCCCCTTAGTTTTTTCCCTCTCAACTTCCCTATACAGTAAGATAGAGTCCAATACCCCAGTGGATCTAGATGCTCTCTTCTCTCAGAATTAATTCCACTGAATAAAGTTTGAGTATTACCTTTCAGCACTTTCTTCCCCTCCTTCTTATAGTTGTATTCCTCCCCTCCTATCCCCATGTGCCTTTTTTTGTAGTATAGATTATCCTAATTTTATTATTCCTCAAGTTTCTCTTGGTGCCCTCTTCCCTCCTCACCTCTATCTTCTTCTTTTATACATCTATCTATCTATCTATCTATCTATCTATCTATCTATCTATCTATCTATCTATCTATCTATATCTGTGTGTATGTGTGTGTGTGTGTATGTATATATATATATATATATATATATATATATATATATATATATATATATATATATATGATTTTAAACCATTTAGTACCCCAGACTATACCTTTGGTTAATTCTTCCAACAACAATAATAGTGAATTCAATTTTTGAGAGTTACAAAATGCATTTTTCCATATAGGAATATAAATAATTTGGCCTTATTGAGGCCCTTAAAGGAAAAAAAAAAGAACCCTCTCTTATTTACCTTTTCATGTTTCTCTTGGTTTTGGGATTTCAATGTCAAATTTTCTGTTTGTTCTGGTCTTTTCTTTACAAATATTTGGAAGTCTTCTATTTTGTTGAACGACCATACCTTCCTTTGGAAGTATATTGTCAATTTTGATGGGTAGGTGATCTTTGGTTGTAGATCCAACTCTCTTTCCTTTCTGAATGTTGAATTCCAAGCCTTGAGGTCATTTAGTGTGGAGGTTGCCAGATCCTGTATAATCCTGATTGGTGATTCTTGATATCTGAATTGTTTCTTTCTGGCTTCTTGTAATATTTTCTCCTTAGCTTGGAAGTTCTTGAATTTGGTGATTACATTCCTGGGGGTTGTCTTTTGAGGATTTAGTATAACAGGTGATCTATGGACTCTTTCAATTTCTATTTTGCCCTCTTGTTGCAGAACCTCAGGGACATTTTCTTAGATAACTTCTAATAGTATGGTGTCAAGGTTTCTGTCTTTTCCACTTTTTCAGGTAGGCCCATGTTTCTCAAATTGTCTCTCCAAATCTATTTTCAAGGTCAACACCCCTCTCAATGAGATATTTTGAGTTTTCTTCTAATCCATCATTCTTTTGACTTTGCTTTATTAATTCATGCTGTCTTATAAGATCATTGGCTTCTACTTGCCCAATTCTAGTTTTTAATGGCTGGTTTTCAGCTAAGATCTTTTGATTTTCTTTTTCAGTTTGATCTATACTGCTTTTCATGACTTCCAGTAGGCCATTTCTGGTCTTCAACTTGCTTATTATTTCATTTGATTTCTGGGCTTGAATTTCCAAGTGGGAGATACTGTGTTTTAAACTATTATTTTCTTTTTGAACTATTTCCCATTTTTCTTGCCATATCTGTTCCATTTTTCTCACAATCTTGGATTTAAAGTCTTCAAGAACTTGTGACCAATTTCCATTTTTTTTCAAAGGTTTGGGTGTGTTCAATTGTTTATCATCTGCTGTCTCTTCTTTAGTCTGGGTTTTTTTTTTTGCATAAAAATTATCAAGGGTTAAAATTTTCTTCTTGTTTTTTTTTTTTGTTTTGTTTTGTTTGTTTGTTTTTTTGTGGATTTTAGTTCCTGGGAATTGGTGGCCATTGCCTTGTTCCTTCCTGTGAAGATGTCTAAGTGAAGAATGTGGGTGATCTTTGAATTGGGCTCTGGAGAGTTTTTTGTCCTGAGGATATTTTTCCCAGTCTTCAGCAGTGTCTAACTGCTCTTAGTGGCAGGTCCAACCCCTAAGAACTTAAAGATTGCCTGGAAGAGGTCTGGGTGTGGAGTGTAGGCAAGACTCTGTATTGAGAGCTGGAGAGGTTTTTGCCCAAGGGCTTTCTTTGGTTCTCTGTGGCATTTTTCTGTGAGCTGTCCTCTCTCCCCAAGCTCTGGCACCCTATCTCAACATTTCCTCAGCCTCCTAGTGTTCTGAGTCTAGTTTCTCTTAGGGGTAAGTTTGTGTTGACCTTAGCCAGCCTCCCTCCTAGAACTTACAAGTTTGTCCCGTGTTCCCTCAGACTCTGGAAAGGTAGGTGAAGTGGGGGAAGGGTAATGAGCTTGCCCCCTTGGTGGGAAAAATTTCATCCCCTTTTTAGCATGGAAATGCCTTAACTTTGCCTACTTTCTGTGCTGTGTCCTACCTTGGAACTTCTTCACTCATTTGATTTTGGTTTTGACATTTTGAGGCACTCTGTCTCAATTGGTGGAGAGGAGAAGAGCTCTACTTTTACTCTGGAGCCACCTTGACCCGGAAGCCTGAGAAGGGTTTTATATAAAAGGTTGGACTATATTATTTAAGAATAGTGTTACCAGGAATTTAATTAATTCCAAAGAGATTTATTTTAGCAATTTATTAATAAAATATAGAAAGAATGAAAGGAAGAAAATCTAGTGAGAGGATAGGTTAGATATCTAACCTGTACAATAAGCATTTTGCTCTAGCACTGGCTTAACCCAGGCAGGGCTAGTTAGTCCTTAACTGGAGTTGCCTCAGCCTTGAGTAGAAGACCTGGGGATACAGGGGGCCTCTCTTAAGAGGGTAGGACCTCCTGAGGCTAGTCTCTTCAGAAAATCCAAGGAAAGGGAGTCAGCCTTTCACTCACCACATATCAGTCCAAAGGGAAATATTTAAGAATACTCACACCAAGTCCAGGGTCTCAGATCCAATAAGCAGATTCTTCACCAACCTCCAACTTGAACTCTGAACTCCAGAAGAACTCCCCACAGGAAGTTGTAAGTCCTTTTTAAAGACACTTCTTTTGTGTCACTGCCATGCCTTCCTCCACTTTTACATCTACCAATTACAGCTAAAGCTTTGCTTAAGACTGCCCAGGGGACAGTCAGTCCATTCTGATTCTTAACTCATTATGGTACACATGGGTCACAGACTCCCCTACTCAAGTCTGAGTTGGGTGTGTACTCTTTTGATGAACAAAGCTAAAAAATGGGCAGGAGAGAGTTAATTTAATCTTCACAATCAGGGGAGAGTTAATTTTATTTTCACAACCAGGGAGAGTTAATTTTATTTTCATAATCAGGGGAGAGTTAGTTTAGTCTTCACAATTTTTACATATTAATTAATCCATCTCAGGACCTACTCTGGAAAAAAAAAAAAACATTGTCAATCACAGAAGTTTATCTAAATCCCTCATTTTGATATTCCCCTTTCATCTTTTTTTGATTTATAATTTATTTACTTGTTTGTCACATTAACATAGCCAGTTAACTCTCTTCCTCCTCTCTCCATCATTTGACCAAAAAAATGAATTTATAAAACTATATCTTACTTATTTCTATTCATCAATTCTTTCTCTAGAGGTGGGTGATCATACCCAAGCCATTCTTCAACCAATATTTCTGTTGCTTTAGACAATGTTCTCTTGGTTCTTCTTGTTTCACTCTTCTTAATTTCATGTAGGTCTTTCCACTTTTTTCCAAAATTAAGTTGCTAGTCATTTCTTACTATATATTCCATCACAATCATATCTTTAGACACTCCCTTAAGTGCCCAGTGAACTCATGATCCTTAATCATCCAAGACCCTTTCTCCTTCTTCCTAAACATTTAATAGAGGATATAGCAGAGTATAATCATTTAACAAATATTTCCTTATTATTTTAAAAGTTTTCATTGCTAAATTTTAATATTGCCTTTATATTACAAGTTATCTCTTCTCCTACTCACCCAAATGATCATTCCTTTTTATAAAAGAAAAAAGTGAAATAAAGCATTTCAGTTGAACTAATCAACATATTTGATTAAATTAAATAGTATAAGAAATCTCCTGCACCCATATCTCTGCTTTCCATTTTTATCTCTGTAAAAAAATGAAGGAGGAGGTGCATTTTTATAACTGTTCTTTAGGAACAAAGTGGTTTATCACCTGTATATAGTATTCAACTTAATTTTTTTCATTGTTATTCTTCCCATTTGCATGGCTGAAAGCATCCCATATATTTTTCTAGTTCTACTTAGTTACCTTTGCATCAATTCCCATAAGATTTTGTGTGCTTCTCTGTATCCATTATATTCATTCTTTCTTATTGCACAGTAATATTTCATTACATTTATATGCCACAACTTGTTTATCTATCCCCCAAGCAGATAGACTCTGCTTTGCTTATACTTATTTTGTTTCTAAAAAAATGTGGATAAAATAGTAATTCTTTTGTATTTCCTGCATTTTGACTTACTGATTGCCAATAACTCCCCTTCACTATATATCCTCTGATCACCAACCAACCAGTTCACCCATTTATCTCAGTCCCTTTCACTTAAATGTTTCATATCTTCACTAGTAACTAATCTTCCTTGTTTTTTTTTTAATTTTTAAACCCTTTCCTTTAATCTTAGAATCAATACTATAAAAGTATTTAGAGTAAAAAGAGCTATACAATGAGGAGTAAGTGACTTGCCCAGGGTAACACAGTTAGAAAGTATGAACCTAGGACCTCCTGTCTCTAGGCCTGTCTATCAATCCACTGAATCACATAGTTTCTGCCCTTTGCTTTTAATCTGTATCTATTAACTCCATTTTATTGGTCATTCTTAATCTTTTCCTCCCCTTTCGATACCATTTTAGTCTGCTGATTACTTTCTCCTAAATATTCTATGCCCTCTGAATTTCCAGGTCACTGCTTGCTCTTGGTTCTCCTTATACCAACCTGGTAGTTCCTTTACCATTTTTATCATTTAAGATCCAGGGCTCAGTTTTTGTAGGGAAATCTTAAATCTTGATACTAGGCCCTTTTTCACTTCTCTCTTTTCCTGTTCTCTCTTTGTCATCTCATAAACTTTCATGGCTCAGTTAACTTCATATAGATTACTCCAAGATCTATATAAAATATTTTAGCTCTGATCTCTCTATATGTATCACTATTTATTTGGATATTTTAAAATTCACATTCTATAAGCATCTGAAACCCAATTATGTCTAAAACAGAACCCTTGTGATTCATTTCATACCTGCATGATTACTCTTTGGTTTCTTGCTGGCTTATTATCCAAATAACTCTCCCTCTTTTTGGTTCCCCTAGGCTGGGTCTCAGGACTTCTTTTCTACCTCTGTATCCTCGCTTTATACTCTTATCAGTTCACATTAGTTTAACTATCATTCTTTGCAGAGGAATCCAAGTCATTTCAAATTGGATGATCTTAAGCTCAATATATCTAAAACTGAGCCATTTATCCATCACTACAAACTAACCCTTCTTCCAAGCTTCCCTATTTTTATAAAGACACCACCAATTCAACCAGTATCAGAGATTCACAATCTCATCATTACTATTCACTCTCCTTAACCCTGCATATATGGGAAGTTGAAAAATCACATTTCTTCCTATATAGCTTCTTTCACACTTAACTCCTCTACTCATGTAACTACTTCCTGAGGTTAAGCCCTTATCACTTCTTGCCTAGGTTATTGAAGTTGTAAAATTAAAATTAGATCTCAGTAAAAAATATATTATATTTTAAAGATTTATTAATGATCATTAGAAATAAAGGAATAAAGAGGATACAAAATAAAGAGAACATGGATGATTATCCCATTTAAAATCCCTGATCTTAGCTTACCACTGCCACCATGCACACTCCAAGCCAAAGAGGTGGGACCCTCCATGTCCCTGCCTAATATCCCCTGTCTACAGGAAGTACATAACAACAGGAAGTCAGTGGGCTCCTGGGAACTCTATTTCTTCTTTAGGGTAACAGATTTTCAATTTTACAAAGCCACCTCCTATCTCTTCTTCAAGTCCTTCCTCTACTTTAGTCCAATCTAAGCAGTTGCTCCAAAAGCAATTTTTCTTAAGGTTAGACCTGAAAATACATTTCTCCCACTACAACAACAGTGGCTTTTAATGACTTTTGGATCAAATATAAATGGTTCTGTTTAGCTTTTAAAGTCCTGATAATATTACCAGGTCATGACCTATGCTTCCAGCTTCATTGGGCACTCTTCCCATCCATACCATTTGATCCAGTCAAACTGATCTCTTTGTTTCTCACAGGACACTATTCATCAATCTCAGTGTCTTTACACTGACCATTTCACAGGCCTGGAATGCATTCCCTCTACCTCTGACTCACAGAGCCCTTCTCTATCCCCTTTAGATGCAGCTTAGGTATATCTTTTTCATGAGACCTCTTCCAGTCTCCCCAACAACTAGTGCCCTCCCTCCCAAACATCTTTGTATTTAAGTGATTCATTAACTTTATATTCACGTGAAGACAGCAGTTTTCTGATGCAGCTTTCTTTACCCTGACACGGTTTCCTCCCTACACATAGGCCCCTATACAACTTTCTTGGATTTTAGAATTAATTTTTAGTGACTACCCTGGTGTAGTATCCTCCCCCCATGATATCTGATTGGCCCTAGCTTCTTCCAGATCAATGGCCAATTAAAAAGCCATAGCCTTCTGCCCTCCATGTCTCTCAGATTTAATGGGATATTGAGACCACATGAGTCCCTATACCCAGAGCACTGATTTCCCAGACTTGTTTCTAGATGGATATTAGGAGGGTCACGTTCAAAGAAGCTAAATGCCACCACATCTTTGTTGTATATACCTTCTGTGTTAAGACAAAGTTAACCTACTCCTTATTTTGTCCTAACATTGAACCTGAACTAAGAGGTCACTGGCTTTAGAATAACAAGTGTAATAATATTTAATTGCTGTGTATATTTCAATATCAACTTGTTGTCCCCCCCCAATAGAATGCAAATTCATTAAGAATAAGAATTGTTATAATTCTGTACTTGTATGTACAATGCTTAGTATATAGTAGGTGCTTAACATATGCTTGTTCTTTTCCCTTTCCTAGCCTGGGTATTTCCCTAATAAGTGGCATATATATGTATACACACACACACACACACACACACACACACACACACACACACACACATATATATATATATATAATATATATATATATATATATATATATATATATTCAGTCCTGGTAACAGCACTTTTTCACTCTAGATTTTGTAACTTTAGAACTTCAAAAGAAGTGGCTACAGAAATCATTCCATCTATGCACTGAAGCATAAAGTAACTTATAATGACATAGCAGTGAGAAGATGCTGGCAAATAAAAGTGACTGATATAATTGAGCTGTCATGGCATAAAGGCAGCTACTTACCCAATAACTCTGAGAGGATACATACATTAATCCCTCTCCCAAGTTAAAGTTAATAAATCAATAAATGTATGTAGGAGTATCAGCTAAACAACTTGATGAATCTACCTTGTCCCTTTTGCTAGAGAAAAACATGGCAAACACTCTAAAATCTTTGCCAGAAAACCCAAATGAAGTCACAAAGAGCTGAACATGAAAGAAATTATTGAAAACAGCAATAAATCACTCTGCCAAAGTCACAGGACATGTGCATTTAAGAAGTATCTAAGGGGCACCATTACATAGAATGGAAACATGCTCACTACTCAAAACTCACTTATACTTTGCTGTTCAATGATGAAGGATACTCAACCAGTTCTTCAACAGGATTATCTACAGATTCACTCTCAGGAAGTCTTTCTCTGACTAGAAGGCTAGATTCTGGGATCACGATGGCTAGGGAATTCAAAGACTTCCTTCTGTTCTCTTTCCCCACCACTTCCTATATCACTTGAAGGAGAAGAAAGAGAGAACCTCTATCTTTGGGCATAGTGGCAGTTTGAAGATTAACAAGGGGTTTTGATACATTAATCATATGGACCAATGAAGTTTAAAGTCATAGGTTTTTATTTAGCTCATGTAAGAGAAGATTTATGGTCATACATGAGATACACAGGGTAAGGGAACAGGGAACAAAGGCAAAAAATAACCTGTTAGATGGAGAGAGAAGGAAGCAAATGGATGTCAATCACTAGAGGAGGAAAGATAAAAGAGATCTCAGTTCTAAGAGTTCTGTTCAATGATCTTTAGGCCACTTTAGGAGAAGATTGTCCTAAGATTAGGCACATGTGATCTTTTGTCTATCTTCATATAACTTGTAGATCTAGGAAGTATGTTGTTGTAGAAAAGGGCACAAAGTCTCTAGGAAGTCTTGCTCAGGTGTGTATGATTGGTTTCTACTCCTCAGTGTCATAGTCTGGAATATGCTGGCAAAGTTCTAGTTCTATAGATATAAGGAAAAAATACAAAGAAGAGCAAGAAAGGAGTAATATTTATCAAAGTGACAATCTGCCCCAATTGGACCTTTTGGCTCTCAAGTAATGTTTTTGCATATTACATTCTCTTTGCAGCAGAGATTAAGGATCTGAATGTACTTGGAATTTCCCTCTGTGTTTGCAAGTGTTTTTCCTGTAATTTATATATTCCTCTGTGGGTCTTACAGGCTATATTGTGCAGTCAGGATATGTTTCCTGAGATCTTTTAGATAGAAGATAACAAATGGATGACTAGTGCTTAGCACAGTGCCTGGCCCATAGCAGGGGTTAATAAATGTTTATTGACTGATTTGTGTCACAGGGTCAATGAAAGTTAGTCATTTGCAGCACCTTCAAAGTCAATCCCTTCCTTATAGTACATGTTTGTGTCATTCCCTGACAATCTTAACATGGAAAGACTTACCTACCTGGTAATATCTGGTATATAACAGAAACTGAAACTTTCTTTTTGAATACAGGTACAGGAATTTAGGATAATGAAGAATCACTTATAAATGCTATATGGCCCTGTGTGTTTTGGCTGCAATTGAAAACTCCAAGTATGAGTTGATCTGTAAATCAAATCATACTTTAAAGAGCAATCTTATGTAAAGGTATCCTATGGGAAGATATTTTGTAAAGTAAATAATCACTCCTTACACTATCAGTTTGTTAAACTTAAATAATTCAACTACTGATTTTTTTCCCTGCACTCAAAAATACTTGTTTCATGTTTTTTACTTTGTACTGTGTATCATTTGAAAAGTCTTTAATAACCTGTATCTTTGCTTTGTACATAAAATACCCCCCCAAAGAAGAATATTTTCAAAATGATTTTAAAATCAAATTTATCCCTTACAAATCTGATTTATAGAAAATGCAGAAGAGACAATTAGGAAATGGCTTTAAATGCCTCATAATTGTAAACATGTGAAAACGTATTGCTTAAGTTTAGGCATGGAATTAAGCAACAGATTAAGTTGAAAATACAAGTTCAGGCTTATATAGATTTATACAGCTCTTTCTCTCCCAGTGTTAGTCTGCCCTGTTGTTTTAGTGTCTTTAAAATACTTGTGAACTTATTTCTATGCTCTTACATATACAAACAAATATGTGTGTATACCTACCAGATTGGCTAACATGACAGCAAAGGAAAGTAATAAATGTTGGAAGGGATGTGGCAAAATTGAGACATTAATTCATTACTGGAGGAGTTGTGAATTGATCCAACCATTCTGGAAGGCAATTTGGAACTATGTGCAAAGGGTTTTAAAAGTCTGCCCTTTGATCCAGCCATACCACTGCTGGGTTTATACTCCGAAGAGCTCATAAGGAAATAGACCTATTCAAAAATACTTATAGCTGTGCTCTTTGTGATGGCAAAAAAAAAAAAGAAAAATAAGGGAATGCTCTCTGATTGGGCTAAATAAATTGTGGTATCTGTTGGTGATGGAATACTATTGCGCTCAAAGCAATAATGAACTGGAGGAATTCCAGGTGAACTGGAATGACCTCCAGGAATTGATGCAGAGCTAAAGGAGCAGAACCAGGAGAACCATATACACAGAGACGGATACACTATGGTACAATCAAATGTAATGGACTTCTTTACTAGCAACAATGCAATAATCTGGGAGAATTCTGGGGAACTTATGAGAAATAACACTATCCACCTCCAGAGAAAGAACTGTGGAAGTAGAAACACAGAAGAAAAACAACTGCTTGATCACATGGGTCAATGGGGATATGATTGGGGAAGTAGACTCTAAATGATCACCCTAATGCAAATATTAATAATATAGAAATAGGTCTTGATCAATAACACATTTAGAACCCAGCAGAATTGTGTTTTGGCTATGGGAGCAGGGTGGGAGGAGGGGAGAGAAGTACATGAATCATGTAACCATGGAAAAATATTCTAAATTAATTAATTAAGTAAAAAAATGAGACTAAAAACAAACAAAAACAAATATGCAAATATGTGTGTATACATACATATGGATGGAGAGAGAGAGAGAGAGAGACAGAGAGAAAGAAAGAGATATCTTTCCTCATTTCCCTCAGCAGGCCCCAGATCTGTGAACTCATTGTTATAGAAAATTCCTAGAAAGATTCTCCCTCTCTCTCTAGAAAAGGAAATTGGCACCTATTTTTAAGCTTTTTTTTTTTACCCTTACCTTACATCTTAGAATGAATATTAAGTATTGCTTCCAGGGCAGAACAGTTGTAAGGGCTAGTCAATTAGGATTAAGTTATAAAGGATTATACAGCTAAGAAGTGCTGTAAGGGTTAAAATTATTGTTGAGACTGAATGTAATAATTATATTTGGTCACCAAGGATTAATCCTAATGAAACACCCAAACTCAGCTAGAAATTTTATGGTGATTTAATTGATATAGTGGAGGAGATTTAAGAAGGAAGAAGGAAGGGGCTAGTACTGGGCAGGGAGATTAGGAGATGTAGAAAGTAAGGTTTTGAGTGTGAAGGAGGGAAGAATCAGCCTGACCTCCAAAGGGGCTCAGCTAAGATTCCCGAACCTGAATCAGCTGAAGAGCAAAACTCACCACCAACACTCCAAGATGTTGAAACGCCTAGCATGCTCTCAGCCAGAGTCACCTCTCCAGGGAAAGAGGAGGAAAGAGGAAGTGATGTGCCTTATATAGACAGTTTTACATCACTTTCCTGCATCTCATCTGTACCAATGATGACTTAGATTGACTTAGGACAGCCCTCTCTGTCCTTTTTTCTGCATATGTCTGTTGAAGGCCATTTCCTTAGATAATTAAATCTTCAGTTTGATGCAGTCCTTCCAAGTCTTGTTAAACTAATAAGGGAGAAGAAATGTAGAGTTTCCAAGACCTGAATCTGTTATTACAAGTATCTCCATTGATACTGATCAGGATATAGCTAAATCAGATCTTCTAAAGAATGGTCTGATTAGGGTGGAATGGTTTTAAAGTTCACAGTGTCTAGGGCCAGATTTGAACTCTCCCATTTTTAGGTCTGGCACTCTATCCACTAAGTCACCTTACTATTTCTGTTCTACTTTTAATCTTAGAGAATTACCTTTGGCTCAGAGGTATTGAATGACTTGCTCAAAATTATATAGTAGATTTGGGTCAATACATTAGAACTTGACCTTAAATCCAGGTCATTCTATTTCCAAGTCAAGCTTTCTAGCCATACCCTTCTATTGCTTTTACATATTTTTGGTAAAAAAATAGTACTGCAAGTGAAAAAAAAAACAACTTAAACCATCTATATAGTGAAGAGAGTATCAAACTTGGTGTCAGGAAGATCTGCATCTGAATCCTGCATCAGAGAATTACTCTGACTTTGTACAAGATATTGAACCTCTCTGTGCCTTAAGGTCCTCATTTCTGAAATGGGGGAACTTGTCTATGGTCTCTTCCATATCTAACTCAATAATGCTAATAATGAGTTCTTTCTACAGCATTATACAACACTTGGAACATTGAATTCCATCCTTAGATGTCTCCTCTTTATAATGGCATGCTCCTTCCAATTTGTGAGAGGGTGTTTGAGAATTAAGAAAAAAATGAAAAAGACAATTTCCCTGTAAATAAATATTTTGTTCTAGCCTACCTATTACATTTTTCTTCTGTCTTCCCATTAAAAGTAAAACTCTTTCTGCCATCCTGAAATTGTGGTGCTAGTATCACTGAATGTGTAGCAAATAGTTACCTCATACTGTTCTAAGGACACTACAAGGTAGTCATGGGGTAGAAATGGAAGGGTTGACTAGATAAGCACCAATAGGGTCATTTACCAAAAGTATATATAAGGAGGAAATTCATCAGTATTGATCCATTTTTAAAGGCATTTGATGAGGAGTGCCTATTGCCAACCTATGTGGTGAACTTCATTAGCTTGCTTAAGAAAGTTCACGATTATGAAATATCCTTTCACTGGTTGCCAAGATAGGGAAAGCAGATCTCTCTTTTCTGATTGCCATAGAGTTTCTCTGAGTTCTGGACAAGACTAGTGGGGGATGCCCAAATAAGGCTCATCCATTCCCATATAGAACACCCCTATTGGAGGACAATCAGTGTCCCTCCTTCACCTATGTCTTAAATAGCATCTTACCTAAGGTCTTTATATCCCTGTCCTAGCTGAATCAGAGGTGTATCACTGCTCTCTGGAGATTGTTTTCTTCTCATTCTGACTAAATCCTTGCCTCTTATTCTTTTATCTTTTCCTCAAAGCCTCCAGTCTCCAACTATGACTTCCTGTGTATGAGTTAAACCATACAATAAAGTCTTATTCCTATGGAAATAAAGTCTTATTCCTATGGAAGTCTCTAAGTTCTTAAAGGAAGTACAACAAGTTGGGAAACTTAACCTTCTGAGACAACTCTTTCCTCTTCTGGATTTACATAATTACAGGAAAGGTTTCTTTATATCAAGCCTAAATTTAGGTGTCTGCAGCTTCTATCCATTAACTGAAAAGATAACATAACATGTCTAATCCTTCTCCATGTGCTATACCTCTAAGTACTTGGAAGTAGCTATCATAACCACCTCTAAGTCTTCTCTTCATCAGGTTAAAAATCTTCAGATTCTTTATTTTGTCTTCATATGTCATGATTTTGAGACTCATTTATTTGGTATCCTCTACAATGTGCTCAAGTTTACCAATATCCTTCCTAAAACCATAATGACCAGCATTGTACACAGTTTTTTAAATGCCCGTTGAGTATAGCAGAAGTCTCATCTCCCTAAATGATACTCTTGACTTAGATATTATGTCTTTCAAAGGTCCTTATGTTTGAATTAGATTAATTGACAAGCTAGCTTATAATACTTTCCTCTCATGTCAAGTAGTTTACAATGGGTTCCAGATCTTTATCACAAACACTTATATCTAGCCACATGGCTCACTTATTATTCTTGTGAATTTAATTTTTCAAAACCAAATTTTGGATTATACTTATGAATTGGATTATATTTGATCCTATGTGTAAAACTTTTTTTACGTTTATCCAAGTAAAAGTGTGCCATTATGTTCTAGGCTAGAAAAGTTGCTTTTGTCCACATGTTTATAAATATTGGCCAATGTGAATCTTAAAAATTACTCAGATTATACCTTAGAAGATTTGGTTAAGCTATTCCCCTGTTGTAACAATGGAGATACTTGGTCTAACAATAATCAGGAATGAATTGGGAATTTTTTTTACTCCACCCTAATCAGACAGTGCCTTAGGGGAAGATAAAGTTGTAAACTTTTGATTGAACAATGAAAGTCCCTAACTCATACCTTATAGTGAAGTTAGAACCTTAAGCTAGGTCTATTTTTAGATCTAATACAAAAAAGGTGTTAAGTACCTGTAAAGGTTAAATTAATACCTAAAAATTTCAAGTAACTTACAAAAGGCAAGCTTAACAAAGAGGTGTGAAGTACTCAGAAGATTTAATCTAACCAGAGGAGGTGAAAACAAAAGAAGGTGAAAACTAAGAATGGGAAGTCCTGGGGAAAAGCATCTACTGTGATTGGTAGATGTGAAAATTTAGGGGAGGTGGCACAAGAGAAAATTTTCTTTAAAAGGAAGGGGCAAAAAGTCAGTTGAGCAATTGAGTTCAGTGTGGAGTTGGATTCTGAACTCAGTTCAGGGAATTGGAGTTCAGGAGATTCAGTGGAGGACTGGAGCTTGCTTAGAGATGGTATTGTGGTGAGTAATAAGACTTACTCACACTCCCTTAGGCTCAGGGAGTCCACTTTGGCCTAGGCCCTTAACTACTTCTTGGCTCAGCCTGAGCCAGAGCAGTTTAAGTTAATTAACTCTCTCTCTTTCTCTCTCCTTCCCTTAATTCATTCTTTCTTTATTAATTAAAATCTCCATAAATCCCAGCTGATTTGGGCATTTCCATATTTGGGAATTTCCCATGATGACCACTTATTTAGATTTTAAGTCAACACACTAAAACTATTCTTTACAGTTTTGGCGTTTACACCAAGCATCTAAGAAAGGACTTAGGGAGCAGCATGGAAGAATATAAAGAGAACAAGATGAGTAACCTGGAAACCTGGTTTCTAGTTTTGGCTCTAGATACAACAGCCTTGTAAACCTGCTTATATTGTTTAAGCCCTCAGGTCATTGATTCCTCATGTGTGAAATAATGGGGCTGAATTAGATGATTACATGATTGATTTTTAGTATATAAGGAAAACATAATTTCTCATATTTATGTATACATTATTTTGTATTTTATGTATTTATTTATGTATTTCTGTAATTAGGCATTTATGTATGTCAGGTCCAGCTCAGTCTATCCCAGTGATTCAGCCTCAAGAAGAGAAGACAATGGACTGTTCATGGACTATATAGTATAAGTAAAACAACATTACTAACAGCAATAGTTATAATTATATAATTCCTAAAGATACAAAGAATAATTCAGTACTTTAAATAAAAATGCTACTCCCTTATAATACTCTATTCACTGCAACAACTAATAACATTAAGTCAAAAAGTCATCCCCAAATGACAATGGAAATTCCAATAAAATCTTGGTGAAGTTAACTCCCCATAGTCTGGTCCTTTTATGATTCAGATTGCAAAAAGCATAACCAATACCAGTTCCTAGAATTGTCTCTCTGCCTCCTTACAGGGCAAACAATCTTGCCAATAAAGAACAAATACAATTCCTATCTCATCCCCATGAAGCAGCTGGTACCTCAGTGGGCAGAACACTAGGCCTCGTCAGGAAGACTTCAGATCAAATTCAGACTCAGACATTAGCTGTGTGACCCTGGCAAGTCACTTAACCTCTAATTGCTTGACAAAAGGATTCACTAGACACAGGGGAGAAGTAAGTTGAAAACCACTTGAATATTTTTGCCAAGAAAAACCCATGCTCATCTATGGTCCATGGAGTCAGGAGAAGTTGGACTTGAATGAATGACTAAGAAACAACAATAACAACAGCATCTTCATCACAGTCCTTGGTGGTAACATTACCAAAATGTTCTAGACCTCTGACAAATAAATTAGTTTAAAACAATTCTGACCTCATGAAGTAGCCTTGTATAAGCAGCCCTGTAGAAGAAGCTTACTATCAATTAAAAATGAATATAAATACTATATCCTTCTAAAAAAGCATAATTCATACAGCAATATCAGGGGCAGTTCAGAATAGGTCTTAATTAAAAACAATCATGACCAGGAGTGGCAACATCAGGAACATCAGGTTCATTGAATAGGAAAGATAACTCCAATATTGCCACTGGTCTCCATCAAAGATCTGGGTCATCTATAGCAAGATAGCTAAGATATCACATGGCTTTTGCATGAAACCTGTCCCAGTAGGTTTCATCCCATTCTACTATGCAGCCAGATTTCTCATATCTATCAGACAAAACATCTACCTTTCTAGAAGCCCAATCACACATTTTTTTTACCCTTTAGAAGCTTCTACTGAAGGGCTACTTCATTACTTGGGATTAGATAAAAGCTCTCCACATTTTTTCAGGAACTCTACATTCTCACTGGCACTAATTTAACAAAGATATAACTTTCCTTTTGAAGGTAGAATGTCCAAAAAAGAGTATGGTGCTAACTGAGCAGTTGTTTTAAACACTTGTAATAGTATTTAATAATACTGATTGCTTAATGAATTGTGTAAGATAGAAAACTTAGAAAATATTATGGCAAAAGATCAAATGCAGGATTTTCTTTTCAGGATAATAGGTTTCCAATGGTACAAGGAGGTCATTAGAGAAAAGGCTATGCTCTGTAAAAGATTTGATGGTGGTTGCCTCAGGGACAGACAACTGACAATGAAATCCCACCACCTGATTTAGCCTCATTTTAGTGATAGTAAACTTCCTTCCCTGACGTAAGGGAAGAAATCCAGTTTTATCAGTTTGTCAATCAGACTGGTCAAGAAGCAGGTGATATTATTATTCCATATTAATATTAAAAAACAAAACATTAATTTGGTACAAAGACTATCAGACTATCAATGAATGGTGCTAGTCATATTTCCCCTAGTTAAAGATATCAGATGTATCAAAGCAAAGAATAATGGTCTCCATTTTCAAACTGGTAACTGATCCAGTTACCAATCTCTGTCATTCTTATAAAGGCATCAATATGATCATTCAGTCCCATAAAGAATTTTATGCTGATGATGGGCACTGAGGTGTTCTACAAACAACTGTATGCAGAGGACAGCATCAGAAAAATTCTTCCACTTTTCCTGACCCCAAAGTAGAGCCTTTAACTCTGAAGGCCTTTTCCCTCCTCTAGGTCCTATACTATTCATCAGGCCCATGACCATTAGGAAAACCATATAAATAAAAAGCTTTTCTGTCTAAACTATCAAGTCTTTTGATGTACTTCAGAACTAGGTCTCATGGGAAGACTGGCAAGGCCCACTTCTCTCAAGCTGTTATTAGAGCAATGCTCACTGAGGTCTAATTACATATATATTTCTTGTAATAGGGAACCAGAAAAAATAATGTTTGTTAAGAACTTGATCATGAAAGGCTGGATCTAATGAGGGTATTGGAGGAGAAAAAGTACTGCAACTAAAATTGGAAGTCTAAACCTCTATTGCTATGAACAATAAAAATGACGAATAGTGAATCATCTGTTACATATATTTCCCAACAAAATTTATAGGTATACATTCAATAACCAGTAGGGCAATTATTCTGAACTCTTATAGGGGAACTGATTCCACAAGACTCATAATATCCACATTTGTATACATTCCTTCTTAGTAAAAACATTAACATTCAAGCAAAGGTTCTTCAATTGAGCCTCAGAATTAGAATACATAGAAATATTCAGATAAAATTCATACCATTAACAAAGATACTAATCTGCCTCCACATTCTCTAAGGCAATCAGTAATGCTGATGGAAAAGGTAGACCCTTGGTGGAATATGAATTCTACTGAAACCATGTAGCACCAACTCCCCATAGGCTGAGACTTTTATTTTTAAAGCAATAAGGAAACCAAACAACAGTGTTGAGATAGCTATTCTATCCAATAAAGCCAAACTATCATAAAATAGGTAATATTTCTACTAAAATATATAATTATTAAAATTCCTCTTTAAAATCATCATTAGGGGAAAGACATATTACATTTTGAATGACTGTGATTTTTGAAGAACAAAACTTAATTTGTATTTGAAATCTCAGGTATATGTAATTTTAAAAAATACAAGTGTATTTTCCCTTCCACCTTTTTTTGCAGAGCAATCATCTGCAATATTCATGGGGAATTTAATGTATGACTATGTTTAACAAGCCTGGATTCCCACACATGGATTATTCCCACTGAGTGATCAAGGGAAATTGCAATTAACATGCATCAAAGGGGTCAAAGCTTTTTGCTGGAATGATGGCTCACTTTCCCACTGAAAGCAAGGCAAAGTCTTTGATTTTTTTTGACTGTGGATCTGTTGAACTTCAGGGTTCAAAGGCAAGACAGATAAATTGATAAATCACAAATATCTACAGAGGTTCTTTGCTTTCACCACAGTAAATTAAATATTAGCTATGGAAATCTGGTGTTCATTCTCATTTCTTAAATCCATATTTCTCCTTACCATTATCTTTTTTCTCCAGATTCTCATTTTCTATTGCAGTTATGTAAAGGAGAAGATGGAGAAGAGAGATCTTCCTTTCGCTAGTAGAAGAAAAGGAAAAGTTTGGTGTGCTTATGATTCCACTTTGGGATCAAATTTCTCCTGAAGAGAGATTTTTAATACTTTAATTATCATATTCTGACCTCTAACATATAGTTGAAAAATTGGGTGACCCTGGACAAGTCACTTAATTGTTCTTTTTGCAATTCTCTGAGACTATAAGTTACAAAGCAGATGAGGACCTTTTCTGTTCAATAACATTGTCCCACTGGGGGTTCTCTAGGACCTATGGGATCACAATTATAGATCCCACAAAAATCCTATCTGAATGCCTCATTGTGCTGTATAGTGATGATAATGGGTTCTCTAAGTTTCTACTAGCAGAATGCACATTACTATATACAGGTTCTACCAAACTAAAAATTATTTAAATATAGGTCTGTAATAGACTCTATGTCTACTATGCCTAGCAAAAACACAGTTCAACATATTAACCAAAGAGTAATACATTTTTTTCATCCACATGTTCTTAGAGATCATTTGCCCCAACTTGTGGTCCATTGATCCCTTAGACTTCCTGGGAGAGATTTCAGGAAGTCTGAACTTAAGTAGGAAGAAAAATAAAATATTTAATGAAAGTGGTTTCCTTTGTAAAGCTCTATGTTTCATTTTATGTTTTTAAAACAGAAGAAAATTTAAACTATTAAATCTGTAAAATACTACTTGAAATTTAACTTAATTATTTTTAATTTAAACAATATTAAAAATATTAAACTGAAAAGAGAACCTACAAAGATGTCCATGGTAGAAAAAAAGTTTAGAACACCTATAATAGAAGGGCTCTGATCTCTTTTGATGTAGGAGTGCCCATACTGACAAAGTCCCAGAGCCTTGAATGACATCCTTTTCAGCTCAACATGAGGTTTAATAATTGGGAAGTTGGTTGTGTTCATGGCATATCTATATAATGAAAATAATTTATTATGTATCTTGTATGTTTTGATTTAAGAAGTAGAAGGCTATTAGCAATAAAGATTGTGAATCTTTATTGTGGAATTATTGAGGAATAGTGAATCATCTCTGTTAGATAAATTTCCCAACAAAATTTACAGGTTTGTTTGGAAACTTGTTAGTTCTTGTGTTACAGACACCTAAACTCCATTTAAAATACTCGCTTTTTCTGGTGACAACTTTAAAAATTAATTATGGAAAGATGTGTTATGAAAGAAAAGATCTTAGTATATCATTAACTCAGTCAAATTTGAATTTAATTTAATTTGGATGGAAGCCAAATGTTAAATATAAATATATGCATATAGACATTTAAAAGGAAGAAAATATAAACCAACCAAAAAGCATGAAAATTAGCAGAAATTGCTCATTTTCTATTTTAAGGTTTGCTAGATACAATTATACATATACATATATAAACATATATGTATGTTTATACATATATGCCATAGTGTCTTAGGTTATTAGCATTTTAGAGGAAAGACATATCATATTTTCAATAATGTATCCCCAAAGACTTGGTAGACTTTATTTGCCAAATGAATACTTAAAAATCAGCTGTGGATTTTCTTAAGTCAAAATAAAGTTTAGCTATTGCCTGTATTATTGTATCCTGTGAGTATTGAAAGCATGGAGCCATGTGAATTTGCTTTACATGGGGGGGGGGAACTACAAGAAGGGAAGAAGGAAACTTTCTCCAACCAACATCTCTGTTTAAATGACTCCCTAATCTACATATCAATTCATCATCTCTCACCCATTCCTCCAACTACAGGCTTGATACCTCCATATGGATGACTCATAGGCTTCTGAAATTCAAAGAGAATTCTTTAGCTTTCTCAATAATGGCCCTCCTCCTCTGAACTTCCTTTCCACATGCACCAAAATCTTCCAGAAAAAAAGGCTCACAATCTAGAAGACATCCTAGAGTATTATTTTCACTTTTTCTTAATTACCAAGTTTTCTTGATTACACTTCTTTAGTATCTCTTACATCCATTCTCCTCTTTCCCCTCACATCACAACCATTCTATTTCAGAACTTCATAAGCTCCCAATTGTTTTCTCTGTAGCTTGTCTTTTCCCTCTCTAATCTATCTTCCACACAGGTTCCAAATGGATATTCTTAGAGCACACATGATTTATCATAGCATCCTACTACAAGGTAGTTCTATTACCTATAGGATAAAATATAAACTTACATGTGGCATTTAAATCCCTTTTAAACATGGCTCTAGGATATTTCTCCAAGTTGATTATATATGATTTCTCATTTATATTCTATTATACATCAAAATACATTACTTGTGGTTGCTCATACATAACATTCCCTCTCCCACCCATCAGCCTTTCCATACACTATATCCCATCACCAAAATACCTTCCATCATCCCTTTATTTGAAACCCTTGGCTCTTTTCAAACACTGGATCAAAGGTCCTTTTAAAATGTTTCACCTAATCTTCAAAATTGTTAGACCCCCTAACCCTAATAATCACTTTGCAATCATTTGTATACATTCCTAACTTTCTCCACAAAGTCTTACTTTGATGCCTTTTCTTAATGTGGAGGTGAACATGAGGTCTTAAAGGGTATGCTAGGGTAGTATAAATTCTGTTAGATTTTATCATGCTGGGAAGGCTAAAAAGCTTATCCATCAGTATGTATATCTTCGGCATATAGTGCAGATGAACAATACATTGGGTACAAAGTTGAAAAAAAGGACTGGGTTAGAATGCCTTTGGGAAAGAGCTTCTTTAATGACCCACACTTTTCTGAGAAACAAGGATCCATTATATTAATAGCAACTTTATGCCAGTGTATAGAAAATAAAAATTAAATGTAATAACTTATGAAAAGTTTAGAATAAATATAACACAGAGGACAATGAAAAGGTACATGGTGAAGCTGAATAAAATGCAAAATAGTCAATGAGGAACTTTGAATAATGGGTTCAGGAGAGATTGAACCAATTTGGTAGAATAAAAGGAACTAGTACACATCAGGTCTCCCCATAATTTTCCCAACAGTACTCCAAGAAGAATACCAGACCAACTATTTTTGGTAAATTGAAAGAAAAAATAACAGTTGGGTTTTTTTGGTTACTTTTATAACACAAATATGACATATGGGCAAATGACCAGAATAATAATAATAATTTGAACAGGATGAATTAGATTTTAACCCACAGAAATCTCAGCTAAGCCAGCAATGCAGGATTACTCCATTGCAGAATACGGGAAAAACAGGTCAACAATAAAAGCTACAGAGCTATTATGGTGGCAGTAATACTCAATACAAAAACCCTCTAAGTGGAAAATGACTAAAATATCTATAGGTAAAACCTCAAAAAAAATCAACTCGTCCACAAGATTAGACTCTGTAGACAAATGATGTAAGAATTTTTTAAAAGTGGTTTGATGATAAAATAAATTAGTGCAATAGAAAAAAAAATAATCAGAAAGGAAATGAGAACTATAAAAGACATATGGGGAGAGAATTAACAGCTTATCACAATAAGTACCAAACCTTACATAAGCAGCAGAATCCTTGAAAATTATAGTCAATC